>NC_037668.1:204234386-204974353 GCF_003255815.1 Theropithecus gelada | reverse complement strand
CCTTCCCTTTTTTTTTTTTTTTACCCCAAAACCAAAACCCAAAAGCCTTTTTTTTTTTTTTTTTTTTTTTTTTTTTTTTTTTTGCTATTGGTTAGCTTCCCTGTTGGGATCCTTGTACCTGGTTTGGGTTTTCCCCTCCTTGTGACAATTATAATCCAGATGTTTTTTCTTTCTGTTTAAATTATGGTAGTGCATTGCCTCAGTGGCTTGCCTGTGCCTCTGGGTGGATTACATATGATAGTAAAGCCACCTGTTTGGATGTGAGTAGAGGAAGTTGGTGTAGACCAGCTGTGGAGCTGAAGGCACAGTCTGTCGCACTCCCACCTCCCCACTGTGGTTAGTCAGAGGCATCCTGCTCCAAGCTCCGCTTTTCCTTCCTCTGAAACAGTGCCATTCTTGCTCCTATTGCTACACATCTCCTTCTGGCTCTGGTGAAATCCATGCACCTCTGCTTTAAACCTAAAGTTCAGGTACTTATTGTTGGCCATTGGTCTTGAATTTGCCCTCTCCTGGTGCTGTGGTCCCAGTTCAAAGCCATTTTCTGAGGAGGATGGTTTAAGGCTGGCAATTGTCCCTGAAAAACCATGTTGTACCTCTTTGGTGAGTCAGATGCCACTCATCAGCTTGGGAATGATGGCTACCAACCCCCAATCTCCCAGGAAGGCAAGGGGGCAGAATCTTTTTTTCACTAGGCCTGCTACCTCCATTACAATTACAGTTCCATAAAAAGCCCTCCCCCACCCAACCTCTACCCATTGTTCTCATCCAAAGGGCAGTTTAGTAGGATCTACTCTGTGCATCTCAAGTAACAGGTAAGTCCCTGTTATTGGGGCCAGATTCTTAGTGTAAGACATACACATCCTGCTTGCCCAGCTGTTCCTCCAAATCTACTTTGACTTCACCTCCGGGTCCTGTACCAGATGGAAAATTTTTTTGGTCATCTGGCTGCTGCTCAAAGCCAGATTTCCTTAAGAACTCCAAAGGCTAAAGTCTACTAGGGGCACAGTGTGAGGATAGATTTCTCATCAGAGAAAAGTGGCCTCCGAGAGCTTTCATTTGTGTCTTCCCCAGACCAGCTTTTCCTGTTATCTTCCTTTAATCCCCTTTCAACCAACAGGTGAAGTTCTTCCAGCCCACAGAGGCAATAATATCATCTTTTACATGTCCTCCTCTCCTTTGGCCATGTAATGAAACAAAATATTATTTACTTAGCCCAGGCTTGAGAGCCACTGTTTGTGGGCAGTCTCCATCTGGATTCCAGACCCTGGCCTAAGTGAGGTAAGGCTTTCTGGTTATTGCCAGGATGGAGCCCTCTACCCCAGTCTGCTATAGGGAATGCCCTAATTAGTTGAGGAATGCTTTTGGAATCCTGGCATGTTGACATATGGCTGATCTATCCTTTTTAAGATCTCTGGTTGGGGGTATCTAGATATGGATTAGGAGAGACAAGGAGCCTTTTTCTTGGTTGATGTGTTCAAATGCTTTTTTGAATGGTGCCAACCCCTCCAGGCATCCCACCCCCAAATCATCATCTTTAGTACTAACAGGGTCTCTGGTCTTAGAAGCCTGCCTTCAGACCCAGCTGACTCCAGTGACTGCCTGGCCTTGATGTTGGCTGCAACCTTCAGATAGAACCACATGGGTTCCACCCACAGGCTGGCCAGCCTTGTTACCTGGGTCAGGGAATACAAATGGCCCCGCAGACAGCATGTGTTAATCTCAGTTTTCAGGGACCCCTTGTGTTCCCCCTTACGTAGACCCCATAGATCTACTCCATCAACTCTTCCATGAAAGTCATCCTCCAGCAGCCCTGTTTTTTGGAGCTGAACTACACAGATTATAGAGCCAAGATTGCGCCACTGCACTCCAGCCTGGGAGACAGGGCAAGACTCCATCTCAAGAAAAAAATAATAATAAAATAAAAAGAGCCCACACCTTCATGAACCCTCAGACTCTGGAGTTGGGTATTGGCTTTTTTAGCCAGCTTTTGTGGGAACTGCCTTTGATTGACCTATTAAAGAAGGAAATGGGGTATGGAGTCCCAGCCACTCAAGAGACTGGATATCCCTCAAGAATGGCTTGGGTTACCAGCTATGGATCCTTGGAAGATTAAGCAAATCCTTCTCCTCACTGGTTTTTCTTTGCAAATTCATCTGCTTTGTTTTGTTTTTCCCCTAATAACTATAAACTCTGTCTATTTTCCATGTTCTCAGGGTCCCTGGGTAGACAGACACAGCTTGATTTCAGGGCGGACTTAGGCCAGGAAACCATGGCATTCAGTGTGCTGAGTCCAGACAAATGATATTTATATACACATCTAAATGTGAAGAGAAAATGTAGTTCTTTAGGTTTCAAACTCTGTAATAGATATAAAACAAAAATAAAAGCCTGCTGCAAAGTTCAAAAATATATAAAATTTTAAAAATCTGACAATACAAAGCATTGATGAGAACATGGAGCAACAGAAACTCTCATACTTTTCTGATGGGAATGCAAATTGGAACAGTCACTTTGGAAAACAGTTTGACAGTTTCTCATAAGTTTAACACAAACATCATAGAATCCAGCAGTTTCACAGTTACATGTTTACTTAGACATCCACACCAAAGACTTTTATGCAAATGCTCAGAGCATTTATTTATAATTGCCAACAATTGGAAACAGTCCAAATTTACATCAACAGGTGAATAAACAAATTATAATAATACAATGAAATATTACTTCACAATAAAAGAATGAACTACAGACACGTTGATATAGTTTAGATAATTGTCCCAGCCCAAATCTCATGTTGAATTGTAATCCCCAGTGGTGGACATGGGGCCTGGGGGGTGATATCTGGATCATGGGGACAGATTCCTCATGGCTTGGTGCTGTCTTTGTGATAATGAGTTCTCACAAGATCTGGTCATTTAAGAGTGTGTCGCACCCCCCCTTTCCCCCCACACACTCTCTCTCTTTCTCTTTCCCTCTATCTCTCTTTCTCTTTCTCTCTCTCTCTTTTTCTCTCACACACGAGCACATGTGCTTGCTCCTGCTTTTGCCATGTGACATGCCTGCTCCCACTTCACCTTCTGCCATGATTCAAAGCTCACTGAGGCTTCACCAGAAGCCAAGCAGATGCCAGCACCATGCCTCCTGTAAAGCCTGCAGAACTATGAGCTAACTAAACCTCTTTTCTTTATAAATTACCCAGTCTCAAGTATTTCTTTATAGCAATGCTAGAATGACACAATACAGAAAATTGGTACTGAGGAGTGGGACATTGCTATAAAAATACATAAAAATGTAGAAGTGACTTTGGAACTGGATAGTAGGCAGAGGTTGGAAGACTTTGGAGGGCTCAGAAGAAAACAGGAAGATAAGAGAAGTCTGGAACTTCCTAGAGACTAATTAAGTGGTTGTGACCAAAATGCTGTAGTGATATGGACAGTGAAGTCCAGGTTGATGAGGTCTCAGATGGAAATGAGGAACTTATTGGGAACTGGGGTAAAGGCTTCCCTTGTTATGCCTTAGCAAAGAGCTTGGCTGCATTATGTTTATGCCCTAGGGACCTGTGGAAGGTTGAGCTTCAGAGTAATGATTTAGGGTATCTGGTGGAAGAAATTGCTAAGCAGCAAAGCATTCAAGAGTTTGCCTGGCTACTTCTAACAGCTTAGGATCAGATGTGGGACAAAGAAATGACTTAAAGTTGGAATTTATATTTAAACAGGAAGCAGAGCATAAAAGTTTGGAAAATTTGCAGCTTAGCCATGTGGTAAAGAAGGAAAAGACTTTTCTGGGGAGGGGAATACAGGCAGGCCATGGAACAAACACTTATTAGAAATATTTGAATAACTAAAAAGGAGCCAAGTGTTAATATCCAAGACAATGGGAAAAAAGCCTGGAAGGCATTTCAGAGATCTAAGAGGAAGCCCCTCCCAGGCCTGTAAAGGAAAAGTGATTTCATGGGCCAGACTCAGGGCCCTACTTCTCTGAGCAGCCTCAGGACACTGCTTCCCACATCCCTGCCACTCCAGCCCCAGCAGGGGCTCAAAGGGGCAGGGGCCTAGGTACAACTGAAACTGCCACTTTGGAGAATGCAAATTATAAGCTTTGGTGAATTCCACATGGTGTTAAGCCTGCAGATGCACAGAATGCAGGAGTTAAGGAGGCTTGGCAGCCTCCACCTAGATTCCAGGAGATACATGAAAAACCCTAGGTGCCCAGGCAGAAGCCTGCTGCAAGGGTGGAGCCCCCACAGAGAACCTCTACTAGGGCAGTGCAGACAGGAAATGTGGGGTTGGAACTCTCCCAACAGAGTCACCACCGGGGTACTGCTTAGTGGAGCTGTGAGAAGGATGCCACCATCCTCAAGACACTAGAATGGTAGATCCACTGGCAGCTTGCACCCTGCACCTGGAAAAGCCCCAGGCACTCAACAGCCTGTGAGAGCAGCCACAGGGACTGAACTTTGAAAAACCACAGGGACAGAGCTGCCCAAGACATTGGGAGCCCACCCCTTGTACCAGTGTGCCTTGGATGTGAGACATGGAGTCAAAGGAGATTATTTTGGAGCTTTAAGATTTCATGACTACCCTGCTGGGTTTCAAACTTGTGTGGGACCTGTAGCACCTTCTTTTTTTGGCCAAACATCCCTTTTGGAATGTTTACTCAATGCCTGTACCCCCCCTTGTATCTTCAAAGTAATGAATTTGTTTTTGATTTTACAGGCTCATAGGTGGAAGGGACTTGCCTTGCTTCAGATGAGACTTTGGACTTTGGACTCTTGAATTCATGCTAAATGAGTTAAAACGTAGGGAGACTATTGGGAAGTCATGACTGTATTCTGCATTGTGAGAAGGACATGAGATTTGGGAGGTGCCAGTGATAGAATGATATAGTTTGGATATTTGTCCCCACCCAAATCTCATGTTGAATTGTAATCCCCAGTGCTAGAGGTGAGGCCTAGAGGGACGTGTTTAGATCATGGGGGTGGGACCCTCATGGCTTGGTGCTGTCTTCACGATAGTGAGTTATTGAGAGATCTGGTCATTTAAAAGTGTGTGGCACCTCCCCAGCCCCTGACCCCACTCTCTTTTGCTTCTGCTCTCACCATGTGAAGTGCCTTCTCCCACTTTGCCTTCTGCCACAAGTACAAGCTTCCTGAGGCCTCCCTAGAAGCAGATGCTGACACTGTTTCCTCTACACTCTGCAGAACTGTGAGCCAATTAAACCTCTTTTCTTTTTATAAGACACTTTGTCACCCAGGCTGGAGTACAGTGGCATGAACATGGCTCAATTCAGCCTTGGCCTCTCAGGCTCAAGCAATCCTCCCACCTTAGCCCACCAAGCAGCTGGGACTATAAATGCACACCAGCACTCCTGGCTAATGTTTGCATTTTTTATAGAGATGGGGTTTTGCCATGTTGGCCAGGCTGGTCTTAAACTCCAGATCTCAAGCAATCTGCCCACTTCGGCCTCCTTAAGTGCTGTGATTACAGGCATAAGTCACTGTGCCTGGCCAAACCTCTTTTCTTATAAATTACCCATTCTCAGGTATTTCTTTATAGCAATGCAAGAATAGCCTAACACACACATACAACAACACAGATGAATCTCAAATCATTATGTGAAGTGAAAGGAATCAGACACAAAAGGTTACATATACTATGTTCCACTTATATAGAGTTTAGAAAAGGCAGAAAGGGATAGAAACAGAAAATAGGTAGGTAGCTTAGGGACCAGGGATTGAGGGAGAGAACTGATTGCCATCACTCCGAAAGTTCCCTTGTGCCCCTCAAGGAAACTTGTGGAGTGATGGCAATGCTTTATATTTGATTGAGAGAGTGGTTGCGCAACCTAATAAATTTGTTAAAACTCATTGACCTAGCCACTTAAAAGTGGTGAACTTATTTTATGTAATAAAGTATTGAATATTATTTATAAGTTATTTTGCCCCTGTATTCATTTGTTTTGCTATGTAACAAATCATCACAGATTTAGCAGCTTAAAATACTCACTGACCTCACAGGCCTGTCAGTCAAAAGCCTCATAGGCTGTTGCTGAGCTCTTGGTTCAGGGTATTACAAGGCTGAACCTAAGGTGTTGATCAGGCGGTGTTCTTGTCTGGATCAGTTCTCAGTTCCCAGAGGCTACCTATATTCCTTACCACATGGCCCTCTTCATTTTCCACCCAGCAATGGCACATTGAATCCTTCTTAGACTTTGGCTCTCTGACTTCTTCTGAAACTAGCCAGAGAAAACCCCCAGCCTTAAAAGGCTGCTGTGATAGGATCAGGCCCACTTGGAAAATCTCCCTATCTTACGGTCAACTGAGCCATATAACACAACCTTATTATGAGAGTAAAATCCATCATATATACAGACCTGGGATTAGGCAGGGAATACTCAGGGAGTAGGGAGCAGAAATTCTTAGTGCCATCTTAGAATTCTGCCTGCCACAATATCTGCAGAAATCTTCCTTTAGAAATTAAATTTCATGTAATTATACATTGAAAATAATACCCTTTTGAAAAAGATAAAATTACCATCATGTGTCATGTTAACAATAGGAATATATTCTAAAAAATGTGTTGTTGGGTGATTTTTGTCTTTGTGTAAATATCATAAAGGGTACTTACACAAATCTCCATGGTATAGCCTACTACTCCCTGAGGCTACATATAGCCTATTCTCCTAGGCTACAAACCTGTACAGCATGTTACTATCCTGAATACTGTAGGTGACTGAAGCACAATGGTAAGTATTTGTGTGTGTAAACATACCTAACCATAGAAAAGGCACAGTTAAAACATGGTTTTATAATCTCATGGGATCCCCATTGTATATGTGGTCTGTCATTGACTGAGGGATCTCTTTATGTGGTACATGATTGTATTTAAATTTGGGGTTGTCCCAGAAAATCTGGGATATAGTGTTGCCAATATGATTTAGTTACTTTCCTGCTACTTATGTTAGGATAGGACAGAGGGGGACTAGGCTAGCATGTTTTGAATGCTTACCTATGTGCCAGACACATGCTAGACATTTTACATATGTAAAGCATCAAATGGCCTCTGATTCAAAGGAAATGGTGGGGGTGGAAGTAGAGAGGGGTGGGAGGTAGACATAGTTTCCAGTGCACAGTGTAGGAGGTGGGTGGTGTATGTCAGAATGCAAAGCTGGGCCATTCCCGGATTCTGTCCCCAATAAGGCAAGAAGGAGAACCAAAAATGGGGGGCTTATAGTGATAAATCCATAACTAGTCTCCATTTGGGTGTCTGGGGCAGAGCTTCTCAACCATAGTGTGGCTGGACAAATCTCTTCTGTCTACCCTTGCAAGCTGTACCAGTGTCATCATTTTTAAGATGCGCTATTAGGTAAAAGATTGTGCAAAGCACTAGTCTGAGGTATAAGACATAGCTCCTGTAGACGTGAGAAAGAATGTGAAGGACCGAGGCAGAACAGAAGCATGCCTCATGGGAGATGGTTCTGGGGTGGGAATTTGTCCTGAAGTCTTATCAAAGTGCTTGGTGTATCCTTTCTATGCTATAAGGCAGTAGATAGGATTTAGGGATTTAGGAGTTGGAGGACCCAGGCCTTTGATAGGCTCCCCAACTGCAGACCACAGAAGGAACTGGGTGGAGATTGTGCCAAGACCACAGAGCAGGTTGAAGGGTGAGCTGTCTGCTGCCTGGCTCAACTCTTCTCAAGGCCCCCATGAGCATCAGCACTAATGCCTCAGCCTACACAGTGGGCGTTGAGCTAAGCTCAGCCAAGGCGAGGCGCTATGGTGGAAAGGGTGGATTCTGAACTGTGACATGCCCGGGATTCTTTCCCGATTCTACTACATACCAGCTTTGAACCTCCAGGTAGATTTATAAAACCTGTCTGAGTCTCAGTGTCCACATCAGTAAAATGGGCCTGCTGGTCATGTTTCCCTCAAATGGTTGCTATGACCATGACAGGAAGTTGCTGCCCGGAACAATAGATGGTGCGAGGTGGTATTTTGACAGCTCCCAGCTAAACTGGGCTTCCGGTCCCAGAGCAGCTAGGAATCTGCCCTAACAGGAAGTGAAAGGGAGCTGAACATGTGTATTAACTGTGTGCCTTTTGAGGGATACTTGTTTTACCTGGTGGATAGCCTAATGCCTAGTTGAACCTGCAAGCGGGTGGCGGCGGGAGGGGGGTCCCTCACTTGGGGAACTTGTTTATACTGGCAGATGCCCTTGTGGCTCTTGTCCACACTGTGTCTAGTTTATGCCTGACTATTGACCTCATGCTGGGAGCCTGCCCTTGTGTTCTCCCAGTGTCCCAGAGAAACCCGGCCAGGGCACAGCCCCTGGTTCTTCAGATGGAAGGCATAAAGTCAATACATCATCACAATAGGAAACAAGTGCAAACATTTTCCTGGGAGGGAAGAGCACAGTGATCAGGAGGGCAGCCTCCATCCCTGGGTCAGGAGAGGCAGGAATGAAGAGTCAGGTAGAAAGAGAGAAAGAGACAGCAGGCAGGGTGAGGGGAGAGCATGACAACTAGCACTATACATAAAAGAATAGGGTCTGGGTCATGTCAAGTTCCTGGGAAAATGCCTGAATGGTCCATTTATAGGAAGCAGTGGGAAAGTGAGGAGCCCAGTCTGGCTAGGCGGGAGAGACGCCTCTGAATTCTTATCCGTGGCCACTGCTTAATCCATTTGGGTGTGGTGTTCTCCTTCTAACACCTAGGCAGCAACTTTTGCTGTGTAGACAGCTTAAATACACCTGCTGGAGAGTCTGGCTTTATTGTGGCCTGGGGACATGGACCCATGGCAGACAGGTGAGACTGCATAACTGTCTTCTGCTGCACTGCCCCACTCTTTGTAACTGGACTCAGGCCCCAGTCTCTAATTCTCTGTCCAGCTCTTTTGTTTTGTAGTTTGTTTTTTTTATTTTTTTAAATTGGCAAATAAAATTTTATATATTTATGGTATAAATATACACATGTTTTGATACATGTATACAACGTAGAATAACTGAATAAAGCTAATTAGCATACCTATTCTATCACATACTTACCCTTTTCTGTAGCAAAAACATGTAACATGTACTCTCTTAGCAATTTTCAAGTACATAATATATTGTTATTAACTATAATCACCAGGTTGTATAAAAGACCTCCTGAACTTATTCCTTCTATCTAACTGAAATTTTGTATTCTTGCACCAGTATCTCCCCAAACTCCCCTCCCCCAGGTCCTGGCAAGCACCATTTACTCTCTGTTTTTGAATTTGACTTTTTTAGATTCCACATATAAATGGTATCATGCAATATTTGTCGTTCTGTAGCTGGCTTATTTCACTTAGCAGAATGTCCTCCATGTTTATCCATATTTTTGAAAATGAGAGAATTTCCTTCTTTTTAAAAGTTGAATAGTATTCCATTATGTATATGTACCACATTTTCTTTATCCGTTGATAGACACTTGGGCTGATTTTCTAATTTGGCTATTGTGAATAATGCTGTAATAAACATAAGAGTGCAGCTATCCCTTCAACATACTAATTTCATTTGCTTTGGATATATACCCAGAAGTGGGGTTGCTGGATCATATGGTCGTTCCATTTTTAATTGTTTGAGGAACCTCCATGCAGTAACAGTGTGCAAGGGTTCCCTTTTCTCCATGTTTTCAACATATCATGTTATTTCTTATCTTTTTGCTATTAGCCATCCTAAAAGGTGTTAGTTGATATCTTTTTGTGGTTTTAATTTGTATTTTCCTGATGATTAGCGATGCTGAACATTTTAATATGCCTATTGGCCACTTGAATGTCTTTTTTTTTTTCCTGTACTTGTTTTTATTTATTTTTTTTTAATTAAAAATTTTAGTTGACATATAATTGTACATATTTATAAGGTGCAGTATGTTATTTTGATACCTGTGTACAATGTGTAATAAATGAAGGTAATTAGCAAATCCATCAACTCGGACATTTATCATTTCCTTGTGTTGGGAACATTCAAAATCCTCTCTTCTAGCTATTTGCAAATATGCAATAAATTGTTATTAACTATAATCATTCTCTGGTGCTATAGAACACTAGAACGGATTCCTCCTACCTGGTTTGTAATTTTGTAATCGGTAGTCAACCTCTCTCTATTCCCTCTCCCCTCTACCCTTTCCAGCCTTAGTAATCACTATTCTACTCTCTACTTCTATGATATCAATTTTTTTTTGCTTCCACATATGAATGGGAACATGCAGTATTTATCTTTGTGTGTCTGGCTTACTTCCATTTCCAGTATTCCATTGTGTATATGTACTACAGTTTCTTTATTCATTCATCTGTAGATGGACACAGGTTGATTCTATATTTCGGCTATTGTGTATAGTGCTGCAATAAACATGGAAGTGCAGATATTTCTTTTTTCTTTTCTTTTTTTTTTTTTCTTGAGATGGAGTTTTGCTCTTGTTGCCCAGGCTGGAGTGCAATGGCACGATCTCGGCTCACGCAACCTCCGCCTCCCAGGTTCAAGCGATTCTTCTGCCTCAGCCTCCCTAGTAGCTGGGATTACAGGCATGTGCCATCACACCCAGCTAATTTTGCATTCTTAGTAGAGATGGGTTTCTCCATGTTGGTCAGGCTAGTCTCGAACTCCTGACCTAAGGTGATCCGCCCACCTCGGCCTCCCAAAGTGCTGGGATTACAGGCATGAGCCACTGTGTCTGGCCGTGGAAGTGCAGATATTTCTTTAGCATAGTGATTTCATTTCCTTTGAATATATGCCCAGTAGTGTGGCTGGATCATATGGTAGTTCTATTTTTAATTTAGTTTAGTTTAGTTTTTCTTTTTCTTTTTGTAAAAATGGGGGCTTGCAACATTGCCTAGACTGATCTTCTGCTTCTGGCCTCAAGCAGCCCTCCTGCCTCAGGCTTCCAAAGTGCTAGGATTACAGGTGTGAGCCACTGTACCTGGCTATTTCTAGTTTTTTGAGGAATCGCTATACTGTTTTCTATAATGGCTGTGATAGTTTACAGTCCCACCAACAGTGCATAAGAGTTTCCCTTTCTGCATACCCTTGCTAACATTTGTTATTTTTTGACTTTTTGATAGTAGTCATTATAACTGGAGTAAGATGATACCTCATTGTGGTTTTGCTTTGCATTTCCTTGATGATTGTAAGGTTTAGCATTTTTAAATATACTTGTTGAGTGTATATACATCTTCTTTTGAGAGCTGTCTCTTCAGATCATTTGCCCATTTACAATCAGGTTACTATTATTATTATATTTTGCTATTAAGTTGTTTGAGTTCCTTATATATTTTGGATATTAACCCTTCATCAAATATGTGGTTCACAAATATTTTCTCTCATTCTGTAGGCTATCTCTTCACTCTGTTGATTATTTCCTTTGCTATGCTGAAGCTTTTTTGTTTAATGCAGTCCCATTTGTCTATGTTTACTTTTCTTGCTTGTGCTTTTGGGGTCATATCCAAAAACATATTTGCCCAGGCCAATGTTAAGAAGCTTTTCCCAATGTTTTCTTCCAGTAGTTTTACAGTTTCAAGTCTTATATTTAAGTCTTTATTCCATTTTGAGTTGATTTTTGTATATGGGGTGAGATAAGAGTCTAGTTTTATTCCTCTGCATATGGATATCAAGTTTTCCCAACATTATTTATTGAAGACACTGTCCTTTCTCCATTGTGTGTTCTTGGTACCTTTCTCAAAGATCAGTTGACTGTAAATGCGTAGTTTATTTCTGGGTCCTCTATTCCATGGGTCTATATGTCTGTATTTGTACCAATACCATTCATTTTTTGGTTACTATATCATTGCAGTAGATTTTGAGAGTGTGTGGCCTCCAGCTTTGTTCTTTTTGATAAAGACTGCTTTCTTTGGGTATTTGGGATCATTTGTGATTCCATATGAATTTTAGAATTTTTTTCTATTTCTGTGAAAAATGGCATTTTGATAGGAATTGTACTGAATCTGTAGGTCACTTTGGGACATTATAATGACATTAATTCTTCCAATCCATGAACATGGGATATCTTTCCATTTATTTGTGTCTTCAATTTCCTTCTTCCATGTTTTATAGTTTTCAGTGTATAATTTTTTTATCCCTTTGGTTATATTTATTCTAAATATTTTAATTTTTGATGCTATTGTAAATGGGATTTTTTTTCTTGGTATGTTTTTCAGGGAGTTGATTATTGTGTATAGAAATCCTACTAATTTTTGTATGTTGATTTTGTATCCTGCAAATTTACTGAATTTGTTTATTAGTTCTAACAGTTTTTTGGTGAAGTCTTTAAGATTTTCTATATATAAGTTCATATTGTCTGCAAACAGAGATAATTTCACTTCTTCCTTTCCATTTTGGATCCCTTTTATTTCTTTTTCTTGTCTAACTGCTCTGGCTGGGACTTTCAGTACAGTGTTGAACAGAGGTAGTGAGAATGGACATTTTTGCCTTGTTCCTGAATTTATAGGAGAAGCTTTCAAATTTCCACCATTGAAAATGATGCTAGCTATAGGCCCTGTTCAGTTCTTGCTTGTCCCTTTTCCTCTTCCATTGGGGTTGGACCCCATATCCTGTCCATGTGGCTGATAGCTAGTGTTCTTTTCCCAATAAAACTGTCACTCAAATCCACAAGGATGCTGTGTCTTGACATTGGCTTCATCAACCAGTTTGGATCTCTCAGTTCCAACTGAGGGCTGGACTTTTCCATACCCATTGGAATCCTAAGGCACTCTGCATGTGATTGTGCTTTTGGAAGCCTTTTCTGCATAGGGTTAGCCTGGCCCTGGTTTCTTTCTCTCCTTCTGCATCCTGCACTGCCAGATCTCAAAATGGTTTTGCCTGAGTTCTGATAGCTGAGGGTTGAGAAGCAAGGGGAGGCAGCACCAACATGCATAAGGACCTATAGATTTCCTCCCCACCCAGGAGAGACAGTGCTAGGAAGGTGCATTGGGTGGTGAAGAAGGGAGGGAAGAGGCTTCTCAGGGGAGGGCAAGAAGGGGAAGCACATTCAAGGTGGAGAGCTTAGCCCAGGTACATTGAAGGACAGGGAAACACCCTGTCTGACTGGAGGGAAGGGTGGGGTTGGGTAAAGAACCCACCCGGGGAAGCCACTGATGACTTGAATCCCATTTTTCTTCCCCAAAGCTGCCATGTCCCTAGTCACTGTTTTGCTAAGACATATTATTTCCTCTAGGTTTTCCCATATCAGAAAGTGGCACCATCTACTACCCAGCTGCTTAAGTAAAATGCCCAACACTTACCTTGGATGTCTCACTCTTCCTTTGTGTCCCAATTCACCACCAAGTCCTATTGGTTCTACTTGAGTTGATTTCTAATCAGTCCAATTCTATCCTCACCCTTCTAGTCCAGGCTATCATCCTCTTTCCCCTGGGCAATCCCAGTACTCTCTTTTGCTGATCTTCCCTTTTAAACTCTTACCCCTTAATCCACTCTCCATTCAGCAGCTACAGTACATTTTTACAATTTTAAATTTTTTTTATAATTCATTTTTTGTTTATGTTAGACACATACTAATTGTTCATTTTATAGGGTACAGTGTGATATTTCAATGCATGAATACATTGTATAATGATCAGATTGGGGTAATTACCATATTTCTCACTTTAATCTCTTATCATTTCTTTGTAGTGACAACATTTAAAATCTTATCCTCTACCTATCTTGAGATATACACTACTTCGTTACTTGCTGTAGTCACCAGTCACCATACTGTGTAACAGAACACCAGAACTTATTGTTCCATCTAACTCTAACTCTGTACCTGTTGATCAACTTCTCCCAGTCCCCTTCGCCCCGCAGCCCTCCCCAGCCTCTAGGAACCACTATTCTACTCTCTACTTCTATGAAATAAACATTTTTTGATTCCACATGTGAGTGAGATCAAGTGGTGTTCATCATTCTGTGCCTGGCTTATTTCACTCAACATAATGGCTTCCAGTTCCATCCATGTTGCTGCAAATGACAGGATTTCATTCTGTTTTATGGCCCAATAGTATTGTGTGTGCATATATATATATATTTTTTCTTTATCTATTCATTTTCTTCTGCACTTTCTTTACCTATTCATCTCTTCATCTGTTCATCTTATCTGTTCATCTGTTCTTCTTTTATTCATACCATATTTTCTTTATTCATCTGATGGACAGTTAGGTTGATTCCCTTCTCTTGGCTATGGTAAATAATGCTGCAAAAAACATGAAGGTACAGATGTCTCTTTGACATGCTGATTTCATTTCCTTTGGATATATACTCAGTAGTGGGATTCCTTGATCTACAGTGATTTAAAATACACACACAAACACACACACACACACAACACACACACACACACACACACAAAACTATCCTTCTTAATCACAGCTTCAATTTCTTCTATTGCTTCCCCTTGATCTAATAAAAAGCTTCCTACCGGGGGGTTGCATCCTATGAGGACATAGCCCTTGCTGACTCTCCATCTCATGTCCTTCCCTTTGCTCATTGGCTCCAGCCCTTCTGGCCTTCTTGCTGCTCCCAGAATACACTAAGCCCTTTCCAAACTTCTGCCCTTGTACTTGTTGTTCCTGCTTCCCAGAATGCTCCCTACACCCACCCCCCCCCAACGCACATTGCCCACCTGGCTGCTGGGGAAGCCTTCTCTGACCACCCATATAAGTGTCACAGTCCTTCCTCTTTACTGCTATTTTCCCTGGTTCTTTTCCTTTCTTGAAAGAACTTTTCACAATCTGCAATTTTCTCACCTTCTGTTTATTTACTTTTCTGTGGTTTGCTCCCTGGCCAGAAAGCACAGTGTTAAGAGTGAAGACCATGTCGGTCTTGCACACTGTTCTATCCTCAGAGCCTAGCAGTGTGTGTTATACATAGTAGGTCCTCAAAACTGTAATTGAATGAGTGAATGAATTAGTGATAGATGAGTAAGCAAGAGGAAATGCTGGCCCTACAACCTTGCTCAGGAATTGCACTTCATCCACATTGCTGAGCACAAGGGGGAGGCTGGGATGTGGTTTAGGAGGGAGAGAAGACTCAAGCTTGGGAGGGTGCCAGGGCAAACCCCAGTGGTATGAATGCCCAAACTTCAAAGGGGCCAGAGAATACACACTCTGACTTCTCTCTGGATTAAGATCTCACCAAAGGGAGTGCCCATTTCCAAGCCAAATTCTTCTGGCTGTGGAGGCAGCTACAGAGGCTGGGAGGGCAGGTATCCTACAGTCCCACATGTGACGGAGATTAAAACTCAACCCCACAGGGCCCACCAAGCAGCTTAGCCGCAGAATCTGCCTCTGCTCTTTGCCAGACATTCCAATACATTCCACTCACCCTTCTCTTTGGCCTCCAGCAGCGGCAAATCCATAAGGGCCTCTTTCACCACACACACATGCCTTGTATGTACAGGCTCCGGGCTATTTAAGCAAGGCCTAGAACTCTGGCTGTGTTTCAAAGATGAAGTGATTCTGGTATTTATAGCTTTAGTGAGGGCTTTGGGCCTTTGGGGTGAAAAGCACTAAGTAAACTTTAGCTCTTGGAGCCCAGTTGTCTGTGATGTTCCTTCATCTGAAGTACAGCTTATTAGCAGTTCTGACTGCAGTCCTTGTAGAGAAACTCACGATTTGCTCCCTGTGGTCAGCATACAGCACACAGTTCCCAAAGCAATAGTGTGAGGGCATCCTCAGAATTCGTGCTTTGCATAGCACTTCTCATTTCCCAGGAAAGGGATAAGTTCTTGTTGAATGGAAGACCATGTAACCCAGAAAGCCAAGAATAGGATTGGGGAATGTGCCGTTCTCTTCTTCCTTTTCTTCCCATTAGGCTGTTTTGGAAATCTCATCACCTTTATGAAGTATATCTACACAATGGACCCAGAAACAGTCTGCAGGGAGATGTTCCACTGAAGGGAAGGAAATTCAGCTATGAACGCTAGGTATCTCAGCCAGCAAAGCTCTGGTCACCAAACTTGCAAAAGGAAAAAGAAGAAAAGGAAGAGAAAGAATTCTGGACATGAGTTGGGGCTGCTGAAGGGAAGCCAAGAGGCAAGGATATTTGAAATGTCACTGGCTGGAGGTATTTAGAGGAGAGCTGCAAAAGGGAGTAGACGAGTCATAGAGGAAATGAAAACCTCCCTGTTGGCCAGGAAATAAAGTCACAGGACAACTTATTGAAGACCTTATGTTCTCAAGTATTTATAGCAGAGAAAAGAAATAATTGGTTTGGCCGAAAGGCTGCACATGAAGCCACTGTCCAAGGTCACAGAGCAACTTTCATTGGCGGTTGGAGGCCCAACATGGGGCTGAAAGCCACACATGCTACAATTTTTGAAAAGCTCATGATGTTCCAGGGGTGCGACATTCCTTACCTTGTCTAAACATTACAATAACTCTGGAAAATTGGCATTTTGATCCCTATTTTCAGATGAGCAAACTGAGGTTCAGACATGGCTACATTTTTCTTTTTCTTCCAAAGTCATAAAGCTGGTAGCCCGCACTGAGCTCCTTTATCCCACTGTGGGGTAATAAGAGGCAGCATGGTATATTGAAAATGGCACAGATTCTGGAATCAGACAGGCTTAGGCTTGAACCCCAACTCTTACCACTTACTAGATGAGTGACCATGGGGAAAGCAGTTTGGAGTTCAATTTCTTTATCTGTAAGAATTAGTATTATTCCTCAACAAAACGCTTGCAAACAGAATTCAACGACACATTGAAAGGATTATATACCACGAGCAAGTAGAATGTATTCCTGGAATGTAAAGATGGCTCAACATATGAAAACAATCAGTGTAATACCCCACATTAACAGAATAAAGGGGAAAAAACCACGTGATCGCCTCAATTGATGCAAAAAATGTGTGTAACAAAATTCAACACCCTTTCACGATAAAAACACTAAATAAAGTAGGAAGAGACGGAAGCTACTTCAGCATGATAAAGTCCTTATATGACATGCCCACAGCTAATATCATACTCGATGGTGAAGGATGGAAAGCTTCTCCTTTAAGATCAGGAACAAATCGGGGATGCTTACTCACTTTCATCACTTCTAGTTAACATAGTGTTGAAATTCCTAGCCAGGACAACTAGACAAGAAAAATAAACAAAAAGCATCTGAATTGAAAAGGAAGTTAAATGATCTCTGTTCACAGATAACATGATCTTTTATGTAGAAAGCCCTAAAGATTCCACTAAAAACCTGTTAGCACTAATAAACAAATTCACAAAGTTGCAGGATACAAAATTAAGATGTAAAAATCACCTGCATTTCCATGTACTAACAATGAACACTCCAAAAGGGAAATTAAGAAAACAATTCCATTTACAAAAGGATCAAAAAGACAGAAACACTTAGGAATTAATTGAATCAAGGAGGAGGTGGAAGGTTTGTACATTGAAAGCTACAAAATGTTGCTGAAAGGAATTAAAGAACCAATAAATGGAAAAATAGGTCCATGGATTGGAAGACAATATTGTTAAGATGCCAATATTTCTCAAAGTGATCTACAGATTAAATGGTAATCCCTATCATGATTCCAGTGGCATTAAAAACTTTTCTTTGAGACAGGTTATCACTCTGTCACCCAGGCTAGAGTGCAGTGGCTTGATCACAGCTCACTGCAGCCTTGAACTTCCAGGCTCAAGTCATCCTGTGGCTTGGACTCTACCATCTCTGACTTTTTTTTTTTTTTTTCTGGTAGAGACAGAGTCTTGCTATGTTGCCCAGGCTGGTTTTGAACTCCTGGCCTCAAGAAATTCTCCTGCCTTGGTCTCCCAAAGTGCTGGGATTACAAGCATGAGCCACCATGCCTGGCCACATTTTTTAAATTGTTGTTGTTGTTGCAGATATAGAAAAATTCATCCTAAAATTCATATGGAAACTCAAGGGACTCCAAATAGCCAAAACAATCTTGAAAAAGAACAAAGTTGAAAGTCTTAAATTTTCTAATTTCAAAATTTACTACACAGTAATAGAAATAGTGTAGCACTTGCATAAAGATCAACTTATAGACAACTAAAATAGACCAGGGGCTCAGAAACAAACCCTCGCATAGATGGTCAGATGATTTTCAACAAAGGTGCCAAGACCATTCAAAGGAGGAATGGACTGTCTTTTCAACAAATGGTGCTGAGAAAACTGAAAGTCCACATGCGAAAGAATGAAGTTGGATCCTTACTTTACCGCATATACAAAAATTAACACAAAATTGGACTAAAGGCCTAAACATAGCACCTAAAACTATAAAACTCCTAGAAAAAAACATAGGGGAACAGGTTCATGACATTGGATTTAGCAATGATTTCTTGACTATGACACCAAAAGTATAAGAAAAAAATAGAAAAATTGTACTATACTAAAATGTAAAACTTCCATGCATCAAAGGACACAATCAACAGAATGAAAAGGCAATCAATGGCATGGGAGATGATATTTATCATATATCTGACAAAGGGTTAATATCTGGAATACAGAAAGAATCCCTACAACCCAACAAAAAATACCAAACCCACTTAAAAATGCACAATAGACATTTCTTCAAAGAAAATATACAAATGAGCAACACAGAAATTTTTTAAATGCTCAATATCAATAATCATTTGGGAAATGCAAATCAAAAGCACAATGAGATGCCACCTCATACCCATTAGGATGGCTACTATATAAAAACAAAACCTCAGAAAATAACAAGCATCGGCGAGGATGTGGATTAATTGGAACTCTGGTTCACTGTTGGTGGGAATTTTAAATGATGCAGCCACTATGGAAACAGTATGGTGGTTTCTCAAAAAATTAAACATAGAATTACCATATGATTCAGCACTTCCAGGACCCCCCTGAGGATACCAAAATCCACAGATGCTCAAAACCCAGATATAAAATGGCACAGTATTTGCATATAACCTATGCACATCCTCCCACATACTCTAAGTCATCTCTAGATTACTTCTAATACCTACTAAAATGTAAATGCTATGTAAGTAGTTGTTAGACTGTATTGTTTAAGAAATTATAACAAAAAAATAAAGTCTGTACATGTTCAGTACAGGCACAACCATCCATTTTTAAAGAATTTATCTATCTATCTATCTATCTATCTATCTATGTATTTTGAGGTGGAGTTTTGCTCTTGTCACCCAGGCTGGAGTACAATGGCACGATCTCGGCTCACTGCAACCTCCACCTCCTAAATTCAAGCAATTCTTCTGGCTCAGCCTCCCGAGTAGCTGGGATTACAGGCACCCACCACCACTTCCGGTTAATTTTTGTATTTTTTAGCCAAGATGGGGTTTCGCCATGTTGGCCAGGCTGGTCTCAAACTCCTGACCTCAGGTGATCCACCTGCCTCAGCCTCCCAAAGTGCTGGGATTACTTGCATGAGCCACCGTGCCCGGCTGAAAGAATATTTTTGGTCCTAGGTTGCTTGAGTCCACAGATGCAGAACCCATGGGTACAGAGGCCAACTGTACACCAATGCTCATAGCAGCATTACTCACAGTGGCCAAATGTGGAAGCAACCCAAGTGTCCATTGATGGATTAATAGGTAAAAATAATGAAGTCTATACACACAATAAAATATTATTCAGCCTTAAAAAGGAAGGAAATTCTGACACTTGCTATAACATGGATGAAACTTGAAGACATTATGCTAAGTGAAATAAGTCAGTCATAAGAGGACAAATACCGTATCACTCCACTTATAAGAAATACCTAGAGTAGTCAAATTCATAGCGACAGAAAGGAGAATGATGGTTGCCAGTTACCGGGGTAAGGGAAAAACGAGGAGTTTTATTGTGTACTACTACTACATTATAGTAGTTCATAATGTTACTATGAACATGGTGTATAAGCATCTGTTTGAGACACTGCTTTCCATTTTGAGGGAATATATTCTGAGAAGAGGAACTGATGGATCAGATGGTAATTCTGTTTAACTTTCTGAGGACCTGCCATACTCTTTTCCGCAGCAGCTGCACCACCAAGAGTGTGCCAGAGTTCCAGTTCCTCCACATCCTCACCAATACTTGTTTTCTGTATTTTTGCTTTGTGTTTTTTAATTTTAATTTTTGTGGGTATATAGTAGGTGAACATATTTGTTGTTTTCTGTATTTTGGAGAAGGGGACAGGGTGTTACTCTGTTGTACAGGCTGGAGTGCAGTGGCTTGATCATAACTCACTGCCGCCTCAAACTCCTGGGCTCAAGCAATCCTCCTGCCTCAGCCTCCCAAGTAGCTGGGATTACAGGTGTATGCCACCATGCCAGCTAATTTTTATTTTTATTTGTAGAGACGGGGTATCACTATATTGCTCAGGCTGGTCTTGAACTCCTGGCATTAGGCGATCCTCCTGCCTCGGCCTCCCAAAGCACTGGGATTGCAGGTGTGAACCACCATGCCCAGGCTTTGTTTTCTGTATTTTTGATGGTAGCCATGCTAATGGATCTAAAGTGATATATCATTGTGGGTTTGATTTGCGTTTCCCTAATGACTAACGATGTTGAGCATCTTTTCACGTATGTCCATTTGTATGTCTTTTTTGAAGAAATGTTTATTTAAGTCCATTGCCTAAGTTGGAATTGGGTTGTCTGACTTTTTGTTGTTGTTGGTTTCAGCATTTTCTAATTCAATAATGTTTAGCTAGGAGCTACTATAAGCAATAATCCAGTTAGGCCATCAGGAAACATAAAGATGCGTGAGATCTTGCCTTCTGGCATGTTCCACTCTTCACATTGTGTGTGGAAATGTGTGGGGCCACTCATGCAGGACAGAGGGTGCAGAGGAAATAAGGTACACACAGCCACCTGTCTCCTGGAAAGGTGAAGCTTGGCTTGGTCATAAGGGTGAGTGAGATTTCAACAGATAGAGATGGGGGCCAGGCACGGTGGCTCATGCCTGTAATCCCAGCACTTTGGGAGGTTGAGGTGGGCAGATCACCTGAGGTCAGGAGTTTGAGACCAGCCTGGCCAACATAGTGAAATCTCATCTCTACCAAAAAAATACAAAAATTAGCCAGGTGTGGTCACACGCACCTGTAATCCCAGCTACTTGGGAGGCTGAGGCAGGAGAATCACTTGAAACCAGGAGTCAGAGGTTCCAGTCAGTGGGCCAAGATCATGCCATTGCACTCCAGCCTGGATGACAGAGCAACACTCCATCTCAAAAAAAAAAAAAAAAAAAAGAGAGAGAGAGAGAGAGAGAGATGGGGTAGGGGAACAAGCCTTGAGAACACACGAGCAGAGGAACAATTTGGAGCAGATTTAACTCTGTTTATGCAGTAGTTGGAATGTTCAGGCATTCAACTCAAACTGACTTAAGCAAAATGGAGAACTTATTAACTCATGTAATTAAAACACCCAGAATTAATGGCCTCAGATATAGTTGAATTGAGGGACACCAAAGAGGTCATCAGCGCTCTGCATTTCTCTCCGTATCTTGGGAAGGCTCTCTTTATGAGAAGAGCATGAATCCAGGCCTCACATTCAATGAATTTTGCAATCCTCCATAGTCCCTCTCAGGGAGAAGTTTGGTCTGCTGCACTTGGATGTAGGTCCATTGCCTTATCAGTCACTGAGCCCCCAGGCTGGGGCTGGGGTTGGGCAGACAGTCCTGGCTCACATGACTGTGGAAGGGGTAATCAAGGCTTCCCCAACTGAGAAAATTCCTCACATTATTGCCAGAAGGAGGAAGAGGAAAGCTCAGGAGGACAGAGCAACCAATGTTGGTTGCAGACCAGCTCACTTGGGCGGCTCAGATTGCATAGGAAAGGATGAGGACATCTGAGAAATCCTCCCTTTTCCAATTGTAAATCATGCCCAGACCATGCCCCAGTTTCTCCTTGAGACCTGTCTTTCCACACCTGTCTGTACTCCGTATACACACACATATGTGCACATATATGTCAATGCTCACTTCTGTGGGCTCTGTAGCCAGGTTTGCACTGTGGTCCTGCATTTCTGGGGCTCCAGGCTATCCCAATTGTTTGTTTTCAGTTCTTCCCACCAGTGTGCTTGTCTGTCATCTCCTCTACATCATACAAGAGAAACCCAGAACAATATTTGCCAGAATGCCCCTCTGCACAGGATTCTGATTGGAATTTTCCATTAAGAGGTACTCATGAGTGGCCAGGTGCAGTGGCTCATACCTGTAATCCCAGCACTTTGGGAGGCTGAGGCAGGTGGATTGCTTGAGCTCAGGAGTTCAAGACCAGCCTGGCCAACATGGCAAAACCCCATCTCTACAAAAAATTAAAAAATTAGCCGAGTGTACTGGCATGTGCTTGTAGTGCCAGCTACTTGGGGGGCTGAGGTGGGAGGATTGTTTAAACCTGGAAGGTCAAGGCTACAGTGAGCCAAGACCAGGCCACTGCACTCCAGCCTGGGTGACAAAGTGAGACCCTGTCTCAAAAAAAAAAGAGGTACTCATGAGACTTAGCAGACAGACAAGGAGAAGGGATTATTGTCTGGAAGCGTTTACAGGTAGATGTGAAGGTTGCAGCAGTTTCTGGGGATGCTCCTGTAGACCACCTAATCTGAGGGTACCGGCAGCTGAGAGAGCTGACGACCACTTCTGAGAATCACTCATCTGTGCTGTAGGGTAACACAGAGGGGAGCTGCCAGACAGTTCTTGATCGTTGCAGCAGCTCCTTGGTGAACGTCCTGAGAATCACCCTGTTGCAAGCTGAGATAAATTGGGAGAGTAACACTGAAGTTCTTGAGATTCACAATAGTTTTAGGGTGAGTTCTTGAAAGTCACCCGCTTGGCTGTGCAGGCTGGGATGATTGGCAATTGTTTGCCTGATTATCCTGCCTTCACTCTTTTTTTTTTTTTTTTCCTAAAGCGGTACCTTTTTATTGGTTTGTTTTAATATTTTAAGTTCTAGGGTACATGTGCACAGTGTGCAGGTTTGTTACATGTGTATACATGTGCCATGTTGGTGTGCTGCCCATTAACTCATCATTTACATTAGGTATATCTCCTAATGCTATCCCTCCCCCCTCCCCCTACCCCATGACAGGCTCCGGTGTATGACGGTCCCCTTCCTGTGTCCAAGTGTTCTCATTGTTCAATTCCCACCAATGAGTGAGAACATGTGGTGTTTGGTTTTGTGTCCTTGTGATAATTTGCTGAGAATGCTGGTTTCCAGCTTCATCCACGTCCCTACAAAGGACATGAACTCATCCTTTTTTACGGCTGCATAGTATTCCATGGTATCCTGCCTTCACTCTTTACAATGGTTGTGTGGCTCTCCTATTCCACGTGATAAAACCTTCATCCTTGCATACATGGAATGGCTTCTCTTTCCTTGACCAAATTGCAATGGACAAGACAGCCTATTCCACATGGACCAGGGGTGCACCCCTGACCCTAGGAGAGCCAATTTATTGACTGCTAGGCTGAGCCAAGTGGAATTTTCTTTCCTGAGAATTTGCAATTGGAACAAAGAGATTTCTAGTGATTGGCAGTACTAGAAGCTAGAGAATATGTAGAAGACTGAAAAAGACATATTCTTCTAAAAACGAAGAAAGTGAGACTAGGGAGAGAAAAATCAAACAGATGCTCAGAGAGAAGCAGAGAGAAGGAAACAAAAACTTCCAAAAAGAAACAGATGAACTTTCCCTGGCTTTCCAGGTCCTGGTTCCAGTCCCATGGGAAGTCCAATTTCTTGTACATGGATATTCCTGCATCCTTCCACTCCATTCCTTTCTTTTTGTTTAGGCTAATTTGAGTGAGTTTCCATTACCTGCAACCAAGAGGTGTGACTAGCTAGAGGAGATCTGGGCTTCTTCATTTTGCTCATGAATGGACACAGTCCCTGGCATATGAGCATGTTAAAAACATATCGATTAATTATTTACTTAAAATCCAACCTCACTCTATTCCAGGACCGAAAACACAACTAGGGAAATAATTGATCTCTGAGAAGTAGCCTGTGATATAAACACCTATTGCCAAAACTTGAAATAAAAAAAAAAAAAGAAGCACTTATTCTCATCAATAGGAAGTCCTCAGCTGTGTAATACAGCCACATACTCATGGGAACAAAGCAAGAGGTTAAGGCCAGAAATAACTTGGATTGGCACCTCAGCACTTGTAGTAAATAACATCTGTGTCATTCATGGTACAAAACTACAAAAACTACCAACACTAAGGTCACAACAGGGTCTATTTGTTCTCACGGCCTCAGGGTGGTTTGTGATGTTCTCTTACAAGCTGCTTGAAGGGGTTGCTAGTTTGTGGTCCACATCATTTCTCCTGAGGAGGGAACCCACACTCACAGCTGACTTCCTACAGAGATGCACTTTTTGTGTGGCAACTTTTTGCAAGCTATGAACTGCCTCTCCCGTTGCACACATGACTTATTGAACTCAGCTGAAGATTGGGCTCAGGATTCCCCAGCAGAGCCTTAGGAGGATGTCTTTTTTTTTTTTTTTTTTGAGACAGAGTCTTGCTCTGTTGCCCAGGCTGGAGTGCAGTGGTGCCATTTGGCTGACTGCAAGCTCTGCCTCCTGGGTTCACACCATTCTCCTGCCTCAGCCTCCCAAGTAGCTGGGACTACAGGCGCCCACCACCACGCCTGGCTAATTTTTTGTATTTTTAGTGGAGATGGGGTTTCACCGTGTTATCCAGGATGGTCTCGATCTCCTGACCTCGTGATCCGCCCGCCTCGGCCTCCCAATGTGCTGGGATTAGAGGCGTGAGCCACCGCCCCCGGCCAGGAGGATGTCTTTAAATAGTATAACTTATGTGAGCAGACAGCATGTTAGTTCTGGAGCAGTTTGTTTGGCAGGCATGTCTTCATAGTCTGCAAGTTCCACAATTGTGTTTATTGGTTACTCTTCATTTGCCAGTGAAGCTGGGAGTTGACACTTCCTTCTTCCTATGGAGAGAAAAATATAGAGACTCCCACCTCCCTTCCCCACCAAAGAGGTTCAGTTCCTTATTCAGAGTATACAATGAGTTAGTGGCAGTGCCCTGGACTCTGGGGGAAAGCCACTGAGCCATTTATGTTTTATGTGTAACATAATAACAAGTCCTGGCCTTGACCAGCTTTTTATTGAAAGTTAAGCCAATGACACCTTTTATCTTGGGTGAATCATTAATGAAGTGCAGCACTGAATCTATAGGTATTTATTACTTTTTGTAATAAATAATATTTGAGTGCCTACCATGTGCTGAGCACGGCAGATATTGCAATAACAACAACAACAAAATATTTCCCCCCCGTGGAGCTTATAGTCCAATGAAATAAGTAGATTTTAAATAAATAATCCTATCAATAAATATATATGTCACAGGGTTGCAAATTTACCCACACTGTACTCAGCTATGGAAAGAAAAAGAGTCCCCATGTTTTCCAAACCTCATCTAATCTTCCCCAAAGCCACCTGCTGGCTTTCCTAGAGGAAATTTAAAAACTCATTTCAATCTGTTAAATGCAGTCTAATCCAGCCCTTCAAATTCAGTTGCTTTTGGACAAATCCATTTTTCAGGTTTCCTCATCTTCTATCGATTTATTTCCAAAATCTGTGGGTGTGCAGGAGGCTTGTGCGACTATGTGTGTGGAAAGAAGGAACTGAAGGGGCTCCAGTCCCCGAGTGCGCTGGTTTGGGTGGGATTAGTGAGGTTAGCAGGATTAGCGAGGTTCATAGTGGTGTTGCTATCAGGAGCTGACGTCTGAGATGGGACGACACAGAACGCGCCTCTCTTGGCCTGGTGTTCCTCCCGTCGGTTTGGCGGAACTTGAGGGCCTGCTCTGGCTGCAGAACTTCACTTCGGTCCCTGGCTTGATGGGGCTGGCTTTAGCCCTAGGCCCCAATGTCACTCACCTCAGTCTCCATATGGACCTCTTTTTCCTGACCAGCTCCCTGTACGGTCTCAGAAACTGCCATCTCCCTGTCACAGGAGACAATGGGACTTGTGAGCCTGTTTTATGGCACAGAGGGCCCTGAATGATGCAGGAGGCCTCACGGAGGCTCACTTTGTCGGACTCCTCAGTTGCCCCAAGTTCAGCAAAGAGGTCCCTATTCAGAATCCCAGGTTAGAAAGAGGACAAGCTTCTGTGTGCTGTCTACTTCCTTCTGTGTCACCTTCTTCTCCACTCTTTGACTCAGCCCAGAACAGGAGGCCCCAACACAGGCATCTCTGCAAGCTTCCCTCTCCTCTGTCCTCCTCTTCCTCCCACAGACACTGAAGTGTAAACACGGATTTTTCACCTTTTCCTTTCTATCAGGTCAAGACACTTCTACGTTATAGTCTCCTCCTTTTATTTATTTGTTTATTTTTAATTAATTAACTAATTTTGAGAATGGGTCTTGCTCTGTTGCCCAGGCTGGAGTGCAGTGGCATTATCATGGCTCTCTGCAGCCCCAACCTCCCAGGCTCAGGCAATCCTTCTACCTCAGCCTCCCAAGTAGTGGGGACCACAGACACGTACCATCATGATTGGCTAATATTTTAAATTTCTTGTAGAGATGAGGTCTGCCTATGTTTGCCCAGGCTGGTCTTGAACTTCTGGGCTCAAGTGATCCTCCCACTTTGGCCTTCCAAAGTGCTGGGATTACAGGTGTGAGCCACCATCCCTGTCCCCTCCTTGTTTTCAAGTAGTGCCTGCCCTCTCCCTTTCATTGGACACAAAGTTGAGGGCAGCAAGGATAGAAAAACTGCTTACCAATGAGGAAGCCTAAATCGAGAGACATTTCAAGGGCATTAAACCCATTACTCCTAACTCAAAATTGTGATAAGAAGACATGAAGAAGAAATTGGGGGCATTATGATGAGAGGAAAATGTAGCCTAGATGATCAAGGAAGACTTTTTTTTTTTGAGTAAATGATGTTTAAGATTCATTTTTAAAACGCTGAGGGAGGGAGTGGGGAGGTGCTGGTGGCTGTAATAGGGTAGACTGAGGGATGCTGGTGCTGGATTCCTGCCTTGGAGCTTGACCATGATGGTGGTCACATGAATCTATTTGTATGATAAAATTACATAAAACTAAATCCACACACACCCACACACCCAGCATGTGTAAAGCTGTTGGAACCTGAATGTCATGAATTGCATACATACCAATTTGCGGTTGTGACACTGTGTTGTAGCTACGCAAGGTGTTATCACTGGGAGGAGCTGGGGAAAGGGTGCAAGAGAACTCTCCATGTTTCTTCTTGCGACCGCAGGTGAATCTAGTATCACCTCAAAATTAAAAGTTTGTTTAAAAAGAAAACAATGGGCCTGGTGTGGTGGCTCAAGCCTGTAATCTCAGCACTTTGGGAGGCTGAGGCAGGTGGATCACCTGGAGTCAGGAGTTCGAGACCAACCTGGCCAACATGGCAAAACCCCATCTCTACTAAAAATACAAAAATTAGCCAGGTGTGGTGGTGCATGCCTGTAATCTCAGCTACTCGAGAGGTTGAGACAGGAGAATCGCTTGAACCAGAGAGGAGGAGGTTGCAGTGAGCTGGCTGAGATCGCACCACTGCACTCCAGCCTGGGAGACAGAGTGAGAGTCCATCTCAGATAAAAGAAAGGAAGGAAGGAAAGAGGGAGGGAGGGAGGGAGGGAGGGAGAGAAGGAAGGAAGGAAGGAAGGAAGGAAGGAAGGAAGGAAGGAGGAAAGGAAGGAAGGAAGGAAGGAAAGAAGAAAGGAAGGAAGGAAGGAAGGAAGGAAGGAAGGAAGGAAGGAAGGAAGGAAGGAAGGAAGGATCGAGTGTTAGCCATGTGAAGAACGTTCCCAGTGAAGGAATCCCGTTGTGAAGGCCTGGAGGGGGAAAGGCTCAATAAACTGAAGGAGGGAAAAGAGCCTTGCCACAGCACAGGAGCAAGGGGGGCTATGCCAGCGAGGAGGCTTTGGTGGAAGGAAAGAAAGTCAAAGGCTTTAGGGCTCTCCCAGCTCTTTTAGATTTTGTCTTAAGTGCAAAGGAAGGGTTGGAAGTAGGACAGTGATGTGCAAGGGAAAGGTTGGAAGTAGGACAGTGATGTGCAAGGGAAGGGTTGGAAGTAGGACAGTGATGTGATCAGATCTATCTTTTGAAACCATCTCTGACCGTGTAGAGAATGGCTGGGAAGTGGAAGGAGGGGAAGACGAGAGGCTTCTACAGAGGTGAGCAGGGATACTGACCAGACTATGATGGTTGCAAGTGATTTGGAAAGATATGGGCGATATTTAGAGGTATTTTGCAGGTAGAATTTGCACAATTTAGTAATGAAATGTATAATAAATGGTGAAGAAAAGGGGTGTGTCAAAGATGCCATATGTTTCTGAAATGAACAATTGGGTGGATGGAGATGCTTTATTTTCGAAGAAAAGGGATGTGTCAAAGATGCCGTAATTGGGTGGATGGTGGTGCTTTATTGTCTCAAGTGGGGAAGAACAGAAGAGAAGCATATTCGCATGGTCATCGAGATGGGTTTACTCATGTCCCATTGCCACACTGTCCTAAATCCATAGTTTTTAAATATGTTTGATATTTATGGGACTGATTCTCCTATCCTCATTTTTCTTTTCCAGACTTCAGCTGGCTTTTCACACCTGTTTGTTTTTCCATATGACGACACTTGGCCTTATCTAGTTCAAGAAAAAAACTCATGTTGGTGTTTTTACTCAGATCACAGTAAATATGTAAATTAACTTAGGATAATTGACATTTTTATGAGGTTGATTTCCTCTTCAAGAACCAATCTTACCTTTCCCTAGGTTCAAGTCTTCTTTGAGGGGCCCTCAGTGGTATTTTTATGTTTTCTATAATGCTTGTACATTTCCTATGAAGCTCATTTCTAATAAGCTCATCTTTTCTTCCTACTGTAAATGTGGTCTTCCCTTCCATTGTATATTCTAAGTGGATATTGTTTGTACATTTGAAAACTGTTGATTTATTTAAGTTAAATTTATTTAATTTAAGTAGATGGGGTCTTGATATGTTGTCCAGGCTGGCGTGGTACTCCTGGGCTCGAGCGACCCTCCTGCCCCAGCTTCCCCAGAAGGAGGCACTATTGTTGTGTGCCACCAGGCCTGCTGATTTATTTTTGCAGTTTGGTACTGAGCTTACTCATTTATGTGGTTGAACTAATTTTTAGATGATTTTTTGAGGTTTCCTAGAAATACAATAAAATTTGCAAATAATGATGATTTTGCCTTCTCCTTGATCATTTTTATGCCTCTTTTTTCCCCTGCTAGTCTCTCAGCCTTGTTTAGTGCCTCCAAACATCTTTAAATCGAAATGATGGTAATGGACATTTTTGTCTTATTCCTGACTTAAATGGGACTTTCTTCAGGAGGGGATTTCATAAACATTGTGGTAAACTGGGTGAGGTAGATACAGTTTTTAATCACTCTAAGGAATTGCCTTGTTATTATTCATCTATTCAGAATTAGTTGTCAAGAATGGATGCTTATCAAACGAATTGTTTGTGAAGATAATCATACTATTTTTCTTTCTTGGGAATTGCTTTAATAGTGAATTTCTTTATTGACCTCTTCTTGTATTCTCAAAATAAAATCCCCTTGATTAAAAGATTACCCTTTTGACTTTTGCTGGATTCTGTTTGTTAATGTTTTATTTAGGATTTTTGCATCAATTATTTATAAGTAAATTTGGTCTGTAGTTTTCATTTTGGGGTTACCATTGTTAGGATTGATTTTGTAAAGAGTTTAAAAGATTTTTTTCTTTTTCTATGCACTGGAACATTTAAAAGTGCATTGTAGCCATCTGTTCCTGAAAAGTTTGGTGCAATTCCCCTGTGAAAACTTGGAGCCTGATTCTTTTGGGGGCCAGAGTAAAAGGTCAGTGATAGTTAGGAAGCAGCTTTTGGACAAATTCCTCTATTTCTTCTATAGTAATTGATCCGTTTAGATTTTTTTCTCTCCTAAAGTCAGTTTTGTAAATTTTTATTTTCCTGGAAAATAATTTTCTCCATCTGGGAATTGAGATTTATTTATATACAAATAAGAAAAATCATCTCAATTATAAGGTAATCCCACTGTATGGTACATGTAATACACAAAAGCAGTATACTGCTATTTGAAGGTGAATTTAGATTAGTTAAAAATGGATATTACAAACTCGAGAGCAACCACCTTTATTATAGAGTGTTTTTCATTGTCATGAAAAACCTTCTGGGCACATCTCACGATGTTTGTTCTTCTTCTACTCCTCGAACTCCTGACCTCAGGTGATTCACCCACCTCGGCCTCCCAAAGTGCTGGGATTACAGGCGTGAGCCACCATGCCTGGCCTCTTCTACTCCTGCCAGAGACATGAAGGGATCTTTCCTGGCTCTTCACCATGAGAACCTGGTGGGGTTTCTGGAGGTGAAACCCATGAAAACATAGGTCCCCACCTCAAGACTGCAGGCCTCGGGAGTTTGTGACTTTCATGCTAGTTCACTGCAGCAATTTGTCAAAATCATCATGGACAGGTTCCTAAGAGTTGATGCCTTCATCAGCTTCTGCTCTGGGTGAGCAGGTGTCCTTGTGACTCTCTGGGCTTGCCCGTCTCTCCAGATTTGGGGGTGGCAGTTTGCTCTGCAAACTTAGTTCTCTGATGTGTCCAAGAAAGGTCATGAACTGATGGTTTTTTTGGCTTTTTCTTGTTCTAAGGATGGGAGTAATGACTTCCAAGCCCTTCTCTTGTCAGAGCTGAAATTATAAGTTAATTATCTTGTATGTAATATCTTATTTTTCTCACAGTTTTCAAGATTTTTCTCTTTATCATTGGCATTCTGCGGTATGAATGAATGTTCTGTAGCAGGGTGTGATTTTCTCTGAATGTCTCCAACGTGGGGTTTTTGGGGCTTTACCAGATATACTCATATTTACCAGATATCGGGAGTTTTCTGTCTTTTTTTGATAAATAAAGAAATATGGAGACTATTCTCTCTCTCTCTCTTTCTTTCTCCTCCTCTTCCTCCTCCTTCTCCTCCTCCTCCTTCAGTTAAGCCTTATGTTGGACTGCTTGATATTGTTCTATAAGCCTCTGAGGGTCCGCTTATTTTTCTTCACTTGTTTTTCTTTTTGTTCTTCAGGTTGGATAATTTCTGCTTATCTTCTTCCAAGTTTACTGATTCTTTATTCTGCCATCTCCCATCTGTTGTTGAGCCTATCTAGTAAATTTCTTTTTTCTTTCAGTTGCACTTCTCAGCTCTGGAGTTTTTATTTGCTTCTTTTTTATAATTTTAATTTCTCTATTGAGATTTGCTATTTGTTTGCTCATCAACACAATGCTTCTTTTAATTCTCTGAGCATGATTATAATAGCTACTTTAAAATCATTATCAGCTAAAGCTAACATCTGAGTTCACTTTCAGTAAGGTTCCATAAACTTCCATGTATCCTGAATATGGACCACCCTTTCTTGTTTCTTTGTACGTCTGGCAGTTTTTTGGTTCAAAACTTGATATTGTAGGTGACATGTTGCAATGGCTCTGTAATGTGTTATATTCTTCTGAAGATTATTGAACTTTTTTCTATTAAGCTATTAACTTGCTTGCCTAAATTCTAATTGTAAACACTGTCTCCCTTGTAGAGTGCAGCAGCTGACATCTCTGCCCAGTTTTTTTTTCTCTTCCAGCTGCTGCATTTATAGCGTTGTCTCTGAACATGTGTTCCATCTGTGCAGTTAAACAGTCAGTCAAAAGTTTGAGAGGAGTTTACACTGAAATCTTGGGACTTATTCTCTCTGAGGTTTCCTTGCTTCCAGGTGATCTCCAGCCCCAGCTCTGTTTTCTGGCACCGCACGCCATTATGGCTTCAGCTTTATGCCTCCTGAGCTATGCACGGCTGGGAATGCGCAGTTAAAAGAGTGACACATTTGCATACCTCACCTGAGGTAGGCGTTCAAGAACACTTTCCTCTCTCACATCTGCCTGCTAGTTCTTTGAGTCTCTTGGGCTCTCTCTTACGTATGCATAGTTTAGCAGTCAGCCAAAGGTTTGGGCAGAATTTATACTCATATTTTGGGGCTCACTTCTTCTGGAACTCTCCTGATTTCAGGATTTCACTCCTAAATCTCCTCCTGTTTTGCCAACCCTACCCTCTGTTTTCTGACACTTTTAACTAGAAAGGCTGTGATTTTCTGCAGCACGATTTGGGGTTGGGGATGGAAAACATTTACAGGGAAAATATAGCATAAACTTGCAATTCTTACTCCTATAATCATCTCTCAAGAGTAAATTATCCTGCAGTTTCTATCCGTTTGGGTCATTCTCCAGTGCCTTCAGATGGTTTAAAAATTTTTTTACAGTTTTTATTTAAAAAGTTTTTGTTGGAGGTTTGCTGAAAAACTTCATGCTACTTGTAGTAGACCATTCTTGTGCTGCTATAAAGAAATACTTGGCTTTGCAGATGCTGCTGCGGCCAGGAGCCCCATAATACCAGCCATGGTCAACCCCACCGTGTTCTTTGACATCACCATGACGGTGAGCCCTTGGGTTGCATCTCCTTTGATCTGTTTGCAGAGAAGTTTCCAAAGACAGCAGAAACATGTTGAGCTCTGAGCAATTGAGAGAAAAGATATGGTTTTAAGGATTCCTGCTTTCGCAGAATTATTCCAGGGCTTATGTGGCAGGGTGGTGACTTCACATGCCATAATGACACTGGTGGCAAGTCCATCTGTGGAGAGAAATTTCATGATGAGAACTTCACCCTGAAGCCTACAGGTCCTGGCATCTTGTCCACAGCAGATGCTGGACCCAACACAAATGATTGCCAGTGTTTCATCTGCACTGCCAAGACTGAGTGGCTAGATGGCAAGCATGTGGTCTCTGGCAAGGTGAGAGAAGAAACTGAATATTGTGGAGGCCATGGAGTGCTTTGGGTCCAGGAATGGCAAGACCAGCAAGGAGGTCACTATTGCTGACTGTGGACAACACTAATAAGTTTGACTTGTGTTTTATCTTAACCACCAGATCATTCCTTCTGTAGCTCAGGGGAGCACCCTGCACCCCATTTGCTCACAGTATTCTATCATCTTTGTGTTCTCACTGCAGTTTCCTTTGGGTTCCATGGGTTCCCTTCCATGCCTAGCTGGATTGCAAAGTTCAGTTTATGATTATGAAATTAAAACTAAATGACAATAATAATAACAAAAAGAAATACCTGAGACCAGGTAATGTATAAAGAAAAGAGATTTAACTGACTCAAGGGTCTGTAGGTTATACAAGCATGACTCCAGCACCTGCTTCTGGTGATGACCTCAGGAAGCTTCCAATCACGGTGCAAGGCAGAGAGAGCAGGCAGTCACAAGGCAAGAGCAGGAGCAAGGGAGGGGAGAAGAGGCATCATGCTGTTCTAAACAAGCAGATCTCAGAGCAAGAACTCACTCCCTATCACAAGGACAGCACCAAGCCTGAGAGACTCCCCCCCACGGCCTCAACACCTGTCCTCACCTTCAACCCTGGGATTACATTTCAGCAAGGGATTTGGAGGAAACACACATCCAAACCACATCACCACTGCTATCAGCAGAAGTCCCAAAGAGGTTTTTGTTTTGTTCTGTTTGCTACTTGCTTTCATTTAACTTTCCCCCCTTCCTTTTCTTATAGTGAAAAGGAAGAAAATATAAGTCCCAGGGAGGGGTTTTCCATTTTGAATACTCATCTTTGAATGAAGTGAGTCCTTTCTGGACTCATCACTTGCAGGAGGAAACTCTCTCGTCTGGTACAGTCTGAATAATTTTTTTCATCCTACAAGATTGTGTATGTGGATGATTTCTTTAATGATTACTTTTCCTTCAGCAACTGAGATAGTTACTGAGGGTGATTCACAATGCAGTCTTTCTCCTCCATCCTGCCACATTGACAAAATGCTCCCTAAAGGCGCAGGTTGTCTGTATAATGGCTTATTCAGCTTCTACTTCCTCTACTTTGCTTTGGAAGCAAACTGAGTCCACATGAGTTTTGTTTTGTTTTTTTCCTTACCATCAGTCTGCATCCACTGTTTCACTTTGCAGGTTTCCTCTTAAAAATCTGCATCTTCTGCATCTGCTTGCACTTCAACTTGACCTTCACTGTTAGACCACCCTTCCTACTGTTGCGTGATTTGGGGTTTCTACTTTTTCCTAGTTTTGTCAAGGATGGTGTTGGCGTGTCTGTTCCTTGTTCTCTTTGTTATTTTTGTTTGGCTTCTGAGAGGAACAGGAGGAAACACTGAACAGACCATACCGTATAAAGCTAGAAATAATCACTAAGGTTTTTCTTTTAATAAAAAAAAAAAATTTATAATATTTTATAATATTTTAAAATATTTTTATATTATTATATTAATTATATAAAATTAGTATATTAATTATATATTATATTAATATAATATAAATTATATAATTATATAAAATTAAATATTTTATATTATATTAATATAATATAAATTATATAATTATATAAAATTAAATATTTTATATATATTAAAAATTATATAATTAATATAATATATAATTATATAAAATTATGTAATTAATATAATATAAATTATTATATCAATTATATATTGTATAATTATATAAAATATTTAAGGCCAGGCGCGGTGGCTCAAGCCTGTAATCCCAGCACTTTGGGAGGCCGAGACGGGCGGATCACAAGGTCAGGAGATCGAGACCATCCTGGCGAACACAGTGAAACCCCGTCTCTACTAAAAAATACAAAAAACTAGCCGGGCGAGGCGGCGGGCGCCTGTAGTCCCAGCTACTCGGGAGGCTGAGGCAGGAGAATGGCGTAAACCCGGGGGGGCGGAGCTTGCAGTGAGCTGAGATCCGGCCACTGCACCCCAGCCCGGGCGACAGAGCGAGACTCCGTCTCAAAAAAAAAAAAAAAAAAAAAAAAATTAATATTTTATATTATTATATTAAAAGATTTTATAATATTTTTTGATTTTATAATTTGATTTTATAATCAAAAGAATTGTTTTTTTGAGTCAAGGTCTCACTGTCACCCAGGTTGGAGTTCAGTGGCACAATCGTGGCGCACTGCAGCTTTGAACTCCTGGGTTCAAGCAATCCTACCACCTTGGACTTTCAAAGTGCTGGAGAGAAACACCTGAGCCATCATGCCCAACTGAATATAATTTTTTATTTTGAGATAATTGCAGATTCACATAAAGTAAAAAATGATACGGAGGGATTCCATGAATCTTTACTTAGTTTACGCAATGATAACATCTTGCAAAACTATAACACAGTATCACAACGGAGATGTTGGAATTGATACAGTCGAGATACAGAAGGTTTCCATTACCACCAGGATCTTCATGTTGCCCTTTTATAGCCACATCCACTTGCCTTCCACCATCAGCCCCTCCTTAGTGCCTGGCAGCCACTCACTGGCTGTTCTCCATTTCTGTAATTTTTATACTTTCAAGAATATAGCACTTTGGGAAGCTGAGGTGGGTGGATCACTTGAGGCCAGGAGTTCAAGATCAGCCTGGCCAACATGGCAAATTCCTATCTCTACTAAAAAAAAAGAAAAAAAGAAAACAAGAAAGAAAAAAAAATAGCTTGTTATGGTGGTGTGCACCTGTAATCCCATCTACTTGGGAGGCTGAGGCACCAGAATTGCTTGAACCCGGGAGGTGGAGGTTGCAGTGTGCTGAGATTGTGCCACTACACTTCAGCCTGGGTAACAGAGCACTACTCTGTCAATAATAATAATAATAATAATAATAATAATAATAATAATATATAAATCACACACTTTTTTCACTCGGCATAATTCCCTGGAGCTTCATCCAGGTTGTTGCCTGAATTAAGGTTTGTATCTTTTTACTGTTAAGTAGTATTCCACGGTATGGCTGTACCATGGTTTGTTTAACCATATTCCCACTGAAGAACATCTGGATTATTTCCAATATTAGGATATAATGAATAAAATGTCTATAAACATTCATATACAGGTTTCTATGTGAACATACTTTTCATTTCTGTAAGGTAAAGGCCAAGGAATACATGGTAGTGGCAGGCTTAATATTTTTTAAACCTACCAAAATGTTTTTCAGAGTGACCATATCACTTTACAATCCCACCAACAATTTAAATTGTGGTAAGGGAAACCTTCTAGATCTTGATCCAGTTTTTCTTCATTCTCCTCAGCATTCAATAATAATTGGAAAAATTTTAAAACACACCTATCAGAATAACTAAAATAAAAAATAGCAACAACTATATTTTTCCAGCACTATGTTGAATAAGAGTGGTAAAAATGGACATCCTTGCTTTGTTCCTGATCTTTTTGGGGAAACCTTCAGTCTCTTACCATGAAGTATACTGTTAGGTATAGGGGTTTTTCTGTAGATATTCTTTATCAAGTTAAGTTACCCTTGTATAGAAACCATACCTACCTTTACCTCCCTTTATTTGCCCCATTTAAAAATAATAACGACTTTTTAAAATTTTAGTCATTCTAATAGGTATGTTTTAAAATTTGTATTTCTCTAATGGTTAATAATGTTGAACATCTTTTCTTTTTTCTTTTTCTTTCTTTCTTTCTTTTTTTTTTTTTTTTTGAGACAAAGTCTCGCTCTGTCACCCAGGGTGGAGTGTGCAGTGGCATGATCTCAGCTCACTGCAACCTCTGCCTCTTGGGTTCAAGGGATTCTCCTGCCTCAGCCTCCTGAGTAGCTGGGATTACAGGTGCCTACCACAATGCCTGGCTAATTTTTGTGTTATTAGTAGAGACGGGGTTTCACCATGTTGGCCGGGCTGGTCTTGAACTCCTGACCTGAAGTGATCTGCCCGCCTCAGCCTCCCAAAGTGCTGGGATTACAGGCGTGAGCCACCGCGCTTGGCCAAACATCTTTTCAAGGGCTTATTTGCCATCTGTAGTTTGTCTTCGGTGAAATATTTCTTCATGCTTTTTGCCAATTGGATTGTTTGAATTTTACTGTTGAGTTCTGAGAGGGGTTTTTTTCCCCCACAAGATCTTGCTCTGTTGCCCAGGCTGGAGTGCAGTGTGGTGCCATCATTGCTCTCCGCAGTTTCAAACTCCTGGGTTCGAGCCATCCTCCCGCCTTGGTCCCCAGAGTGTTCTTTACATGTGCTACTTATTAGTTCTTTTCACATATGTGGTCTGCAAATATTTTCCCTTGGTTTGTAGGATCTCTTTTCATCCTTCTAAATGTCTTTCTTAGAGCAAAAGTCTTTCATTTAGATAAAGTCCTTTTTATCAATTTTAAATTTTATGTATCATGCTTTGTTGTCAAGTCTAAGAACTCTTTGCCTACCTCTAAGATTTTCTCCTATTTCTTTTAATCTTAACCTTTTACAGATTTCCATTTTACATTTAAGTCTGTAATCTATTTTGAGTTAATTTTGTATGAGGTCTGAAATTTAGGTTGTGGTGATTTTTTTTTTTTTTTTTTAATCTGCGAATGTCCAATTACGCAAGCACCATTTGTTGAAAAAGTGATCTTTCCCCCATTGAATTGCTTTGCCAAAAATTATTTGGGTAAATTTGTATGGATCTATTTCTGGGTTCTCTGCCTGTTCTATTGATCTACGTGTTTCTGCCTCTGCCAATACCACACAGTCATGATTACTGTGGCAGTACTGTAAGTCATGAAAATGGGTAGACTGATTCGTCAGATTTTTTCAAGATTGTTTTAGTTATTCTAGTTCCTTTGCCTCTCCATATAAAGTGTAGAATAATCTGCCTATATCTACAAAAATCTTGCTGGGATTTTGATAGGAGTTGTATTAAAACAGCATATCATTTTGGGGAGAATTGACACCTTTACAATGTTGCATCTTCCCATTATGAACATGATGTGCCTCGCCATTTATTTAGATATTCTTCTATTTTTTTCATTGGTGTTTGGTAGTTTTCAGCATACAGGCACTATATATATTTTGTTAGCTTCACAGCTAAATATTTCATTTTATTTTGAGTGATTGTAAATAGTATTATATTTTTAATTTTGATGACCATGTGTTAATTGCTAGTATATAGAAAAGCATTTGACTTTTGTATTTTTACCTTGTATCCTGTGACCTTGCTGAAATCACTTATTAGTGATAGGAGCTTTTATGTAGATTCTTTCATATTTTTTATACAGGCAATCCTGTCATCTGCAAGTAGGGACGATTTTATTTCTTCCTTTCCAGCCCATATATTTTTATTTCTTTTTCTAGCCTTATTCCACTGGCTGGAACTTTCAGCATTACATTGAATAGGAGTGGTGAGAGCGGACATCATTGCTTTGTTCCCAGTCTTTTTGGGAAAACCTTCAGTCTTTTGCCATTAAGTATAGTTACAGGATATTTTGGTAGATGTTCTTTATCAAGTTGAGTAAGTTACCTGTGAAGGATGGAAACTTTACCTAAATGTACATCCCTTTATATGCCCTATTATAATTGTTTTAAATATTTGCTATACATACATTTAGAACCACATCAAAGAGTGTTATAATTTTTGCTTCAACTGTCGAACATAATATAGAAAATCAAAAGAAGAAGGAAAGTATATCATATTTACTGGCATTTTTGCTTACTATATCCTGTCTTCTGTCTTGATGTCCCTAGATTCCTTTTTTTTTTTTTTCCCCCCTTCTGTTTAGGTAAAATTTCTTTTAGTCATTTTTTTTAAGGTAGGTCTCCTGGTGACCAATTTTCTTAGTTTTCCATGGTCTAAGAATGTCTTGATTTTTCCTTCATTCTTGAAAAATGTTTTCACTGTTTACAGGATTCTAGCTTGACAGTTTTTTTCTTTCAGTACTTAAAAGATGTTGTGCCACTTCCTTCACTCCATGGTTTCTGATGAGAAATCCTCTGTCATTGGAGTTATTTTTTCCTTCAGGTAAGGCATTTTTTTCATGCTGCTTTCAAGACTTTTCTTTGTCTTTAGTTTTCAGCAGTTTGGATACAATGAGCCTACGTGTGTATTACTTTAGGTTTATCCTGTTTGGAGTTAGATTAGCCTCTTGATTCTATAGGTTGATGTCTTTTCCCAACTTGGGATGTTTTCAGCCATTATTTCTTTTAGTACTTTTTCAGCCTCAACATTTTTCCCCTCTTCTGGGATTCCAATGTCACGAATGTTACATCTTTTGTTAGGGTCCTGCAGGTCCCTGAAGCTCTGTTCACTTTTTCCAGTGGTTTAGATTTCATAATGTCTATGTTTCTATCTTCCTGTTCACTGATCCTCTCTTCTGTCCCCTCTGTTCTGCTAGTGAGTTCATCCACTGTGTTTTTATACATTATATAGTGGTTATTGCATTTTGCACTTCTAAAATTTCCATTTGGACCTTCTTTGTATCTTCTATTCCTTTGCTGAAACGTTCTATTCTTTGCAGTGTCTATTTTTCATTTGTTTCAAGCCTGTTTGTAATTGCTCACTGAAGCATGTTTATGATGGCTGCTTTAGAAAATCTTTGTCTGGTCCAGTGCAGTGGCTCCAGCTTGTAACCCCAGCATTTTGGGAGGCTGAAGCAGGAGGATCACTTGAGGTCAGGAATCTGAGACCGGCCTGATCAATATAGTGAGACCCTGTTTCTGTTTATAAAAATAAATAGATAAATAACATAAAATTTTAAAAATATTTTTTTCCAGATAATTCTAACATCTCTGTCACCTTGGTGCTGGCATCCATTGATGCCTTTTGTCATTTGACTTGAGATCTTCCTGTTTTTGATATTCTGAGTCATTTCCTATTAAAATCTGGACATTTTTGTATTATATTATGAGATTCTGAGTAAGATTTTTGTAGTAAATATTTAGTTGGCTACATATTACATTGGCTAATACAGTTTGGTGGGCTAATTCAGCTGGCTCCCTTTGACACTGCTCTGGCAGGAATAAGGGGGAGCGCCTGGCGGGAGGAGAAGACCAGGTTTCCCAGTTGGACTCTGGTGATAACTGAGGGAGGAGGCTCCTCATTTCTCCTGCGCAGGGATGGGTGTTCCAGACCTCGCTAGGCCTCCACTGATACGTCCCTGGCTGAGAGTGTTAGGAGTGTCTCATTGCACCTCCCTATGTGGCCTTCAGAGACACCAGGGGAGAGAGACTCTTTACCACCCTACAGGAATGAAAGTTCCTGCTCCCGACTCAGCCTTCTCAGACACAAACCCAGTGAGAGAACTAGGAACACCTCATTACAGCCTGATGAGTCTGGAAGTCTAGGCTCCCTGCTTGGCTTTTGCAGGCATGGATACGGGTGAGGCCACAGTTTTCTCTATAATGTTTGTCTGGAGTGGAGCTGTTATTATCTAAAATGTCTCTGCCTTGCTAGGCTGACCCTTTCCTTGTCTTTTGGCTAGGTAAGTGGGCTTTTGTTGGGGGCTTGTTTTTTGGTCTAAACCTGTTGGTGTTTTCGGGTTGCTGGCTTCTTGAACTCCATGTCTGGAATACGTAAGGCTAAAGAAACTCACCACTGTGTAATTCCTTGGTATATCAGTTGTCTGGGGCTATCGTAACAAGTACAACAGACTGGTTGACTTAAACAACACAAATGTATTATTTCACAGTTCTGAAGGCTGGAAGTCTGGGATCAAGGTGTCAGCAAGATTGGCTTCTTTTGAGGCCCCTCTCCTTGGCTTGCAGATGGCTGTCTTCCCCCGGTGTCTTCACATGATCTTCCATCTGTATTTGTCTGTGTCCTAATCGCCTCTTCTTAAAAGGACACCCGTCATATTGGATTAGGGCCTATATGGCAGATGCACCTGACAGCAATAACTTGGAGTGGCCAACCTGGAGATTCATTCCTTATCTGTGAGGAGCATTGGAATCCCTGACCCATGCCATCGAATGTAGGCCTCGTCTTGGGTTGAATGAAGGTTGCCAGGTGGAGGTTGCCGGGAGAGGGAGCTAAGTAACAATGCTGTAAAACCACATGCTTTTGACAGGCGGTCGCAGTTTGCCTGTCCAGCCCATCGCCACTGGGCCACCCTGTATGTAAGTCCCCTCAATAAACCCTATGTCTCATGCACTGGCTCCGGGTCTCTTCTTCAGCCTCTCAAACATGACACCATCTCTATTGAAGTCATTAGGGGTCCAGCACAACAGGGCCCACTCTAAATGACCTCATTTTTCCTTACCTTTTTGAAGACTTTATCCTCAAATGCAGTCACTGGGGATGAAAATGTTAGCTTATGAATTTTGGAGGGACAGAATTCAGCTTATGACACTTGGGTCCCAAGGTTCCTGGCCCGTCTGCCTCTTCTCTCCACCTTTCAGAGCCTTCTTATGTTTACTGTGTATACAAAGTCCACGGTTTTGAGCTGCACTTAGTGGGAAGAATAGGGGAAAGTATCTTTCCAGAAGCAGAGGTCCCCCGTTGAGTTGCCAGACTGTAAAAGTGTATTTCACGGCCTGGGCAAGGTCTTGACTCAGGCAAAGGAGCAGAAAAGGGCATTGGAGCTACTGAAAGGTGGCTCAGTATGAAGGAAAAGGGTGATTAAAAAAAAAAATCAGAACCAGGATCCGAACTCTAGGGGGCAACTTTGTAATAAAACAAGCAAGGGCCTAGGTGGCTTGGACGATGAAACAGAGGGTCCTCAACTGGTCAGAGGACCAAAAAGGTTTGGCTCTAAGCCAGAGCTAAAACTTAGTACTAGGGCCCATCCAAGCCACACACCCCTGGGCCGTGGGGTCACTTTGGGAAATGGCTCTTGAGTGAATCTGAAGAATCTTACTACCTTGGGAAGCAGATCAATTTGCTGGGGATAGGGAACCCCAGTACAGAGTGTGGCACAGAGAAGAAGCCACTTGTCACACGTGGGATGGTTGTTGCCTTGGCAAACTGACAGGGGTCTGCACTAAGATCGGCGGGGTCCACACAGCAACACTGTGACAGTGGCAGATGTCCTCCTGAGTTCCCCAGACTGACCACAGACTTCAGGCCCTACCTAGCAGAGGTGGCCCTGGTGCTCATGACGCTGAGATCAGCAGACACTGGAGGCTCAACTCCAGTGGTGCTTGATGGCCACTGGGCTGGTCTAAGGTGTCCCCTCCTGCATCAGAAGCAGCTGACGCCTATCGGCATGCCGAGGACTCCTCCCATATTATTCCAGGAGAGTTTATTCCCTGGGGAAAAAAAAATATATTGCCTGCTGTCGTGTAACTGCCTACTGAAACATCAAGATTTGCGATACGGATGTAAAAGTGCCCTGACTTGTAGTTAGCAGGTACATTAAGAGCTGCACATTAGTCATTGTTACAGCCCTTGTCTGTGTCGCTGGGCCACTGCCAAGAGGGGAAATGTAGATTTTAAAAATGAAAATATCATTTCTTATGCAGGAAATACTCTAGCAGTGCCTGTTTCCTCACAGTCCTTCAACGCGTCTGGTTGCTACCTTGTCATAATATTTGAATTAGGGTGGTGCGACATGCCACAGATGACAAAAATGGGAGCCCTATCTGGAGCAAAAGATCTCTGCTGGGGTTGGCAAAACATACCCTGATTCCCACCTTAATTTTCCCGGAACAACAGAGAGTTGGGCCTCCGAATGCTCTGCAGACACCGCCCTCACTCCCTGGAGCATGTCTGTCTCCTCTTCACGCTGTTCATGACCATTAGTCCTATAATCCCCCATTCCTCTTCTGGCACTGAATGGAGAGGAAGAGAATGTCTCATTTTCTAGTTGCCTCAGAAAGGCCCTCCCCAGGAAGTTGCAGGGAGGGGGACCACACTTCATGGACCCAAGGCCTCTAACGAAATGGAAGGAAGTAACATTGCCACCCTCTATCTTAGGGGGATTCCCTAGGAACAGGAAGGTGGTGCCATTTTGGCGGAAGTAGACAGGAGCCGCGTGGAGTCATAGAGTAACATGTCCAATTGTAGTAAAACTCAGGTCATTTTCAGCTTTTATTTTCTCTCCTAAGGGCTGTCTCCTTCATTCAATTGTCCAGAACATGAAGCTAGGACCCCATGGAGAAGACTATCCATCTCACGGTAATTATGTTCAACCATCCTCTATGCACAAGCAGTAATGTCTTTAGTGTTTAAAGTCATCTTTCTTTTTTGTTATTGTTGCAGAGATGAGGTCTCTTTATGTTGCCCAGACTGGCCTTGAACTCCTGGCCTCGATCTCCTGGCCTCAAGCGATCCTCCCACCTCGGCCTTCCAAAGTGCTGGGATTAGAGGCGTGAACCACTACACCTGACTTTACAGTAAATGCAAATCTGATCCTGTCACTATCCAGTTTAATCACTTCCTGCGGTGCTCTGGGACAGAACCCAGCCTCCTTAGCATGTAGGCAAGGTCCCTTTGCTTGGGCCTCGTTGGCTCCTCCTGTCTTGCTTCCTTCTGTGTCTCTCCCATGATCATCCTCCTGTCATGGCCACACTGGAGGCTCACTGAGCTGTTTGCACAAAACTTCATGTCTCCCACATCTCCATGCCGATGTTCTCACTGTTCTCTCTGCCTCAATGTCCCTTCCAGACAGCGAGGTTAGATGCCTAGCTTCGTGCTTTTGTGACGTATGCACCTTTATCAGCACTCTTATCACACTGTACTAAAATCCTGCCTTATTAGCTGTCTTCCCTACTTGGCTATGAACTAAGCAAGCACAGAGATTGCCTATTACTCTTCTACTTTCCTGAGACACAGCAGAAAGCCTGAAACCTAGGCTTAGTTGGCCCTTGATACATGTTAATTAAATGAAGGACTAATTCCATGAACAGAAGAGAGGATCAGTGAACAGGAAGATGAATTTCCCTGTCCTGAAGGATCGTTCCATGCGGTGTCACTTGCTTTTTTCCTCAGTGTTCAAATGAAGATTCAATTAAACTCAGCAAATATTTATAGGGTACTTATTACGTGCTCCTCCTGTCCTAGGCACTGGAGATACAAAGACAAAGAAGTGCAGTCCTGAGGACCCTCAAGTAGTTCCCAGCCGGGAAAGGGATACTGATGGACGCAGCTGTCCATCAGCCGACAAGTCCAGACCAAAACACCTCACAGAAGACCCGGCTGGGTTTTCCACCAGGAGGGCTCAGGTCAGGTCAGGTGCTCCTGCTAAATGAGTTGTGAAAACAGCCAGCCTTTTTCAGGCCTCTAGACCAGGAGGCAGGAATGTGCTCGGTAATGCAGCTGTGGTGCTCCCGCCCATAGACCCCCAATAGGAGCCAAACAACCCTGGGATGAAGGCAGAGGGTGGGCTGGCTGGAGGGCCTAGGAATGCCGCTGGGGAGGATGGACCTTGTGAAGCTGTGCTTCCTCTGAGCTCTAACTTAGATCACAAGGAGATTGGGAAGGACTGTTGGTGTGTCTTTCAGGGTGTTGCTAGAATCAGGGAACCCTAAAGCCTCCAGAGTCACCAAAGCTGTCACCACTGGGAACAAAGGCTTCTGTCTGCTAGGTAAGTATAATCATGCACCAATGACAGGGGCAGGAGAGTGGGGAGCTGGGGTTGGAGGGCCCTTCCCAGCATCTGGAAAATCACATCGAGTGAAGGGGTATTGACTAGAGATGGTCTTTTCCATTTCTGTTATTCTTTTAGAAGCTAGTAGGAGTATTATAGAGTCAGGTTTAGTGAGGAAGATGGGAAAACTCAGTTCACCCAATTGCTTTTAACGTATTAGTCTTATGTCTGTCTCCGTTATTCCACACCTCTCCCACCCCTATCATCGATCGATTCCCTATCAGGAAAGAAGGTAAACAACATTAGGAAAGCCAGACATGAGCCAAGCTCCAGTTGGGATATTTAGTGTCCGATGGGAGAGTGACCAAAAGTGAGACCTAATCGGTGGTCTCTAAACATATGATGGAAGCCTCCGGCTGCTGCCCCTTTGCAAGAGGCTCTGAAGAGCAAGTGTGCAAAGGAGGACAGAGAGGGAGAGGAAGGAGGAGGCAGAGCAGACACTCAGCGGCAAGGGTAGTGCTCTGGAAGTCTGGTATGATTCTGTCGCATTGTATCATCATCACGAAGGGGTCACATCTGAAGCAAAAAATGGCAAAGACTCAAAGAAAATAAATCATGCAGACTCTGGAATGACCTCATTAAAAAGCTGCTCTCTCTGCTGCCATGTTCTATTTATAGCTGAAATATGAGCATTCCTGACAGGAAATCTAAATGACAGCAAGCCTAGGGTTTTAAGGCAGTGGGTAGGGGTTTGCTTAATAAATCATCTGGTATTTTTACTCAGATGATTTTTCTATTCTAATGAAACTGTTAGTTCAGTTCTCTTTTCTGCATGAGATGACATTCATGGGATATGTTTTTTACTCAGGAATTGAGGATAAAGAAGTAAAAGGATCCTTTCATACAAAATATTTTGCTAAATACATGTGAACTTTGTAATACACCATTACCCTCAACACATCTTAATGCTGGTTCGCAATGTTCTTTTTCAGGCCATATTGTAGCTGTTATTTCCAGTGATCATTGTAAATAACTTTGTTATGTTTCACTGAAATCAATTTCATAGAAATCAAACCAATAGGGAAAACATCTTTTACAAAGGAAGACATAGAGCCTTATTCCAAATGTTAAGAGAAACAAGCAGATCATATATTGTGTAAGTAAGCAGAGCCACACTTCTAAAACTCTGAAGCCCAGGGCCTGGATGGAGCTGCCAGCAAGTTCCCTCTCTGTCTTATGGACAGAGGCAGGATTCATCTTTTGCTTTTAAGTTTTCTGGGGGGAAAATATTTAACAAGCTTTTCATTTCTGGAAGACAGTGCTCTTCAGCCTGAGGACAGTTCAGATGCTTTTAAAAGAAAAAAAGTACAGACGCCCGCACTCCCCCCACAACCGACCCAGTGCTGTTAAAGTTTTTATAATACTTCAAAATTATGTATTTATTATATTTTATTATAACACTTCAAAAATATGTATTTAAGGCAAGATTTGAAATTCTGATTCTTGTGGCTCTTATACAACTTTAAAACCAAAACAAATTGTGATGTTTAATTTTATGTGTCAACTTAGCTAGGCCATGGTACCCAGATATTTGGGCAAACATTATCTTAAATGTTACTGTGAAGGTTTTCTTTTAGATGAAATTAATGCATTTGAGTCAGTGGACTTTGAGCAAGGCAGATAACCTCCATAACACAGGTGGGCCTCGTGCAATCAGTTGAAGGCCTTAATAGAAAAAGACTGCTTTCTCCCCAGCAAAAAGGAATTCTGTCAGGAGAGGGCATTTGGATTTGAACTGTACAACAGCTTTCCCCTAGGTCTCCAGCTTGTTGGCCTGCCCCGCAGATTTTGGACTTGCCAACCTCCATAATTATGTGAGTCAATTTCTTTTTTTTTTTTTAATATATAACAATTTTTTAAAAACAGACGCTATGTTGCCCAGGCTGGTCTTGAACTCCTAGGCTCAAGCGATCCTCCCTCCAGCCTCAGCTTCCCAAAGTGCCGGGATTATAGGCATGAGCCACTGTGCCCAGCTAGTGTGAGCCAATTTCTTAAAATAAATATCTTTCTCTACACAAACACGCACACACACACGTGCAAGCACACGCATGCCCTGTTGTTCTGTTTCTCTAGAGATCCCCGACTAATACACAAATCTAAAAGTTAAATACCCCCAAACTACAAAACTAATAAAATTGATATGAACAACTGGAATGTAATGTGACAGGTATTGTTAGTTGTTTGCAGTTACTGATGTCAGGTTTCATAGCAGAAAGAGCTCTTCTTAGAACTGTTCTGGTATTTCATCTGTTTCTGAATTTGATTTTTAAAACCCTAATGCCAAGAAAGAAGTGCATTGTATAAAACAATACAAAAAACTTTAAGCTTTTATATTATAACTCCTGGAAAGTTAGAACTGATCATTAAAATTTTACCAAGAAGCAGTCTTCAAATAATAATTCTATAAAGCTGTTTTAGTCATTGGAGGATAACATTAGCATTGTAGCATTATTTAAACATACATTCAATATGATCTAATGCAATTATTTCTGGAAGTGGGAAGAAAAGCATTCTTCCCTGCTAATAGACTGTTTTATTTGGTGCATACAGACACAGAACACTCCATACAACCACTTTCAAATATGAAAATGGTACTGCCTGCCAGAGAATAGGATCTTTAGAATTCTGCATGTTTATATTATCATAGGCCATGGCTGAGTCAATTCTTCTGCCACTTTATTCAAGATGTTATAAACTCTTCATTTATACGGTGTGCCGTGATATCATTTAGACTTTAGTTCTCAAACTTCACAAATGCAAATGCAGGCAATAAAAATTCATGCCAGTACTCTGGTCCACCAGAAAATTCAGAACATGCTTTAAAAACTCATTGAAACGAAAACAATAGATTTAAAATAATCATACCTTTATATGTACAGAGCTCCTAAATATCAGTAAAGAAAGAGGAATAATCTTATCAGTGGAGAAAGAACATAAATTGGTAAGTTACCAAAAAATGAAATAAAAAACAGCATAGAGGCTGGGAGCAGTGGCTCATGCTCATAATCTCAGCACTTTGGGAGGCTGTAGTGGGCAGATCACTTCAGTCCAGGAGTTTGAGGAAACATGGTGAGACCTCGTCTCTACAAAACCAAAAATTAGCCAGGTGTGGTGGTGCACGCCTATAGTCCCAGCTACTCAGAAGGCTGAGGTTGCAGGATCATTTGAACCCGGCAGACAGAGGTTGCAGTGAGCCGTGATCATGCCATTGCACTCCAGCCAGGGTGACAGAGACAGCCCTGTCTCAAAAACAACCGCCACCACCACCACGACGGCGGCATAGAAACCTGTGAAAAGACTTCTGGTTAAGCATGGTAACTTTAACATACGTATTTGTCTTTCTTCCCACCCATAGTGCCTACTAAAATTGCAGAAAGAAAGAAACAAGTATAATGCCACAATATGAGAGGAAAGATCTCAGATGAGTGATATGGACATCATTTTGGAAGCTGGAGAGCAGATAGACCAATGGCACTTGACTCAGTAGCCAGAGCAGAACCTGAGACCACAAGAGCGGGCAGTGGGAATGGCAAGGAAGCCAAGAAGAAGCAAACCAGTTCACACTACAACTCCAAAAAGGCACCAGGATTGGAGGTTCCAGGTACCTCTAAAAACAGAGGTAAAAAAATGATTACAAGGGGTGGTTATATTTCAGGATCCCCTCTTCTCCACAGCTGAGCAATTGCCTCTACCCTGCCCCCACGGAAAACTGGAGGTTGAGTCTCCTTCTGAATGTGGGACACCAGGTGCAACTGAACATGAGTGTGTAAGTAAATGTCCACATACTGAATGGTGACACCCTATCTCCAGTCTTCTCCCCTATCTTGTGCATGGAATGTTAATAGGCAGGAAGTCGGAGGATTTTTCTCTAGGGAAATGAATGAGCCCAAGGGAAAAGAACCAGCGTTAATGGCCTTTGGGAGTTTTCCAACAAAGCATTTCCCATCTGATCACCCTACAGGGAAACGAAAAAGTCAAAAGTTCTCATCTATTCACATAAAGCTTCCAAACAAAGATTTTAGAATCTCACTTTTAAATAGGAATAATCAATTGAGAAGTAGTAGACACCTCAGGCATGCCTATGACATGAAAGACAGCGCAGCACTGGACTGCCCAACAGCAGCAGCCCCAGAAGTTTAAAGACAATGGAGTGATGCCTTCAGGATGCTGGGAAGTTATCTCAAAACTGGAATTTCATACTCTATGGTTTAAATGTAGATAGAATAAAGACGTCTTCAAATATTATATAAGGTCTCAAAAATTTAAGTTTCATATACTGTTTCACGAAAAGCTGCTGGATGATGTTCTTCACCAAAATAAGTCAATTAATAAAGAAAGGGGAAGACAGACATTCATGAAATAGGGAATCCTGCAAGAGGGAGGAGAAAGAATCCCTAGGATTTCCTGATGGGGAAAATCCCAGGGCAATGGTGCAGCAGTCCTCCAGAGAAGCAGACCAAACCTGTGCAAGAAGACAGAGGGCCCCCAAAAAGATGTTTATTTGAGGGTGGATGGGGTAGGGGATATGGGAGAATGTGAGCCACCATACTGTTTGAACACTTTGAAGTAGATTTTTAATTTGTTTTTATTTATTTAGTTTTTTGAGACAGGTTCTCACTCTGTTGCCCAGACTGCAGTGCAATGGTGCGATCCTGGCTCACTGCAACCTTCGCCTCCTGGGCTCAAGCCATCCCTTCATCTTGGCCTCCAGAGTAGCTGGGACTACAGGTGCACATCACCACACCTAGCTAAGTGTTTTTGTTTTGTTTTTTTTTTTTTTGTAGAGATGGAGTGTTGCCATGTTGGCCCAGGCTGGTCTCAAACTCCTGGGCTCAAACAATCCACATGCCTTGGCCTCCCAAAGTGCTGGGATTACAGGCGTGAGCCACTGTGCCCAGCTTAAGATTTTTTGTTAAAATTCTCTTGGATATATTGAAGATGAAAGGTGCACAAAATACTAAACAAGTGAAATATGGGGCAATTAATAACTCTAGGAAAAACGAACACAAGGAAATGTATTATAGCATGCAACATAGCTTCCTTGTAAATAACATCTACATGGACATAATTTTTAAGAACATACTATATTGATTTAACCAAAGAATAGTTATCTAATTATTAATATATTGGGAAGACGAAGGAAGTATATGGTAAAGTGTAGGGCTAGAAGAAAAATATAGGGGATCTAACGCCACATCTTCCACAGTGGAAAGTCAACTGATAGGTAAGAAGAAGTAGGAACTGAAAAACTAGTAATATGTGTTGCAAGTATTTTATTTAGAAAAAAGATAGGATTGGGCACAGTGGTTCACACCTGTAATCTCAACACTTTGGGAAGCCAAGGTGGAAGGATTGCTTGAGCCCAGGAGTTTGAGGCTGCAGTGAGCTGTGATCACACCACTGCATTCTAGTCTGGGTAGCAGAGTGACACCCTGTCTCTTAAAAAAAAAAAAAAAATGGAAAAGAAAAGAAAAAAGAAAGAAAGAAATTGAAGGTAGACAAAAGGAGAATAGGATAAAGAAGTTAACAGTATATGCCAGCAACTGTTATTTTTGATGATAAGCTTGGTGATAATGCTTGGATTGTTAAGCCATATACATGTGTTATTGACTCTTGTCTCTTGGGTGTTGCACACTTATGTAGTCTCCCGCCACACTGAATAGGGTTGTATAACCAATAGGATATCATGGAAGCAACAGAATGTGGCTTCAGAGGCAGGATCACAAAAGATACAGTTCCATCTGTCTTGCTCTTTCTTTTTTGTTGTTGTTTTTGAGACAGAGTCTTGCTCTGTCACCCAGGCTAGAGTGCAGTGGTACCTTCTTGGCTCACTGCACCCTCCGCCTCCCACGTTCAAGCAATTCTCCTGCCTCAGCCTCCCCAGTAGCTGGAATTACAGGTGCCTGCCACCACTCCTGGCTAAGTTTTGTGTTTTTAGTAGAGACGGGGTTTCGCCATGTTGGCCAGGGTGGTCTCGAACTCCTGACCTCAGGTGACCTGCCCACTTCGGCTTCCCAAAGTGCTGAGATTACAGGTATGAGCCACCATGCCCAGCCTGTCTTTTTCTTTCTCTTGGATCTCCTACAAGAAGCCAGCTGCTATGCTTTAAGGACACTCAAGTAGCATGATGGCAAGGTCTATGTGGGAGGGACTGAGGCTTGCTGCCAAGACAGCCTTGCTAACCATGTGAGTGTAAACTAAAAATAAATCCTAAGCCCCTCAACTGACTGAACAATCCCCCTCTTGGCCAAAAGCACCCCGGAAAAACCTTAAAAACTAAATTTCCAGCCATGATGAGACAGGTCAGATATGCCTTGTTATAACCTCTCCCTTTTGCTGTTTAGACACAATGACTAGCATTAATGTTAAATAGTGATCATAAGACTGACAGAACGGACCCTTGGTGGTATAAGATACTGAAATAGAAATTGGACCTAAGGTCATGCCAGGTAAGGGTTAAATCACGTGCCCCTATGCTTAAAGAATAAACTTTGTTCTAACTGCTGCAAGGTTTTTCTTTTCCTCTAGCACCTAAACAAGCACTGGCCTCAAGATAAGCAATATTATAACAATTTAAAGCTCTTCCACTGCCAGACGCTGACTAACTGACCCCCTGTTCCACAAACCAAAGCTACATCTTTGGACAAAAGACTAATGTCAGTACCTTTCTCCTGGTCAGAAGACCACTGACCACGGACCAGTTCTGGCTGGTTTACAGAGGCGGTGCACTTGAGGGCCTTCTGAAAAGCCCTTTTGATGTATGGGGCCTAACTGTAATGCATTCAAATGTGAAGTCCCAAGGTGAATGGCGTTGGACATAAAATGCATGTTTGATCAATGTGCATGTGTTAGGACCACCGTCATGAATATTCATCGTTCTTCCTAAAACCTGTTGAGTAAATGTTTCTCACCTGACCAACCCATTCAGTTTAAATTCCTGTCCTACCTCTCCCTGTTTTGTATGGGTTATATAGAAAACAGCTAGAAGGGAACTTCAATAATGAAAGTACCTGGGTGGTGGGATTATAAGTAAACATAGAAAGTGCCTGCTTTTAGAGCTTTGACCGGAGGCTATGCTTCCCACCCTCTCAAAATGGCCACTGTGCAGGCTATAACCCTATATAAGAAATAACGTCTCCTCTCCTTTCCAAATTTATAAATTGTGTGATTTCCAAGGTAACATGAGCCTTTTTGGAAGCAGATCCTCCAGCCCCAGTCCAACCTTCAGAAGATTGCAGCCCTTACCAATGTTCTGGCTACAACCGCACCTGAGACCCGGATCGGGAAACACCCGTCCACACTGCTCTTGAATTCCTTAGCCGCAGAAGTAGTAAGATAACCAACTTTTATTTTTTTTTAAACTTTTTAGAAAACATTTCAAATGTTTCTATCAGGCCTCTGAGCCCAAGCTAAGCCATCATATCCCCTGTGACCTGCACGTATACATCCAGATGGCCTGAAGCAACTGAAGATCCACAAAAGAAGTGAAAATAGCCTTAACTGATGACATTCCACCATTGTGATTTGTTTCTGCCCCACCCTAACTGATCAATGTACTTTGTAATCTCCCCCACCCTTAAGAAGTTTCTTTGTAATCTCCCCCACTCTTAAGAAGGTTCTTTGTAATCTCCCCCACTCTTAAGAAGGTTCTTTGTAACTCTCCCCACCCTTGAGAATGTACTTTGTGAGATCCACCCCCTGCCTGCAAAACATTGCTCCTAACTCCACCGCCTATCCCAAAACCTATAAGAACTAATGATAATCCCACCACCCTTTGCTGACTCTCTTTTCAGACTCAGCCCACCTGCACCCGGGTGAAATAAACAGCCTTGTTTCTCACACAAGGCCTGTTTGGTGGACTCTTCAAACGGACGCGTGAGACAGTTTCTTCAGTTTTGGTGTAATGTGTTACACAGAAATTGGTAGCGACTCTAAGCAACAGTAGGATAGAGAAGCTGATTATGAAGGTGGAAGAAGTGACAGGACAAGGAATATTCTGGAACAGCCACAGTCCAGTGTGAGTGTGACTGGCCAGCAGGACAGGTGGCCCCCAGATGGGCTTGGGAGACCTGGGAATCCCTCTTGTGGAGTCCTGGAAGTGCTATGTGTGTAGGGATTGGAGGGTGGGGATGAGAAGGCTAGACAGCCATTGACAGGAAATGTGAGGTACGACTTGTCTTGTGGTGGGACAGTACCACACAGTGACACTGCTGGCTTCCCAGGTGAGCCGTGAAGATGGCATTCGGGGCATATGTAAAACGGTTAGAAGGAAACTTTAATAACAAAGATATCTGGGTCGTGGGATTATAAGTAAATATTTATGTGCTTTCTTGTGCACTTCTAAACTTTCCATTTGCTGAAATAAGTTGGTGTTGGTTTTATAATCAAAATAAATTTACAAAATTAAATTTAAGTCTAGAAGCAGTTCAAGTTAAGGTGAAAAATCATCCTGCAAATATTTTCTTTTAATGCCAATCACCTAAATACATTGAAGCCACAATCAAGAATGTGTCCCTGATGTCTCTTAGTGAAGTGAATAGCTGCAGAACTGAGGGTTGGAGCCCTGGCTGCCTAGTAAGTGTAGGCCGATCAGGGGCTCAGCTCAAAATGGGACTTACTGGCCAGGTGTGGTGGCTCACATCTGTAATCCCAGTACTTTGGCAGGCAGATCACCTGAGGTCAGGATTTCAAGACCAGTCTGACCAACATGGAGAAACCCCATCTCTACTAAAAACACAAAAAATTAGCCAGGCGTGGTGGTGCACACCTGTAATTCCAGCTACTTGGGAGGCTGAGGCAGGAGAATCACTTGAACCCAGGAGGCGGAGGTTGCAGTGAGCCGAAATGGCACCACTGCACTCCAGCCTGGGCAACAAAGTGAGACTCTGTCTCAAAAAAGAAAAAAAGAAGAAAAGGGCTGGGGAGAGTACCTACTGAGAGCACACAAGATGGCTTATAGATTTGAGGGATGAATTGTTAACTAAACCTCAGGAGGGACACAGAACGAGACCATTCTGGGGTCTTAGGCACTGGAAATGGGGCCTCAGGCATCCATGGGGATCCCTTTCACTCAGCCTCCCCCAATCTCCTTATTCAGCTCTGTGTGGATTCATTTTCTTCTTTCATTTTCTATGACTGGACCCAGAATCTCCTTTTTCCAAAGCCAGGATTTGAGAATAAAGAGAGACTTGCCCCATTAGCTTTACCAGGAAAAATAAAAAAGAAGAATCTTAACTGACTTGTTTCTGAACCAATCACTGAGCCCACGCCCAGGGGCATGGACTACCATGACAGCCACATGCCCATCCCTGTGGTCAAGCAGTGAGTTTGTCACCAGGTGCAGGCAAAGACAGGACACAGCACAGTGACTCCAGGGAAGCATGAAGTGCTATCCAAATGTGACTTACTATTAATATTAATTTTTAACTCTTTTAATACTCAGTTTCCTTATCTTTAAGATGGGGGATATATTTCCTACCTATCTTACAAGATTATTCGGGAGTTTAAGTGAGATAATAGATGTGGAGGTATTTATGAATCATGTAGTGTGTACAATAATTTTGTTTATTAATGATTAAAACATATTTCTTCACTTTTTGAGTGGAAGGTAAGCACAAAGAAAGGGTCATCAGACCATCGTAACACAAGGTTTCAGAGGGAAACGACAGCCTCTTCATGGGATGGCTACTTTCAAGATCTTGCAATTGCTAGAATACTTTCATTTCCTTCCTGACTTTACAAGAACATTGCAACCCGGATCTCTGGTGCAGCAAGGCCCTTGTGCAGCCCCTCTGCAGTGCACTGGACACCTGTGCGGACGTGCCCACCACATGCAGCTCTCTAAGGTCGCCAGCAGGTGCTGTCCTGTCGCCTTGCAGTCCAGGGAGGCGAGAGTCACTGCCCAGGCAGAGGGAGCCAGAGATGTGCTCCAGTTCATCTTCCTCGTTTTACTGGCAAAGACCATGGTATCCCTGTCCCCTCAGCCACCTCTGCATTAGTCTATAATTTCAGTGGACAGTCCCTGCAGGCCAACAGCTTCTATCATGGAATCTTGCTCAGTCTGTATGTAGGGTAGGCTGGACAATGCTGAGGATTTCATGACTCCAAGGGCAAATGTCAGCCATATCAGGTGGCACTGGTGGGTTTCTCCCCATCCCTCACATGGACAGCTTTGAAGTGTTTCTACAGTCTCCTTTGAGGGCCTCTGGTGGAACTAAGCTTCAGGTGCCCCGGGGGAACCCAGCACACCCTTTCCTGACTTTTCTCCCCCCTGGCCTCATTTCCCCATGCCTCACTTGTGCTTCCCGGAATCACCGCTTAAATAAGCCACTCATTCCCAAGTTCTTGTCTCAGAGTTTGCCTTTAGGGAACCCAAAGTAAGACACCCAGGGAGTGACACTTAGCTAGGGTTGGGGCGGGTACCAGAACCCAGGCCACTGGAGCTCACTTTAAGTCGTAACTCAGAGCAAATGTGGGTGTGCAACGAGCTGCTCACAATCTTACCTTGGCAACCAAGCGACCGACCAACAGACCAAACAAACAACTAGCCAACCAACTAAACAAACAAGCAAGCAGCCAAATTACCAACTAAACAACCAAGCAAACAACCGACCAAACATAAACCAAAGAAATACAATCTGAACCTACCAAAATCTCTCTGTGAAAAACTGTAGAGACAAGTCGTGACTTCCAGCTTGATGGACATCAAATGCCAGTAAGTTGAACAGGCATGCTTATGACAACTAAGAGAGGAGCTCAAGTCACAGGGTGCCTTACTGTGTGCTTTCACGGGGCCCCGTGGGTGGGCAGACCTTCAACAGTCTCCATGGTTCAGAGTCAGAGATCCAGGTTTAAAAGGCCAGAAACATAGTTTTATCTTTCCCCTTAGAGTTGATGACCGTCTCGGGGCAGGCTCACTGGCCAAATTCACTTGGCACCCATTGATAGGGCAAAGCATTCCTTAGATGAGAAGCCCTTGTAGGTGCAGAGTGCGGGCGGCCATTTACCCAGGATGCCCTGCGGAGTAAATGATACAGGGCACAGCTCTTATGTTAGAAAGCTGTGCTTTGAGCACAGAGTTGAAGCAGGCAAAATAAATGGTTACCAAGGGACAGTTCTATCCACCCAAAGCAGATTGAAAAATGCCCTTCTTGCACCTGGAGCATTTCTGGCTAAAGAACAAGGGTGTTCTGGAATGAGGACACCCCTTCTGCCTGAGGCATGGACAGTGCACATTCGGACACTCTGCCTCCCTGCTCTTCAGCCTTCAAATGCAACTCACACCCATCCTGGTGTCAGTACGTCTTGTATTCTTATGTGGGGTTACCAAAATTGGTTCAGGCATGTGTTTTATTTGTATTTATTTATTTATTTGGAGATAGAGTTTCACTCTTGTTGCCCATGCTGAAGTGCAATGACGCAATCTCGACTCGCTGTAACTTCCGCCTCCTGCGTGCAAGTGTTTCTGCCTCAGCCTCCTGAGTTGCTGGGATTACAGGCGGCCACACCATGCCCGGCTAATTTTTTATATTTTTGGTACAGACGAGGTTTCACCATGTTGGTCAGGCTGGTCTCGAACTCCTGACCTCAGGTAATCCACCTGCCTCGGCCTCCCAAAGTGCTGGAATTACAGGAATGAGCCACCGTGCCCAGCCTGGGCATGTGTTTTAAATTACACTCCAGTTCTACGGATATGAGCTGTTCACCCCTTTAGGTTTGGTGTCCTCCCGGCCTTTTAGGTAACATGTAGAAACTCTCTCTCGGGGCTCGGCCTGCTCCTGCCATCATTAGTTAGTTTTGCACTGATTTATCTCTCAAATGGTGCCCCTTCTCCAAATCTCAAGGGTTGGACTGTGTGGTCACCATGAATGCCTCTTGAGATCTTGCACTAAGAACTGTGTAGTAGAGAGGAACGACCGCAACTGGAAAGAGTGTAATGAGAAAGACTACCACGTGCAAACAATCTAACATCATGAAATGGATTCTTAACTCATCATTTAGCGGTGCCATGAACTGGAAAAAAGCTTTGTATCTTCATGTCTTCCTTAGTTCAAAAGAATGCCAAAGCTGCTGTGAAATGAGATGATGAGACCATTCACAACCACCTGAACTAATCGACTTGCTTTCCAGTGGATGTGTGTCTAATGGCTGATTTGGCTAATAACTGGATTATACGAATGCAACTTCTATAGAATCTTGTCACTCTGACTACTGTTTAGACGGTGGAATCCAGAATCACAAGGTCTTATTTTCCAGAATAGCTGAATAACTGCAATGCTGGATTTTTTTTTTTTTTTTTTTGGTCTAATGTCCTATGGGACAAAGCTACATTTTTGTACTTACCTGGAAGGGGAAGGCAAAGCAGTGGGCTCCTGGAATTGGAAACACACTGGGGGCATCACGGAAACTCACTACAACTGCCTATTTTGAAGTATTAGATGCAAAGTGATTTCTTTTTTTAAATTTAGAGATGGGATCTCCCTCTGCCGCCCACGCTGGAGTGCAATGGCGTGATCATGGCACACTACATCCTCGAACTCCTGAGCTCAAGTAATCATCCCACCTCAGCTTCCCGAGTAGCTGGGATTATAGGCACATGCCACTGCACCCGGCTCAAGGTAAAATTATGGGTAATCTTAGTGTGTCTTAGACATGGAAAGGCCTGGATCTCTCTTCTTTTAAGGGTTCTTGGATGAGGAATTTGTTTTGCTCCTTTGGGGATGCTTCAGTTAAATTCAGTAGGAACAAATTGTGTATTTGTAGAGTCATTCAGGCGTGCAGAGCACACGCATAAACACACACACATGAAAACATACACACACACGGCCAGAGTGATTTTCCGAGCTGCCTTTCCAAAGGAAACTGCATTTTAAAAGGTCGCATCCGGACTCAGCATCAATCAAAATGCCACACAGCAGCTGCACCTATTCAGCCCCGCACAATACCTGCCAGCCGAGTCCTGTCTTCTGTGCGGAGCGTCTAATGGGAATTTCTGCCTGAATGGGAGCCCAGGGCAGAGGGCAGCAGAACGGTCAGCTGCGCCATGGAAAGACCAGCCTGGGAGTACAGGCAGCAGCTCCATCTGCAGGGAGCCGCAGAGCCTGTGAAATAAGAAAAGCAGGAGGGAAGGGTGGGGATTGGTTATGCTAGCAGGCCCTGGCTGAGTTGTGTGGGATTTTTTTTTTCTTCTTCGAGAATGAATTGCATCCCTTTGTGTCCATCTTCAAGGTGTCCTTAGGAGGCTGGTGCTGATGCCTGCAGCTCCATTGTAAAATACCAGCCAATATTACTATCCTGAATGGCCTTTTTCCTAGACCTGTGAGTCAGATTACCCACTCAGGAGGTTTTAAGGCCAGAGAAATAAAGGAAATCATGTGATTCTTTCAGTGATTTTATATACGCAGCACTTCCCTTTTAGGACGAGGGAGCGGCGAGTGAGAACATGACCCCCTAGGTTCTCTGGAGCAGAGCAGTGTCCTTAATTAGACAGTGCCCAGAAATTCTTCTATGACAGTGTGTGTGTGTGTGTTTAATTTTCATTTTTTGAGACAGAGTTTCACTCTGTCGCCCAGGCTGGAGTGCAGTGGTACAGTCTCGGCTCACTGCAACCTCTGCCTCCTGGGTTCAAGCGATTCTCATGTCTTAGCCTCCCGAGTAGCTGGGATTACAGGCGTGCACCATCATACCTGGCTAATTTTTGTATTTTTAGTAGAGTCGGGGTTTCGCCATGTTGGCCAGACTGGTCTTGAACTCCTGACCTCAGGTGATCTGCCTGCCTCGGCCTCCCAAAGTGTTGGGATTACAGGTGTGAGCCACCGTGCCCGGCCCAGAGTGTGTTTAACTGCCTTTATTTTAAAGTTGACCAGATAACTGGGAGCTTAATTTTCAACCCTTTGGAAGCAGCCAGACATTGTCACTTAAATTAGCCTCTTTTTCTTTTTAAAGAAACATATTCAAGAGAGAAAATTATTTCCCTCAGACCCTTAATTTTTTTTCCATTTTCGCAGCTCCATTTGGAATTGTCAAACCATTGATACGGGCGTTTAGGTCTAAGCCATACGTGGATTTCACAAACAATCTAACCGAAGAGCTACTGAACAACTTTGGCTGCATCTTCTTGGGTAATTTTCAGAACTGCCAATCAAGCATGGCTAGTCCCATTTTACAGATGGGGAAAACAAGGCAATGAATTAATGGGGGAAAAAACCTCACCAATTTACAAAGCTCATAAACGCAGAAGCCAGGATTTGACTCTGGCCTATCCTCCCCCACCCCCCATAATCCTTCCCTTTTGCCGGCTGCCTCCACTAAATTTGCAAGGTCCCTTGGCCACATGTAGCTTACTCTGTCTTAAATAAAATCCCTTCATGATCCCCAATAAAGCCTTGGGAAATGTGTGAATTTCCCCACACATGCTGGAGAATTTTCCCCACACATGCTGGAAGTGTATGAATCTCCCCACACATGCTGGAGAATTTCCCCCACACATGCTGGAAGTGTATGAATTTCCCCACACATGCTGGCCCAGCTCTCTAGCAAACCTACAACAGAGTGGTGTTTGTTGCTGAAAAAGAGGGATCTGCTTGGATGTTGGATACTGTGACCACGCAGAGCTGGCCGCGGGGGTTCCCATAAATCCACCCTCTTTAGCATTCTGAGACCAGCAGGGGGCGCTGACGAGCACCTTCTCCGTCTGCTTTCAGGAGGGCGGATTTCATACACAACATAAAGAGCAGTCGATGCAACCGTAGGAAAAACAAGGATTTCCTCCATCCCGGTTAACCACATCCCGACACCCAGCCAGAGCCCAGATTGGGCTCTCTGGAGACCAGTGAGCTGCTGAGAGACCGCGTGCAGGGACCCAGAGCGCAGGCGACGTGGTGCAGTTGTTCAGAGCATGCATTACAGTCAGATTCTCGATTCATCTCCTCCTGGCTGTGTAAAATTTATGCACGTTATCCTGATATTTCTCAGCCCGACCTTCCTCCTCTGTACTACGAGGACCTCATGGAATAATGGAGTGCTCAGCATAGGGCCTGGAAATCAATGAGAATTAGGAAATATGCGCTAGTGGAACTAGTGAGCATCATTCTCAAAAACAGATATTTACAAATCCTAGACAGTGAAAGAAATAGATAATAAACACGACCTCACTGTATCTGTGGGCAACACTGAGCAATCGGTAGCTTAGAAAGCGGTTCTGGCCGGGCACGGTGGCTCAGGCCTATCATCTCGGCACTTTAGGAAGCTAAGGCAGGAGGATCGCTTGAGGCCAGGAGTTTGAGACCAACCTGGGCAAACACAATGAGACCCATCTCTACAACACAGTTTTTAAAAGTTAGCCAGGCTTGGTGGTGTGCACTTGTGGTCCCAGCTACTTGGGAGGCTGAGATGGGAGAATCTCTTAAACCCATGAGTTTGAGGTTGCAATGAACTATGATTGCACCACTGCACTCCAGCCTGGGTGACAGAGCAAGACCCCATCTCAAAAAGAAACAAAACAAAACAAAACACCGCAGTTCTTATCACCTTCATCATTTCCTAAGCCCCACGTCACTGTCACAGTGACTAATGATGAACCTCAGGGAGCTCTGTTCACCTGAAAATAGACTAAAACACCATTCTTACCTTTCTAAAGCAGTGGAAGTTACTGTGCAAGATGTAAATATAAAGGTAAATTACAGTCTCCCTCTAACTGTAGACAGAGTCCCTTGGAAAAATCTTCCCCTAGTGTAATAAATGTTTCAAATTAAGATGATAATGTAATAAATGTTTCAAATTAAGACGGGAATGACCTCCATATCATAATAGAGGGTTCTGGGAACTGACTGTCTGGATCTGAACCCTAATCTAAGTACTCACCTATGTGACCTTGAGCAAGTTACTCTGTTCCTCAGTTTGTAATTTATTAAATGGATAATAAAAGTATGTATCTCATAGCTACAAAGGCTAGATGAGTCGATGTGCATAAACACCAAACACAGTGCCTAGTGCATAATAATGTCTGATATTATTTATTCGAGAAACAGTTGTTGAGGATGTACCATTAATATATCCCAGGTATTAAAAGAAATCAGTATTTAAAATCTGACTGTAATGAGATTTCATAAGTGATGCTTCTCACCTGGTATTGAAATTAGACAGTAAAGCCGATTATAAACAAAGTGCTAGAAGATCACATAGAAGGGAACAAATGTTGTCTGAGCATCTAAGAGACATCCCATTGAAGCTGAAACTTCAGCTCTGTCATAAAGATAAGTAGGAATTCCTTCACAAAGAAGGTGGTTATCTTAGGCGAATATTATTAGAGCAGAAATTGATTTGAATAGGCTCAAATAAAATGGCAAACTAAAATGGGAAGTATGAAGGAAACCCAGACAAACCCTCTCAGGATTGTAGGAGGGGTCCAGGAAGCTGGGAAACTGCATCTGCCTCTTGGTTCTTCTGTCTACATCTCTTTGTTTGTCTGTTGTTGTTTTCTCTTTTTGTCTCCAAATTTATTTTTTTATTTTTTATTTTTATTTTTTGAGACAGAGTCTCGTTCTGTTGCCCAGGATGTAGTGTAGTGGCACCATCTTGGCTCACTACAACCTCCGCCTCCCAGGTTCTAGCAATTCTCTGCCTCAGCCTCCCAAGTAGCTCGGATTACAGGTGCCCATCACCACGCCCAGCTAATTTTTGTATTTTTAGTAGAGACGGAGTTTCACCATCTTGGCCAGGCTTGTCTTGAACTCCTGACCTCGTGATCCACCCGCCTCTGCCTCCCAAAGTGCTGGGATTACAGGTGTGAGCCACTGCGCCTGGCCTTTGCCTCCAACTCTTAACAGCCTCACAAAGGGTCCTCACCTCCCATTTGTCTTCAATCCACTGTGGTCCTATTTTGGCCCTGCCTCCCCATGTGGCATTGAAATTGTCCTCACTAATCTCCCTGGTATTTTCCTCTATGCCAACTCCAAGGAACACTTTTCAGCTGGTGTAGTGTAGCAAGTGAGGGCAGGAGGCATGTTTCTGACTTGTTTAAAAGCAATGCCAGAAAATTATTACAGATGTAAGAAATGGGGCTTATGAATGTAGCAAAATATTACACATTCATCAATATTCTAATTTTAAAACTATCTTGCATTCCTGAGAAAATAATATATTTTTAAATTCATTGCTGGATTTTATATGCTAATATTTAAATGTTCTGTCCTTTTCCATGTAAGATTGAAATGATCTGTTCTTTCAATGTTTGGTAGAATTTGACTGTAAAGCATCTGGATCTATAATTGATTTTTAGCTGTAGATTTTATTTCTTAACCGATTATAGAATGATTAAGATTTTCAATTTTTTTTTTAAGTTACTTTTGATGAGCTGTATTTTTTTGGGCATTTATCCATTTCATCTAAGGTTTCAAATGTATTAGCATGAAATTATTCTTATTTTATTTTATTTTATTTTATTTTATTTTATTTTATTTTTTGAGACAGAGTCTTGCTCTGTCACCCAGGCTGGAGTGCAGTGGTACTATCGTGGCTTACTGCACCCTCCACCTCCCAGGTTCAAACAATTCTCCTGCCTCAGCCTACTGAGTAGACTACAGGTTCCCGCTACCATGCCCAGCTAATTTTTGTATTTTTAGTAGAGACGGGGTTTCGCCATGTTGGCCAGGCTGGCCTTGAACTCCTGACCTCAGGTGATCCACCTGCCTTGGCCTCCCAAAGTGCTGGGATTACAGACGTGAGCCACCGCGCCCGGCCTTCATATCACATTTTAAATCTCTGTTGCATGTATTGTCATAGCCCTCTTTTATTATTAGCATTATTTATTTGTGCTTTCTTCCTTGTTTCCTTGATAAGTATTACCAGAGTTTGAGATATTTTAGTAGTATTTTAAGGAACCAATATTTAGCCTTATAATCCTTTCTATTGTATGGTTGTTATATATTTTGTAAATTTTTGCCACCTTTACTATTTCCTTTCTTTTTGTTTTACTCTACTTTTTTTTTAACTTCTTAATTTAGATGTTTAGCTCATTTAATCTGAGCTTCTGTTCTATTCTTAGGTAAGCATTTAAGACAGTAAATGTCCTTCCAAGTTTTGTTTTTGCCATTCTAAAAATTTTTATTTGTGTTGCATTTGTTATGGCTCAGTCCTAAGTTTTAAAAATTTCCATTGCGGTGGCTTTCTTTGCCTCTGGACTGTGTAGAAGTGTGTTTTTTGACATCCTTTATGTGCTGGAGATTTTTCTTGGTATCTTTTTTGTCATGGATTTAATTGTATTGTTGCCAGATGTGATCTGTATGATTCCAGTCATTTGAAATTTGTTGAAGTTTGCTCTACGACCTAGCCCATGGCTAGTGTTAAAAAATATTACATATGTTTGAAAATGATATGTATGCTCTAATTTTTAGAGGTAATGTTCTTCATAAATTCATTAACTAACACGGTATACTGATATGCTCTTCAAATCTACGTCCTTAAAGATTTTTTTGGCCTGCTTGTTCTATCAATTACAAAGAGAGGTATAGCATAATTTCCACTATTGATGGTAGATTTGAAATTTTCTGCTCGTTCCTTTGTTAATTATTGCTTTACATTTATATATACGTAAATATATTTTAGAGACGGCGTCTCCGTATGTTGCCCAGACTGGTATTGAGCTCCTGGGCTTAAGCAATGCTTCCACCTCAGCCTTCCAAAGTGCTGGAATTACAGGTGTGAGCCACCATGTTGAGCCTTCTAAAATATATAATTAAAACTAATTTCACCTGTGTCTTCTTTTTAAATGTGGTTACTGGAATTCTTTCTTTCTTTCCTTCCTTCCTTCCTTCCTTCCTTCCTTCCTTCCTTCCTTCCTACCTTGTTTCCTTCCTCTCTCTCTCTCTTTCCTTCCTTCTTTTTTTTTTTGACAGAGTCTCACTCTGTCGCCCAGGCAGGAATGCAGTGGTGTGATCTCAGCTCACTGCAGGCTCGACACCCCTGGACTCAGGTGATCCTTCCACCTCAGCCTCCCAAGTAACTGGAACTATAGGTGCATGCCACCATGCCCAGCTAATTTTTTTTTTTTTTTTTTTTTTGGTAAGAGGCGCGGTTTTGCCATGTTGCCCAGGCTGGTCTCAAACTCCTGGTCTCAAGCGATCCACATGCCTCAGCCTCCCAAAGTGCTAGGATTACAGGTGTAAGTCACCATACCCAGTCAGAAATCTTAAAATTACATATGTGTCTTGCATTTATGTGTTTGTATATATATAATCTAGCATTTTGTTTATGTAATGCTAGCATTTTGTTTCTGTTGGATAGCACTGGTTTAGAGATTACATTGAATATTTTATTATAGTATTTAACTTAAAGTGTAAACTGAACAAAAATCTTTACTTCTTCCTGAACAATAGAAATATCAGAATGATTTAATGAAGCTCAAGGTGGTCTCAAATTCCTAGCTCAAGCAATTCTCCTGCCTTGGCCTCCCAAAGTGCTGGAATTACAGGGATGAGCCACCACGTCTGGCAGATAAACTATAATCTTAAAAAATTTGGTGGATGTGACAGGGTATCTCCATAGATGCAAAAAAATAGTAATAATATGAATATCCATTCATTATTTTTAAAATAATTATTAGCAAGCTAGGAGTAAAAGAGACTTCCTTAGCCTGATTTTTAAAAAGCATCTGCAAAACACTTATAGCAAACATAATGCTTAAAAGTGAAATATTGAACTCATCTTGTTAAGATCAGGAACAAAGTAACAGCACAACTGATATCACTTCTTTGCCAGAGCAGTAAAACAAAGGGGAAAATACGGATTGGAAAGGGAGAAACAAAATTGTCATTACTTGAGCATATCATTGCCTATGTAGAAAACCCCAAAGAATCTACAGGTACATTATCAAAATTAATAAGAGATTTGGCAGGGCGTGGTCGCTCACGCCTGGAATCCCAGCACTTTGGGAGGCCGAGGTGGGCGGATCACCTGAGGTCGGTAGCTCAAGACCAGCCTGACCAACATGGAGAAACCCTGTCTCTACTAAAAATACAAAACTAGCCGGGCATGGTGGCACATGCCTGTAATCCCAGCTACTTGGGAGTCTAAGGCAGGAGAAATGCTTGAACCCGGGAGGCAGAGGTTGTGGTGAGTCTACATGGCTCCATTGCACTCCAGCCTGGGCAACAAGACCAAAACTCTGTCTCAAAAAAAAAAAAAAGAAAGAAAGAGAGATTTTAGGTTAGGTGCAGTGGCTCATGCCTATAATTCCAGCACTTTGGGATGCTGAGGCAAGAGGATCATTTGAAGCCAGGAGTTTGAAACCAGCCTGGGCATATAGTGAGACCTCATTTCTACAAAACAACAATTAGCTGGGTATGGTGGCACACACGTGTGGTCCTAGCTATTCGGGAGGCTGATGAGGAAGGAGATCACTTGAGCCCAGGACCTCGAGGTTACAGTGAGCTACAATCCATCCTGGGAGACAGTGTGAGACCCCATTGCAAAACAAAAACCAAAAAACTATATGGCTAAATACAAAATCAATATTTTGACTGCATTTCGATTGCATTTCTATATACCTACTTTAATTGGTTATAAAAGGTAATTTTGAAAAAGAGCTATACTAGCAACAGAAAGGTAAAATGCCTAGGAACAAATCTAATATTCAAGTCCCCTTTATGGAGACAAAGGATAAAACTTTAATGAAAAACATGAAAGATAGCCTAAGCAAATGAAAAATATTCCATATTCCTAAATAGGTAGGCTCAATATCTTAAAATGTAATTTCTCTTCCAATCTGTATTTTAATGCAATTCCAATGAAAATCCCAATGCAGTTGTTTCTTTTGCTGCTGTTGCTTCTTCATCTTCTTTGTTGCCACTTTTTCCTCCTTGTCCTCTTCCTCCTCCTTCTTTTTAAATAAAACCTAAAACTCTTTCTCCTGAAATTTATAAGGATGAGAAAAGGGTCAAGAATAGTCATGACACTCCTTAAAAGAACAAGGTAGAGAGACCTGCCTATGAAATATAATAAGTAAGTTATAATTTTCCAAGCTATAATAAAGACAGCATAGTACTGGCACAAGATATGCCCACTGAACAACAAACACAATGGAGGACCTAGGAATAGACCCATGCATATGTATATTTCATTTAGGACAAATGTAGAATTTCAGGTGAGTGGGGGAAATGATGAAATCAAATCCCTACGTTATATTGTATACAAATATCAATTCCATATAAAGTCTAAAATGTGAAAGACAACACTATAAAACTTCTACAAGACAATATTTAGAACAAAAGGATGTTTTAAATGAGACACAAAAAATACAAATCATACAGGAAAGATCAATACACTTGACTATATTAAAAATAAGAACTTCTGTCCATCAAGACACATCATGAAGAGAGTGAAAAGATAAGCCACAAACTGGTAGAAAACATTCACAACACAAACTGACAAAGGGTTAGTGATTAAAATCTATCAAGAACTTGAAAACAGCCAAAGCTTCGTCTTCGGAATGGAGGAGGATGGATCGTTGGCTTTAAAAAGAGAGATTAGAAGATTTGCTTTTTCAACCCATAGCTGCGACTTCTATGTTTAAAGATACCGAAACGGACATATCAACAAGTGTAAAGGGGGACTCTACACCAAAGAAACTGGACAAAACTGCAAATAAGAACTGAAAAAAAGAAAAATGAAATCATAATGAAAGCTATCTTCTCAGCTCTATAGGTGTTCATGATGTACCTTACCGTTCCTATGCAACAGAACTTTTTCATATAGTATTATGGTATCAGTAAGTTGTGGCATTCTTTCAAGATCATTTAGAGTTGAAAGAAAAAGGAATTGAATATTTTATGCACACATACTATGAGCTTATTTATTTATTTTGAGATGGAGTTTCGCTCTTATTTCCCAGGTTGGAGTGCAACGGTGCGATCTCGGCTCACCACAACCTTTGTCTCCTGGGTTCAAGAGGTTCTCCTGCCTCAGTCTCCCGAGTAGCTGGGATTACAGGCATGTGCCACCACACCCAGCTAATTTTTTGTATTTTTAGTAGAGATGGGGTTTCTCCATGTTGGTCAGACTGGTCTCGAACTCCTGACCTCAGGTGATCTGCCCACCGCGGCCACCCAATGTGCTGGGATTACAGGCCCTATGAGCTCTTTAAAAGCCAAAATTTCTTCCAGCTTTTCAAACTAGAAATGAAAAAGTCACTGAAGCCTCTGTCTAACAGAGTGAGCTGCCATTGCTTTGGCTGGAGAAGCTCACACAATAGCTGAGAGACTAAGAAAGTCTTGAACAGCTGACATTCCTGAATGCCCACTGGATGAAAAGTCAGTAAAATTCAAGGCAGTGCCACTTCAAATGTTGCTGGGACTCATTGAATTAAAGATTTAGCTGCACATGTGAAGACCAAGTTAATATCTTATTTTCGGAAATTTCCTTTCGCCTTACAATTGAGCAAATCTATAGACATGGCTTGACTTGCTGTAACAGCACCAACTATTCTTCAAAGAGTAACTTATTTTATATGAATGTTCAGCAACAGATACAAATGGTGATAAATATTCAAAGGATTGAATAACTTTCTGAATCTCATGGTTTATCTTGGAACTTTATTTTCATCTGCATCCTTGGTGCAGAAGCAGTGATGGATAAAACATAGATCAAGGCAGTGGCACGAAACTCTACCATTGGTCGTTGTCATGGTCTTCTTTCCCACTACACGCTTGTGGTTGAAAATAAAAGCCACTCTTACTTAAGAATGTCCTGGATGAAGGACTAAAGACTATTAATTAATTAGTTAATTAATTAATTTTTTTTGAGAGACGGAGTCTTGCTCTGCTGCACAAGCTGGAGTGCAATGGCGCGATCTCGGCTCACTGCAACCTCTGCCTCCTGGGTTCAAGTGACTCGCCAGCCTCAGCTTCCCAAGTAGCTGGGACTATAGGCATGTTCCACCATGCCCAGCTAATTTTTGTATTTTTTTAGTAGAGACGGGGTTTCACTATATGTTGGCCAGGTTGGTCTCGAGCTCCTGACCTCAGATCATCCTCCCACTTCAGTCACGCAAAGTGCTGGGATTACAGGCATGCGCCAGCATGCCCAGGTAATTTTTGTATTTTTTTAGTAGAGACGGGGTTTCACTATATTTTGACCAGGCTGGTCTTGAACTCCTGACCTCAGGAGTTCCGCCCACCTTGGCCTCCCAAAGTGTTGGGATTACAGGCGTGAGCCACCGCACCCAGCCCAAGGCTGTTAGTTTTTATTGTGTCAACCCTTTAATAAGGATCTCTTTAATATTCCAAGCGGTGAAATGCGAAGTATCTATGAAGCATTGCTGCTATATGCCAAACTTGCAGAAAGCACGGATGACGGAGCTGAACCAGCTGCAGGGATCATCAATTTTGCTTGAAAGAACAACTGAAAGACAAACTAGAGTTGTTCATATGGACGTTTTCATGAAAATGAATAAAGTGAGCCTGTCAATGTTGCAATTGATAAAATTCAAGTTTTCAAGTGGAAATTAGAATTTTGGAAAACTTGTATCTGCTAAAACTTTTCCAGTAAGATTAGTAGTAAAATTAATGAATGTGGTTTTTTGATATTGTGTGAAATGTTGTTATTTGGAAATTCTGCACAATTCAGTGAAGAAATATTTTCCAGACTGCTAGTGGGTAAAAGAGCCATTCAAAGTGCAGTCTGAGGCCAGGCTTGGTGGCTCATGCCTGTAATGCCAACACTTTGGGAAGCTGAGGCGGGAGGATTGCTTGAGGTTAGGAGTTCAAGATCAGCCTGTGCAACATGGCAAGAACTCATCTCTGCTAAAAGTTTTAAAAATTAGCTGGGCATGGTGGTGCACACCTGTAGTCTGAGCTACTCAGGAGGCTGAGGCAGGAGGATCACTCAAGCCCAAGAGGTCAAGGCTATAGTAAGACGTGATTGCACCACTGTACTACAGCATGGGCAACAGAGAGAGACCTTATCTCAAAAAACAAACAAACAAACAAACAACAACAGAAAAACAAAAACAAAGTGTAGGATGACCAATAGATTTTAATGTAAAAGTATATAAAAGGGCTGGGCGTGGTGGCTCATGCCTGTAATCCCAGCACTTTGGGAGACCGAGGGGGGTGGATCACGAGGTCAGAAGTTCGAGACAAGTCGGGCCAACATAGTGAAACCCCGTCTCCACTAAAAATATAAAAAATTAGCCAAGTGTGGTGGTGTGCACCTGTATTCCCAGCTACTTGAGAGGCTGAGGCAGGAGAATTGCTTGAACCCGGGAGGCGGAGGTTGCAGTGAGCTGAGATCGCGCCATTACACTGCAGCCCGGGTGACAGTGCGAAACTCTGTCTCAAACAAACAAACAAACAAACAAATAAAAAAGTATATAAAAGTTTCATTGATAAAAGTTAAGATTCCACATTGCAACTAGCCTTTAAAAACTACCTCTTGTTGAGTTTTGATGTACAATCAAAGAAGAAAATCCTCAGTATCTGAAAGGCTATTGAACTCCACTTTCTAACTACATGTCTGTGCAAAGTAAAATTTTCTTTATATACTTCTACCAAAACAATTTATCAAAACACATTAAATGCAGAAGCAGATATGACAGAGAAGTCAGTTGTTTTCCACTAAGCCAGACATTAAAGAGATGGGCAAGAACATAAAGCAGTGCAGTTCTTGTCATATTTCATTTTGTCTTGGAAAATACAGTTTTCTCATTTAAAAAAGTTTATTTGTGACCAGGCACAGTGACTCATGCCTGTAATCCCAGCACTTTGGGAGGCCAAGGCGGGCGGATCACCTGAGGTCAGGAGTTTGAGACCAGCCTGGCCAACATGGTGAAACCCCGTCTCTACTAAAAATACAAAAATTAGCCGGGCATGATGGCAGGTGCCTGTAGTCCCAGCTACTCGGGAGGCTGAGACAGGAGAATCACTTGATCCTGGGAGGCAGAGGTTGCAGTGAGCTAAGATCATACCGCTCATGCCACTGCACCTCAGGCTGGGAGACAGAGTGAGACTCTGTCTCCAAAAAAAAAAAAAGAAGTTTGTTTGTATAAACATGTAATAGGTTTATTATCTTGAATGAATTAACAAATATTTAAAAAAAATAATCTATCAAAGGAATAGCATCAACATTAACAAAAAGAAAATCCACACCAAAACCCCATCCGTAGGTCACCAACATCGAAGACCAAAAGTAGGTAAAACCGCAAAGATGGGGAGAAACCAGAGTAGAAAGACTGCAAATTCCAAAAACCAGAATGCCTCTTCTCCTCCGAAGGATTGCAGGTCCTCGCCAGCAAGGGAACAAAACTAGACGGAGAATGAGTTTGACAAGTTGACAGAAGTAGGCTTCAGAAGGTCAGTAATAACAAACTTCTCCTAGCTAAAGGAGCATGTTCTAACCCATCGCGAGGAAGCTAAAAACCTTGAAAAAAGATTAGACGAATGGCTAACTAGAATAAACAGTGAAGAGAAGAGCTTAAATGACCTGATGCAGCTGAAAACCACAGTATGAGAACTTCGTGAAGCATAAACAAGCTTCAATAGCCGATTCAATCAAGTGGAAGAAAGGATATCAGTGATTGAAGATCAAATTAATGAAATAAAGCAAGAAGACAAGATTAGAGAAAAAAGAGGGAAAAGAAACCAACAAAGCCTCCAAGAAATATGGGACTATGTGAAAAGACAAAATCTATGTTTGACTGGTGTACCTGAAAGTGATGGGGAGAATGGAACCGAGTTAGAAAACACTCTTCAGGATATTATCCAGGAGAACTTCCCCAACCTAGCAAGGCAGGCCAACATTCAAATTCAGGAAATACGGAGAACACCACAAAGATATTCCTCGAGAAGAGTAACCCCAAGGCACATAATTGTCAGATTCACCAAGGTTGAAATGAAGGAAAAAATGTTAAGGGCAGCCAGAGAGAAAGGTCAGGTTACCCACAAAGGGAAGCCCATCAGACTAACAGCCGATCTCTCTGCAGAAGCCCTACAAGCCAGAAGAGAGTGGGAGCCAATATTCAACATTCTTAAAGAAAAGAATTTTCAACCCAGAATTTCATATCCAGCCAAACTAAGCTTCATAAGTAAAGGAGAAATAAAATCCTTTACAGACAAGCAAATGTTGAGAGATTTTGTCATCACCAGGCCTGCCTTACAAGAGCTCCTGAAGGAAGCACTAAACATGGAAAGGAACAACTGGTACCAGCCACTGAAAAAACATGCCAAATGGTAAAGACCATCGATGCTATGAAGAAACTGCATCAATTAACCGGCAAAATAATCAGCTAGCATCATTATGGCAGGATCAAATTCACTCATAACAATATTAACCTTAAATGTAAATGGGATAATGCCCCAATTAAAAGACACAGACTGGTAAATTGGAGTCAAGACCCATCAGTGTGCTGTATTCAGGAGACCCATCTCACATACAAAGACACACATAGGCTCAAAATAAAAGGATGGAGGAAGATCTACCAGGCAAATGGAAAGCAAACAAAAGCAGGGGTTGCAATCCTGGTATCTGATAAAACAGTCTTTAAACCAACAAAGATCAAAAGAGACAAAGAAGGCCATTATATAATGGTAAAGGGATCAATTCAACAAGAAGAGCTAACTATCCTAAATATATATGCACCCAATACAGGAGCACACAGATTCATAAAGCAAGTCCTTAGAGACCTATGAAGAGACTTAGACTCCCACACAATAATAATGGGAGACTTTAACACCCCACTGTCAATATTAGACAGATCAACGAGACAGAAGATTAACAAGGATATCCAGGACTTGAACTCAGCTGTGGACCAAGCGGATCTAATAGACGTCTACAGAACTCTCCACCCCAAATCAACAGAATATACACTCTCAGCACCACATCGCACTTATTTAAAATTGACCACATAATTGGAAGTAAAACACTCCTCAGCAAATATAAAAGAACAGAAATCACAACAAACTGTCACTCAGATGACAGTGCAATCAAATTAGAACTCAGAATTAAGAATCTCACTCAAAACTGCACAACTACATGGAAACTGAACAACCTGCTCCCGAATGACTACTGGGTAAATAACGAAATGAAAACAGAAATAAAGATGTTCTTTGAAACTGATAAGAACAAAGATACAATGTATCAGAATCTCTGGGACACATTTAAAGCAGTGTGTAGAGGGAAATTTATAGCGCTAAATGCCCACAAGAGAAAGCAGGAGAGATCTAAAATCGACACCCTAACATCACAATTAAAAGAACTAGAGTGGCAAATCTGATCACACCACTGCCCTGGTTAAAACCCTCAGTGACTTCCCAGTTAACTCTGTAACCCGGTTAGTGTGGAGACTGAAATGAAATTGGAGTAAGAGTAAATGTGAATAAATCAAGTCTCAGAAAGTTGGAGTGATCCAGGCCCTGTTGGCTAGAGGCTGAGACTACGGTAGTGACAATAGGTGGAGACAAAGGAAGATTTAATCGAACCAGCAGGGTTTGGGGACAGGCTGAAAGTCAGGGAATGAGAATGCTGAAAATATATATATATTTTTTTAAAGAGTAAAGATAACTCCTTGGTTCTGGGGCTGCACACCTCCACTGATAATACTGCTATTTAGTAAGTTAAGAACAATAGAGGAGGATTGGGTTTGGGACCTGAGGTGCCTTTATACACCCAGGTAGCGATATCTAGTAGCCAGTGGGGTTAATGAATTTGGAGCTCAGAAGACATGTGTGAGTGAAGACAGAGGCTACAGAGCATTCAGCGTGACAGTAACTGAAGCCGTGGGCATGGTGAGAAAGACCAGTGAAAGAGACAGAGTAGAAGGAGGCTTAGGACCAATACTGAAGGAACTCCAAAATTTTATGCTGAATATAGAGCACTGAGGCAAGAAGGTGAAGGTGTAATCACAGAAATAGGAGAAAACCCTTAGAGTGGGATGTTTGTTTCCACTACAGGAGAAGGAAATATTTAAAGAAGGAAGAGGAGGTCGGGCCAGGGGCAGTGGCTCATGCCCATAATCCCAGCACTTTTGAAGGCCGAGGAGGTTGGATCACCTGAGGTCAGGAGTTTGAGACCAGCCTGACCAACATGGAGAAACTCTGTCTCTACTACAAATACAAAATCAACTGGGTATGGTGATGCATGCCTGTGGTTCCGGCTACTCGGGAGGCTAAGGCAGGAGAATCACTTGAACCAGAGAGGCGGAGGTTGCAGTGAGCCAATACTGCTCCATTGCACTCCAGCCTGGGCAACAAGAGCGAAACTCCGTCTCAAAAACAAAAACAAAAACAAAAACAAAAAAAACAAGGAGGAGGAAGTCATTGCTGAAGGTCAACCAAGACAAGCACTAAATACCCCTTTTGGGGGTGGTGCGATGGAGTTCATTGGCGGCCTTAGGACACTCCATGTTGTAGTGTGATGGGCTAGAGGCCAGGTTGGAATGAGGCAGGATCGTGTGAGAAGTGAGATATAGGAACATCGCGTGTACGCAGAGCTTCTAAGACACATGACAGCAAAGAGAAGAGAAAATAGAGAATAGGGCAGTAGCTAGAAGGAAAAGTGAAGTAGAAGAAAGATGTAGTTTTTAGATGGGAAAAAACTGAGGATGTTTCAGGACAATGAAGGGGATCCAAAAGAAAGGAGAAATACAAGACACATGAGAGATGAGATTAAAGTTATATTGTAAGTTTTTGTAGAGAGTGGGGAAAGAGGGACCCAGTACCCCCACTACAGAATGTCGTTCTAGGATAAAAGAAGCTTGCAGGGACTCACCCATCCTGTTTCTTGGGATCTGTCAAAATGTAGATTGGGTAAAACTGGTACTAGTGGCCGGGCGCGGTGGCTCACACCTGTAATCCCAGCACTTTGGGAGGCTGAGGTGGGCAGATTATGAGGTCAGGAGATCGAGACCATCCTGACTAACATGGTGAAACTCCATCTCTAATAAAAATATATAAAATTAGCCGGGCATGGTGGTGGGTGCCTGTAGTCCCAGCTGCTCAGGAGGCTAAGGCAGGAGAATGGTGTGAACCCGGGAGGCGGAGCATGCAGTGAGCCCAGATCGCGCCACTGCACTCAAGCCTGGGTGACAGAGCGAGACTCCATCTCAAAAAAATTAAAAAATGATACTAGTTCAGGATTGATATTTAAATTCATAGAGTTTGACTTTATATTCAGTCCCAGTTCAGGGAATCAAACATAGAAAATGATAAAATTAATCATAGTACACGTGTAACTAAATATAACAGCCATAGAAAAAGATGTTCTAAAGAATATAATGTTAAGTCCAGAAAAAAACCAAATATACAGTATATTCTTTACTGTATATTAAAATTTAAGTTTTTATAAATACCGTATGTGTACATTGTGTGCATATGTATGTGTGTGTATCACGCATGCTCACAAATTCATGGTACTAGCACTCCACTAGCTTCTACAGCCTCCTGATGTGGCCCGCTGTCATTCAAAGTCAATGCTCTTCATTCCTTCTAATCCTCCTGCCTTGCTGGGATGCGCACGAAAGGATTTGTTCACACTTAGAGAGAGTTAATGCAAATGACAATGGCATTTATCCATTCCAGTTAATCCTCCTACAGCCATATACTGTTCACTTCCACATGTACAAGTGATGAAATCCTAAATTGAATCCAATAGGGAAGACCCAGGGTCCCTACAGCCTCAGTTTCCTTGGTGGTGTCTCCCTCAGCCAAGGTCCACTCCTGCCCATCTCATGGCTCAGCCTCTGTGGGGTCCTGGATCCCAGCCACAGAGATTCCGACCTGGTCGGGGATCTTCCTAGGGTGAGGCTTGGACATCAGGGGTTTAAGGCTTCCAAAGGGGCTCTGGAGTGCAGCCAAGGTTGAGAGCACCACTTTGGTCTTTTGGGTAAGTTGCAGTCACACAAACACACAGATGTGACTTCTCCAGGAGTTTATGATACTGTGCCAGTGACAATGGTGCACCATCCCCCTGTGCACATCCCCCTGTGCACATCCCTCCCGACCTAGACTTGCCGCTACTCTGAAGCCCTAAACTCCGCCATTGTCCTCTGTCTTCATTTGCTAGGGCTGCCATAACGAAGTTTCACATGCAAGGTGGCTTCAACAACAGAAATTTATGTTCTCACAGTTCCAGAGGCTGGAAGTCCAAGAACAAGGTGTCAGCAGGGGTGGTTTCTCCTGAGGCCTCTCTCCTTGGCTTGCAGATGGCTGTCTTCCCGTGTCCTCATGGTCTTCCCTCCATGTGCCTCTGTGTCATCTCCTCTTCTTGTAAGGACAGCAGTCATATTAGATTAGGACCCACCCTGATGACCTCATTTTTCCTTAATTACCTCTTTAAAGACCCTATCTCCAAATACAGTGGCATGCTGAGGTACTAGAGGTTGGGACTTCAACATGTGGATTTAGGAGGGTCACAGTTCAGCCCATAGCACTACACTACACCACGTGGTGCTATGTGTTCACAGCTTGTCTCCCTCATTAAGCTAGATTGTGGAGTCCTCAAGGGCAGAAGCACATTAGCTCTTCTTCCTATTTCCATTATCCACCAGGGTAGCACAGCCTCGCACTATCAACCGGATAATCGGGAAGCACTGTGGAAGTGCCTGCATGCTGGAGAAGGAGGCATGGTTTGCATGGGGACTTCCGTTGGTCTCTGGAGACCTTGGTGATGAGAGAAGGAGCTGGCTTTAGTAGCCCCTGTGGCACTGCTTTACCCTTGAGTTTGCTGAAGTTTGAGAGAGGGATATTAGAAAAGCAAACATTTAGAGAGTGTCTGAGTTTTAAAAATCCTATTTATTTACAGCGATTCACATAAAATATTCTTTTAAAAGGGACAACTGTTTCATCTTCTTCAAAATGATTGTTGGGACATAATGAATCACAGAAATGGACTCTGATTGTGTCACCCCGAAAGGATGATGTATAACATCTGACGAGAAGAAGGCTTTTTGTCATTGATTAGGGGGCGGGATAAAGTCCCAAAGCCATTTTCTTCCTCTCAAATTGCACTTCTACCCTTTGGAAAATTGTAAACCACTCTGAGGTCCCAGGATACCAAGAGGCGCTGCAATGGGACACAGGTTTCTCCGGTTATATCCCAGTTTTGACTCTTGTTTGGCTTTTCATTTCAGATCATTGAATGCCAAAGCTGGAAACCCAGATTCCTCATTGCTAAGGAATCAGGGGGTCCCAGGGTGGGTGAGTGGTTGCAAACAGGGAGATCATCTGGGATCCTGATTCTCAGACTGAGATTCTTTTAACTGCCTTCTAGTTCCCCCACCACACAGTCCTCAGTCATTGCATTAAAACCTTTCTGGAACAGCTGGAAAGTTGAGTAAGTGAAAAAGTAAAGCTGGAAGTTGAGTAAGTAAAAATTCAGGCATCTAATAGACAGACACGGTAGTTAAAATATTCCTAGTCTGTTGACGGTTAGTCCTCCAGGTAGGCCAACCTGAGTTACATGAATGAGGGAAGTGTTCTTTGGACAATGGAAAACTGGCAACACTGAGTTACGTTATTTAATGAGAAAGTACAAGCGTCTGTGGCCTTGCCTTCATCTGATAACATCTTTGTCCTGAAATCACTTTTAGGAGCAGCTTCAGTTAGTCTACCTATCACGGAACATAAGGCACACCTAAATGTCTAGCTCATTTCCAGGTTCGGAAAAGCTTTAAGGAAGCTTAAGGAAGAACTCACCTGACTTCACCTGGAAAAATATGGTTAAACCTCCTTAGCCTTACTCTCTCGAGTGGATTTACAGGCAGATGAACTTGAACGACCCTGAGGAGCACTTTTCTGATGTCTCAGTCCTGAAGGCGTCGAATCCAGACCTGGGTTGAGAGAATCGCATGTGGGAAACAGCATTGCAGTTCCGTGCTGTGTTCCTCAAAGGTTCCGCATGCACCACCTGTGTACTGACACTGTGCACTGATACTGTACTGGGTGTGCTGGGGAATGGCAGGTGCAGGTGCTGTTCTCCCAGACCTCAGAGACCAGTGCACAGGTGAATATGGCCCTCGCCTCATCCCAGACAGTCTATGTAGGCCTGGGCTGCCTCTTGGTCATATTTACCCAGCACAGCTCAAAATAACTGGGCGCCAAAGCATTTGCTTGTGAGAGATGATAGTCCCCTATTGAAAAATCACTAAGGGCCCTGTCTTAGTCCATTCAGGCTGCTATAACAGAATAGCATTGACTGGGTGACTTATAAACAACAAGAATTTATTCCTCACTATTCTGGAGGCTGAGAAGTCCAAGATCAAGGTGCCGACAGACTCAGTTAGAACACAGTTGATTCATTGAGTGTAGGGGTGAGAGACTTAACCCTTGCCTGGCCTGGCCTTCGGTCCTGTTGATAATTTGGTATCTTATTGTCTCAGAGAGTCAGTTTTGTCAGTCTTATGACCTCTATTTTAACATGAATGCAGGTCAGTTGCTGTGTCTAAACCTTAAGAGGGAGGAGGTATAACGAGGCGTATCTTACCTCTTGTCTTGTCATGGCTGAAAACTCAGTTTTTAAGGTTTTTTCCTGGGGTCCCCTTGGCCCAGAGGGAATCCATTCAGTCAGTGGAGGACTTAGGATTTTATTTTTTATTTACACTACCACTGGGGTTTCTAAACAAACCTGAATGGACCATCAAGAGTGTCCAGGGGAGTCTATGAATTGGGGGCACCTAGAGTGGATTCTCAGGACAATTCCTCCTGATCCCAGAAGGATCCAGAAACACCATCCTCCCATTTCCAGCCCAGCGATTGAACTTCTGTACAGAAATTCAACGACTCTTGCAAAGCTTGATTTATGAGTCCAGGGAAAGGAGGTTAGAATGCAGCAAAGAGAGTACTGGTAATGTTGAGTCTTCATCATTTCATTAAAGTTATTGTAATGTTATTAAAATTATTATTTCATTAAAATGAGACAAATTCTGCCAGGAGCCTTACAAGCTTGGGCACCCAGTTTCTTGCTTGTCTCTAGGACAGGATATGACCCAGAAGCAGCCCATCCCGTCGCAGGCTTACAGTGCACACAATACACACCCTTGTTGCCCTCAGGCATTCTTGTGACAGCTGGCTCAGTCTCAACATGGTTCTGGGTCCTTCTTGCCCTCTGTGGGGTGTTAGTATACCTTCAGGGCAGCCAGAGGCACACTTTTCCCTTTTATACTGATGAAAACACCTTTCCAAAAATTGTAACAGTGAGAAAATTATAGCAGTGGAAGAGAGCTGACGTAACTAACTCCATCTTGCCTTTAACCTCCAACTGCCATTGGTCATTCCTGGGCACAGGCTGAACCAACTTGGGAGAAATTAACTTGGAAGAAATTTAGTTTATAGTGTAAATGATCACGCTTCCTAAAACTAAACTGCCTTTATAAAGCAAATAAAAGGTCATAAGTTTAAGAGGAAGAGAGGAGCCTGAATTCTGCTAAGATGCAGGCATACACAGTTACCTGCCATTATTCCAGAGGTCATAAGATTTGCAACTTCCCCAATTACTCCTGTAATTAATATCACTATTGTAGAACCTAAGATTGACCTTTTAAGATGTCTCTTCAGACTTTTACTTTTCTGACAACCAGATGACTCCACTTGGACCAGCAGCTCCTCTGTGGGCCCCCACACAGAAGCAGACTCGGTGCATGAGGACCGTTTTCCACACCCCTATGATTGCATCCCCAGCCAATCAGCCGCACCCATTTCCTGCCCACCAAACTATCCTTGAAAAACCCTAGCCTCTGAAGTTTCCAAGTGACTGATGTGAGTAATAATAAAACTCTGGTCTCCCGTTTAGCCAACTCTATGTGAATTAAACTCTTTCTCTACTGCAATTCCCCCGTCTTGATAAATCAACTCTATCTGGGCAGCGGGTAAGATGAACCCACTGGGCGGTTACAGTGACACTTTCTTTTTTTCTTTTCTTTTTTTTTTTGAGACACAGTTTCACTCTCGTCACCCAGACTGGAGTGCAATGTGCGCGATCTTGGCTCACTGCAACCTCTGCCTCCCGAGTTCAAGTGATTCTCCTCTCTCAGCCTCCTGAGTAGCTGGGATTACAGGCACCCGACACCAGGCCTGGCTAATTTTTGCATTTTTAGTAGAGACGGGGTTTCATCATGTTGGTCAGGCTGGTCTCGAACTCCTGACCTCAGGCGATCCACCCGCCTTGGCCTCCCAAAGTGCTGGGATTACAGGCATGAGCCACCGTGCCTGGCTTACAGTAACACTTTCTGCAGTGAGCAACGACTTAACATATTTTCCTTCTCCACTGTTTATTTTATCTCCCCTCACCATCTTCCCTGTGCTCCTCCCCTTTTCCTGTCCTGCATTAGTAAGGATTCACAAGTGTTGACGCATGGTATGGGGTGGAATTAGGATGCAGTCTGTGTAGACAGAGTAGGAATGGCAGAAGTTGCCAGTTCTTTGCATCCAGCACCAGTGGTTCCCTGAGGTAAGGCTGAGAAGAGCTGAGAGAGAACTGAGCTGCCTGTCTGATGGATCTCATGCTCCTAACCCACTGGGAAAGCAGCACGTTTGGCAGCTGTCTTGGCACATCTGGAGGGGGGTGGAGGAGTGAACAGGTGGCTGATTTGTGACTGCTTTTTTCTACTTATGGTAATTTCCAGGCTGTTTGAAATGGGCATTTGTTGGTTTTGACACCCAGCTTCTCGCCCCTTTGAGGCATGTGGACGTTTGCTGTTTCTCAGCGGCCCCTCTGGTGTGTGCTGTCTCAGTAAGAATCTAGAGGCAGGTGCCCTGCTCCCCCACGGTGGCTGAGAGCCCAGGAGGCTGCCTGGTGGGCCCTCCTCTCCCCTCCACAGTATAGACTCCTGAGAGGGGTGATGTGCTGATGGGATGATGTGCTGATGGAGACAGTCTGAGTTCTTCATTTCCAGCAGCAGAGAGAGATGAGCAAGCCTTCCCGCCAAGACCTTCGAGGATACTTGATTCCACACCTGCTTCCTCAGCCTCTCCTGTGATCTCATCAGATCTGCTGTTGTGTTATAAGAAATATATTTGGTCTTTGTTCACAGTTCCTGGCACAGAATGCCAAAAACCCTTGGAATTTCCTGAGTGATAAGAATGGCTTTTGTTATTCATAAGGAGCTCCCCTTTTTAATTGACACATAATAATTATACATATTTATGGGGTACAGGAGATGTTTTCATACATGCGTAGAATGTGTAATGATCAAAGTGGGGTAATTAGCATATCCATGCTCTCAAACATTTATCATTTATTTGTGTTGGGGACATCCCCAATGTTCTCTTCTGGCTATCTGAAGTATTTAATAAATTATTGTTAACTATAGTCATGCTACAGTGTGCTGTTGAACACTAGAAGTATTCCTTCTGTCAAACTGTGATTTTCTATCCATTAGCCAGCCTCTCTTCATCCCTCTCCCACCTACCCTTCCCAGCCTCTGGTAACCATCATTCTACTCTTCACCTACACAGGATCAACTTTTTTAGGTTCCACATATGAGTGAGAACTTGCAATATTTGTCTTTCTGTGTCTGGCTCATTTCACTTAATATAATGACATCCAGTTTCTTCCATGTTGCTGCAAATGACAGTTTCTTTTTTTTTTTTTTTTTTTTGAGATGGAGTCTCGCTCTGTCGCCCAGGCTGGAGTGCCGTGGCACAATCTTGGCTCACTGCAAGCTCTGCCTCCTGGGTTCACACCATTCTCCTGCCTCAGTCTCCCAAGTAGCTGGGACTACATGCACCCGCCACCATGCCTGGCTAATTTTTTGTATTTTGTTTAGTAGAGATGGGTTTCACCCTGTTAGCCAGGATGGTCTCGATCTTCTGACCTCATGATCCGCCCACCTCAGCCTCCCAAGGTGCTGGGATTACAGGCATGAGCCACCGCGCCCGGCTGACAGGGTTTCATTCTTTTTTATTGCTAAATAATATTCTATTGTGTATATACACCACATTTTCATTACCTATTCATCTACCGATGGATACTGCAGTTGCTTTCATATCCTGGTTGTTGTGAGTAGCTCTGCAATAAACATGGTGTGCAGATATCTTTTAGACACACTGAGTTCCTTTCTTTTGGGTATGTACCCAACAGGGGGCCGCTAGATCACATGGTGAATCTATTTGTAGTTTTCCTGAGGAACCTCTCCACACTGTTTTCCACAGCGGCTGTGCTGCTTTACAACAGAGTGCCTTTGACTATGCCTGAGTTTATGTGAATGGGGTGACTAGGGTGAAGCCCCTAGAAACCCTCAGAGTGGGCTGGGTTACCAAAAAATCAAGTGGATCAGCACTTTTGGCCCCACTCACTGGCCTCCAGGAAGGGGAGGAGCTGGAGATTAAACACTATTTCAAACTCTTGAATAAGATTTGATGAGCTGCTGTGCTGATAAATACATCAAGGTGTCGGGAGGGAGCAAGGTGCAGCTGGAGAGGCCATGGGACCTCTGTGTACACCCTCCACACAGATGGATCTGTTCCATCTGGCTGTTCCTGAGTTGTATGCTTTTTTTTTCCGTTTTTTTTTTTTTTTTTTTTTTTGAAACGAGGTCTTGCTTTGTCGCCCAGGCTGGAGTGCAATGGGTGTGATCTCAGCTCGCTGCAACCTCTGCCTCCCAGGTTCAAGTGATTCACCTGCCTCAGCCTCCTGAGTAGCTGGGATTACAGGTGCGTGCCACTATGCCTGGCTAATTTTTTTTGTACTTTCAGTAGAGACGGGGTTTCACCATGTGGGCCAGGCTGGTCACGAAGTCCTGACCTCAGGTGATCCACCCACCTCGGCCTCCCAAAGTGCAGGGATTACAGGTGTGAGCCACTGTGCCCGGCTGTATGCTTTTTTAAAACAAACAAACAAAAAACAAAAAAACAGTAATATTAAGAGTTCCTGAGTTACACGAGGTATTCTAACAAATCACTGAACTCGAGGAGAGGGTCATGGAAACCCCTGATTTACAGCCAGTAGGTCAGAAGTGCAGGAGGCCTGGGATTTGCAGCTGGCTTTGTCTGAGGTGGGGAGATGTCTTGTGACACTGAGCCCCTAACCTGTGAAGTCTGTGCTAACTTTGGGTAGTTTGTGTCAAAATTGAATTGAATTGTAGAACACCCACTAGTGTCCAGAAAAATCAGAAAATTGGTTGTGGTTTTGGAAAACACCCCAGCCCTACACACTTTCAATAAATCTTCTTTGCTTATTTGCCTGAGTTGGTTTCTTTGCTTTCAACCAAAGAACCTTAACTAAGGAGCCTTTATTGAAATAAAAGCCTACCCAGAAGCTCAATAAATGCAGAAAGTAGAAGAAATTGTGTCTGCTCTGTTGAAGCAGATGGAGAGCATCAGCGCAGAGCTCCACTATGCCACATCCTCACTTCCTATGCCTGGGTGCCCTGGAGGGACTCCTGGGAGCGTTGGGGGCTTCTGTGAACACTGTGTAAAAATGACTGTCGGGGCCGGGCGCGGTGGCTCAAGCCTGTAATCCCAGCACTTTGGGAGGCCGAGACGGGTGGATCACGAGGTCAGGAGATCGAGACCATCCTGGCTAATACGGTGAAACCCCATCTCTACTAAAACTACAAAAAAAACTAGCCGGGCGAGGTGGCGGGCGCCTGTAGTCCCAGCTACTCGGGAGGCTGAGGCAGGAGAATGGCGGGAACCCGGGAGTCGGAGCTTGCAGTGAGCTGAGATCCGGCCACTGCACTCCAGCCTGGGCGACAGAGCGAGACTCCGTCTCAACAAAAAAAAAAAAAAAAAAAAATGACTGTCGGCTGGGCACGGTGGCTCACGCTTGCAACCCCAGCACTTTGGGAGGTGGAGATGGGCGGGTCACCTGAGCTCAGGAGTTTGAGACCAGCCTGGGCAACATGGAAAAACCCTGTCTCTACAAAAAATACAAAAATTAGCTGGGCATGGTAGCATGCACCTATAGTCCCAGCTACTCAGGGGGTGGAGGCAGGAGAATCACTTGAACCCAAGAGATGGAGTTTGTAGTGAGCTGTGGTCATGCCACTGCATTCCAGCCTGTCTCAAAAAAAAAAAAGATCCTAAGACACCCACCTAACTGAATGGACCTTTGCTTGACCATGGGAAGCCCAGAGTAACCTTGCAAACTGAGTTCTCAGTTGTGATGGGATAGAAGATCAGACACACCTTGCTATACCCTCTCCCTCAATAACTGCAATGAGGCTTTCTTCCCTGAGGGCTGAACAGAAACCAGCCCTTTCAAAAGACTCCACCACTGAGATGAACCAGCTGCTGGACACTGCCCCTTCTCTTTTGCCTGATAAGAGATCGTCTTCCAAGGAGCGGCTCTGGCCAGTTTACGGAGAATGTGCAGTACAGGTTTTCACGCCCTCTGCTTCACCTTTTGATATCAAAGGGCTGAAAACTGCCCCCTTGGATCATGCTAATGCTGCCTTTTCGTGCATGGGACCCATAAAGGGGCATGGAGCTCAGTTGGGCAGTGTACACTGCTCTCTTTATGAATATTCATGTCTCTTCCTATAGCTTATTAAATATGTATATTAGACCACCCTGCTTAGCTTAGACTCCTGCTCCCTTTGCCCTTCCCTTGAAGTGTTTGTTTCTGGCTTCTGGCTGGAGGCTACACTTCCCAGCCTGTTGGAATGGCCATCCTGCAGTCTGCAGCCCTTTATGAGAAATAAAGCTCTCCTTTCCAAACGTGAACCTAGTTATTCTTCAGTTGACACGAGACACACCCAAAGGCTACGTTTTCTCTCTCGGTGTAACCTCTGTGATTAGAATGCTGCTGCCATCAAGAGTCCCAGCTTCTGTGCCAGATGGAGGAATCGTATTTGACCTTAGGCCCCTCCAAATTTACCTAGCCAAGTACCTACTAGACATTCTGGCATTCTCCCTTGAAAGCCCTCCTCCTGCTGCTCTCTAGCCCTAGGGGTGTACGTTTTGAGTGGACAAACAGTTGCCTGTGTCAGCTGTATGTGTTCAGGTGGACTTGCAAAGGTCTGGTCTCTATAGCGATAGGGAAGGTTTATGGGTCTCCCTGGGCCTTGTTCCCCAAGAGTGGCTGTGGCCTTTGATCCAGCTCTTTCCAGTCAGGCTCTCCAGTCTTCACCAGCATTCTCAGTACTCACAGCACCTACTTAGGTTCAGATGCATCGACATGTGTGGAGGGTGGGGTTGTCATCAGTAAACTGAGTTCTTTCCCAATTTCGAATCAGTTGCAAAGAAAGGACATCTAATTGGAAAAGGCAGCTGGGTTTTATTTATTGGCCAGAGAATGGAGTAGGGAAGCTCTCCTTCCAAAGGCATCCTTTCCCTGAGCAACAGGAGGCACGGTTTTTAAGGACTGGGTGCGGAGTGGGAGAGGTATGTTAGCATGTGCAGGGTGGGACTCCAGACACATGGGCATGCTTCCTAAACATGCTTCTTCATACATTGCATATACACCAAATAGTGGTGATCTTCTCTTAGGGGAGGGGGTTTTTAGCATTATAACGCTCTGTTAATCAACTAAAGGCAAGAGGGGCTGCCTGTTGTAATTCGCACCGGTTTCTCCGGGATCTTATCTTCCTCTGGTATTTGGTCAGGGGTCAAGAAGCTCTGGCAGCATCCTAGGCCATCTGGTTTCTTTAAGCAACTGTGCCTATAGATAAAGGCACTAAAGAAAAGCAGTAGGGAAGTGAAACTTTCCCAGTTATTTCATCAGAGCTACCCTGCTAACAGGATGGTGGGTGTGAAGGGTTACATTTACCCCATACGATAGTGTGGCTTTCACTTTGGGATGAGATGTCTGCAGTCTCACTGTCAGCCAGTGGTTGGAGGAGGACTCAAACCAAGATGGGTATGATTGTAAGGAGCTACTTTTTAAGCTGGTCGCTACATGTCCACGCCCATCCCAGCACCTCCCGGAAAAAACAGTTCCTCCAGAAGAACTGATAACAACCACCTCCCCCTCAGACCCCAGCTGTTTTCTTTGTTCTTAGGCACAACAGTTGACCCACACCCTTTCCTCTTGGGTCCACTCCCCACGGTTGTAGGATTTTCTTCTGTTTCACCTTTGCACGCCCATTCTTCAGGGAGCTAGGGGCAGGGCAATCCCGGGGCTTTTCCTTTCCTTTCTTTTTTTTTTTTTTAGACAGAGTCTCGCTCTGTCACCAGGCTGGAGTGCAGTGGCACGATCTCAGCTCACTGCAACCTCCACCTCCCAGGTTCAAGCTATTCTCCTGCCTCGGCCTCCCAAGTAGCTGGGACTACAGGCACCCACCACTATGCCTGGCTAATTTTTGTATTTTTAGTAGAGACAGGGTTTCACCATGTTGGCCAGGATGGTCTTGATCTTCTGACCTTGTGATCTGCCTGCCTTGGCTTCCCAAAGTGCTGGGATTATAGGCATGAGCCACCGCACCAGGCCCTTGGGGGCTTTTTCTCCACAACTGGCCCTTTGCTGGGAGATAGGACAGATTATCAGAGGAAGAGAAACTCCCCAATAATCCTTGAGGGTGGTTCAGGGGTGACTGAAAAAGGTTGACATGACCTGGGCCCCAAATAGGAGAACAACTTGGCCTCCGAAATCAGTTAAGGATGTTAGCACTGACTAGAACAGAACACTGCTCCACCACGTCAGCTGGTAAGAGGACGTGTAGAGAGGATGGTCAGAGGAGTGCTCGATAAATATTCTTGGCAGCCACCTCTCCACCTCTCATGCTACTTAACAATCTGTGGATGAATGATTTTTGTGACTTTGGGTGGGCCAAGGGCAATGTGCCAGGATTCCTCCACATCACAGCACAACCCTGCTTTAAGGGACTGCAGTACTGGATAGAATTTATGGGCAAGATTGAGGTTAACAGACAATGTAGCAAGATGCTGAGCAGGAGAGTGGATCTTATATCTCTGAGTAGGGATGTTAAAGACAGTCTCTGCTCCCAAAGGAGGGAAGGAAGGGAGGAAGGGAAAGAAAGAAGGAGGGAAGGAGGGAGGCAGAAAGAAAGGAAGGGAGGGAGAGAGGGAGGGAGGGAGGTACAGAGGAAGAGGAAAAAGAAGAAAAAGAAAAAGAAGGTCGGGCACGGTGCTCACACCTGTAATTGCAGCACTTTTGGAGGCCAAGGTAGGCGGATCACCTGAGGTCAGGAGTTCGAGACCACCCTGGCCAACACGGAGAAACCCCATCTCTACTATAAATCCAAAAATCAGCCAGGTGTGGTGGCATGTGCCTGTAGTCTCAGCTACTCAGGAGGCTGAGGCAGGAGAATCACTTGAACCCAAGAGGTGGAGGTTGCAGTGAGCCGAGATTGTGCTACTGCCCCCCAGCCTCGGCTCTGTCAAAAAAGAAAGAAAGAAAGAAAGAAAGAAAGAAAGAAAGAAAGAAAGAAAGAAAGAAAGAAAGAAAGAAAAGAAAGAGAGAAAGAAAAAAGAAAGCAATCCAAAGTTAGAAACCATATAGAGGAGAAAATATGTTAGAATCCAGGGAACCATAATTATATAGGTCTTTTTCAAAATCAACTCACTAGATTTTTCTGTAGGAAACAAATTCAAAGAGAGGAGAGCAAGCAAATTAAATTTCCTTCCTGCTTTCTTCTGAAAGGACCTTAATCTCACCATGGCAGAAGATAAAGGGTTTGCTTTCAGCAAACACTGATTAGAGAAACTGCATTATTTTCACACAAGGGCCTGTGGACCGGCTCGAAGTGAGTATCTTGGACATTTACCCTACATCCTGCCTCCCCTCTCCCCATCTCATCTGCCTTGGATGTCTGCCTTTCCCTGTTGCCAGCAATTACTTATAAATGGCTGCTAATATTGAAGTGCCAGGTTACCCAGTTTTAACCAAAGAAAATTCGGGCAGAAGGCAAGGCCTACTGCAAACACATTTGCTTTTATTTGTGGTCATTGTACAGATGGAGTTTCAGATTACTGTTTGCTGCCTTCCCTTGAAAGCAGCTTTGCCTTTTTCCTGGACTGAAGCATTGCATTCATTGTAATCACCAAAGATTTAAGACAACTCTTTGTAAGGCGGCATCCACTTTTATGGCCCATGTCATGAAAACATTGCAGGCTAGAATTCTCCACCCATATCCAGCCATTTGTTGCTTTATAGTCATATAGAGACATGAAATATTGCTTATCTGATGTATCGGTTTGCTCAGGCTGCCATAACAAAGAAGCACTGACTGGGTGGCTTTAACAACAGAAATGTAATGTCTCACGGTTCTGGAGGCTGGCAAGTCCCAGACCAATGTGTCGGCAGATGTGTTTCCTTTTGAGGGTTCTCTCTTTGACTTGCTGATGGCTGTCTTCTCCCTGTGTCCGTCATTTCTCCGTAACTATCCAAATTTCCTCCTTCGTTTTGTGTGTGTATGTGTGCTTTTTGTTTTGTTTTGTTTTGTTTTTTTTGAGACAGAGTCTCACTCTATCACCCAGGCTGGAGTGCAGTGGTGCAATCTCAGCTCACTGCAACCTCTGCCTCCTGGGTTCAAGAGATTCTCCTGCCTCAGCCTCCTGAGTAGCAGGGATTACAGTTGCCTGCCACCACACCAGGCTAATTTTTGTATTTTTAGTAGAGATGGTGTGTCACAATGTTGGTCAGGCTGGTCTCGAACTCCTGACCTCGTGATCCACCTGCCTCAGCCTCCCAAAGTGCTGGGTTTACAGGCGTGAGCCACCGCACCGTGCCAGGTTCAAATTTCCTCCTCTTAAAGAACATCAGTCATATTGGATTAGACCCCACCCTAGTGATCTCATTTTATCTTAATTACCTCTTTAAAGACCCTGACTCCAAATAAGGTCACATGCTAACATTTGAGGCTTTGGGAGATACTGCTCAGTCTGTAACATTTGGGAAAATTTTTACTATTCTTTTGACTTTAGCCCTTTCAAAGAACATCCAAGAGTGCTGGGAAAAACCCTCGTTTGACCGCTTCTGCATATGCCTGTTGAGGATTCTTTGGTCTGTTCAATGGGAAAATGCTATCTTAAGTATTATACATGGAGTATTCTGTCTGTGGTAAACCAGGGGATGCATTTTCTCATCTGATACTTATTTAATGATGTCATAGGGCTTCAGAAATGAATGCACGGAAGTGAGAAGTAAAAAATAAAAGATCCCCTAAGCACTTAAGATTTCTGTTAATAGAAATGCATGAAGAAGACCATTTAATGGGTTTCTTAGGCTCAGAAGTTGCCGCTTGTGCATCTGAATCAAGTGTTTGTCTTTGAGCAGCACATTCTTCCATGTCAGGGATATTTAGGTTTAGAAGACCTTAGAGACAAAGGCTGTGAGTTAGAGTCATATAAGGTAGCATTATGATTATTCATTATAGTATATTAATTTCATGTTTTACCTACTTTATGAAGTAAGAACTTCCTAACCTTATTGAAGAAGAGACATCTGATTCAGGCCTGCACATGCTAATAGAGGATCAATTCCTTAGTCCATGGTCTAGGAAATCAGTAACCCAAAATGGTTCTGCCTCCACGGCTGAGCCAGTGTCCCCTGGCATATCATTATTAGCTTCTCTTCTCACTCCTCCTGGTTTCGTCTCCCCCAGCCAAGCTCATGTCTCCCACATGTAATTCTCTAGCTGCTATCTCTCTTCCAAGCTTAGATCCTAGAGATTCCAGAATATAACACTTTTCTACTTAATTTTCTCACGGGTAACTTGAACTCATCATGACCCTAATGGAAACCATTGTCTTACTCCAAAATTTCCTCCTCCTCTGCCTGCATAGTCTCTATTTGATCACATCACCCCACCATGCATGTAGCTGCCTGGTCCAGAAATCTTGCAGTTATTTATTCTCCCTTTCCTCTCCTCCCTCCCATTCCCTTTTCCAGTTCCTGTGATTCTACTTCCCTAGGACCTCTTGAATACATGCCAGCCTCTCTTTCCTCATTGCGCTCTCCTAGACTCTGGCCTCAGCAGTTCTGCACTGGGGTACTGAAAAACTAACTAGTGCAGGGCAGTATCAGGGTTAGTAGTCCATTTTCTGTTGCCTATAACAGAATTCCTGAAACTGGGTAATTTATAAAGAAAAAAAATGTATTTCTTACAGTTTTGGAGGCTGAGCAGTCCCAGGTCAAAGGGTTGCATCTGAGGAGGGTCTTCTTGGTGGTGGGGACTCTCTGCATTGTCTGGAGGTGGTGCGGGGCATCCCATGGTGAGTGGGCTAAGAACACTAGCTCAGGTCTCTCTTTCTCCTCTTTTTCTTTCTTTCTTTCTTTCTTTCTTTTTTTTTTTTTTTTTTTTTTGAGACAGGGTCTCATGCTGTCATGGCTCACTGCAGCCTCCACCTCCCAGGCTCTAGCAATTCTCCTGCCTTAGCTTCCTGAGTGGCTGGGACTACAGGCATGCACCATGATGCCTAGCTAACTTTTTGTATTTTTTGTAGAGACGGGGTTTTGCCACGTTGCCAGGTTGGTCTTCAGTTCCTGGGCTCAAGTGATCCACCTGCCTCGGCCTCTACAAATGCTGGAATTACAGGCATGAGCCACCACACCTAGTCTTATGGGCTATATCTTAAGGCTGAAACAGGAAAATATCCTGTAACAAATGTACTTTATCTCTAGAACTTGATCTCTTGGCAGCAGCAAAATCTTCCCAGATGGCAGAACTGTACAGTGCTCATCAGGGCTTACTGGTTCAATTGCCATAACGGGGTTAATATATGCAGGAAGAATAGATATGCAATTGGCATAGTCCATGATTTTGACATGCTTTGGAAATGAGGAGGCCTCTTGTCCTCAGCAGAAACCACACTTAGGAGTGGTGAGGATGATAGGAGAGCATGGAGTGAGGTAAGGGGACTTGGAGTCAGAGCAGAGACCATCCCTGTTGTCCAAGTATTAGGGGGGCCCATCCCACAGCCCTCTTTACACGTAAATCTCAGGCCCAATGTAAAGTTGCTGGGCACGTGTTTCTTCGCTTGTGTTTGTTTAAGAAGAAAATCTGTTTTAAAATAGGGATGGCAAAGGGGATGAGTGAGGATGAAGCCAAGGCAAACCTTTTTACCTCCTTTATGAATATGCCTTACTCTGCCAGTCACTTACTCTGGCTAAGAGGACAGCCTTGGCCCTAAAAGCCTAAATGGGCAATCCACAGTCTGAGAAGGGGCTAGGCTGTGGCGACTTCCCCAGGCTTCTTTCAAAGGCCAGAAAGACTGAAAGACAACTGAAAGAATGATTTTCAGAAGGGTGTACTCAGTTATCTGGGAGGCTGAGGCAGGTGGATCACTTTAGCCCAGGAGTTCAAGGTTGCAGTGAGCTGTGATTGCGCTACTGCACTCCAGCTCAGGCAACAGGGTAAGACCCTGTCTCAAAAAAAAAAACAAAAACAAAAAAACAAAAAAAAAGCAGATTTAGGAAATGGAAGAATCCTCTGTTCTTCTGAGATTTCCAAAATGATCATTTAAATTTCAGGACCCCTTCCCTGTCATTTACTTAGTTTCATCCTCAAATTATCCTAGTGTAATTATTATTATTATTTTTCTGGCATCTCTAGTTGCACAAGTGTGATTCTTGATATGGGCTGTCTACACTCTCATAGGTTAGAAAGCAACTTTGTTAATGTGTGTGATATAAACTAGGGTGTCCTTCTTTCCCTCTTAAAATCTACTACCTAAAAGTGAAATTAAACCCAGTCGTTTTCTTTGATCCAAGGAAATATGACTCATTCTGAATGCATTTCTCTTTACTTTCTGGACGGTATTCCTGAACTCTTTCAGTCTAAAAAGTTTCTTTGCTAGTTATAGTTGAGATGTTTCCTTGGCCTCTTTTATACCTTGCTGGAAAAGGTCGGTGAAGCCTGTGTGAGGGCATACACTCCTTGGGAACTGCAACTCCCAGGGCCTAGAAGCATCTGCAATCAAAGTATCTGATTCCACATCTGGTTTCCTGGCCATTAAGCCATGTGTCCTTAGGCAAACCATTTAATTTCATCTGTAAAATGTGCATAATCATATACACTCTTGTCTGCTTACTCAGTTGCCATGATGACCAAATGAGATATGTATGAGAAAGTGCTCTTTTAAAATGACACAGTGCATGGAATGGTTGTCTGTGTGAGTGATGGGATTATACATCATCTTTTTTTCATCTTTATGTTATCCATAATTGACACTTAAAAATTAATTTTTATTAAAATATTATATATTTTAAAAAGAAATCATGCAGTGAAGTTACTAAAACTCTTCTTTTGATATTAAGCTCTAATTTTATAAAATTTCCTTTGTTAACTTTATGTCTCAAACTGATGATATCAGAGTGTTTTTGAGGGATCTGAGTGTGTAGAAGACAGTTAAGCTGTATATTTATACATTAAGAAATAAGCCAGGCGTGGTAGTTCACACCTGTAATCCCAGCATTTTGGGAGGCTGAAGTGGGCAGATCACTTGAGGTCAGGAGTTCGAGACCAGCCTGGACAACATGGTGAAACTCCATCTCTATTAAAAATACAAAAAAATCAGCTGTGCGTGGTAGCTCACACCTGTAATCCCAGCTACTTGGGAGGCTGAGGCAGGACAATCACTTGAACCTGGGAGACAGGTTGCAGTGAGCCAAGATCGTGCTATTAGACTCCAGCCTGGGTGACAAAGCGAGACACTGTCACACACACACACACACACACACACACACGAAATGTAGAAATAGGACTTTACATGAGTTGGTCAATTTGAATACAGCAAATGCCTTTGCCCAGGGCTAGTAGAGTCCCACTACTAAGAAACTTCACGTTTCTCTACTGAATGCACTGAGCATGCTGCCTCATCTCTCCCCTCTGGTCTGTCAGAATTCAGCTTCCCCCAGCACTGGGCCAGCTCTGGCAATCACTCACTGACAGCTCATCGGTAGAAGCTGTAGGTGTTCAGCAAAGACGGAAGGGTATCCCCAGGCAGATTTCCCTCTGCACAGCTTTCTCCTCTTTGATGCCCTGCCCCACATGCTCTCCAAATTTCAATCTCAGTCTCTTCAGAAGTGAGCCCCCCAGTGCTCTGCCTGGGTTCCAGAAAGTGTCTCCAGGTAGAAGCCAGGGCAAGTGTAGGACTCACCTTACTTGTTAAGTTTCCCTCGGGGACCACAGTCTCTTGTTGCCTGCTACCCAATGTCTGAAAAGAGCTGTTTCCTAGGTTTTGTCTGGTTTTCTAGTTGTTAGCTGCAGGAGAGCAACTCTGGTACCAGTGACTCTATTATGACCAGAGGCGGAAGACCCCACACGAGTTTTTTTAAATAACTTGGCAGTAATTTATCTTTTTTTCCATTTCCAATCTTTTAAAGTAGACACAGATTTGCTTAATGTAAAGCTGATTTTAAGAGCACACAAAAGTTGTGCACAGAGGACAGGATTAAAATCACTAATGCAGAGTGATGAAGAGTAAAAGACACTAAGCAGGGGCCTTCAGCAGAAAACTGATCATCCATGGCAATTACCTAATAATCAGAGGCTGAAGTCCTTATGCTGCAAAAGCAAGAATACTTTAGTGCATGAACTGCAAAGCTGAGTTTGTAGCTATATTTTGGTTTCTGCCAAATAAAATTTTAAGGTCAGAGGCTTCATCTCCTAAATGAGGCTATTCACATTCTGGATCAGGAGTTTGGTGAGTGTGAGACTGACCTTTAAAGCTCTTTGTATCTCTTATCCCATCTGGGTGAGTTGCAGAACAAAATAGAGGGATAATTGACTCAACAAGGAATTGGTGTGTGCCTACGATGGCTAGGTTTTCATTTGGGCCTGGGGATGCAGCAAAGAACAAGACATCAAGGGTCCTGCTTGGTGGAACTTAATCCAGAACTGCCACATAGATGGCAAAAAGGGTAGCAGCCTGGAGGGGACAATTTAAAGGATATAAAAAGCCCTGCTTGTCATCAAAGCATCCTCTTACCACTCCACTGCCATAAGATCACCTTCTGCCTTAAAATCCCCACCTCTGGGCTTGACTTTACAAATTTTTTCCCAATACCTGCTATGTGCTGTTTACTGTGCTGGATGCTGAGGATGATTTGATGATGAGTAAAGCACGCCCCCTGCCACCAATCAGCTTAAAACTGGTAGGGGAAATGAGGCATGTATGAAAACAATGATTCAACTCCCCGTAACCACCTGTGTCCCCAAGACCACTGGTTTGAAAGATTGACTGACACTAGAAGCAGAGTCTCCGCAATCCTTCTCTGGCAGGCTCAGGCTCTGACCTGGCCAGTGCATTCCACAGGTCAGATATTGAGCAGGCAGCTTCTTTCCCGAGGAAAGGAGGCACTGCAAAAGTGGGGACCTGAGTAGGGTGCTGATATAGTTTGGCTCTGTGTCCCCACCCAAATCTCATGTCAAATTATAGTCCCCATCCCCACATGTCAAGGAAGGGACCTGGTAGGAGGTGATTGGATCATGGGGGTGGATTTCCACCATGCTGTTCTCGTGATAGTGAGTTCTCACAAGATTCAGTGGTTTAAAAGTGTGGCACTTCCCTCCTCACTGAGTCTCTCTCCTGCCTCCATGAAAGACATGCCTTGTTTCCCTTTTGATTGTAAGTTTCCTGAGGCCTCCCCAAGTACTGTGAGTCAATTAAACCTCTTTTCTTTATAAATTCCTGTCTCACGTAGTTCTTCATAGCATGTGAAAACGGACTAATACAGGTGCAAAGTAAGGACAGTCAAGGAAGCCAGAAATGGTGTGGAAGCTGGTGTATGAGCCAGCTAGAGAGATCAGTGTATGGGATGCACAGAACAGAAGAAAACTCACTGGGGACCCAGGCAATTGTCTAGAACTTCTGCTTCTCCTCAGGCCTGTTTTTATAATGTGTTTGGCTACCTGGTGGCTGCACTATGGGAACCAGAACCTGCCTAGATACTGAAGGGATAAAGGAAGTTGGCTGAGGATGTGGAAGATGAGGAAGGAGCTGGCACCCAAAGGAGCTGGAAATGAGGCCCCTTGCAAGAAGGGTGGGCATATGATAGAGGCAAATGGCCTGAGGACCATGATGAATGACAGGGAACTTTACCCAAAGGGCAGGCTCCAAGAATGAGGGAACTGCTGAGAGGTGGTCCTCAACTTCACAATCTTGCCCGGAGCTCATCTTGGGAAGGGTGAGTAGTAGAGGGGTAGTGACTGCTTTCTTGATTGCTGGGTTTACCTGGTTTTCTTGATTTCTTAGGTGTACCTGCCACTGGACTTCTGATTGGCAATTCCCCCATGGCCTCCAAATTAACGTGTATCACACTGACTTCTTCACTGTCTTCTTTGAAGACTATTTCTCCTGTTATGTTCCTTCTCTTTGGGAGAATTAGCACATTCACCTTGCTGCCTGACACAGAATCTGGGCTTACCTTTGACTTCTTCTCTCTCTTCCACTGTAATCAGTCACTGTTGGTTCCCCATCCATAATATCTGTCCATCTGACCTCTCCTCTTCCTCCCACTCAATAAAAAACTCCACGATAAGGGGGCTTTATCTGCCTTGCACTCAGAAACACCTCCCGTATCTAGCATAGTGCCCTGCCATGTCATAGGTGTTCAAGCAATAGTTGCTGCATGAATGAATGAATGAATGAATGAATGAAATTATCCTCACTGCTACTACTTTGATGTAGGCCCTCATCTTTTCAGATGAACTGCTAGGATAGTCTTACTGAATTCAATGAGAGCAAGTCACAAACCCTTGAACCCATTGACCACAACTCCACCAAAAGGACCTACTGTGGCCTAAATCTTTGTCTTCCGAAAATTCAGGTTGAAATTTAATCCCTAGTGTGACAGTATTAAGAGTAGGGACCTTAGGATATGATTAGGTCATGAGGGATTTGCCCTCATGCACGGGATTAGTGTCCCTGTAAAAGAAGCTTGAGGGAGACCTTTTGCCCTTCTACCATGTGAGGATGGTGAGAAGACACCATCTGTGGGGAACAGGCCTTCATCAGACACCAGGTCTTCTGGTATCTTGATGTTAGACTTCATAGCCCCAGAAATGTGAAAAATACATTCCTGTTGTTTATAAAGTATACAGTCTAAGGCATCTTGCCATTGTAGCCTGAACAGACTAAGACAAAGTGTTTCTTTTTTTGTTTGTTTGTTTGTTTTGTTTTGTTTTTTGAGACGGAGCCTTACTCTGTCTCCCAGGCTGGAGGGCGGTGGCCAGATCTCAGCTCACTGCAAACTCCGCCTCCCAGGTTTACGCCATTCTCCTGCCTCAGCCTCCGGAGTAGCTGGGACTACAAGCGCCCGCCACCTCGCCCGGTTAGTTTTTTGTATTTTTTAGTAGAGACAGGGTTTCACCATGTTAGCCAGGATGGTCTCGACCTCCTGACCTCGTGATCTGCCCGTCTCAGCCTCCCAAAGTCCTGGGATTACAGGCTTGAGCCACCGTGCCCGGCCGACAAAGTGTTTCTAAAATACACTCAGTTCTCATTATTCACAGAGGTTCCATTCTATAAAGTTGCTGTGCACACTGAATTAATGAATATTAAACCATTGCTCCTAAATGAAAATATAGGATAAGGTTCCTATGAGCCTCTGTTCACAGCATTTTTGTCAGTCCATCAAGGCATAACCTTGTTTCATGCATGTTTCTGTTTAAAGATGCCTTATTTAATGTACATTGCTGATTCATTAACATTGAACTCATTGCTAACAGCACTATAACTCATACCTGAATGAAGCTTCTCTAACACACACATTTTCTCCATGAGGTGCATCCCAGCCTTCTTGCACTTTGGAACATTACATAGCATTTCAGCACTATGCTTGGGGCCATTTTAAACAGAGAAATCACCTATCAAAAGCACAAAATGGGGAAAATATGGTATTAAGTAGATTGCAAAAAGAACACTTGTTTAGAAAACAAAAGCTGAAACAAGAGGCAGAGTGTTGGCTTATTCCACCTCAGCTGGGAATGTGTGCATCAGGTGACTCAAAATTTTCACCACTCATATATCCACAAGTGACCCCAAAACTGTCACAAGTATTGATCTTGAGGTTACAAATAAATGTTAGCAAGAAGGTGAATTTGTTGGCCAGGCATGGTGGCTCACACCTGTGATCCCAGCACTTTGGGAGGCTGAGGCAGGCGAATTACCTGAGGTCAAGAGTTCGAGACCAGCCTGGCCAAAGTGGTGGAACCCCATCTGTACTAAAAATACAAAATTAGCTGGGCATAGTGGAGCACGCCTGTAATCCCTACTGAGGTAGGAGAATTGCTTGAACTTGGGAGGTGGAGGTTGCAGTGAGCCGAGATTGTACCATTGCACTCCAGCCTGGGCAACAGAGAGAGACTCCATCTCAAGAAAAAAAAAAAAGAAGGTTAATTTGCAGTACAGAATCTGCAAATACAGAACCTGTGAATACTGAGGATGGACTGTACAAATGGACCCTGAAATCCCCCTGCCTGAGCATTCAGTGCCTTGCTATTGCACCCGGGAAGCTGGGTATCATCTGCCCCACTTTGATCATAGGACCAATTATGCATATTTAACTTGTGAGGTTACATGCTGGTCTCCTGTGTATCTTAAGGGGAGGAAATGTTGGTTGGTTTGTATCCTACCACATAGCACAGTGGCTGGCCCATAGTAGATGTTTAATAAATAATAAATAAAAATTAATAATAAGTGAATGAACCACTTAAGTGAAAAAAGTAAATTAAGAATGGTAGATCTCAAGGTCTCTAGAGTAGAAGGGAGGCCATCACTTTAAAAGTTATTTTCAATTCATGACAGATGTATCTGGAGGGAGTATGCAAATCTATTTCACTCGTTAATTAAACTTTGGTAAAAAGCTTTCCACTGGAAGAATAAAAAAGGTAGGAACCTATTTGCTGGCCTGTACTGCTGTTTGCTGCATGGGATTTATTGTAGAATTCAGTTGGGCTCATCTGTAGAGTTGAATAAAGCCCAGTTCACTTTCACACTGCTGTAGGAAACACTGATGACTCTGTGTAAATTAATTCTGTCTGGTGCTCCTGATTCTATTTACAGTCCAGTTCCCCTTTGCTCTTCGTGCAGTTTCCTGGCCAGTGTGCACTGAGAGCTTTTGGTCTTCTTCCACTTTCTGTTCAGTGAATTTTAACCCCATTATTCAATGTTCATTTAAATAGTGAACGGTGCCAAGCGTGGAAACTCCCTGATTTTTAGTTTCAGTTAAGTTGTTATCTGAACAGGGTTTGCAAACAGTGTCTTAACCAAAGGATTCTTGGAAATGCTGGCTGCGGTTAAGAAGAGCTTTTGAATGAATTGTTTCCATTTGAATTTTGTCAACTGAATGACTTTTATTTTGTGTGACAGTCTCAGTGACCACTAGAGTCATTCTCTCAATTTGTATTCATTCAGGATAAAAAAAAGGAACGTGAATAGATGTTCTCTGAGGATAATTCTCAAATCTCTATGCACAACCAGTCATCAAGCACTACACACACCCTCTCCTTTCCATCCTGACAGCCAGGCCCTTGATCTGGGGGGCAGCTTTAACTCCAGCATGTACTAAAACATTAGCTTCCTTCCTTTTTTCTTTTTTTTTTTTGAGTTGAGCTCTCACTCTGTTGCCCAGGCTGGAGTGCAGTGGCACAATCACAGCTCACTGCAGCTGAAACTCCTGGGCTCAATAAAGCATTAGCTTCTTAATTTTTCTTTTCTTCTTCCCGTATGTCAGCTCCTTTTCCACTCGCATTGCATCCCTTCTGTATCTCTGCTGTGTTAACCCTGTAAAACATAGATTGCGGCCGGGCACAGTGGCTCATGTCTGTAATCCCAGCACTTTGGGAGGCCAAGGAGGATGGATAGCCTGGAATCAGGAGTTCGAGACCAGCCTGGCCAACAGTGAAATCCCGTCTCTACTAAAAATACAAAAAGTTAGCTGGGCGTGGTGGTGGGCGCCTGTAATCCCAGCTACTAGGGAGACAGAGACAGGAGAATTGCTTGAACCCAGGAGGCAGAAGTTGACATGAGCCAAGATGGCACCATTGTACTCCAGCCTGGGTAACAAGAGTGAAACTCCATCTTGAAAAACAAAAGCAAAACACAGATTTCATTATTCCTGCACTAAAGGTACCTGTGCTACCTGTGCTTTACACTCCCTTCTTGTCTGAAAGCTCATCTGGTTTATGCAGTTCCTCAGCTCATTAGATTTTCATCATGGGGAGCTCACATGCCCACTCCCCATCTCCACGATGTCACTCATGTTGGCCTCTGTCTTGTCCTGTCTCTAACTCCTTAAAGGCCCAGAGAAGTCTAACTCCCTTTCCAAGTCCTTTTCTAGGATGGTCCCCATTTATGAACTCCTGGAGTCAATAGCACTCTATTTTGGTACTTATACTATTCACTAATGCATTGTATTTTTCTTAACCCTTTCATAAATACATATATATATATATATATATATATATATATATACGCACACACATATGCATATTTAAATTATGAGCCCCTGAAATCCAGGACTTATTTTAGACTGGCACTGTTCAATAGAAACATAATGTGAACCAAAAATGCAAGTCTCATATGTAATTATAAATTTTTTAGTAGCCGCTTTTAAGTAAACTTAAACAGTAGCCGTTTACATTTTTAAACAGTAATCAGGAACAGGCCAGGTGCAGTGGCTCATGCCTGTAAACCCAGCACATTGGGAGGCTGAGGTGGGAGGATTGCTTGAGCTCAGAAGGTCAAGGCTGCAGTGAGCTATGATCACACCACTGCACTCCAGCCTGGGGAGACGAAGTGAGACCCTGACGCAAAAAGAAAAATAAACATAAAATCAACAGAAATAAACAAGTGAAATTAAAAATGTATTTTATTTAATGAAATATATCCAAAATATTATTTGAACATGCAATCAATATGAACAAATATTAAGGAGCTATCTCACATTTATTTCACGGTCAGCCTTTGGAATCCAGACTGCGTGTCATGCTGACTGCACATCTCCATATGGACTAGCCACATTTCAAGGCTCAGGAACCCTTTGTGGATAGTGGCTGTCCTGTTGGGCAGATCAGTTTTAGGCATTCTTAGCCCCTAGTATCCCATAGTTAAGTGACGGCAAAATATACACAAAATATGTGAGTCAACAGATTGTCACCAGGCACACGTTTCTGTCCTTGCGCTGTTCCTGTTTATTGTTTTCAACGATGGTTGGGACGGTGCAGCGTTCAGGAACCCGCTCTGCAATGGGCACACAGTCAACACTACCGCGCTCTACACTTAAACATTAGTTAAGAGGGTAGATTTCATGTTATGTTTCTTTTGCCACATTAAAAACAAACAAACAACAACAAAAAAAAAAACAGCCACGCTGAGTCAGAGAAACCTTACTTTCAAATCTCAGCTCTACCACTCACAACATGTGTGAACGTGGGGAAGTTAGTTTCTTCCCTTGACTTTGATTTCATCATCTGTAAACGAGGATAATTATACAGACCTCAAAGGAGTGTCATGAAGAGTAAATGAGATACTGCCTATAAAATGCTTACCCCAGTGCACAGAACATATTAGGCTCTTAAAAATATTAGGTATTGGCTGGGAGCAGTGGCTCATGCTGTAATCCCAGCACTTTGGGAGGCCAAGGTGGGCAGATCATGAAGTCAGGAGTTCGAGACCAGCCTGACCAACACAGTGAAACCCCATCTCTACTAAAAATCCAAAAATTAGCCAGGCGTGGTGGTGCATGCCTCTAATCCCAGTACTCAGGAGGCTGAGGCAGGAGAATTGCTTGAACCCGGGAGGTGGAGCTTGCAGTGAGCCGAGATAATACCACTGCACTCCAGCTTGGGCAATAGAGCGAGACTCCATCTCAAAAAAAAAAAAAAAAATTAGGTATCACCACTATTATATCACTACTAACTGTATATATATTGATTTGGTAGATGTGATAATACTGGGAAAAATAGGTATAAAAAATCAATGCTCAAAAAGCTTTTCTCAGATAGGATTTAACAGATTGAGTAAAACAAAAGGAAATGTAATATAAATAAGTTTAAGTATGGCACTTACAGTAAAAAATCCAACTACACATGAAGATAGGCTTTTAGGTAAACTGTAGCTCATAGTAAAAGAGGTATTTATTTACTCATATGACAAAATATAATTCAGAATAAAATTATTTTTAAAATACATTTTTATTTTATCACCTTTATAATATAAAAATTCAAATACAGTCATGTCCCTCATAACATTTTGGTCAATAACAGATCACATGTATGACAGTGGTCTCATAAGACGATAATGGAGTTGAAAAATTCCTATCACCTAGTGATGTCACAGCCATCCCTATGTTGTAGCGCAGTGTATCACTCACATGTTTATGGTAATTCTGATGTAAACAAACCTACTGTGCCGCCAGTCTTATAAAAGTATAGCACGTATAATGATGTACATTGCATAATATTTGATCATGATAATCAACTATATTACTGGTTTATGTATTTACTGTACTATACTTTTTATCATTGTTTTAGAATACACTCATTCTACTTATAGTTTTAAAAAGTTAACTGTAAACCAGCCTCAGGCAGGTTCTTCAGGAGGTTTCAAGAAGAAGGCATTGCTGTCATAGGAGATGACAGGTCCATGCATGTTATCATCCCTGAAGACCTTCCAGTGGGACAAGGTGTGGAGGTGGAAGGCAGGGATATTTATGATCCTGACCCTGTGTAGGCCTAGACTAGTGTGAGTGTTCTTGTCTTAGTTTTTAACAAAAAAAAAAATTTTAAGATGAAAAAAAAAGGAAAAGGAAAAAGCTTATAGAATAAGAATGTAAAGAAGGAAAATAGTTCTGGACAGTTGTACAATGTGTTTGTGTGTTAAGCTAAGTGCTATGACAAAAGAGTCAAAAAGTCAAAAACAATTTTACAGTTTATAAAGTGAAAAGGTACATTAAGCTAGGGTTAATTTATTATTGAGGAAAAAAGTTTTGGCCAGGCGTGTGGCTCACGCCTGTAATCCCAGCACTTTGGGAGGCTGAGGCGGCCAGATCGCTTGAGGTCAGGAGTTTGAGACCAGCCTGGCCAACATGGAGAAATCCCGTCTCTACTAAAAAAACAAAAATTAGCCAGGTGGTGGCGGGTGCCTGTAATCCCAGCTGGATGAGGCAGGAGAATTGCTTGAACCCAGGAAGCAGAGGTTGCAGTGAACCGAGACTGCGTGACTATACTCCAGCCTGGGTGATGGAGCAAGATTCTGTCTCCAAAAAAAAAAACCAGAAAGAAAGTAGTTTTTTCGTAAAGTTAGTGTAGCCTAAGTGTCCAGTGTCTATAAAGTCTCCAGCAGTGTATAGTAATGTCCTCAGCCCTCACATTCACTCATCACTCACCCGCTGACGTGCCCAGAGTAACTTCCAGTTCTGCAAGCTCCACTCATAGTGCTTGACACATGAACCATTTTTTATCTTTTACACCATGTTCTTACTCTACCTTTTCTATGGTTAGATATATTTAGATACATAAACACTTGCCATTGTGTTACAATTGCCTGCAGTATTCAGTACAGTAACTTGTTGTACAGGTTTGCAGGCTAGGAACCATAGTCTGTGCCATGTAGCCTAGGTGTGTAGTAGGCTACACCACTTAGGATTGTGTAAGTACACTCTATGGTATTTGTACAATGATGCAATCACCTGACAATGCATTTCTCAGCACGTATCCCTGTCCTTAGGTGATGCATGACTGTAGTACTAAAGGGTATACAGTAAAGGGTTAGAAACGTCCCTTCCCTACACTCTAGAAGTTAACATCCACTGTCCACATTTTCTGACATGCCCTCCTGGAAATATCCTATGCCTAAACAAGGATGTATTTGTTTATCCTTTTTCTATTTTAACACTTAGGGGGATAGACTGTTATTCTCTTGTGCATCTTACTTGGAAAGGGGTTAAATAAAACTGAAGTTGGATTTAAGTTCAATAGCATGCAGAAATGTGATGTGTCACTCCAAACTCTCATTCAATTTTATGCTTCAAAAGAAGTAGGCTGTCAAGTGGAAGAAGCCGGCCACCGCTATATAGAACATGTCAACACATCTGAAATTTTTCACTTACATACGGGCATGACCTTTTAAGACAAATACTGACAAATTGTGTGTGTGTGGAGGAGGGTGATAAAGGAGGTAAAATATTAAAACTATTTCTTGACCGAAGACCAGCTGTTTGAGGACTTAAGGATATTTGAACTGTAGAAGGGACATCTTGGAGGAATTCTCTAGGAAAAAATAGCCATTGGAATGAGTTCAGGGAGAAGTGCTCACCCAGGGTTCCGTCAGTTATGTGAGATATATATATATAATTTTTTGGGGGGATAGAGTTTTGCTTTGTTGTCCAGGATGGAGTGCAGTGGCACAATCTTGGCTCACTGCAACCTCTGCCTCCTGGGTTCAAGCAATTCTTGTGCCTCAGCCTCCTAAGTAGCTGGGATTACAGGTGCCTGCCACCACACTGGCTGATTTTTTGTATTCTGGTAGAGATGGTGTTTCACCACATTGCCTAGGCTGGTCTCAAACTCCTGAGCTCTGGCAATCTGCCTGTCTTGGCCTCCCAAAGTGCTAGGATTACAGGTGTGAGCCACTGCACCTGGCCTATGTGGCATATTTTCACTAAGTAAGGACTTTTGTGGAGATGAAGAGGTAACACATGTAAAAGGGCTTTTTTTCTTTTTTTCTTTCTTTTTTTTTTTTTTTTGAGACAGAGTCTCACTGTGTCACCCAGGCTGGAGTGCAATGGCGCGATCTTGGCTCACTGCAAGCTCTGCCTCCCGGGTTCATGCCATTCTCCTGCCTCAGCCTCCTGAGTAGCTGGGACTACAGGCACCCGCACCACGTCTGGCTAATTTTTTGTATTTTTAGTAGAGATGGGGTTTCACCATGTTAGCCAGGATGGTCTCGATCTCCTGACCTTGTGATCCACCTCCCAGTGCTAGGATTACAGGCATGAGCCACTGCACCCGGCCCACTGCAGCCTTGACTGACTGGGCTCAAGTGATCCTCCTGCCTCAACCTCCTAAGTAGCTGGGACTATAGGTGTGTACCCCATGTTCAGCTAATTTTTTATTTTTTTGTAGAGACAGGATCTCACTATGTTGCCCAGGCTGGTCTCCAACTCCCGGGCTTAAGCGATCCTCCCGCCTTGGCCTTTCAGAGTAAAGATGGAGACCACCCCTCATATGGTCTTATACCCAATTCCTGCCTCCAAAGAAAGAAGAAGTAAAGACTAAAAAGCAGAAATGAAATCCATAGGCAGATAGCCTGATGGACACCCTGGGCCTAGTAGTTAAAAATCAGCCCCTGATCTAACTGCTTGTGTAATCTATAGATTCCAGACATTGTGTGGAAAAGCATCGTGAAAATCCCTGTCCTGTTCTGTTCCGTTCTAATTACCAGTGCATACAGCCCCCAGTCACGTACCCCCTGCTTGCTCAATTGATCATGACCCTCTCACGTGGACCCCTTTAGAGTTGTAAGCCCTTAAAAGGGACAGGAATTGCTCACTCAGGGAGCTTGGCTTTTGAGATGCAAGTCTGCTGAAGCTCCTGGTTGAATAAAGCTCCTTCCTTCTTTAACCCGGTGCCTGATGAGTTTTGTCTGTGGCTCATCCTGCTACGAGAGTGGTGGGATTACAGATGTGAACCACCATGTAATAATGCCTTTCTTTCTTTTCTTTCTTTCTTTCTTTCTTTCTTTCTTTCTTTCTTTCTTTCTTTCTTTCTTTCTTTCTTTTCTTTTCTTTTCTTTTCTTTTCTTTTCTTTCCTTCTTTCCTTCTTTCTTTTTCTCTCTCCCTCCCTCCCTCCCTCCCTCCCTTCCTTCCTTCCTTCCTTCCTTCCCTCCCTCCCTCCTTCCCTCCCTCCTTCCTTCTGGGGGCTAGTGAATGACAGTGTTTCCACATACTGCTTGAGGAATGGACTCCCCTGTCCTCTCTTCCATTTCCAGTGTTTCGACTATCCCCTTTAAGTGTAGACTTTGTTTCAGCCTTTACGTAAACAGTTACATGGATTCTGCCTTTGGTATCTTCCCAGTAAGAAGCCAATGGCCTGTGGCAAGGCTCTATTGTTTATTAACTGAGCAAACTTGGGCAACACAACTACGTTTTATCAGCCCTTTATTCCTCATTGCCAGGTAGAACTCTGAGTCATACTCACCCCCCAGTAGTTGTTTGGATCAAATGAGAAAGCTCTTTCTAAAGTATCAAGAGCTGATGATTTCTATTTCCTATCTCTGAATTACCACCTAAATCAGGCCAGGTTGCCTCTCAATTCAAAGTTGCATTCCCCTCTTAACTATTCTTCCTCCCTCTAGTGTCCACTCATACGCAGCCTATTAGACATGAAAGTGCCAGAATGATCTTTCTAATGCTCTGATTATTTTAAAATATAACCTCCCATTGCCTGTAAAATAGAGTCCAAACTTCTTAGCACGGAATTCAAAACTCTCCCCAATCTGAGGTCAAAGCCACTGTTCCAGCCTAGCTTCCAACCAACCAGGAGTCTACCCACTCTCCCTGGTCTGTCTTCACTTTCTGAAAGTCTACTTACCCTTCAAGCCTACTTTAAGTGAACAGTTTTCTGTTATACATTTTCTGAACTGTACAATGAATCCTGCCCTGCTGGGACTGCCACAGTGTTTGATCTGCATTCCTATCACGATGCCTCCTACCTGATCTCACCTGATGAATTGGAAGTCACTTGAAGTCATGGATTGACCCTCATGCATGTTCACCATAGAGCTTTGCACTGTAGCTTACACATAGTAGTGTTAAAAGGCCAACTGAGACACACTGAAATATTAAAGAGTTTGAGCAAAAAGTGATTCATAAATCAGGCAGCTCCAGACCACAAGTGGCTCTAGGCTCTGACAAAGGGACAGGAGGGAAAAAGCTTTTATAGGGTGAATGAGGAAGCAAGGCAAAGAAAATATTTGATTGGTTAAAGTGGAGCAATGGCCTTATTTGGATCATTCCAGTGGACAGCCCCCAGTTAGAGGTTAGTTGGAGGTTTCTGACTGGTTAAGCTTGTTTTGTTTTACTGTTTACACTGAATTAGGTTTTAACTTGCTTAAGTAGGAGCCCAGAGCACTGGAGCTGCCTCAGCCTAATGACCTCCCAATTAATTATTTTAACAGTAATTATTCAACAAATTACATTGACTAGTATATCCATTAAAAAACTACATATATATATATATATATATATGTATTTGCTATCACGAGGCGCCCAGCATTGTGCTATAGCAAAGAAAGCTTCATACTTGTCTCTGACCAAATAAAAAATATTGTCGAGGTGACAAGGCAACAATTTAAAAACTATATAAAGGACTCTATGATTAAATGCTAAGTTTCCCATTTTTATGTACACATAGTAGCACACAAAAATCTTTAAGAGGCATTATATAAGCTTTAAAATTTATAACTTGTTTTAGAAATGATTGAAATATAAGAAATTATGTCTTGAAATAAATACATTTGCTAAAATTTAGCCCAAATTCATTGTACAGTTGCTCTCAAAGTAATCTAGTTTTAGGTTCTGTGACAAATGAAAAATGGCAAGATAAACTTCTCTATAGTTAGCAGCATTTAAAGTCATCAGCTTGAAAAAGCAAGCTCAATTGGTGTCTTTTTCAGGTTCCTTCTAGTCTATTAACAACCTAAGTTATTAAACTTTTAGAATGATAAAAATAAATAAATAAAACACACAAAGACTGTAGAGTTCCTGAAAGCAAACAACAAGTGGGCAGAGATTAGAGGTGGGGAGGAATCTAGTGGCTGGGTTAATAGAAGGTCAGAATGGAGGCACACGAGAATATCTCTAAGTAAATGCCTGGAAATTCATAGGTAAGTTGAGTACCGGCTAGAAAGACTGATAAATCTAGCTTTAGATCTACCCAGTGTCACTGGACACTGGTGACTCTGAGGCTTGTGCTCCAAGGCCCAGGTCCCTAACCTTGATTGAAAAAGTCTAAGAAAAGACGTGGGTTAGTGAATAGAGTACTGGATTAGAAGTTTGTGTTTTCTGATTTCCAAGAGCCCGTGAACAACAACAAAAAACAGAAAAGACTGATTTAGCGTCATGGGTGATGATGAAGCCTCACTCTGATTTGAACTCAGAATACAGATGTTTTGCTATAGTCTGAATGTATGTGCCCCCTGCCAGCCCCAAATTCATATGTTGAAACCTAACCCCCATGTGATGGTATTGAAGTGAGGTCTTTGGGAGGTGACTAGGTCATGAAGGTGAAGCCCTCATCAACAGAATCAGTGCCCTTGTAAAAGAGGCTTGAGGGCGCTCCCTGGCCCCTTCTGCAATGTGAGGACACCCAGAAGGTGAAATCTATGAGGAATGAGCTCTCAGCAGACACCACAGCAGCTGGTGCCTTGATCTTGGACTTTCAGCCTCCAAAACTGTGAGCAATACATTTCTGTTCTTTATACATTATCCAGTCTCAGGTGTTTTGTTATAGCAGCCTAAATGGACTAAGGTAATGTTTCAGTGGCTTAACGCAAAAAAACACATTATCCGAAGTTATTTATTACTTCTCTCCCATTATAAGCATGAACTTTAAAAGCTACTTTATATTGGCATTTGAATAAACAGACACTAACACTCCCCAAGGATGTCAAAATATTTGTTGCATAATAGTTTCAGGTTTATACAAATAATGTCTTCACTAGCACCACAGAAATTCTGTAGAAACTTCTCCTCACCCCGGGATGTTATTTGTTGATACTGATTTCAATATGCTCACCTCACTGAGTATAGGCCAGAACGCAGAGCCTGCCTTTAAAATGGTAAGGCTGGCCGGGCATGGTGGCTCATGTTTGTAAGCCCAGCACTTTGGGAGGCCAAGGCGGGTAGATCACAAGGTCAGGAGTTCAAGACCAGCCTGGCCAAGATGGTGAAACCCCGTCTCTACTAAAAATACAAAAATTAGCTGGGTGTGGTGGCAGGTGCCTGTAATCCCAGCTACTTGGGAGGCTGAGGCAGGAAAACTGCTTGAACCTGGAGGCAGAGCTTGCAGTGAGCCAAGATCGTACCACTACACTCCAGCTTGGGTGACAGAGTGAGACTCCATCTCAAAAAAGAAAAAAAAAATGGTAAGGTTGGCATTGTCTAAGTTATGTCTCTTTTCTCGAGTCCTGACACCACAGACCTCATGCTGCTGTCTTGCTGACCCTAACCTTCTTTTCCTTCTGCAATCCATAATTCTCTGATGTATGTGCTTTAAAATGATTTCAGTGCCACGATACTTCAAAGTGATTTCTTTTCTTATTTCACCATCACATAGCTGAACCTCCTATCACCTACCTTGAGTGATTACTGCAGGCAAGACTGCAACGTGACCAATGAAATTAAAGAAATTCATGCAGGCTGGGCGCAGTGGCTCACACCTGTAATCCCAGCACTTTGGGAGGCCGAGGTGGGTGGATCACCTGAGGTCGGGAGTTTGAGACCAGCCTTGCCAACACTGTGAAACCCCATTTCTACTAAAAATACAAAAATTGGTCGGGCGTGGTGGCTTGTGCCTGTAATTCCAGTTACTTGGGAGGCGGAGACAGGAGAATTGCTTGAACCCTGGAGGCAGAGGTTGCAGTGAGCCGAGATCGGGCCACTGCACTCCAGTTTGAGTGACAGAGGGAGACTCTGTCTCAAAACAAAAACAAAAACAAAAAAAAAAAAAGAAAAGAAAAGAAATTCCTGCTAAGGTGTGAACCAAATGTCAAAATGCTTCCCACCCCTTCCTTTCCCTTACTCCCACACAGGCAGACTGGTCACTCTTCTGAAGACACCCACCGTTTACATAAGTGAATTAATAAATACCTGACATCCAGAAATGTGACTAGGTAATTAGTGGGAGGTGAGGCACAGTGAAGAGGCGGAAAATTCTGGGCAGTGGGTGGGGTGGGAAGCCTGGGTGCTGTCAATCACACCGCCTGCACTAAAGCTTCTTCATATCAGTCTTACCCAGTTGCAACCATCCAGGGAGAATATTGTGCCAATTTCAAAGACACTGCTTCTGGGGTGGGCTCTGGGAGGTGGTAGATTAAAGGGTACAAAACAATCCAAAGTGCAGGGCTCTTTTACGTTGGGTGTCTGAAGCGCCGAGAACACTTTGTAATTTTGATCCCCTTGAATGTATTTAGAAAATTAAATCCCTTTATAATTAAAGCCAATAATGAAAGGGCATTAAAGTTATCCAATCTATACACTGCATTAGTTTTTAATCTGCGGTTGGGCTGTAGCCTTTACTTCTTGATCTTTTCTATCTCTAATCTGGTTATAACTGCCTGTCATTTTTACTTTTCCTGGGAGGGGCAGAGCCTCTCTTTTCTCTTTTCCTCTGAGGTGTGCGACGTGGTTTTTTTTGTTTTTTGTTTTTGCCTGAGTTGATGGATAGTTTCCGAGATTTAATCCCTTTCTCTGATTTCCTAACATTTCCACTTAGAGTTGACTCTTGTGTTCATGGCCAGAATGAAAGGCATGTTTACTAGTGCTTTGAAGTTTCAAAAGTGGGCCTGGCGTTCTTGCTGACTGCCGCGGGTACTGCTGCACAAGGCCGTGCTGAGGACAGCGCTCCCGGCGGCAAGGAGCGACCTGCCCCGGTCTGGGGCCCCCAGCCCTCCCGGCGGCGAGTGGGAAGTAGCAGGAAGCGGGCTGGATTCCGCCCTCGGGGAGGGCCGGGGGTCCTAGGACTAGAGCCAAGCCTCCTCCCCTCGACGTCCCGCCGGTTGCGAGCCAGAGCCTCGGTACCCCCACCCCCTGAAACAGCCTGCTTCGTGCAATCTGAAGCTGGGCCACCCCCTGGGCAGGGCAGGGCTCGGTGAGGCTAGGAGCTGAGGAGCGCTGGCAGGTGAGGGGGGAGTCTGGAGCCGGGCTGGAGGTGAGGGGGCGTTGAGGGGTGGCACAGAGGGAGTGGAGGCGGGGCTGGGACAGAGGAGGTGGGGACAGAGATGGGGGTGAGCCGGAAACATGGGGTGGGGATCAGTGGGTTCGGAGCTGAGGGTGAGCCAGTGAGCTGGGGGTGGCACAGAGGGCGTGGGGGCGGAGCTGGGGTGAGCCGGGAAGCTGGGGGTTGGCACAGAGGAGGTGGGGACAGGTGGGGGGTGAACCGGAAAGCTAAGGGTCGCGGGGGTGGTGAGTGGGTTCGGAGCTAGGGAGTGGCACAGTGGTGACGGGGCTGGAGGTGAGTCGGGGGGTTAGAGGGTAGGCACGTGGAGTTGGAGATGAATTAAGGCTTTGGAGGGGCACAGAGGTAGAGGGACACACAGGTGGAGGCGAGCCCGGCTGCTGGACGCGGACGCCACCCGGACCCGGGGCCCGCGCGGAGGCCTCGAGGAGAGGGGGCGGGGCCCGTGAGGGGCGTGGCGAGGGAGGGGAAGTGGGCGGGGCACCGCCGGGAAGGGGGCGGGCCGGGGGAAGCCTTGGGTTCGGGCAGCGGGGCGGGCGCGTGGCCGGGCCGCGGCGCGATGAGTGGGGCCCGGGCGGCGCCCGGGGCCACGGGCAACGGCGCGGTCCGGGGGCTGCGGGTGGACGGGCTGCCCCCGCTGCCCAAGAGCCTGAGTGGGCTGCTGCACTCGGCGTCGGGCGGCGGCGCGTCTGGGGGCTGGCGGCACCTGGAGCGGCTGTACGCGCAGAAGTCGCGCATCCAGGACGAGCTGAGCCGCGGGGGCGCGGGCGGCGGCGGGGCCCGGGCGGCAGCGCCGCCCGCCAAGCCTCCCAACCTGGACGCCGCTCTGGCGCTACTCCGCAAGGAGATGGTGAGTGGGGCTCCGCGAGCGGGGGCTCCTCCCGGTCGGACTCGCAGTCCCGGGAAAGTTCGCGGGGACCGCGCTCTGTCCGGAAGTCTCGGTGCCCACCCGCCTTTTCGGGCTCCTCGGCCCCCGGCTGCGGCGCCGTTCTCCCAACGACCCCCCTTTTTCTCGCGCGCCCCGTGCCCACGATTGGGCCCCCCCGCGGGAGAGGCCCCCGCGCAGAGAGCGGCTTTCTTACGCCCGGCGCCCTCAGTCCGGCCCCACTGGCTCGGAAACCTGGGCGCCCGGAAGCGCAGTGCGGGGTTCGCGCCTGGCCTGGGGGCGGGGGCGGGGGCGGGGGCGGCCTTGTCACCCCTCCCCGAGTGAAACAGACCTTTCCGGTGGGGGAAAGGCTTTCACAGCGGCCCAACGGGTTAACGCAATTGCGTTTTCCTACCACGAAGAGGACAGCTTTTGTCCGTCGCCAGTGTAGACAGCAGATTGGAACAGCCCGGCCCCCTCCCCGGCGCCCCAGGCCGCGCGTCCATGATCCGATTACCGCGGGATGGCCCCGGCGCACAGCTGGCTGTGAAAGCGGACGCGCACCCCGGGCGAGGGAGGCGGCCCGGTCCCTCAGCCCCTAGAAGCTGATTGCCCAAACCCACTTGAGAAAGGTGGGAGGTGGCTGTCCTCCCGGTCTGGGTGCTGTCCATGTGAGTTCTGCGCCTTGTGTCTGAGCTCCAAACCGTGGGCTCAGTGTTTCTCTGTGCTTGGGAAGTACATTAGCTGTTTGTGGACCAGAACACACATGATTTAGGGTGACGCTAAAAGTAGGACAAGGGCAGGGGTTTAGGCAACAGCGAGTCTTTCCCCAGCTTTCTCGGCCAGGCATAGGCCAGACAAGAAGAAAACAAAAACTTTTCCTCTTTTCTGCCATGTTACTGGCCCCCATCACCTCCTCCCAATCCCCTCCTTTTAAAAGCCTCCCTTTCCATTCACCTCGTCCAGGTTGTCTCTTTTCCCTATGGGTAAATTATTAAGGAAATCTAACATTAGGAAGGCTGCCTTTTCCCAAAACTAAATTTGCCAAAAAAAAAAAAAAATTGTTACAGGAATCTTTTAAATATGCATCTAGTGCATTTAAGATATTGTTTAGAAAAATTCAGAGTATGCATACTTTTTTTTCAGGAGCATTATCTGTTCTGAAAACTAAGACTTAATTGAATTCAGAAAGCAGCCTTAACACTTTTAATCAAAGAGATATTGTCTTCCTACTCTGTAGCTGGCATTGAAGTGATTTCCAATTCTCACTGAAAAGATTTTCTAAGCTTCTTACAGAACCACTTAAATTCCAAGCCAACCGTTTTTAATTTATTAAAAAACATTCATTGACATAAGCATCACACAGCTGGTGGACTGCATTTTAATTAGATAAATCTACACGTAGTGTGTTTACAGTCTGAACTTGGACATAGCAGAACCACGGGGGTGAAGTAGGAAGATCATCTTTGATTATTTAAGTTCCATACTTGAGCAAGAGACAGAAAAACCTCAGGGCCACTCCTGTTGTGAGGCTGTGGTTTATAAACATGCTCTGGAGTCTTGCTATGGTGGCTTGGGAGTCAACGTGCTATTCCCAAAAGTATTTTTCCAGGTCCCTTCTGGTGTGACTGAAGCACAACCACATCCGTATAATTACGCCTTGGACCAGAGCTCTCTGTAAGCCTATTTGAAGCACAAGAAAAATAAACAGCCATCTTTGGTCTGCCTGGTATTTAGCTGAGATAAAGACAAGGTATGGCTGCAGGCCTTGACAAGTTCCTTTCAAGAAATGTCACAAGGCCTTTAAAGTTGCCCAGAGAATCTTTCAACTTTTTAGTTGATTTACTGACCACGGGGTCTGAGTGGACAACTCAAGCTGAGACTCCCTCTGGGGAGGCCTTGCAAAATAAGAACTGGGAGTTCATTTCTGAGATGTCTGCAGAATAGTTTGTGTTGATCGGTGTAAGTTGAAGGCCTGAGGTCAACTCTGGCAGGAGACATAACTAGATGTCATGGCAGAAAGTGATAAATGCCTTAATTTTTATTTATTTTTATTTTTTAAAGCAAGCATAGAAAGAGGGACAACTTCCAGCAGGGACAGAGAGCAGGGTGGTGTGGAAGACCTCAGAAGGTGAAAGAATTTCAACAAGGGAAAAAGGCACCAGGAAGGCAGCTGCGGAGCTGGAACTGGGAGTTCCCCAGTTTGAAATGGGAGTGCCCCAGTTTGAAATGTGAGCAGGAAGGGGCTGGGCAGGTTGACCAACTGGACTCTGGGAAGCTGAGTAGCAAGGATGGGTGTTCAGCAGGAGAATGGTACTATCCCTGTTGGACTTTGAAGAAATGAATTCTACAGCAGGGTGCAGGAGGGAGAGCTGGACTTTGGAGGCTCAATGGGAAAATGAGAGGTGTTCATGGGAGAGGTGATGGAGTCCCCAACAGGGCAGGGCCTTGCTAATGTGAAACAAGACTCATGTGGAAGACACTTTTCTGAAGCAGAAGCTGGAGGAATTACTGAGTCAGGGAAGATGATGAAAAGGGGATCAAAGATAACTTAAGCTTTTTTATGCAAAATGCAGCCAAGCAAAAAATTAAAAATTACAGTGCTAGCACCTAGAAATAATCACTTTTAATATTTTGGGATATCTTCTGTTAGGTGCAATGTAAGTGCTTTCCATATAGTATCTTATTTAATTGTATAAATTCTCCATGAGATAGATACTCAAAGTCTGTTTTATATTAAAGAATGGGATGCTGAGAGTTGAACTCCCTTAAGGTCACAGACCGTACCAGGTCTGTTTGGTTCCAAAGCCCTATTTAACCATTGCAGTCTGCTGTCTGTGCACACGCACGCACTCACACACGCACACACACACATACATACAACACATTGATCATGTATATTTTGGTTTGCTTTTTGGGCCGCCCATTGCAAATATTTTCCCAGTCAAGATATAATGACTTCAGTGAGTGTGTCGTATACCACTGTATGGCAGTAAGCAGGGTTTTGAAGCTTAATAATCACTGGTGAAGTGGGGTTCATTGTAGCATTTGGGGAGTCAGGAGGAGTGGTTGCTTTAGGGAGGAAAGTAATTTGTCATCACATCAGCTGAAAAGCATGTTAAACATTTCAGAATGTGGAGCTGGAAGCTGGAAGAGAGGTTTTGGGCTGGAGATAACTGGTGGAAGAGATGGTTGGAGCTGAGGGAGTAATACAGTCTCAATGAGAGGAGAGGCCATTAGGATGCCGAGGGTGGAACCTGGGAGAGCTGGAGTCCAGGGCTGAGAAGCGTCTGTCCCATGACTGCTGGTGCCCTCCTCTGCTTGGAGAGTTGTGGTTTCAGCTCCAAGTTTCAACACCTCCTGTTCTAGTAACCCTTGTGAAATTCTGCACTACTCGTAAGTCCTCGTCCCCCCCACCAAGAAGGGCCCATTTGGAAAGCTTCAAGGGTCACACAGATAGTTACTGCTCTATACACCAAAAAAGTCCCTTTGAAAAAGTTGATGATGATTATTTTTACATCAGAGAATATTTTTAGATCATGTTTAAGAGATGATTACTGGGTGTATGTTAGATAGAAAGTGCTGTGGACGCTTTAAGGGTGAATAGGAAATATCTAGATGTTAAGGGGCTTATCACACCTGGTAGATGTGGGCGTCTTTACAGAAAAAGAATTGCTTTAGTTTGGACTAGTTTTCATTTTTCATGACCAAAGACTGTATATTAGTAATAGAAACTTAGTCTGAACTAGCTTTTGCAAAAGGAGAATCTTGTAGGCTGGATGTATACAGAGACAGACTAGAACCAGGGCTTATGGGGAACCCAGGAAGTCCGCTGAGGTCTTCTCTTCCCCTCCTCCTCTGTTTTGTTTCTTTCCTCCATTTTGGAACCTGGCCGCTAACAGTGGCCCCCCTCAATTTTGGCCATGCTGCTTAGTTGCAGTTTGCAAATACTGTGGAAGGATGCCAGTTGGCCTAGCTTGGGTGGCCTGGCCAGCCTGGGCCAGCCCACAGTGACAAGGACAGGATTGTATTTTAATAAGATGGTGTGAGCATGTGGATGGAATCAGACACTGGGGATTCTCTAAAGAAAGGACAGTTTGCAAAAATGGAGCAAGGGGTAATGTAGTAGATATCTACTGCAGACCCCCTTCTATTTAAAAATACTTTGCCCTCAAGGGTCCCACAATTTGAAAGATTTTTTTAATCTGCTAAACTGATGGCTAGCTTGGCTAACTAGATCTTGGTTGGCCTTTAAAATATTTGCATGTGGTTGAATGATGTCCTTGACTGGGTGTCAGCTGGGACCCCTGGCACACACCAGTCCTTGCATAGATTTCTACATAGACTGCCCTTCCCAGCACCTGTGCGAGGTTAGATCATCAGCCTTACAGGTAACCAGAAGTCACACTAGAGTGTAGAGACACAAAGACCCTCAGCCCTAGGGGCAGGAGAGCTTTGAGGAACTGGGGATTCGTGGGTTCAGCTGCTCCCATGGTCAGCAGCAAGGTCCAGTAGCTTTGATTTGGAATCTCTTTGCCTCATTTTTTCTCTTTAAACTATCAGTTATTTTGGTCTCCCACCTGTGCAGAGTGGGAAGTCATCCACACAAAACTTTTGAATTCCCAAATTGCAATGCTGTGTAAAGAATTGAACCTAAGAAAAAAAGAAGTTGAATTTGTGAAACCAGTAACAATTAGCTTTCCTACATTTTAGTTGAAACAACTAAATGCCTAATGAGTTTGTCCAGTGAACTGGATTCCAGCTCATTAGCTGGAATAGCTGACACCCCAGTGGGGTACAGTCCTTATCCTTAATGTGAAACCAGTGTCTTACAGAGGAACTTTCAGTCTTTAAGAGGCTGTGATTGAGTCAAGCTACGAAGTGCCATTTGGAATAAGAGGATTTGCTCCCAGTGCAGCATTCTTGATTGGCATTGGTCAGAGGAGATTGGGAATGTCCAGCAGCCTTTAATACTGTCTGTTTTCACTGGTCTTTCCACTAGCATAGTCTAGCACAGCGATCCCCAAAGGATGGACTGCCAGCTCCAGAATCTCCTAGGCTGCTGGCCCAAATGCAGATTTCAGGGGCACATTCTAGTGGAATCAGAAGCTGAGAGAAGGAATCTGCCTTTTTTTTTTTTTTGAGACAGAGTTTCGTTCTTGTTGCCCCGGCTGGAGGGCTGGAGTACAATGACGCGATCTCGGCTCACTGCAACCTCTGCCTCCCGAGTTCAAGTGATTCTCCTACCTTAGCCTCCTGAGTAGCTGGGATTACAGACACGCGCCACCACACCCAGCTCTTTTTGAATTTTTAGTGGAGACGGGTTTCTCCATGTTGGTGAGGCTGGTCTCGAACTCCTGACCTCAGGTGATCTGCCCGCCTCAGCCTCCCAAAGTGCTGGGATTACAGGCGTGAGCCACTGTGCTTGGCAGGAATCCACATTTTTAGCAAGCCCTTTAAGACTAGAGAAGCACATGAATCAGGGATCAAAAGCTCGAATTTGGTGTTAATAAACTGTGTGATATAGTTCTGATAAGCCACTTCACTTTTTTGGGCTAAAATCTCTTATTGGGAAAATGAGAATTAAATGCCATAAAGGGTCCTTTTGGCCATGGCAGTATTCTTTCTTTCTTTTTTTGAGATGGAGCCTCGCTCTGTCGCCCAGGCTGGAGTGTAGTGGCGCGATCTCGGCTCACTGCAAGCTCCGCCTCCCGGGTTCACGCCATTCTCCTGCCTCAGCCTCCCGAGTAGCTGGGACCACAGGCGCCCGCCACCACACCTGGCTAATTTTTTGTATTTTTATTAGAGACGGTGTTTCACCGTGTTAGCCGGGATGGTCTTGATCTCCTGATGTCGTGATCCGCCTGCCTCGACCTCCCATGGGATTACAGGCGTGAGCCACCGCGCCTGGCTGGCAATATTCTTTACCCCTCATGCCCCTGTGGTTCTTTCAGGTGCCTATAGAAGAAATTTGCTCTGTCATAACTTTTGGGCACAGGTGCGGGGCCTGTCACCAAGCAATATGCTTGGTGTCCCCAAGGACTTCACAGCTATACCTAGTTGCTGTGAATTCCTTGAATGCAGAGAATGGGAAGCAGGAAAGGAAGAAGGGTACAAGTTTGCTATTCTTGGGCTCAGTTCATCAAAAATTAGGCTGTCTGCAGCAGTTATTAAGATTTTCAAGCCACTGCTACCCTGTACTTTTCCTGACCCCATCCCAGTATCCACCCTATAAAAGCAAAACCTAAAAAAAGAATATCTAATGGTCTGTGTGTATGAAAGCTTGCCCATGTCTTTGGTGTGAGGTGGGGGACAGTAAGGGCAGTGTGTGGGTTGCTGCCTGGCTTCGTTCACTTGGTGCTATCTCCAAGTGAGGTTAGAGTTCTCGTCCCAAGATTTGAAGATATGAAGGATTGAAAGTTTTTTTTTTTTTAATACCACTTTAAACTTTGCTTTATTACAGTACCTACCTGTAAAGTACTATAAATTGATATTTTTCGTAACTCACAAGTATCTTACAACTCTTCTCCTTTTTTCCCTTTTGTTTAAAGGTATGCATCTGTTCAGTGTAAATGTAAATGTGCCCCAATAATTGGCAGTGTGGGCACCTCTTCATCTGCAGATAGCCTCAAGTGAGCTGTAGGCCCGGCATTTCTGTGCCTGGCAGACACTGGTGCCTCCCCTGCTCTGGGTCCTGGTCTCACCGACACGGCTGTAGTCCCCTGAGACCAGGTGGGCAAGGATGTTTAGGGAGGGTTCAAGAAGGGGACCATGCCCCCGTTGCAGTTCACTCCCACCCAGCTGCAGATGGAAGTTTCACAGTTTTGCCCTGGGATTGGCTGCAGGAACTCCATGGAAACTTTACCCCCCACTTTGAAAAACCAAGCTTTTCGTAATCCCGTGGAGGAAACCAGACAGACTACAGACTCCATGCTCAGGAAGCGAGCCCCGAGGCTGGCTGCTCAGATATTTGCCCCCCTTGCCAATGTCATTCCCCATATGGAGCCCTGGCCTCCTGGCCGCCTTGGCCTTTGCCCACACACTCCTGATGTTTGGAAGTGATGATTAGACAGGATTCGTAAAGGCTGCCCTTGGGTTCCTGTGGCTCGTTCCCCACAGACACTTAACACAGATGGTCACCGTCTCCCAGGAACTCTGGAGACAGAAAAACCTTTAGCCTGCTTTAGAAGTCTACAGAAATTCATTAAGACATGTGGCCTTTCCCGTTTTGGTGGGCACTCTCTGTTCACTTCCTTGATTGGCCCTGACAGCCATCAGCTGGCCTAGTTTTGCAGGTGTGCGCTTTCTGAGTCTCAAGGATTCGGGAGGAGGCACCATCTTTGACCAGAGGAGGGATCTGGGGAGAAAGGAGGGCCTCTGTCCTCTGCCCAGGGCTCTCTAGTCAGGGGGTAATTGTTGGGGAACCCCAGGCCTGTCCCAGCCAGGAGAGCCTAGGCTGAGGAAGAAGGTGACTGAGATGCACGTGAAAGCGAGTGTATTCTTAGGTCGGTGACTTGGTTCACCTAAATGGATTAATAAAGTTTCTCAGCTTTCATTTCCAATAAGGTAAATATTGACAGGTATAACTCACATAAACAAAAGCTCTTTGGGACTCTCAGTTGCAATTAAAATTGGATATAAAATATCCAAGTTAAACGCTGTTAAAAGAGAAGTGGCAAGGTGTTTAACATCCCTTATAACCACAGATGTGTGCATTAAGACAATAAGGTATCATGTTGTACCTCTAAGACCGACAAAGATAGAAAAGCATGATCCTGTCACAGTGAGGGTTTGGAGAAGTAAACCTTCTCATGCATTGCTGGGGGATGGGGTGGGCCTAAAGTGCTGCAGGGTTTTTTTGAGCGCAGTTTGGTAATACCTCTGAAATTGAATATGTATGCCTGTCTTTTGACCCTGTAATTGCATTTTTTAAAAACTCCAAAATGGCCTTGTATTAAATAGCAAAGCAGAATTGCAATATAGTTTTAAGATATGTGTAACTTAGGTCACAAAAGCGATGTAAAATGTTTGCAGTATGACTGTTAAATCTTCATACAGCTAAAGCCAATTATTGACTTTTTTTATACCAATACAAACATAAAATCATTTTGTGATGAATAGTAGTCCAAATTGAATCACTTTGTTGGTAAATATCTTTCTTCCCACTACATTTTCCCATTGCTTTGGATCTGAGGCCCGGGATTGGGGAGGATTGGAAATGTGCCTCGGGCATTCTTCTCCTCTTGTCCTCCTTGTCCCCCACAATTTCATATTCACAAGTATATCTTAAAGAAGCATCCACACAAGTGGATAACAGCACTTGTACATGGATGCGTATTGCAGGATTTTTTTTATAATAGTGATAGAATACTGTACAGTTGTTGAAAAGAATATGGTAACTATATATGTATATAGAAAGATGTTCACCGTGTAAAGTTACAAATCAGTATTTACCTGACTTTGTGTATGTGGTAACAGTAGAGAAGAAACCATATGGGTGTGCATAGTGCCTTGAGGAATATATGCTAAACTACTACAAGTGGATATCTGAAGAACCACAGTTTCAAAGTGTGGTCTGGGGACCCCTAGGGGCCCCCGAGATTCTTTCAGAGGGTCCATAATTATATGATGGTGATATTGACAAATGTGACTTTTTGGTTATTGTGTAAGAAAATGTACCAACATTTGGAAGATCCTGCATAATTTATTGAATCCATTTTCCACCTTTTTCATATGACTAACGCTTGATATTAAAAGATCCATTCAAAGTGCAAGACTGATAGGTTTTAATGTAATAGAGTGTGAACATTTCATTGGTATAGTTCCAAATTCCACACTAAACAACAATCAACTAAAGGGCAGTAGCAAAGAGGAATATCCATGATTGTCTGAAAAGGCTATTGAAATACTCCTTCCTTTCCCAGTTATACAGCTGTGTGAGGCCAGATTTTCTTCGTTTACTTCAACCAAAACAGCACGTCACAAAGGACCAAATGCAGAACCAGATAAGCCAGACATGTAAAAAGATTTATGAAAATATTATTTGTGTTAACATGTAATGGGCTTCTTCTTCTTCTTCTTCTTCTTCTTATTATTATTATTATTATTATTATTGAGACAGAACCTCACTCTGTTGCCCAGGCTGGAGTGCAATGACAAGATCTTGGCTCACTGTAGCCTCTGCCTCCTAGGCTCAGGTGATCCTCCCACCTCAGCCTCCCGAGTAGCTGGGACCACAGGCAAATGCCTCCATACCCAGCTGATTTTTGTATTTTTTGTGGAGATAGAGTTTTACCATGTTGTCCAGGCTGGTCTTGAACTCCTGGGGTCAAGTGCTCCACCTGTCTTGGCCTCCCAAAGTGCTGGAATTACAGGTGTAAGCCACCACGCCTGACTGGTTTATTATTTTTAGTGGATTAATACATATTTTAAATTTTCTCAGTTTTAATTTCTAGTAATGTAAATATTCATAGGTATAACCCACATAAACCAAAGCTCTTTGGGACCTTCAGTAATTTTTAAGAGTGTTTGGAGACCAAAACATTTGAGGTCTGCTGTTTTATAACAGGGAATTAAGGAGAACTGGTTCATATGATTATGAACCATTTGAATTTTTAATACAATTAGAATACAATTAGAGTGTTTATTTTTACAATCAGAAAAAAAAAAAAGAATGTACAAAGACATTTCTTAAAGAAAATGATCAATTGCTTTTCTTCATCTGTTCCCAGGACAGAACAAGCGGAAATGGGCTTAGTTTGTACAAATGTTAGTTTAGGTTAGAGATAAACAAGAATGTCCTTCTGAGAATTGTTAAATTGCAGAACTGGCTCCGTGTCAATGTGGATGCCCTCACTTGTAAGTTAGCAGAAAATCCAACCCAAACCGCTTTACCTGGTAGAGGAGTTTCCTGAAAAGTGTAGAGGTGGGATGTGCTTTGGGTTTAATGGGGCTTAATCTGGAGGCACAGTCATGCAATCTGGTTTATCTTCTGTCTCTGAATCCTGATGGCTCTTTAGAGTCTAGTCCTCAGCTTGGCAGGTCTGAAATATTAACAGGGGATGAAGCTGACCAAATGACACGAGTGTGTTTCTGCCCATTGGGAGGAGAAGGCTACATAGGAGACCACGTCATCAGAAGCTGTTTAGTGAGCACAGAGCTGGAACCCACCAGGAAGCTGAGAGTCCTTCAGGGTGTTTCTGTCAAGCTTGGGTAGCTGAGCTCATAGGCCGTCTCCAACTGCATCAACACTGATGAAGTCTCTCTTTGGCTTTTTCTAAGCAGTATGAAGGGCAGCATCCTTCAGTCAACACATCCTTTATCAGAAATCAGGTTATAATCGATTAGATCTCTGCTTTCTTCAATTACAGCCCAGGCCTGTGGATATAAACTAGACATTGTGATTAGATTTGGGGCATTTACCAAGTCTTTAAAATAAATTTGTGAGCCATCTGTATATGCTTACTCATTCATTGTGTTTCTAAAAGATAACTGAAAGTTGTCTCATTGTTAATACATTTTCATAATAGAAAACTTAGAAAATTCAGAAAAGCCAGAAATAAAAATTGCCTGTGATCCAAGCAGCCTGCTATACCACTGCTGAGTCTGGGGCCTCTCTCTTCATCTTCCCTGCATAGGCAGTGCAGGGTGATGGTCAAAGCACCCGTTTCAGAGTCCTGCAGACCTGGTGTCACTCTGCCACTGACTAGATGGTCTTAGGCAAAGGCCTTTGTCATCTCTTTTCTTTTCCTTTCTTTTCTTTTCTTTTGAGATAGGGTCTTGCTCTGTTGCCCAGATTGGAATGCAGTGGTGCGATCACAGCTCACTGCAGCCTCAACTTCCTGGACTCAAGTGATCCTCCCACCTCAGCCTCCCAAGTAGCTGGGACCACAGGCACGTACCACCACGCCCAGGCAAATTTTAAAATATTTTTGTAGAAATGAGGGTCTTGTCATCTTGCCCAGGCTGGCCTGGAACTCCTGGGCTCAAGCAGATCCTCCTGCCTCAGGCTCCCAAAGTGATGGAATTACAGGCGTGAGCCTATAATCTGCACCTGCCGGTTTTTTGGTTTCTAAAAAAACTTAACATTTTTCATGATGTTTTGGTTTAAATCGACACAAATTTCCTTTGAAAGGTTCCTCTCATCTTTTAAGCCTTGTTTCCTAGTGGTCATGTTTCTATTGTCCTTTCTTTAAGTTAGGAAGAACTCTCTCTCCCATGCAGCCTCCAGAGACATTCAGAGGCTTTCAGTGACCTAACACCCAGCTGGGAGCCACCGCCCTGTCTGAAGTGTATTTGTATGTGGAGCCTACTGTTTTGAAAATTCCAAGTGAAAGGAAGCAGTTTCAAGGGTGGTTTGGGCTTGTTTGGTCCCATTGTTGGGAATGCTGTGGCTTGCGGGGCCACCTGCGTGTGTTGCGGGAGGGGTGGAGGGGAGCTCTGGGCATGGGAGAAGAGGAGTGAATGATCAGGAAGGAAGCAGGAAGCCTGCACAGAGAGCGGAAGGACCTGCACTCGCAGTTTACAGCCATGGAAGCTGCTGATTGTTCTTGAATTTAAAGTAGAGAATAAAGGACCACAAATTGCAGGGTTTGAGCATTCCGTGTTTTTCTTAAATGAGCCTGTCTGCATTTTCAAAACGTGTGCTTTCAAAAGAGAGCTGTATTTTCTGAATCCAGCTGTGAATGTGGAGACTAGCCGTCCTCCCACGACATGCGGAACGCACCATTAGATGCAGGCTGCTTCTGCTCCGAGGGTGGCTTGCACGGTGGCTCCCCAGCCACTCCTTTTTCTGGAAGGGTGAGAGGTTCTTGTTCATGGTGACTTAACCTTGTCTTACAATCAAGTCCTTTTGGATGGTCACTCTCTCCCCTTCCTGCAACCAAGACCCACATGCCTTCGGCATAGAGAGATTGACCGCCAGGTCTGCTCTCTGAAGAGCGCTCCTGGAGGAAACTTGGTTGGGTGTCTTTGGCCCTCGATGTGGTGGGAGGCACGCGAGGACTCAGTAGTCTGGTGCTTCCCACGGGGACACCTGGTGGTGTGCAGGGCACTCGGCGGCTGCCCCTTCAGCCTGCACCTCTGTGACTGCCTGAGGGATGCAGCCGGAGATCTGTGGGTGCCAGCACCACCCCACTGCCAGGCCACTTCTGCAGCTACGTGTTCTCTGGGAGGGTGTCGGAGATCTCTGCAGCCAGGCGTTGTCACTGATTCACCAAATATCTGCCTGTCTGCTCTGTAAGTTTCTGGGCTGGGTACTGAGAGATCCAAAAGGGAAATGGTGTTTGCCTTCATGGAGCTTGTCCCGTGTCAGGAGAGAGAAGACCCGTGTGCACACTGATCACAGAAAGAGGAGTAAATGCCCTAAGACAGATGGAGAGGGCGAGGGGAAGGGGTGAACGAACTGGCTGAACCAATCACAGTCTGAAGAGTGGAGGGAATCAGGTACAGGGCGGGTGGTTGAGGAGCATTGACAGATGCAGTGGGGATGGGGGTGTAGTGGGGGACAGTCTGGGCTGTGCAGGTTGGGAGTCAAGGGCATAAGCCTGAAGAACAGTCAGACCAGATGGTGGAGTGCTGGCTACGGATCTTCCGCCTCCCTCTAGAAAACGTTAAGTGTTGCAGTGTAAACCGCCACAGCTGAGGAAGAGGGGCCCGGGCTAGGAAGTCTTGGTTTACTGTGCAGCGACTTACCTCATGTCCTCCGAGCTGATTTAGAGGATTTCTGGTAAATCAGGAAGTTTAGTCTGGTGCCTGAAGGCAGTGGCATTGAGAGGCTGGGACGTGTGTAGGCGTGTGTGTGCGCGTGCATATGTATGTGTGTGCGTCTAATCCTTGTTAAATCCGTCTGAACTTTTGCCATGTGTTGGGTTGGGTAATAGGTGTGTGCGGGGCTGCGCTGTATTCCTAGGCGGGTCAGAATTCCTTTCTAGGCCAGTGTTCCACCTGATGACAAGGCAGCTTTGTGAGTCATCTGGGTGCTACAGTGCAGAAGTGTCCAGGGAGAGATCCTCTTTGCTTTCGACTCCTTGCCGGGTGCGTCACCTCGGTGGGTCTGGGAATAACTTGGAAATGGCACTGTCAGGAGAAAAGCCTGGAGCCAGGTGTCTGGCTGGAATGGAGTCATGGGGGAGTCAGAGCCTTTGAAACCTAGAAGCATTCAAGCTCCTGTGTTTACCTGGGCCGACCTCAAACCATCCTAGGAAGGAGAAAATCAGACCTGCTCTGATACCAGGGTGCCTACTGCTACTTAGGTGTTTTTCAGTGATTCATTCCTGGGGTGAGAAACTGAGTCTTGGATTTACCCACTCTGCTGGTGTCAGAGGGGCTCAGCAGGGAAGTAGGTCTAGGATTCCAGATGAACTTCTTCCATGATTTTTGAGCACGTACTGATGTGACCCCCAAGAGGACGTGGCTTTCTTGATTAAAGTTAATATTTCTTTTATTAAATCCTAGAAAAGATAGGGACGTCAGAGCTGGCCGAGTCAGACTCCTGGGGCATGTTGATGGTATCCAGATGCAATTCTGCAGAGGAATCCTGGAAGACAGGAGCAAGTCTAGAGGAAAGGCCACGGGTGGTTAGTGGGCAAGAGGTCATAATGAAAATAGTGGAAGAGCCTGAGATATTTAGCTTGGAGAGAAGACAGGGTTGGGTTTTGTTTTAGGGCATAGGGGTGGTGGAAAGTAAATGACCTTCAGATTAAAGGGTAGTTAGGAAAGAGTGAAACTAGATCTGTTTGGATGCCCAGCCATCACACCCAGCATCAGGCGCTCTGTGGGGCCTCCAGGCTGGGAGGCTTTGACTTGGTATAAAATAATTGTATTGGTTTGGAGAGGAGCGCACTGGTTTGGAAGGTCCTCCTTTTGGGGTTTGAGGTAAGATATCCCAAGTCCTTTCCTAATTGAGAGTTTCCCCTTCCTCACGAGGCAGTGTCACTGGCACGTTGTCACCCTGCCTGACTGTGCTGGCTGTCTTCTGAGCGAAGGTGACCATCTGGCTCCTTCTCATGTACCACCTCAGTGCTGGATTGGGAGAGGAGCGGGAGGAACACAGTGGGACGGGGCGCTTCTGTTTTCAGAGCCTGGCTGCACCTACGGCTCCTTCCTGAGGCGAGTCTGCCCACTAGCAGAGTGGAAGAGAAACCGTGGAAATAATAACAACAATGAGAATAGAGGCTATTGATTTTTTTTTTTAGTAGCTGAGCAGTTTATCCACGGTTTCTCAGCTGGTGAGTGGCGGAGCCAAGATCTGAACCCAGGCAAGGAGGTAAGCAGGTTCTGAGCCTGCACTTTTAATTCTGTGCTCTTCTGCTCGGCTGGCCTGAAATTCCAAACTTACAGGATAATAAATATAAGTGGCTTGGGAAAATCAGAAAGATATTTGTGTCAAGATCACTGGTTCTTTGCTGGAACTGGGCATCAGTATCATCTGGGTACTTTTTGTGTTGTTTATTTATTTTTTCAATAGAAAATTCCTGAACTAACTGACTTTTCTTTCCCTCCCTCTCTCCCTTCCTTCCTTTCTTCCTTCTTTCTTTCCCTGTCTCTCCTTTTTTTCAATAGAAAATTCCCAAACTATGGATAATTTTTAAAACACAAATGACAGATATGCTGTTTCCCTCCCTCTTGACAGACACACATCCTATCGAACTCTAATCAAGAAAAAAAGCAAGCAGTGGTGTCTGCCCTAGGGTGTGGTGGCCTGGGCATCTCTTAAGTTGCCCATTGCTTGCCTATTCAAGGTATGTTTTTGAGATGCCATTGAATGAAGTTTGCCCTCTGAGTACAGCCCTGGAAACTGTCTCTCTTTTGCTTGCAGTTCATTTAGGACAGAGAAGCAACAGTTTATATAGGGTCACAAAGTGTTTGAGCTAGCCATAGATGAGCCAGCCCAAATCCCCCATTTTATAGGCTGGCAGAGGGTCGGGACCTCAACCAAGCCACAGAGGATGGCAAAGCTGGGCCTGGAGACCACGCTCCTGACCTGTGACTGAGGTCTCTTCCTAAGAAAGTTTAGAAATTCTAGTGTCATGAGTAGTTGTGGTAACAACAGAACCCACCTTCTATCTGGAAGTCTTCTCGAGTGTCTTAGCGAAAGATGTTCTGAAGGCTGGGCACAGTGGCTCACGCCTGTAATACCAGCACTTTGGGAGGCCAGGGCAAATCACTTGAGCCCAGGAGTTTGAGACCAGCCTGGGCAAGATGGCAAGACCCCATCTCTACAAAGAATTTCTTCAAAAAATTAGCCAGGGATGGTGGTATGCACCTGTAGTCCCAGCAGCTTGGGAAGTTGAGGCAGGAGGATCCCTTGAGCCCAGGAGTTTGAGGTGGCAGTGAGCTATATGGTCATACCACCGCACTCCAGCCTGGTTGACAAAGCAAGACCCCATCTCTAAATGTGTGTGTGTGTGTGTGTGTGTGTATGCTATGTAATAAAACATAGTTCTGATTTTTATGGTTTATTCAGGCCGTAGGAGAGAGACAGCCAGTGTTCACTTGGCAATTTAGAGTAGTTGGAGGATTTGAAGAATAAACCTGGAATTTAACACCCAATCTGTTTACAAGATGAACACTTTTTACCAGGCCTCAGCTTCCTTTTGTGAAAGCCCTGCTGTCTTATGTGTAAAATCTTACTGCTAGGTAAATGAGTCATTTTGGTAATTATAAAATCTGTAAATCCTCTGACACTTTCTGTGTGCTTTTCTACATGCACATACCCATGCATCTTTAGTGCTTTAGCCCAGGAGGCATTAGCCCTGTTTATTGAATGGATTGATACTGAATCTCCCTAGTAGCTCCATAAGAGAAATTATTGTTCCATTTTGCCATCAACCAAAGCACTGAGATGAAGGTGATAAATGCCTTGCTCAGTGGCCAAGAAGTTGAAGGCAGGTCCCCTGGTGTCTTCTTGAGTTTCTTCCCGTTGCCATTCAGAGCAGGGTCTGTGGAACAGCAGCATTGCACGGGATCACCATAGGGGCTTGGTGGAAGCACAGCCATCCAGTGGCACCAGACCCACTGAATCAGAGTCTGCTTGTTGAACAAGATCCCCGGGTGGTTCTCATTCACCTTAAAGGTTAAGAGGCGCTGGTGCGGTTCTATGCTGCATTTCCAAGCGGCTTAACTGTTCTCTCTTTGGTATTGGTGTAAATGATGCATTTCCTGTTCTGATCCTGCTCTTTTCTCTGGGATGGGTGGTGGGGAAGGGAGGAACTGGAAGATAAACAAGTATATGACTTTTATAAATGTTCTTTGTTCTTTTGCTGCTTGATTTTGTGGGACTAGTTTTCAGGAGGCACTGTAGAGCCCTTCATCTTCCAGGGCTTTCTCGTACTCAGTCAGTTACTCTGGGGAGGGATCCCAGAACCATCTGGGATAAGACTGACCCTGCCTGGAGGAGAGGGAGGCAGTGTAACCTCTGACCACTGAGCTGCACAGAGGTGGGTACTCCAGGGGGATGTCACATTGGCCAGCTGCTGTCGCCGGCAAGGGGCATTCTGTTGCCCCTGGGAGTTGAGAATGACTGCATCGCTCAGATCCTAACACAGTAGCAGGGAAGGCCAATGTGGGTCTTCTCCAAGTCTAATTGGGAGAGAAGGTGACACACTCGTTTCTTGGCGTCCAAAGTGAAAGCAGGTGGGGCCACTAGAATGTGCAATGCTGTTGCTTCATCAGGCGCGCTCAGGAGGGCCAGGGTAAATTCTGCAGGCTGACCTAGTTGCCCCACAGATGCGATCCTCCCTGGACTCATTGAGTAACGTCTGAGGTGTGGGCATAACACAATTAAGGTGTTCTCAAAGCTGGAAATCCAAAGCATCCGAGTGATGCTCTGAATCATTTGCTGTGTGGAAGGAATGTGCTGGCAGGCGCAGATTGCCGGCTGAGTGTTCCACCGAAATGAAACTCAAGTGCTGACTTCTTGTTTTTTACCTCCCCACCCCTTCCCTCAAGGTTGGTCTCCGCCAGCTGGACATGTCCTTGCTCTGCCAACTGTACAGTCTCTACGAGTCGATTCAGGAATACAAGGGGGCGTGCCAGGCAGCCTCCAGCCCAGACTGCACTTATGCTCTGGAGAACGGCTTCTTTGATGAAGAGGAGGAATATTTCCAGGAGCAGAACTCCCTGCACGGCAGGAGGGACCGAGGCCCTCCTCGGGACTTGTCACTGCCTGTCTCCTCCCTCTCCAGCGGCGACTGGATTCTGGAGTCCATCTAGAGGGTCTTGGGAGGGATGTGACTGTTGGGAAGCCCTTCGTACTGGACACACTGTCAGCATTTGCTGCTTCTCTTGCAAGAAAGCACCTCCGTTTTGGATGGTCCTCGGGCACAGGGGATGAGTGCTACCAGTTTCATTTGTAGGCAGGGAGTTCTCTGCGGACGCATGGTGGCAGTCTGCTTTGATGGCAGCAGTTTTTGCTTAGGTGACCTAGAGGTCCTCAGCAGTATCCTCCACACCTTTCTATTGAGGTGCACCTGCTGGGGATTCATAGTGAGAATATAACAAGAGGATCTCGGTGAAAGGCCTCAGTGGGTGTTTTGTGTGAGGTGGCTTGTAGCTAGCTGCTTCCTTGTGGATGGTAGAGTATTCCAATCCTCTTTGTGCTAGGGTTCTTGCTTCCAGTTTGGGGTGTGTTAGAACCACCATTTCACTGCTTCCCTTCCTCAATATGCTCTGCAGCTTTTCTTGCTGTTTAATGAGCTTTTAAGCCTCTCGCTTCAGCTTTATTTATTTGTAAGCTGCATTACTAACTGCCCAGTGATTCGGTGAAGGCTTTTTACTGAAAAAGTTCACATTTCTAGTCACCCCAATCAACTGGCTTTTTTCAACCAAAAATTTATATCATTCTTTGTCTATGAGGTACAAGAGGAAGGAAGATAATACAAAGACATGTTGAATAGTGAAAAAAAAAAAAAAAAAAACAACTGGGGCAAGCCAATGTTCTGTAAAACTCACTGTAAGATGGCAAATGTTTTCATTTTTAAGATTCTGAATGTAAACTAGTGTGCTAGAAAGCAAACCACCCTCCACTCAAACCAGTAATTACCTTAAGCCTTAATATATTTATTAAAATACTTTATGAGAACATTACACTTTGTAGGTTAAAAATGAGGATAAAATGCTAAACTATCTGTTGTCGTGTGTTATTTTATTCTGAGTTTGAAATCATCAACTTTCATGACTTGAATGCATTGAGTCCAAATAATGAAAGAAAATTACAGTTTGTTTTTCTGCCACTAAATGCATTTGAAAGAAGGTTGATCTGTTGAGCTTAAGGAATCATTTTAGCAAGAGTAGATCACCATTTACAGCTGGTTCTCAGTGCTCTCTTTTTTTTTTGTGAGACGGAGTCTAGCTCTGTCGCCTAGGCTGGAGTGCAGTGGCACAATCTTGGCTCACTGCAACCTCTGCCTACCTGGGTTCAAGCAGTTCTCCTACCTCAGCCTTCCGAGTAGCTGGGATTACAGGCGCCCACCACCATGCCCAGCTAATTTTTGTATTTTTAGTAGAGACGGAGTTTCACTGTGTTGGCCAAGCTGGTCTCAAACTCCTGACCTCGTGATCCACCCGCCTTGTAATCCCAAAGTGCTGGGATTACAAGCGTGAGCCACCATGCCTGGCCACTCTTCTGTCTTTGAATGCTGCAGACTCCTTCATCTTTCTTTTGGTGCGATAATTGCTCACTAGAGCCTCCTTCAGGTTAGGGAGAGGAAGACATCTCAACATCATGCATCGCCCAGTGTTAACCTGTCAAGTACACCCTGTGTCAGGAACTGGGGTGATATACAGGGAAGGAAGAATACGCCTGCTTATTTCCTCTGTTGAAAGGAGGTAAAATGAAAGGTGGCAATTAATTGCCTTCAGCACATAACTGGTCAGTGGGGACAAGAAAATTGAAAGCAGTTAAGACCAACAGAGTTAAGTTTGGGTCACTTGCAGGAATGTGTTCTTTGAGGCTGTTCCATGGTTACAGTGAGTTGAACCCTTAGATCAGCTGTTCTTGAACCTGACCACTTTAAGAATCACCTGGGGAATGTTTAGGAAAATACTGATGCCTAGGGCTGGGCGTGGTGGCCCATGCCTGTAATTCCAGCACTTTGGGAGGCCAAGGCAGTCGCATCAGAAGGTCAGGAGACTGAGACCATCCTGGCCAACATTGTGAAACTCTGTCTCTACTAAAAATACAAAAATTAGCCGGGCGTGGTGGCACTTGCCTGTAGTCCCAGCTACTGGGGAGGCTGAGGCAGGAGAATCACTTGAACGCAGGAGGCAGAAGTTGCAGTGAACCGAGATCATGCCTCTGCACTGCAGCCTGGCGACAGAGTGAGACTCCATCTCAAAAAAAAAAGAGAAAAGAAAGAAAAGAAAAATACTGATGCCTGAGCTCCAGCACCCCGCATCCCTAGTCTGGATTTAATTAGGAGTAAGGTGTGGGCACCTCTGTGGAGCGAGGAAGCCTCCCAGGTGATTCTAATGTGCAGAAATGTTGAGATACAGTCCTTCAGCTACATAGTGTTCAAAGCACTGTGTTCAAAACACTACAAAGTGTTGTGTAGATCAGACATGCAGAATCTCAAAGCACCCTGACCCTGCTGAATCAGCCCCTGCCTCTTAACAAGATGCCTCTGATGATTCCTCTGCACAAAGCTTGGGAAGCAGCTTTCTGTCGGCTCAGTGCGTAGCACTTGGAGACCACTGCTTCGTAGAGGGCTACCAGGATCTCCTTCAGCACTGAGGAAGAGCGGGCCCCAGGGCATCGTCAGGAGACCCCAGTCCTCTCAGAATGGGTCAACAATACCAAGGGAGTGAAGCTCCAAGGACAAGTTCAGGCTTGGGGGAACTCATGGTTCAGAATGGCTCCCTTCCCTGGGTTGCTGCCTCTGGGCTGTTCTGGAACTGCAGTGATTCATTGTGCTTTTGAGTTTTGGGGCTTTCTTCTCACTATTGCTGGATAGTCTGTCAGAGTTAGACGCGGAATGAGTCGAGGCAGGCCAGGGGCCTCTGCCTTGCTGCTGGGAAGGGCCAGCACATTCCTCGTTCCTATGATGAAGATGCACGTGTATACAATAACCACCACACTTCTTTATACTCCACTTAAAACACATAAATAACCCCAAACTGTTACTCCAAGTATAATGTGAATACAGCTTGGCAAGGAATTTAATATTTACAAAACTACAAAATGTTTTGTAGTATAATTTCTTTACAAAAGGTGTCACAAGGGATTAGAAAATAAATTCAACGATTGTCCTTTATTGCCACCTGGTATAAATCATATCGTTAAGCCCAGAGTGGGACTTTCTCTGCTATTCTTGAGGTTATACTCAGTGCCCAACAGAGAGATGTTAAGGCCATCCCACATTAACTGATGAAAGCTGAAAAAAACATGATTTATTATGTGAGGCAAAGTACATAGTAGTCAAAGCAAAGATTCTGTAGCTTTCTACAGCATGTGTGCAGTGAACCCAGAAGTGTTAATAATTCAAGCCTTGCAATCCACAGATAAGGTGCAGTTCCTCTATGTCCCTAGTAGAATTCATATTCAACTAATCGACTTGACTTGTCGCTTTCATTTGTCCCAACCTAGGCTGATACCATTTTTTCAACTAATATTTAATTTAGCACTTCTCCGGGTCACATTGGTCCAGGCACCAAGAATAACATGAAGAGCCTTGGGCAGATGTGACAGTTACACAAACACCCCAACCCATATGGTTAAGTGTTACCATAATAACATCTGAGTCAGCTTTGAAGATGGATAAGTTCTTTACAAGGAAGAGTGAGAAGGTTGACAGAGTGGCATAATCAAACTCCCCTTCACAGACTTTTATGTCTAGTGTTGTATTTCATAAAACATTTTCATTGCTTTTTTTTTTTTTTTTGAGATGGAGTCTCACTCTGTTGCCAGGCTGGAGTGCAGTGGTGCGAACTTGGCTCACTGCAGCCTCCATCTCCCGGGTTCAAGCGGACATTTTCATTTCTATCATGAAAACACAGGTTAAATGATTTGCTGAAGGTCATGGCTAAATACAGGCAGAGCTAGAGTTCCTTCTCAGATGCAGTTTGTGCTCCGTGTACATAAGGCACAGGCAAGTGCTGCAATATGACAAATCTAGAGAGATTGTCGGGTATAACCCTTTAATCTTATGTGACAATGCTTTACTATTTAATGATTTATTGTGTAATTTTTAAGAAATCAAATCTTGCTCTGACTTCTATGCGGACAGGCCTAGTTTCTTTCAGAGCCTGTTGTCAGCAGTATATGCCAAGCATGTGGATAATGGGGAGGCTCTATAGCATCTTAAGTCACCTCGCTGTGGGTGGGTTGGCCATTTCATGTCAACTTCCTGCCCAAAGAAAACTTTAGAAATCGAAACCTCCAAGCACGTACAGTCTTCTTGTCTTCATGATTGAGTATACTTTCAGTTCAGAGAGATTTATTCTATTAGGAGGTAGTAAAGGTTATGATAACCTCTGGAAGATAACATCTGGAAGTTGCCCCTGATGAACAGCTGACCCCTGCTTGATGACGATTTCATGGGTGAAAAAGCTACAGGAGTGTGGGTCTTCCGGCCACCTAGTGTGAGCCTTGGAAACAGCTTCACCAAACAGCCTGGCTGATGCCTCTCTTCTAGCCAATTGTGATAGGAATGCATTACTTTTCCACCGTGCCTCAGTCCTCCCAACTTCTCTGGCCACTGGTAAAGTAAGGACAAGTTCCGAAAACCCAGCTTCCTACCTAATTCTCCTGACTGCCATGGAGAACTTACACAAGCTCAGCATCTATAGAATGTTGAGCAAGGGTCGGGTGCGGTGGCTCACACCTGTAATCCCAGCACTTTGGGAGGCCGAGGCGGGCAGATCACAAGGTCAGGAGTTCGAGACCAGCCTGGCCACTATGGTGAAAACCTGTATCTACTAAAAATACAAAAATTAGCTGGGCATGGTGGCAGGTGCTTGCAGTCCCAGCTACTCGGGAAGCTGAGGCAGGAGAATCGCCTGAACCCGGGACGCGGAGGTTGCAGTGAGCCGAGATCATGCCACTGCACTCCAGACTGGGCGATAGAGCAAGACTCCATCTCAAAAAAAGAAACAACCACAACAAAAAATGTTGAGCAAGGCCAGCAAAGCAATCTTAGCAAAAATAAAAGCATGAAACAATAGTAAGGAAGATGTTATAGCCTAGGATGCAGATGCCCGAGGCGAGGAGAGGACGGGGTAAATGCTAACTGGAAAATTATGTGTCCTCAATTTCAGGCAGAAGCTCAATGGCTCCATCTTCCTGTTTCCCATTCTGTCTCCAAGATAGAGAATCTCTAATAAGCTCAGTGAGGAATGGAGCCCCAGAAACCATTATATCAGGAAAGTAGATTTTGGTGGGAGGGATACTTTCATTAGAAAGAGGCACGGTAAAAGGAACAGTCACCATACAGTCAGACAGCTCTCCCCAGTTCCCCCAGGGCACATTCTAAGATAAGGGAAATTAGGATTCAACAACTTTGATCAGTTCTGTTCTAGTTAAGGAAAAATAACCTCACCTTTCATTTTATTTCTTTTCCTGCCCTTAGGATGATGAGATGTCGGAGTAGGGCTTAGGGAGAAAGGGTGAAAGAGGAGACCATTTAAGATGGCATCTAAGCCTGGGCAACATGGCAAAACACCTTCTCTACAAAATATACAAAAATTAGCCAGGGATGGTGGTGCATGCCTCTAGTCCCAGCTACTCAGGAGGCTGAGGTGGGAGGATCTCTTGAGCCCCAGAAGGTGGAGGTGGCAGTGAGCCAACATTGTGCCGCTGCACTCCAACCTGGGCAACAGAGAGAGACACTGACTCTCTCTCTATATATATTTTTAAGATGGAATCTTGCTTTGCCACCCAGGCTGGAGTGCAGCGGCGTGATCTTGGCTCACTGCAATCTCTGCCTGCTGGGTTCATGCGATCCTTCTGCATCAGCCTCCTGAGTAGCTAGGATTACAAGCACATGTCACCATGACCGGCTAAGTTTTTCTCCATTTTTAGTAGAGATGGAGTTTCGCCATGTTGGCCAGGTTGGTCTCAAACTCCTGACCTGAAGTGATCCACCCGCCTTGGCCTCTCAAAGTGCTGGAATTACAGGCGTGAGCCACTGCACCCGGCCTAAATAATTTTTTTTTTTTTAAGATGGTGTGTTAAAGTGGAAAGAAAGCTCGTTTGAAATTCCTAAGTCCAGCACAATGGTAGGAAGGCCACGGGGATCTGAGGTTGCAGGGCAAGCTAGCAATCCTGCCCATTTGTTTGGTGTGTCCCTGTGCATACATGCTTCAGGAATCTAGATGGAGAGGTCTGGAGACTGAGGGTGGGTGCTCGCTAACCAGGCTCAACTCACAGGTACTGTGATTACAAGCATGTCATGACCAGCAACCTCTCAACTGGGCACTCGTCCCTTTTGAGACTGTTCCCCAAAGTTCTTGCTCTGTTTGCCTTTTCTGGCAGAAACATGAGGAAAGGCAGGCTCAGCTCAATCCACCTCCAGTCATACACCATCACTAAGTGACTTCTCTTGACATGCTTCTATCAGACACACCCTGAATGACTGTCTCATTGGTCAGAAACCTGTACAGACTCAGCCACCCTTACCAACTTATTTTCATGTGCAGAAAGCTCGAATTGGAAGGAGCTCCAACATAAGACCTGGAAGTTGCACTTGTCTCCACTTGGTGCTGAAGAGAGAGTCCAAAAATGCCCCTATAGGGTAGGAACATGTTCTAGACCAGAGCTATGTTTTATCATACATTTATTAAATGCATTGATATTATTTATATACCCTTTGTTCCTAAACTTATTCCAGGATGCATTATAAAATTCACATAGCACAAAATGCAATTTTAAGAACTGGTTTTAGAATTGGGACAAAGGGAATACAAGGGCAGGACAGATAAGATGAAACTAGTTATAAAATCGTATAAGCAGCACTCACTGTGAGAAGGACAAGTAGTCGTATTTGTTTGCAGGACGTAAACGAGTCAGGTACTGACCTTGAATGCAAATTAAGGACCGTAGATAGATGGTAAATGCTCAGCTCTAGAGCAGGTGTTTGCTTGGTTTCTCTGCCAAAGGCATTCGAGTAAGGTGACTTCTGGAAAACAGGGAAGTGTTCGAGTGGCTTTCTTTAAATGTTGCAAGGGAATCTTTAGCATTGTATCAAATCCACCTCTTGACCAGTGTGGGGATCTCCATCACAGACATCCGGCCATAGCTCTGAGGGCAACTGGCTCCTGCATTTTGAGGCGCCTTTCAAAAACTTCCTGCAATGCCGTGAAATCTGCCTTTCTGTAACTTTGATGAAGCTGCAGATAAAGTGTTCTGCTCCTTGCAGAGTCTTGCTCAAATTTGGGAGGGTGTGGATGGATAGGTTGGCAGGGATACTACTAGCCAGATGATTTTGTGAGAGGCTGAAAAATGCAGCTCCCCCAAAGTTCTCTGGGATTTGTAAGTGTGACCTTGCTTGAAAAAATGGTCTTTGCAGAGGTGATTAAGGATCTTGAGTTAGAAAGATTATTCTGAATTATCCAGGTGGGTCCTAAATGCTATCACAAATGTCCTTATAAGAAAGAAGCAGAGGGAGGCTGGGTGTGGTGGCTCACACCTGTAATCTTAGCACTTTGTGAGGCTGAGTGGGGAGGATGCTTGAGCCCAGCAGTTCAAGACCAGCCTGGGCAACATGGTGAAACCCCATCTCTTTAAAAAAAAAAAGGATTAGCTGGACATGGTTGGTGCATGCCTGTAGTCCCAGTTACTCAGGAGGCTGAGGTGGGAGGATCACTTGAAACTGGGAGGTCGAAGCTGCCACAGTAAGCCATGATCACACCACTGCACTCCAATCTGGGTGAGAGAGCAAGACCCTGTCTCAAGAGAAAGAGAGAGAGAGAGATTTGACTCACACAGAGATGATGTGAAGATGGAAGAGAGATTAGAATGATGTGGCCACAAGCCAAGCAATGGCAGCAGCCACAGAAAGCTGGAAGAGGTAAGGAATGAATTCTGCCCTAGAGCCTCCAGTGGGGAGTGTGGCCCCACCAACAACTTGATTTGGGCCCAGTGAAACTGATTATTTACTTCTTGCCTCCATAACTGATGAGAATGAATGTGCTGTTTTAATTCACCCAGTGTGAGATCATTTACTTCAGCAGCTATAGGAATCTCATGCAGATTTCTGGGCACCTGTATGTTCTCTCCCCTCAGTCCTTCATCTGCCATGATGGCCATCATCACTCAGTTTGCACCATAGTCACTCAATCTACATCATCATCTTTCAATCTGCACCATCACCACTCAGTCTACACAATCATCACTCAGTCTACACAATCGTCACTCAGTCTACACCATCATCACTCAGTCTGCACCATCGTCACTCAATCTACATCATCATCTTTCAATCTGTGCCATCATCACTCAGTCTATGCAATCATCACTCAGTCTACACAATCTTCACTCAGTCTACACCATCGTCACTCAGTCTACACCATTATCACTCAGTCTACACCATCGTCACTCAATCTACATCACCATCTTTCAATCTGCATCAGCATCACTCAGTCTATGCAATCATCACTCAGTCTACACCATCATCACTCAGTCTGCACCATCATCACTCAGTCTACACAACCACTCAGTTTATGCCATCATCACTCAGTCTGCACTATCATCCCTCAATCTCTGCTATCATCACTCTGTATGCCACCATCACTCATTCTGTGCTATAATCACTCAATGTGCACCATCGTCACTCGATCTACATGATCATCACTCAATCTGCACTATCATCACTCAATCTGTGCTATCATCACTCAATCTGTGCTATCATCACTGAATGTATGCCATCACCACTCAGTCTACATGATCATCACTCCATCTGCACAATCATCACTTAGTCTGCATTATCATCACTCAGTCTGTGCTATCATCATGGAATGTATGCCGTTATCACTCAACCTACACGATCATCACTCAGTGTACACCATCATCACTCAATCTGCACTATCATCACTCAGTCTGTGCTATCATCACTGAATGTATGCCATCATCACTCAATCTACACGGTCATCACTCAATCTGCACCAGTCACTCAGCCTATGCCATCATCACTCAATCTGCACCATTATCACTCAGTCTACACCATCATCACTCTGTCTACACCAACATCACTCAATCTACAGACCCAGCACATTATTCAAACTCCTCCAGTACTCTCAGAAAACTTCCTGATGCGTTCTTCTAGCTGACAAGCATCTTCTAGGGATACTGTGGGGATTAAACAAACTAATACTTTTAAAGCCCTTAAAACGGTGCCTGGCACAAAGTAGATAGTATTTATAAATATTTGTTAAATTGGATAAAGAAATAGAATCCTGTTTTGCCTACCAAGGTTCTTGCTTTTATAATGCTCTTCCTCTGTTGGATGTTCAGGAGTGAGGGAATATTTTACATTTAGTCTTGGCTTAAGAAGACTAAATGTAAAAATTCGCCTTCAGAACGTTCCCAATTTTATAACTAAAGGTTGTGGTTAGAAATGTTAGAGCCATGAGGTCTCATGAAGTCTCACAGGTGTTCCACTAAGGAAAGAATACAGAAAAATGCTTGTTTCCTACCACAGCTTCTTCCCTTGGAGAAAAAAGGCTAAGATTTAAAACCAGGTTCTGGTCATTTGAGTTCCTATTGATTTAAAATTCTTTTGTTCCCTATTCCCTGTATTTGAAGAACAGGATATTATCCTCTTTCTCAGTAAAGGAAGACAGACCCCGCCCCAACCCCGCACCCGCAGGGATCCACCATTAGAATACAAATAGGGACCCTCCATTAGACTAGGAGTGGAGACCAAGACAGACCCAATTTTGTCACTACTTGTGTGACCTTGAGCAAAGCCTTTAACCGTTTTTATTTTATTTTAATATAAAGTCTTACTCTCTTACCCAGGCTGGAGTGCAGTGGTATGATCATGGCTTATTGTAGCCTCCAACTCCCAGGCTCGAGCAACCCTCCCACTTTAGCCTCCCAAGTAGCTGGTACCACAGGTGGAGGCCACCACTCCTGGCTAATTTTTTTTTTTTTTTTTTTTGAGATGGAATGTCACTCTGTCACCCAGGCTGGAGTGCAGTGGCACGATCTCAGCTCACTGCAATCTCCGTCTCTTGGGATCAAGCAATTCTCCTGCTTCAGCGTCCTGAGTAGCTGGGATTACAGGAGTGCACCACCCCGCCTGGCTAATTTTTGTATTTTTAGTAGAGACGGGTTTTTGCCATGTTGGCCAGACTGGTCTTGAACTCTTGACCTCAAGTGATCCCCCTGCCTTAGCCTCCCAAAGTGCTAGGATTACAGGTGTGAGCCACTGTGCCCCACCTCCTAGCTAATTTTAAAAATTCATTTGTTGAGATAGGGTCTTGAACTCCTGTGCTAAAGCGATCTTCCTGCCTCAGCCTCCCAGAGTGCAGGGATTACAGCATGAGCCACTGTATCCGGCCCTTAACCATTCTAAGACTGTGATTTTAAAAATGTCTTTTAACTTTTCTGGTTAATGCTTTTTGTCTTGCTGTAAACATCTAAAAATACCCTTTCTTTGGCTCACTATGATGTTTTCTTCCCAATTCGGTTCAAATGACTTCAAACACTCTGGTAGAAAATCTTTTAACAAAAGACCACTTGTCTATTTTCTATGTGACTTATTAGTCTATATTGTGCTCTCATAAATTGAGTACTTTTTCTACTGTGGCTCTTTGCTGTGTTGAAAACTCAAGAGCCAGCAGTGGGCTCTGTCAAAGCGTAACCACAGTGTGAAGAAAACTGATACATAATTGTGATTCCAAGACAGGTTTTCTAGGAAGGCTGGAGTGCATGTACTTTTCAATAAAGATAGGGCACCTAAAAGTGATTTAATTTTTATTACTTCAAGTGGATTTTCATAGAAATACATTTTGTTGTTGTTAGACTGCATCTCAATGTAGGAGGGTGGTCAGGAGGGGTGGTTTGGGAAATATAGACATCATTCTAAGGCACCAAGCATTCCCACCACCTTCTAACTTCCCGACATAACCAAATGGGCAGTTCTGCCTAATCTCAGGAATCATCTTTAAAACAAGCTGTAAAACGAAGTCAGGGCAAAATTAACAACTGTAAAATTTAGGTGGTAGACATGTGTTTTCATTGTACCATTCTTTCAACTTTTCCGTATCTTTGAAATTTTACATTAAAAGTGTTGAAAAGATTTAGGGCCATGAGTTCACAGTGTAGAGATGAGATGAACTCTCCAGGCTTGGGTGTGGGGAAGACTGTGGGGAGGTAATAATGAGTTACTTTCTCTTGCAGTCTACCTAGTAGGCCACTTGAAGGCAGCCTCTCTGCCTTCTTCCTGGGGTCTTACTCTTTCTTTCCCCACTTCAACGAGTGATATAAGAAATAATATGCTGAGGCCGGGCGTGGTGGCTCAAGCCTGTAATCCCAGCACTTTGGGAGGCCGAGACGGGTGGATCACGAGGTCAGGAGATCGAGACCATCCTGGCTAACACGGTGAAACCCCGTCTCTACTAAGAAATACAAAAAAACTAGCTGGGCGAGGTGGCGGGCGCCTGTAGTCCCAGCTACTCGGGAGGCTGAGGCCGGAGAATGGCGTGAACCCGGGAGGCGGAGCTTGCAGTGAGCTGAGATCCGGCCACTGCACTCCAGCCTGGGCGACAGAGCGAGACTCCGTCTCAAAAAAAAAAAAAAAAAAAAAAAAAAAAAAAAAAAAAAAAAAAAAAAAGAAATAATATGCTGAATGGAGTCTAACATTAGTGATGAATCAGATGGGCTTCCTTTGCAACTAGTGGGTCTAGGCCAGTCCTCTACCACATTCCACAGCCCTTAGCTGAACACTGCTCACAAACATCTTGCTGTTATTAGGGAAAGGGGTTCTAATACTTTTTAAAAATTTTATAATTTAATTTCAATAGTTTTTGGGAAAACAGGTGGTTTTTGGTTACACAGATAAGTTCTTTAGTGGTGATTCCCAAGATTTTGGCATGTTCGTCACTGGAGCAGTACATGCTGTACCCAACGTGTAGTCTTTTATCCTTCACTTCCCTCCCACCCTTCCCCCCAGTCTCCAAAGTCCCTTATATCATTTTTACACCTTTGTGTCCTCATAGCTTAGCTCCCACTTATAAGTGATAAGATATGATATTTGGTTTTCCATTCCTGAGTTACTTCACTTAGAATAATGGTCTCCAACTCCATCCAGGTTGCAGCAAATGCCATTATTTCATTTCTTTATATGGCTGAGTAGTATTTCCTTGTATATCACATTTTCTTGTAGATTATATATATGTAATCACTTTTTTTATTCACTTATTGGTTGATGGGAATTTGGGCTGGTTCCATATTCTTGCAATTGTGAATTGTGCCTCTGTAAACATGCATATGCAAGTGTCTTTTTCATATAATGACTTCTTTTCCTCTGGGTAGATACACAGTATTGGGATTGCTGGATCAAATGGTTGTTCTACTTTTAGTTCTTTAAGGAATTTCCATACTGTTTTCCATAGTGGTTTCACTAGTTTACCTTCCCACCTGCAGTGTAAACGTGTTCTCTTTTCACCACATTCATGCCAACATTTATTATTGTTTGATTTTTTAATTATGGCCATTCTTGCAGGAGTAAGGTGGTATCTCATTGTGATTTTAATTTGCATTTCCCTGATAGTGATGTTGAGCATTTTTTTGATATGTTTGTTGGCCATTAGTATATCTTCTTTTGAGAATTGTCTATTCATACCTTTTGCCCATTTTTGATGGATTTTTTTTCTTATTTGTTTGAGTTCCTTGTAGATTCTGGATATTAGTCCTTTGTTGGGTGAAGGAGCTTTTTAGTTTAATTAGGTCTCATCTATTTATTTTTGTTTTTGCTGCATTTGCTTTTAGATTCTTGGTCATTAACTCTGCCTAAGCCAATGTCCGGAAGAGTTTTTCCAATGTTATATTCTAGAATTTTTATGGTTTCAGGTCTTAAAGTCTTTGATCCATGTTAATATTTTTTATAAGGTGAGAGATGAGGATCCAGTTTCATTCTTCTACATGTGTCTTGCCAATTATCCCAGTACCATTTGTTGAATAGGGTGTTTTTCTCTACTTTATGTTTTTGTTTGCTTTGTTGAAGATCAGTTGACTGTAAGTATTTGGCTTTACATGCCTGCTTTTATACCAGTACCATACTGTTTTGGTAACTGTGGCCTTGAACTATAGTTTGAAGTCAGGTAATATGATACCTCCAGATTTGTTCTTTTTGCTTAGGCTTACTTTGGCTATGCAGGCTGTTTTTAGGTTCCATATGAGTTTTGGGATTGTTTTTTCCAGTTCTATGAAGAATGATGATGGTATTTTGATGGCAATTGCATTGAATTTGTAGATTGCTTTTGGCAGTGTGGTCATTTTCACAATATTGATTCCTCTCATCCATGAGCATGGAATGTGTTTCCATTTGTTTGTGTTGTTGATGATTTCTTTTAGGAGTGTTTTGTGGTTTTTCTTGTAGAGATCTTTCACCTCCTTGGTTAGGTGTATTCCTGAGTGTTTTATTTTTTGTAGCTGTTGTAAAAGAGATTGAGTTATTGATTTGATTCTCAGCTTAATTGTTGTTCATGTATAGTGGTGCTACTGATTTGTGTACATTGATTTTGTATCCTGAAACTTCACTGAATTCATTTATTGAATTTAGGAGCTTTTTGGATGAGTCTTTAGGGTTTTCTGGGTATATGATCATATCATTGATGAGCAGTGACAGTTTAACTTCCTCTTTACTGATTTGGATGCTCTTTATTTTTTTCTCTTGTCTGATTGCTCTGGCTAGGACTTCCAGTACTGTGTTGTATAGAAGTGGTGAAAGTGGGTATGCTTGTCTAGTTGCAGTTCTCAGGGGGAATGCTTTCAACTTTTCTCTGTTCAGTATAATGTTGGCTGTGGGCTTCTTATGGATGGTTTTTATTACCCTGAGGTATGTCCCTTCTATGTCAACTTTGTTGAGGGTTTTAATCATAAATGGATGCTGGATTTTGTCAAATGCTTTTTCTGAGTCTATTGAGATGATCATATGATTTTGTTTTTAATTCTGATTATGTGGTATATTACATTTATTTGTTTATTGACTTGCATACATTAAACCATCCCTGCATCCCTGAAGCCCACTTGACCACGGTGGATTATCTTTCTGATATGCTGTTGGATTTGGTTAGCTAGTATTTTGTTGAGGAGTTTTGCATCTATGTTCATTAAGGATATTGATCTGTAGTTTTCTTTTTTTGTTGTTTGTCCTTTCCTCATTTTGGTATTAGGGTGATACTCGCTTCATAGAATGATTTAGGGAGGATTCCTTCTTTCTCTATCTTTTGGAATCATTTCAGTAAGATTAGTACCAGTTCTTCTTTGAATGTCTGGTAGAAATCAGCTGTGAATCCATCTGGCCCTGGACTTTTTTTGTTGAAATTTATTTCTGTTTCAATGTTGCTACTTTTAATTGGTCTGTTCAGAGATTCTATTTCTTCTTGATTTAATCTAGGAGGGTTGTATATTTCTAGACATTTATCTGTCTCCTCAAGGTTTTCTAGTTTGTGCATGTAAAGGTGTTCATAGTAACCATGGACGTTCTTTTGTATTTCTGCAGTATCAGTTGTAATATCTCCTGTTTTGTTTCTAATTGAGCTTATTTGGATCTTCTCTCTTCTTTCCTTGGTTAATCTCACTAATAATCTATTAATTTTGTTTATCTTTTCGAAGACCAGCTTTTTGTTTCATTTATCTTTTGTATATTTTTGTTTAAATTTCATTTAGTTCTGCTCTGATGTTTGTTATTTCTTTTCTTCTGCTGAGGTTGGGTTTGGTTTGTTCTTGTTTCTCTAGTTCCTTGAGGTGTGACCTTAGATTGTCTGTTTGTGCTCTTTCAGACTTTTCAATGTACACATTTAATGATATGAACTTTCCTCTTAGCATTGCTTTTGCTGTATCCCAGTGGTTTTAATAGGTTATGTCACTATTACTGTTTGGTTCAAATAACTTTTTAAATTTCCATCTTGATTTTATTGTTGACCTAAAGATCATTAAGAGCAGGTTATTTAATTTCCATATATTTGTAGAGTTTCAAGAGTTCCTTTTGGAGTTAATTTCCAGTTTTATTCCACTGTGATCTGAGAGGATATTAGATATAATTTTGATTTCCTTAAATGTATCGAGACTTGTTTTGTGACCTATCATGGTCTATCTTGGACAGTGTTCTATGTGCTAATGAAAAGAATGTATATACTGCAGTTGCTGGGTAAATGTTCTGTAAATATCTGTTATGTCCATTTGTTCTAAGGGATAGTTTGAGTCCATTGTTTCTTTGTTGACTTTCTGTCTTGATGACCAGTTTAGTGCTGTCAGTGGAGTACTGAATTCCCCTACTACTATTGTGTTGCTATCTCATTTCTTAGGTCTAGTAGTAGTTGTTTTATGAATTTGGGAGCTCCAATGTTAGGTGCACATATATTTAGGATTGTGATATTTTCCTGTTGGACTAATCCTTTTATCATTATATAATGCCCACTTCATCTTTTTGTTGTTGTTGTTGTTTTAAAGTCTCTTTTGTCTGATGTAAGAATAGCTACTTGTGCTTGCTTTTGGTTTCCATTTGCATGGAATATATTTTTCCACCCCTTTACCTTAAGTTTATGAGTCCTTATGTGTTAGGTGAGTCTCTTGAAGAGAGCAGATACTTGGTTGGTGGATTTTTATCCATTCTGCCATTCTGTATCTTTTAAGAGGAGCATTTAGGCCATTTACATTCAACATTAGTATTAAGATGTGAGGCATTGTTCTATTCATTATGCTAGTTGTTACCTAAATACCTTTTTTCCCCATTTTGTGTGTGTGTTTGTGTGTGTGTGTGTTTTTTAGGCCCTGTGAGATTTATGTTTTAAGAAGGTTCTATTTTGGTGTATTTCAAGGTTTTGTTTCAAGATTTAGAACTCCTTTTAGCATTTGTTGTAGTGCTGGTTTGGCATTGGTGAATTCTCTCAGTATTTGTTTGTCTGAAAAAGATTTTTTCTCGTCTTCATTTGTGAAGCTTAGTTTTTCTGGATACAGAATTCTTGGTTGACAATCATTTTGTTTCAGGAGGCTAAAATATAGGACCCTAATCCCTTCTGGCTTTTAAGGTTTCTGCTGAGAAATTGCTGTTAATCTGACAGGTTTTCCTTTATAGGTTCCCTGATCCTTTTGTCTCACTGCTCTTAAGATTCTTCTTTCATCTTGACTTTAGATAACCTGATGACTGTGTGCTCAGGTGATGATCTTTTTTGTGTTGCATTTTCCAGGTGTTCTTTGAGTTTCTTGTATTTGGATATCTAGATCTTTAGCAAGGCCAGGGAAGTTTTTCTCACTTATTTCCTCAAATAAGTTTTCCAAACTTTTAGATTTCTTTTCTTTCTCAAGAACACCAATTATTCTTAGGTTTGGCCATTTATCATAATCCCAAATTTCTTGGAGGCTTGTTCATTTTTAAAAAATCTTTTTTCTTTGTCTCTGTCAGATTGAGTTAATTTGAAAGACCTGTCTTCGAGCTCTTTAGTTCTTTCTTCTACTTGTTCTATTGTCGAAACGTTCCGGTGCATTTTGTATTTCTCTAAGTGTCTTTCATTTCTAGAAATTGTGATTGTTTTTTCCTTATATTTATTTCTCTGGAGAATTTTTCATCCATATCCTGTATTGTTTTTTAAATTTCTTTAAGTTGGTTTTCAAGTTTCTCTGGTATATCCTTGAGTAGCTTAATAATCAACCTTCTGAATTCTTTTTCTGGCAATTCAGAGATTTCTTCGTTTGGATCCATTGCTAGGGAGCTAGTGTGATCTTTTGGGGGTGTTATAGAACCCTGTTTTGTCATATTACCAGAATTACTTTTCTGGTTCCTTCTTATTTGGGTAGACTATTTCAGTGGAAAGGCCTAGAACTCAAGGCCTGTTGTTCAGATTCTTTTGTGCCATGGGTTCTTCCCTTGATGTGGGGCGCTCCCCTTTTCCCTTGGGATGGAGCTTCCTGAGAGCTGGACTGCAGTGATTGTTATTGTTCTTCTGGGCGTATCCACTCAGTGGGTCCACCAGGCTCTGGGCTGATGCTGGAGACTGTCTGCAGAGTCTCCTGATGTGATCCATCTTCAGGTCTTCAAGCCATGGATACCAGTTCCTGCTCTGGTGGGGGTGGCAGGGAGTGAAATAGACTGTGAGAGTCCTTGGTTGTAGATATGCTTAGTGTGCTGGCTTTCTTGAATGCTGGTTATGCCAGTAGTGAAGTTGTCATGTGGACAGATTCAGGACCTCTGGTTAGCCAGGATGTTGCAGACAGTGGAATTAGCTGTTGTTTTCTCCTTCCTGGGAACAGGGTTATTCTGCAATGAGTTGCTGTAATGGCCTGAGTTGGCTGGCCTCTAGCCAGGAGGTGGTGGTTTCAAGAGAACACCAGCTGTGGTAGTAGAAGGGGGCTATAAGCTTGTCGTAAGTTGGCGAGGATAAATATTCAGGTTTCTCGGATGATAGGTGAGGCCATAAAACTCCCAAGAATTTATGTCTTTTGTGATCAGTTATCAGGGTGGGTAGAGAAATACCATGGTGGGGTTGCGCAGGGATAGGTAGGTCTAGGCTCAGACTCTCCTTGGGTAGGGCTTTCCATTACCATTGTTAAGGATGAGGGGGTGGTTCTCAGGCCAATGGGGTTACGTTCCAGAAGGGATCATGGCTGCCTCTGCTGTGTCATCTAGTTCACCAGGGAAGTGGGAGATAGCTGGTAGCGAGAGGCCTCCCCATGCAGTTGGTGAGGCTGGTCTCACTCCTGCAGTGCCCACTCAGCCCTTGTCCCAGGCTGTAAGCTTCCCCACTAAGAAACTAAGCACAAGTTTCAGGCCTTACCCCTCCATGTCTGCCCACATTGTTGGTGGCGGCTCCTGCGCTCATATCTGCAGCAGTTACCATTTACCCACTGGATTCTGCTCAAGAAAATTCATGCCTTGTAAAAATTATTACAAATTTCAGTTGGAAGCTTCTTTCACCCTGTTTAAGACCTCCCTAATTCTGCTGTCTGCCTTCCCTGAGGGCTCCTGTGAGATGTAGTCAGGGATGGCTTTCCTGGGCTTGAACTGGAGACTGGGAGTGCCTACAAGGCTCTTCCCACTGCTGCTTCTACTTTTGTATTTTGTGCGGTTCCCTAAATCTGTTCCAGCTCTAGGTAGGGTTAAATCCTTCTTCTGTGATCTGGATTTTCAGATTCTCCAGTGGGGATGTGTGTTCAGAGGTAAGTTTTCCCTCTTTCACACATTGAGAACTCACAATTTTTTGCCTGTCTTGCAGAATTTGCAGTGGTGTGCTGCTTCTTTCAAAGGATTTGTAAATTATTTTGGCTTGCCTGGCATGTTCCTATGGTGGTCTTTGGAGCAAAAGTCCATGGTGAGTCTCCACACTGTTCTGTCTGTCCAAGAGGGAGTTGCATGTTAGCCCTGTCTCCCTGTCTCCTATCCACCATCTTCCTCCAGATCTACCTTTTTTTTTTAATGACTAATAAACACTTCTGTGGTGATAAAAAAAATGAGATTTATTAATTTATAAATGGAAGATGTGTTTATCTTCACTTGTCTAACAGATTAGACAGATTTGCAAAGCTATAATCATTGATGTATTACAGTTTTGGTCCTTTTTTTGACACTTTTTTTTTTTTGAGACGAGTCTTTTTCTGTCACCCAGGCTGGAGTGCAGTGGCACGATCTTGGCTTACCATAACCTCTGCCTCCCAGGCTCAAGTGATCTTCCCACCTCAGCCTCCTGAGTAGCTTGGACTATAGCTGTGTGCCACCACGCCTGGCTATTTTTTTTTTTTTTTTTTTTTGTAGAGACAGGACTTTGCAATGTTTCCCAGACTGGTCTCAAACTCCTGGGTGCAAGTGATCTGCCCACCTCAGCCTCCCCAAGTGCTGGGATCATGGGCATGAGGCACCGTGGATGGCCTCCGACACTTGTTTTTAACTGACCTTTTCCTTTTGGTTGTATGCCTTTGAATCCTGTTCTCCCTCTCTCCCCTTAACACTTACAGATGGTCAACAGCCCTCTCTGTCCTGTGGCTGTTTTGAGATGTTACCCCAATTAATTTTTTCTAATCTTTGGATTCTTCTGTTTAACTAGCTGTGCTGGTTTCACAGTCCTTGGGGACAAATTACAAAAGGTTCTTCATAAACCATTTATATGACTTCCTAGTGTCACTGTGAAGCCCCCACTGCCGAGCCTCGTCCTGGTGTCTATGTACTTTCAGGCCCTGCACAATCTCCAACACACTCTCCACCCTCTAATTCAACATGTGTTCTTGTTCTCTCTAGCAGGGATACTGGAAAGTTCCTTTCCTTTCCCCTTCCTCTCCAAAGCCCTCCCAACTTCAAACGCTGCAATAGGTGTTGCTACTCTGTACTGCCCAAGCACCCTGTCCCACCTCTTCATTGCACTGCACTGTGATTCTCTACTCATACTTCCGAGTCCAGCACTGCCCAGTAAGCTTCAAGGGGACCATGTCTTATTCACTCCTGTAACCACAGGGTCTGCCACAGAGACAGCAGGTGCTCAGTAAGTATCTGTGGCATGAATAATAATGAAAGAACAAATGAATGAAACAGGGAGAGTGGAAAGGGGAGAGGTGTTATTTGTTTTTAATCACAGCTTTATTCAGATGTAATTTACCCTTGTAAAGTATATAACTCAGTGGTTTTCATTATCATTTATTTTTGGATCACCCAATTTTAAAGATTACCTTAATTACTGAATTGAAAATTTATAAAAACTCGGTTTATTCTGAAATACTTTATTAAAAGCGTTTCTACTGTAAGAACACAAAATATTTTAAGCCAGTAACAACATTTAAATTAAAAAGATACAAACATGTCAAAGGAATGAAACCTAGATGTTTTATTATGTGTGAATTATGAGTGCTTACCTGGGCTTGTGTATAACATATACATCTTCACCTGTTGCATGTCATTTAGTCTCTGCAGCAACATTCTTTGTGTCCGTGTGGGTGTTTCTATATGTGACTGTGAATATCTGTATGTAAATGGCTTGTCTCTTGGGTGCATCTGTGGGGGTGGGTATCCACTGCTATTATCATTGCTTTCTTTTTCAGAAAGTGTTTCCAATCTTTGCTTCATTTTACTCAACAGAAATGAGGAGGTTGGTTTATATTTCATGTCTTTTCTCTTTCAGATACAGCTGGTCATGCCACAGATAGTAAAGATGAATAAAACTGTGAAAAATAAAGGATGTATTTAGAATGGCACATTCTGCTGAAAAATCAAACTGACAGACACTTACTAGGGCAAGTCCTGAGTTAAGGTGGATACAAAGGAACCCAAGGCATGCCTCTCCCAGCACCAGACTTCTGAGCAGGCTGGGGGAGTGAGGCATAAACACATGAAATTTTAATGCCAGACACAGATAAGTATAAAACATGAGATCATAAAAAACAGTGTAATGGCTTTCAAGTGATTGAAGATATATGACCTTATTTTCCTAACTATAAATTATAATTGACTGTTGGACAAGCAGATGCACTTATGAAAGCAGAAACAAAAGATCTGACCCTGGGGCAATGTCAGAAGTTCTTGGGCAAGTGACTGCTCTAGGTGTTAAGTTGAGCACTAGGAAGTAAACGGAGAAAGCACTGCAAACTGGAGTTTTTGGAAAGTCTTCACTTATTCCATGGAGAGGCAAAGCTGACCATATTTGGTTAGGTGGAGACGAGGGCCCTGCAGGACCCAAGGAGAACATAAGGCAAGTTTGGAGAAGAGAGGACCTGTGGTGGATGTGGAACGTAAGTAGGAACATGCCTGGGGAGATCAATTAGGATGACATTATGGAGGGCCACACTAATGCTCAGAGAAAACTAAAGACATTCTTCGGAAAGAGACAAGAAACTCCTATGTCAGCAATCAGAAATGATGGAAAAATTGAGAAGGCCCCAGGAATGGTGCTCCCTGAAGACTTACATGGCAGCAGTATGGGTTGCAGGCTGGTTTGGAGGTGTTAGAACCTTTAGGCAGGAGAGGGTGAGGTCTGAGTGAAAAGAGATGAGGAGCATTTCAAGAGAAACACTATCAGAAAAGGACTCTGCTTCAACAGGAGAGTGCAGGTGACACTGAATTCCATATCAGACCTGTGGACACTTGAGGTAATGGCAGGACCGTCCTGGTAGCAGGCAGGGGACCTGGCAGAGAGGGGAAGCTGGAGGTATGAGGCCTGGAAGGAAAGTGCACAGTTATGTGCACAGTGAGCGGGGAAGGAATAGGGCTGAGGACAGAATCCTGGCACAGGCAAAGAAGTCAGTAAAGAAAGATCTAACAGGAAGGGACTGGGTGTTCTATTTCAGGAGGAGCCAGGAGCCAGAGGTTTCTGGAGCAGAGCTGAGGGAGGAGGAGGACTCAGAAAACAAGTGGGAATTGGCTTCCTTATGTTTTTTTTTTTGAGACGGGATCTTGTTCTGTCACCCAGGCTGGAGTGCAGTGGTGCAATCACAGCTCACTGTAGCCTTAACTTCACGGGCTTAAGCAATCCTCCTACCTCAGCTTCCTGAGTAGCTGGGAGTACAGGTGTATGCCACCATGCCCAGCTATTGTTTTTTTTTTTTCTCCCTATAAAGATGGGGTCTCACTATGTTGCCCAGGCTGGTCTTGATCTCCTGGGCTCAAGCCGTCTTCCTGACTCGGCCTCCCAAAGTGCTGGGATTACTGACATGAGCTATTGTGCCCTGCTCTCCTTGTGAATTTTAGGAGCATAGGTTCAGGAGACTCTGGGTGAAAGTATGTTTTATAAAGAGAAAAGGTAGTGAAGAAGGAGGGGAAGCAGGCTTACATCAACTGTTCTGGAATGAAGAGCTTGCATGTACACAGGCAGAGGGAGAGAGCTGCTATACAAGAGAGAGGGTCAATGAAGCAGCAATATGTCTGAAGACCCAAAAAGGAGGATTAGCTGGGCATGAAGAGAGACTGAGGCAACAGGAGTGGAGGAGTGGAGGACGGCGTGTTAGAAGAAGCTTTACAGCCGCTACTTGCAAGGAGGATGTAACAGAGCAAGGAGGGAGAGACCAAAGCGCAGCCTCAACTCTGTCCCTCTGCTCCAGTGTTTTCCTCACTCTCTGGCCCAGCCTTCCGGGATCCTGCCTAAGGTCCTGCTTCCTAACACAGAGGCTGCCATCCACAGTCTGGCTGTGACTGGAGAGAGGGGGACACCCACAGATCAGAAACAGCCCCAGAGAGGAAGCTGAGCACAACATGAGATAGGAAGGAGAGAAGGAGGAAAGAACGAGGGAGATCGAAGAGGACCTGAAGTAAAGAGGGAAGCTTAAGGAACTTGCGAAGGTCTCACTTCTCAGCAAAGTCAGAGCAGACACAGGGGACGACCAGAACAAAACAACTAAGGTATGGCCCTCTGATAGAAGGGTCACTGGAGGTGACTATGAAGGCACAGGAGCAGCATGACATCTTCTGAGGTTCTGTGCACTGGCAGAGGTGGCTGCGCAGGAAACACTGCAAGGCTCTCTAGGAGACAGGTGGCAAGACCCACCCAAACAGCCTTAGCAAAGGGTGTATGATGGAAGGCAAAAGGCTGATAGATGCCAACGTACTAACAGAGAAGAGCACAACGCAGCCTACAGGTTCCAGGTGTGGTTAAAAAAGAGGCAAGGCGGGTCAGAAGCAGAGGAAAGTGAGAGGTCAAGAGACTAGAGGTGAGAAAGGCAGCAAAAAGCTGGCATGGGGGAAGGGAGGGTGGAGAATGGCTGGGAAGGGTAGGAGACAGTTTTAGAGTCTACAATCCTAGTAGAATGGGTGGGAGTGGAGGTGTTAGAAAAATTGTGAGGATAGGACCCTAGAAGCAACAAAAACATGGATGTTGATGTCCCAGAGGGTGACAAAAGGAACTAAAGAGAAGACCCCTGGGAGCCATGTACTAAAGTCCTCGAGGAAGATGAGGGTGACCTAGAGGCAATTAGACGCTAGAGAATGGGTTATGTAAGGGCACCGACTTCTTTTACAATGACATCTGTCTAATTTGAGAAGGCTATATGTCTGAATGCATGAACACCACATGCTTTCAGTACCTCTTCAGAAGTCCTGAGATTTATAGATGGCACAATCACTTCCAACATCCCATTCCATACTCTGGAAGAAGTAGACCATGATGCTTTCCAGCAGTAAGCCACTCACCATGGCCAAGAAGGAGAGCTTTCGGTTGATGTTGAGGGTCACTGGAAAAAAGAAGGCAGCCAATAAGTCCAGAATTAATGAAACGATATTGATATGTGAATTTTGGTGTAGTATGAATTGTTCTGTAAAGCTGTTTTTAGAAAAATCTATTTTTGTTCTTATTAATCTGTGCTGTTACCTTCTCCCACTTTTCCATCTACATGTTTATTTAGAGAACCAAAGCCTCTGCTTACAACAAAACACTAAGCCCCTCCTCCTCAAATCAAGTGGCAGATTCCCATGAATATCAAAGGAGAAAACAAAAAATTCTAAGGCTATAAGAGAATAACGACAACAAAAAAATGATACTTCCAGTGTCACAGTTTGCAAGATGACAAGCGTTCTGATAAAAAGTATCAGGTAATAAGTGCATTTAAAAGAGGAATTCGGCCAGGCACAGTGGCTCATGCCTGTTCCCAGCACTTTGGGAGGCCAAGGTGGGCAGACTGCTCGAACCCAGGAGTTCAAGACCAGGCTGGCAACATGTTGAAACCCTGTGTCTACAAAAAATTAGCGGGGTGTGGTGGCATATACCTGTGGCCAGCTTTTCAGGAGGCTGAGGTGGGAGGATCACTTGAGCTCAGGAAGTAGAGGCTGTAGTGAGCTGTGATCATATCACTGTACTCTAGCCTGGGTGACAGAGTGACACCCTGTCTCAAAAAAATAAATAAAATAAAAGTAAATAAAATAGCAGTGTGTACAATATATGGGTAAAATGAAGGCACACAGGGCTGCTCTTCCTGGTATAGCAGAAATTGTCCTGGATTGAGAGGCAGATACTCAGCATTCTCTCCTGACTTGATAACTGCCCAGCCATGTAACTTTGGACAAGTCACTTAACCCTCAGAGTCCCAGGAGCTCATTCATAAAATCAAATAATGGCTGTTCTACTAACCTCACAGGACACAGATGATGCATATGAGAGCATTTTGAAAACTATAAAGTATTACATGGGTAAATGTAACAAAACACTGAGTATCTGCTATAGAAGTGTTAGGTATTGTCACTATGTGATGAAGAATTCCAGTGTTCAACAGGTTATATAAAAACTGCACCCTAGAAACAAGGCTTTAAGCTTTTTATGGGTTGAAAGCTGAGAAGGCAGAATAAACACAGAAACATACCTCTAATTGCCTGAAAATTTGATGTTAGAACAAATACTTTAATGAGTTTGAGGCACAGAGGTGTGTAGTCATGTTCCCAAATGACAGCTGGAATCAGCAAGAGTTTTCCGTAGCTAGATAATAATAATGCTTTCAGCAGCAAAATGAAGTTGGGCTTTTTTTTCGCCGTCATGGGCCGTTCTACCCACAGGAAGGTAAAAATGCCAATAAAATAGGCAGTCTGTTCTAAAGAAGAAATGGAAAATAAAAGTATGAATGTCCCCATCCAAAATATATCACCCTAAAAACAAATAAACCACAGTTCCAAATTACAGCTTAGCAGCTGACTTCATAAGAAATACTTTCTCAAGATCACAATCTCTTTTTCTTCTTCTTTTTTTTAAAATAAACTTCTGGCTTTTGTGTCAGATCCTGCTGGTATAATTTCAGAAACATTATCCACTGAAGAAAAAGTAACTCATAAGAATTGTAATCATCAACTTTCTGAAGTTCCTTGAAGGAAGTAAGATTCGGCTTAAACATCTTCAGTGTAAGAGCTCTCCAAAGAATAAAACAGGAGAATGGTGGCTTTTCAGCCTGAAAGATGGGACCCATCCTAAGAATGGGATAACACAGGAAGACATTTTTCTTTGTGCATTCTTCCACTATTTAAGTGCCTATTATCCACATGATTTTTAATATTGTTTTTGTTTGTTTGTTTGTTTTTGAGACGGAGTCTCGCTCTGTCGCCCAGGCTGGAGTGCGGTGGCCGGATCTCGGCTCACTGCAAGCTCCGCCTCCCGGGTTTACGCCATTCTCCTGCCTCAGCCTCCCGAGTAACTGGGACTACAGGTGCCCGCCACCTCACCCGGCTAGTTTTTTGTATTTTTTAGTAGAGACGGGGTTTCACCGTGTTAGCCAGGATGGTCTGGATCTCCTGACCTCGTGATCCGTCCGTCTCGGCCTCCCAAAGTGCTGGGATTACAGGCTTGAGCCACCGCGCCCAGCCTAATATTGTTAATTGAGACTTCCTTTACTCATTTTAACGACATTTTAAAATGCAATTCCTTACACTTCCAGAAAGTATTCACAGGACAGAGTCCAGAGTAGCAGCAGCAATAGTTCCACTGTCCCCTACGGTCAGAACACAGCACAATCTGTTCAGCTTCTGCTAACTAGGAATTTAACATCTCTTTTAACTGTGCTGTAATTTTTATTAGGATTGTTAGTCATCTGATTACCCAACTGTATCCATTCTGAGTGGCCGGTCCCTCATTTTTTTTTTTCCCATATAAGCTATGTTATTAGCAGTTTAGGTGTCTGCAGAATTAGGTTTCTCTGGACACATGTATTATATTACAGCAGAAACAACTATCCTCTTTTTTGAACTTAATAAAACCAAACTAAAGAGGTTCCAAATGTAGGTGGATTAGGATCAATAAAAATAATTTAGGATGGTTAACCTCCATGAAATAGGATGTATTTCATGCTATCTCCCTTCAAAATAACTAAAAGGCTTGTCAGCTACAAGAATCTACTCAGGTAGATTGTAAAGCTTGGATTTTGGATAAAAATAATAAATAATTCCTTGAATGAATACATAGTGAATGAATAGCAAATAACAAGAACCATCTAACAATGGTAGGTTGACTCCTGTCACTGGAGACATTCAAAGCTACAACCTCTCTCAGGAATCTAGACGGAAAGATTTCTTGCACCAGACAAGCTAGACTAGATAACCTCCACATCTTTTAAATGTAGGATTTATGAGATTTACGGAACTACACCAGCCCTCAGGCTCTCATCAGTCAGGTCAGTTCAGTAGGAGCTGCTACCTACCTATAGAATACCCCAGTGTGGAAAACACTGAAGGGGGTCGGGAGACTTTCCTCAGTCTCAGCACTGATAGTGACCCACTGTGAGGCTTCGGGAAAATCTATACATCTATGTTTCCGCAGCTATAGATGGGGGAACCCCTAACCTACCTACTTACCTCAGAGGATGATTGTGAAAATTAAATAATTCCTGTAAAAGCAGTTTTTAAATTATAAAATGCTTTATTTATGTAAGATATTCTTTTATTTTTTTGAGACAGAGTCTTACTTTGTCGTCCAGGCAAGAGTGCAGTGGCATGAACGTGACTCACTGCAGCTTTGATCTCTTGGGTTCAAGTGATCCTCCTGTCTCTGCCCCTCAAGTAGCTGGGACTACAGGCACATGCCACCATGCCCAGCTAAGTTTTGTAATTTTTATAGAGACAGAGTATTGCCATGTTGCCCAGGCTGGTTTCCAACTTCTGAGCTCAAGCAATCCACCTGTCTTGGCCTCCCAAAGTGCTGGTATTACAGGCGTGAGGTACCATGCCCAGCTAAGAAATTCTTTTGGACTATACAGTCTAATTAGGGATTAGACTGAGACACATAAAAAAAAGTTAAGTAACAGTAGAAAGAAACTTCTGATTAAGCATCAAAACGTCTACTACAGAGTAGTTGCTATAGGAATTCTAACCCATTTAAAAACAAGCCTGGTTTTTAATACTATATACAAAATATGGACATATAACAGTTTATCTTTAGAAATTTTAAGAAGGGCCAGAAGCAGTGGCTGATGCCTGCAGTCTCAGCACTTTGGGAGGCCCATATGGGAGGACTGTTTGAGCCCAGGAGATCAAGACCAACCTGGGCAACAGAGTAAGATACTGTCGTTACATAATTTTTTTTAAAAATTAGCCAGGCACAGTAGCATGTACCTGTAGTCCCAGCTACTCAGGAGACGGAGGCAGGGGGATCCCTTGAGCCCAGGAGCTCCAGGCTGCAGTGAGCTATGACTGTGCCACCGCACTCTAGCCTTGGTGACAGAGCAAGACCTTGACTCTTAAAAAAATAAAAATTAAAAAAAAATTTTAAGAGGCTTTGCTTTAAAGTTTAAAATCATATTAGGTTCTAATTCTTGGGCTAGATGATGTGCTCAAGGATGTTTTTAGTAGTATTATGCTTCATAAGATAAAAAGGCTAACATATTCTTTTGTATATTTCAAATATTTTAAATTGCCGCAAAGTCCAAATTGTATATAAAATTATCGATAGACTGGACATCATGGCGGTTAAGCTGTCATAAGCCTTAGTAATTAAATAATAATGGATGCGGAGATTTTTCTATGTATTTTCCATGGATATATCTCTAGTACCTAAAGTAGTAACTGGCACCTAATAAGTATTTTAAAAATATTTATTAAGGGAATGAATAATAATGAATAATGAATGAATAATCACCGAGTGTAACTGATGATGACTTGCTCAAGTTAGAGTGCGTACATGAATGTAGTATGCAATAATTCATTCAATCGGCTGAGCAAATATTTATTAAGCACCTACTATGGGCCAGGCACCTAAGTGCTTGAGCTACAACCGTGAGTAAAACAAAGAGCTCTGACCTCATTCAATTGATATGTTAGTGGAGAAAGGCACTAACAAAAGATAGTAACTTCTGTGATATGTTAAATGGTAAGTACCATAAGAAAAACAAAGTAGAGCGTGAACAGGAGATCAGGAGTGCCAGGGGAGGTGGTAGCACTGATCAGGGTACACTTAATTGAGAAAGTGTCATTTCAGCAAACTCTTGAGGGGTGTGCAGGAGTCAGACATCTGGGCATTAGGGGGACAGGCATTCCAGGCACAGGAAGAGCCACTTCAAAGGCCTTAAGGTGGAAGTTTTCCAGTGTTTCTGAAGCAAGTTAACTAGATGGGGAGGGTCAGAGTAGACATGGGAGACGACAGCTGTGGATAAAATGAGAGACGTACTGGGAGGGGCAGATTCCAGTACAAGGCCCACTGTAAAGACTTCAGCTTGCACTCTGAGTGCAACGGGGAGCTACTGTGTTCTAGCACAACAGTGACATGATCTGATTTGGTTGAAAAGGACTACTCTGTGTTCGTGCAAATACAAGGTGGCTACTGTAGTCACGTAGGTGAAGGATGAGGGTGGCCTACACCAGGGTGGCAGCCCTGGAGGGAATGGAGAGTAGTAGTAGTGTGGCTGGGCGCAGTGGCTTATGCCTGTAATCCTAGCACTTTGGGAGGCAGAGGCAGGCGGATCATGAGGTCAGAAGCTCAAAACCAGCCTGACCAACATGGTGAACCCCTGTCTCTACTAAAAATACAAAAATTAGCTAGGCATGGTGGTGCACGCCTGTAATCCCAGCTACTCGGGAGGCTAAGGCAGGAGAATAGATTGAACCCGGGAGGCAGAGGTTGCAGTGAGTCAAGACGGTGCCACTGCACTCCAGCCTGGGTGACAGAGTGAGACTCCATGTCAAAAAAAAAAAAAAAAAAAAAAGTAGAAGTACTTTGAAGGTGGAGCCAACGAGATTTCCTGATGACCTGACTATGGGGTATCAAAGAAAGAGGCACCAGGGATGACTGCAAGGCTTTCTGGTTAATGCAACTAAAAGAATGGAGTTACAACTGAGAAGGGAGAGGCTGTGGTAGAGGCAGAGAGATGAGGAGCTTAATTACGGGTATGGTGATTTATTAGATATCCAAGTGGTGATGTTGAGAAGGCAGATGGATGCAGAGTCTAGAGGTCTGGAGAAAGATCTAGATTAGAGATGGACATTTGAGAGTTCTCAGCAGACAGGTTATATGACCAAGAGAGCGAGGGCAGATAGAGAAAAAAAGAGGACAAAAGAAGACACACAGACCAGAAATGTGGTATTGGAGTGCACTGGAGACTCAGTATTACTAAAGTAAGATTTCATTATAATCAAAGAGTTGAGAAGCAGAGGAGCATGGAACTAGCAACAAAATAGTCACAGAAATTAGCTCAACACAATTCTGACAATAGGAAAACAATAACTTATGAAGTCAAATTCTGAAAAGCACTTCCTGAACTTAAGGAATTTTGAGAAGTAGCCAAATTCCCTGCATGCAGTCAGATAAGTAACAAGTAACAAAAAATAACGAACCCTATAAAATACACTGCATTAGTATAATGGAATTAGTACAATACATTGCGTAATGTCTGGCAATTATCTCTATTAATAAAGATAGGACCTAGGTAACTTTCAGACTGGATAATCAAAACTTAAACATTAAGAATTTTATTGGCCAGGCACAGGGGCTCACACCTGTAATCCTATTGGGAGGCTGAGGTGGGAGGACTGCTTGAGCCCAGGAGTTCAAGACCAGCCTGGGCAACATGGAGACCCCCATCTCAACAAAAAATATAAAAATTAGCTGCAGGTGGTGCATGGTGTGGTGGTGCATATCTGTGGTTCCAGCTACCTGGGGGGCTGAGGCAGGAGGATTGCTTGAGCCCAGGAGGTCAGGACTGCAGTGAGCTGTAACTGTGCCACTGCACTCCAGCCTAGGCAAGAGTGAGACCCTGTCTCAAAAAATATATAATAATAAAAATAAAAGAATTTTTATCAACAATATTGTGCTTCAAAATATTTTATGAAACTTTCTAATCTGATAAGCACAACTATTTCCATACCATATATGTTGTAACAGATTTTTAAAAAGCAGGTGATTCAAACATACTCACTTCGTAGGTTAGTAGTGGTGGAGCTGAAAATTCCATCTCAAGTCCCATATTAACTAGCTCTTCTTACCAACGATTAAGACTACATGTCTTAGTTTTAACCAGATTAGTTAAGTAAGAATAGTTAACTAAGAATGGAAAGCGTGGCATCTCCTTACCTAAAGCAGCAACCGCAAACATTCTATAGAAATCCCATTCCTTAGCATATCTGATCAAGTCGTCAGGGGCAGTATTCTGGTTGGAATCTTGAAGCTGCCACCACCTCAGGTATGCTTCACAAAGCAAACAAAATATGCAGAGTTTTCCATGGATCTGATAGTCAAAGACATTGCCATTCAATTAGGTAACGAAACAGTTGCACTAATATCAACAGGTACAGAGTATTTGTGGCATCCCACCTAGTCACTTTTCAAATTCAGAACTGCCCAACTAAGTGGCTAATTGTAGTCATTTTGTAATCAGTGGGTTTTAATCAGCAATGTCCCCCAGAAGCACATGGGGAGATTTCTTCAAAAATTTAAATGTCTAAGCCCCAGTCCTGATTCAGAATCTTTGTAGTAAAACACAGACATCCATATTTTGCAACAGTTCTGGGGGGATTCTAATGTGCACCCCTAGTTAAGAATGACTGCTTTAAATAATAGTTCATCTTTCATTACACATTTTTTACTTCTGTCCTTTCCACAGAATCAAGCAAAAAACTTATGTGATTCATGTATATGTGGGAACAGCAATAAGAGAACAGATTTAATCTGAAGATTCTATGATATTGAATAAGCAACTATTAGTCTGAACATCAATTTTTAAAAAATACCTCTGCCTGGATGAGTATGATTCAATATATTAAAAGAGAACAAATAAAATCTGGAAGTTCTTAAGAGTCTGAAATTTTGGCTAAAATAAAAAATACTAGGCAACAAAAATTGTATTTTTTCTATGTAGTCCTCCTTCAGGTTGAACTTTCTCCATCAAAATAAAGTGAGGAAGAGGCTGGGCACAGTGGCTCATGCCTGTAATCCCAATACTTTGGGAGGCAGAGGTGGGCGGATCACTTGAGGTCAGGAGTTCCAGACTAGCCTGGTCAACATGACGAAACCCCATCTTTACTGAAAATACAAAAATTAGCTGGGCATGGTGATACATGCCTGTAATCCCAGCAACTTGGGAGGCTGAGGTAGGAGAATCACTTGAACCCAGGAGGTGGAGGCTGCAGTGAGCCGAGATTACACCACTGCACTCCAGCCTGGGTGACAGAGCAAGACTCTGTCTCAAAAATAAATAAATAAATAAAATAACAGGATGCCCAGTTAAATTTGAGTTTCACATACAGCACGAATAAATTTTTATTGTGTAAGTACGTTCCATGAAATATTAAGGATATTCTTATACTAAAAAATTAATTCGTGGTGTATATGAAACTCAAATTTAATTGACTGTCCTCTATGTTATCTGTCAACTCTACCCAAACTATTAAAGAGTTCACAATTCTATTCAACTTTATAAATCAGGATTAAACTTTGATTAAACTGAAAGTTATTTATCTTATACATTCCTTTAATAGCAAAGTATAAAATGCAATAAATTATGTTTTTAAAAACATTTTTCTTTTAATGTTTGCTTACCTCATTTAGGTATAATTCTCTCCCTACTTGGATATGTCTAATTGTATTCTGTTAAAAACCAGTGATGATTGTTTCTATTTACTAGCAGGTAATTCAGATTATGACTTGTCAGTTTCCTGCCAGTGACCACATTCTTAAACACTCATTGAGCATTATGCACCTTTTAAAATCAACATCTATTATTTCTAGAAACTTCCAGATACGTTGCAATAAAAGACCCTCTTAAGTTAGAATTTCTTTTTCTCTTTTATAATATTCTTTAGTTCTGCTTAAAATTCTTATTTTTCAAAATGCAACAGCATCAAATAAAATTAAAAAATAAAATGATCACAACTTACATTTATTTGAGTATTGAAAAGAATATGTCTGTAGGCCTGAGCTTTGCACAATATAGCATTAATCAAGATGATAACAGGATCATACTCAATGTATTTGTCCACAGGTTTCTGGCAGGATTTCTGAAATAATGCAGGATAATATTAGAACAAGCAAATGTATACTTTCTGGAATCCTCAAGGATTTCAAAACAGCAGGGTCTATTTTGGACACATATAGCAATATTGCCATATTAGCAATTATTTATTTATTTATTTATTTATTTATTTATTTATTTTTTTGAGACGGAGTCTCGCTCTGTCTCCCGGGCTGGAGTTGCAGTGGCCGGATCTCAGCTCACTGCAAGCTCCGCCTCCCGGGTTCACGCCATTCTCCTGCCTCAGCCTCCCGAGTAGCTGGGACTACAGGCGCCGCCACCTCGCCCGGCTAGTTTTTTGTATTTTTTAGTAGAGACGGGGTTTCACCATGTTCACCAGGATGGTCTCGATCTCCTGACCTCGTGATCCACCCGTCTCGGCCTCCCAAAGTGCTGGGATTACAGGCTTGAGCCACCGCGCCCGGCCATTAGCAATTATTTATATAAACTTCCATTCAGATATAAAATGTTCGTCTACATAAGAAAGGGTTTCAGAAAGGACTAAATATAATCTTCTAGGCTAGGAATATTAATATTTTAACCTCATATTCAAGAAGCTAAAAATATATCTAATTTAAAGACTGAGTTTAGGCAGGAAAGTATTGTAGAAGATTTTACTTTCAATCTATACAGACTCTATGTCCAATTCTACTTTCAATTTGTAGGAATTATTATAAAATAAATACATTTATAATGCACTTTCATTGATAAATTATTGCCTCTTGGCTAGATGCCCCTGACTTTGTGGTTCTTGGCATATGATTTGGAGAAAAGTACTCAGTAAAGTTACCTTGTCCCCAGAACTACTGAGAGCTGCAAGCAGGTAAAGAACGGGGCACAATTCCAAAGATCCTGAGGTGGCCGGTAACAGGGGAAGCCTGGGATTTTCTCCAGTAACATCAAGGATATGGAAAGAAAATGGTTTTTCTCTGCTAGAGTAGAGGCAATGGAGAGTGCTGGGCTGTGTAAGGAACTAGGTTGTGCAGCCTAGATCTAGGTTCCAAAATCAAGGCTCCCTTGGCTCTTAGCAGTTCACATTAAATGGCTTTCTTCCCCCCTGAAGGGTCACCAATTTAGAGTTCAGATTCTCTAGACACATGTGATTACAATGTTACCAAATTCCCACACCATTAGAACATAAAAAATGCAGGTATACACAAACAAGCTCATTAGAAATGTGACCTCTAAAGCAGTACTAGTCACAAAGTTGCATCAAAGCTACTATTCACTTTATAAAACTAGAGCAGTACTCCCATAGCCACAGTTTTGCTTTCGGCAGTTTGTAACCTGAGGTCAACAACATTCTGAAAATTAAATGGAAAAATCCAGAAATAATCCTAAGTTTTAAATTGCACGCTGTCCTGCTCTACTGCCCGGGATGTGAATCATCCCTTTGTCTAGTGTGTCCACGTTGCAGATGCTCCCTGCCTGTTAGCCATCTAGTTGCTGTCCAGGTTAACAGGATTAAGGATCGTAGTATTGCAGTGCTTGTGGTTCAAGTCACCCTTCTTTGACTCAACATTGGCCCCAAAGCACGAGAGTAGTGATGCTGGCAATTTTACAGCCAAAGAGAAGCTGTAAAATGCTTTAAGTGAAAAGGTGAAAGTTCTCGGCTAATAAGGAAAAAAACAATCTTATGCTGAGGTTAAGATCTATGGTAAGAATGAATCTTCTACCTGTGCAACTGTAAAGAAAATAAATTGTGCTAGTTTTGCTGTGGCGTTTCATACTGCAAAAATTAAGGCCACAGTATGTGAGAAGTGCTAAGATGGAAAAGGCAGGGCCAGGTGCCATGGTTCACATCTGTAATACCAGCACTTTGGGAGTCCGAGGTGGGAGGATCACTTGAAGCCAGAAGTTCGAGCCCATCCTGGGCAACAAAGCAAGACTGTCTCTGTCTCTCTCTCAAAAAAAAAAAAAAAAAAAAAAAAGAAAGAAAGATGGGAAAAGTATTACATTTGTGGGTGGAAGGCATGAACAGAAATGTGTTCCAACTGATGGTAATCGGGTTCCGTACTACCTATGGTTTCAGGCACTCATTGTGGGTCCTGGAATTTATCCCCCAAAGAGAATGGGGACTACTGGAATGGCTACAATTCACACGCATAACATTTGGAAACTTTGAGGAGATAAAATAGAAGAGTTGCGAGTATAAAAACAGTCTAGGCTGGCCTTTTAACTACATTAAAGTGCTGGAAGAAAAATGAAGTGCACTGAAGAATACTGACCCTGCAATTCAAATGTAATAAAAAATTGGATGTGTTCCCAATTTACATAGTTTCTCCACTTCATTTGCGTCATTACAGGAATAGGTATGTTTTTCAGTTACCAAGTGATCCAATGACGGGAGATGTGCTGTTACCTCAAACTTAATTCTGCTTAATCAGGGCCGGGCGCTGTGGCTCATGCCTGTAATCCCAGCACTTTGGGAGGCCAAGGTGGGCAGATCATGAGGTCACAAGATTGAGACCATCCTGGCTAACATGGTGAAACCCCATCTTTACTAAAAAAAAAAAATACAAAAAATTAGCCGTGTGTGGTGGCAGGTGCCTGTAGTCCCAGCTACTTGGGAGGCTGAGGCAGGAAAATGGGGTGTGAACCCGGGAGGTGGAGCTTGCAGTGAGCCGAGTTCGGGCCACTGCACTCCAGTCTGGGCGACAGAGCAAAATTCCGTCTCAAAAAAAAGAAAAAAAATCTGCTTAATCAAACTGAGGCATAAGGAGTTAATATTTTTGCAGTTCTTTATCTGAGCAGGGAATAAGCCAGCATCTAAACAGAAGCCGCAGAATCAGAAATTCCATGTCCATGACAAAGAGCTGTTTGATAGGTCTTCCTTGGCTACTCACGGGGAGCATATCTCCTTCCTTTCTACGTGCAATATTGGGACACCAGAGAGGCTGCTTCATGTTAAAATGGAAACCCTAAGAAGTCAGGGGTCCTCTCTGTCCTTTAAATGTTCTCTAAAACCCATTTTTGGACAGCATCACAAGTCTAAGGCTGGGGATTTGGACAATACTTGGAAGGAGGCAGGCAGAAACCAACACCAAGAGACACAGCAGCTGTTATTCCTTTTGCATTCATCTGTTTGACAAAAGTCTTTGGAGCTGCTATCGCATGCATAACAATCGCTCTCTTTTCTTGGCCATTGTATGGACCAGGAACTTGCAAGGTGCTGGATACTCACCTTCAGCCACAGTTTCTATCCTCAAGGACCTAACAGTTTAGAAGCAGAAGACAAATATGCCTCTATGATATGGTCTGATGACCACAGTTCATCAGACTGTGTAGCATCCAACGGCTACAATGGGATGAGCACAGGGTGATATGAAATCAAACAGAGGAGGCAGCTTCTGGTAGTATGTGATATCCTATGTGCTTTGCCCATTTCCCTTCTTAGCATTCGGCGTGTTTTATAAATGCTGAGAAGTCATTAGAATTCGCTGGTTCCCTCTCAGTTTACACCTCACTTTCCTTGTTCTCCCTCTGTTATTTGCTTTTCCCTTAAGTGCTGCTTGCAACTTCCTTTCCCTCTGCCTTCACCTTGAATGTAAAGAGAAAAACTACACACACACACACACACACACACACACACACACACACGCACACACGAAACAAACAAATGTAGATATCCCAAAACAGACCACTGGGAGTCGTATTTATTCAATTTAGTATATATGCTTTTTTTCTTTTCTTTCCTTTTTGAGACAAGGTCTCACTCTGTCGCCCAGGCCTGGAGTGCAGTGGCGGGATCTTGTCTCATTACAGTCTCTGCCTCCCGGGCTCAAGCGAACCTCCCACCTCAGCCTCCTGAGTAGTTGGGGCTACAGGCATGTGCCACCATGCCCAGCTGATTTTTGTAGTTTAGTATAGATGGGTTGGGGGCAGGGGGTGGTCTCACCATGTTGCCAAAGCTGGTCTTGAACTCCTGACCTCAAGTGATCTGCCATTTAGTCTCCCAGTGCTGGGATTATAGATGTGAACCATCATGCCTGCCCAGATTTAGCAACTATGTTTCTTATGTTTCTTATTTTGGCAAAATTGTTTCATTTGCTACTTTATAGGCAAGTATCCTGAAAAGAGAAAAATCTTCCTCTAAAGAATCCCTACAGCACAAGGACCAAGCATACTCTGGGAATTCAGGCTGCTTCCACTGCCTGTCTCAATATGGATATGACTTCCTCTGTCCTGCTGTGTTCTCCAATGCCTGACGAATCAGATCTCTTTTAGAATATAAATCAGCCAAACCAAATTTGTTCTTAAATATTCCTGCTGTTTCCTTCCTGTCATCTCTAGGAGCATTCCCTTCCCTTCTTTAAGTCTTTAAGCTCCTCAAGGATAGGGCCATGTCTTATTCATCCTCACATCTAGGATCCCAAGGGTGGGAGCCGAATGCTGTAGTGCTGAAGGAAATGGAAACTTAGGAGAATCTTATAGGAGTTTTGTTTTGTTAACATAATAATGAATGTATTAAATATCTGTGCACTTAAAATAAGCCAAGCCCTATAGTAAATACAGAGTACTGTATCTTTTTTTTTTTTGAGACAGAATCTCACTCTGTCGTCCAGGCTGGAGTGCAATGGCGCAATCTCAGCTTCACTGCAAACTCTGCCTCCTGGGTTCCAGCAATTCTCCTGCCTCAGCCTCCCAAGTGGCTGGATTACAAGCACGCACCACCACGCCTGGCTAATTTTTGTACTTTAGAGAGACGGGCTTTCACCGTGTTGGTCAGGCTGGTCTTGAACTCCTGACCTCGTGATCCGCCTGCCTTGGCCTCCCAAAGTGCTGGGATTACAGGTATAAGCCACCGTGCTTGGCCAAAAGTACTGTATCTTTAAGCATACTTATAATAAATTGTGAAGAGCTGAAGCAGCAGGATTGGCTAAAAGCAAGGGACACATGATACATTAGACAGAAGAAAGAGAAACACAGAAAGGCAAGCTGGGAGGAATAGCAGTGAAAAAACAAGCAGAGCAAAAGGAGAGGAGACTGGGATGAAAAATACAGGTGAGCAATCAGGCTGAGTACCTTGCTGACTCCAAGTTTGGTAGGGAAGAGACCAAAGTATGTATGAGTAAGCACTTAGAAACTCTGGAGATTATGTCACAACAAATGGTCTAATGTCTAAAAACTTCTTACTTTTTGTATCTCAGAGGTTGGAGAGCCTTTAAAATAATTCATCGCTTCATGGTTTAATTTTTTAGTCTGGCATTAACGAAACGATTTTTCCTGAGTGGTGCTATTATCGTCTAAAGTTTAGTATGCATTAGTATGATAGTGACAAGGCTATTACAAACTCTGTCTCATTATGGAATGACTGTGGACAATAACGAATCCATAAAGTACTGTGCCACCATTCAATACTCCAAATATAACTCCAAAATCCATCTCCTGGGAGAAAGAGTATGATGTTAGGGAACAAAGGGGAGGGGGGAAGTGAATGTTGACCTAAACAGCTATCCAATAATTATTTTGCCTTTCCATAAACAAAACAAATACCTGTTGTTTAGCAAAGGGATTTTGTTAGCTTAATGCCAACAAAAAAGAGATTTTTTGTATTTTTAAAGACTCCTAAAATGCATATACAAATACTAGCTTTTCTTCAGACCATATTCAGTTATGTGGTTATCATCTTCCAAATGAACCATTTAATTGGACCAGTCCAAAAGTTATTAAGTTTAGACCACGTATAAGATCTTGTTCTCTTCCTCCTACCTGGATGGCCAAGCATGTGCTAATCTAAAAACCTGGAAGGGATACATTTATTCAACAGATATTTACTGAGTGGCATCCACATGTCAGTCGCTGTTCTGAGTGATACAGCTACGTTAATGAATAAAACAGACAGAATGTCTGTCCTTGTGTAAATTACTTTCCAGTAGGAGAAGATACACAACACTAAGTCAATTATATACAAGATTACTAGAAGATAGGCGTTATAGAGAAAGACAAAGCTGGGAAGCCTATCATACTTTTCAATAGGGTAGTCAGAGTAGACTCTCTGAGATGTTTGAAGGAGGTAAGGGAATTAGTCACGCAGATACCTGATAGAAGAGTGCTCCAGGCATTGTGCAAAGGCCCTGAGAAAGGAACCTGCCTAGTTTGAGAAACACCAGGAGGCCAGTGGGACTGCTGTAAAATAAGGAAGGGAAAGAGTAGCAGGAGACTACATAGGGCCTCATAAGCCAGTTCAGGGATTCTGGCCTTAACTCTGAGATGGAAAACCATCAGAAAGTTTTGGTCAAAGGAATGATATGATCTAAATTATATTTTTCAAGGATCAGTCCCTGGCTACCGCGTGGAGAAAAGACTGAAGAAGTGCAACGATGATGTAGGGAGACCAGATAGGAGTTACAACAATAGTTCGGGTAGACATGATGGTGGCTTGGATGAGGATTGTAGCAGCAGGAGTAGTGAGAAGTAGTGGATTCTGAACATAATTTGAAGACAGAACAGGATTTGCTGAATAACTGAATATGGGATGTGAGAGGAAGAGTAGAAATAGGGATGACACCAAGGTTTCTTGGTTTTAGGAGTTAAAATGGTAAAGTTAACACTAACTGTGATGGGTATATGTGAGCTGTCTATTGAAATCCAAGTGGACAAGTCAAGTAGGTAGTTGGACATTTAAATCTGCAGTTTAGGGAAGAGGTTCAGGGTAGAAATATAAATTTGGAAATTGTCCAAATGTTGATGGTATATAAAGCCATGAGACAGAATGAGCTCTTCCAGGGAAAGCATGCAGACAGAAGGAGGCCCAATGACTACGCCTTGGAATACACCATGATTAAGAGCTAAGGGAGGTGAAGCAAAAGCAGAAAGGAGATTGAGGGGTAATAGCCAGTGAAGTAAGAAGACAATAAGAAGAGCACTGAGTCCTGAGAAGCGCACACAGCATTTCAAGGAGGAGAAAGTCATGAGGTAAAATGCTGCTGATCATTAACCGAGAATCGACTACTGGATTTAGCAAAGTGGAAGTGGTGATCTTAACAAGAACAGTTTCTAATGAAATGTGGGTGCGAATGTGACTAAAGCAGGTTCAAGAGAAACTAGGAAAGGAAATAGACAGTACAAACATATCTTAGAAGGCCTGCTTTCTAACTAAGAAGAAAAAGAGCAGAAGCTAAAGGGGGAAGTGGCAGCAAGCGTATTTTGTTGGTGGTGTTGGTTTTATTTTTATTTTTTTGATGGAAGAAGTAATAGTATGCATGCTGGTGGGCATGATCCAGCAGAAGGCAGAAGAAGACAAGAATACAGCAAAGAAATAACAAATGCCAGTATTGTGTTTATATTGGTTTATGTTGTTGCAAACCTGGTGGAAGTTCTCTTCTGTTTTCGCGGTGGCTCACGCCTGTAACCCTAGCACTTTGGGAGGCTGAGGTGCGTGGATCATTTGAGGTCAGGAGTTCGAGACCAGCCTGGTCAACACGGTGAAACCTGGTCTCTACTAAAAATACAAAAATTAGCCCGTCGTGGTAGTGCGGGCCTGTAATCCCAGCTACTCGGGAGGCTGAGACAGGAGAATCGCTTGAACTCGGGAGGCAGAGGTTGTAGTGGGCTGAGATTGCCCCACTACACTCCAGCCTGGGTGACAGAGGGAGACCCCATCTCAAAAAAAAAAAAAAAACAAAAAAAACAAAAACGAAATAAGATTGCCAGACAGCATGAAAGGCCCACATGAGGTTAATGGTCACAAATTTGTTTCCCCCAGCAACGTACTGCTGCATGGGTACAGGGACAAGACCGGGCAATATGTTGGATTTAACAAGGGTTGACATTTTGACAAAGGAGGGAAAGCATTTGAGAGAGGAACAGGAAATTGAGGGTGTATGCACCAAAACGTTATGTGGTTGACAGATTATATAGGTATACACTCAGTTTGTCTATTCTCTTGTATATTACTACAGACCATAATTTACTAAAGAGATTATTAGAAAATCACAAGATCTAAAATGGGACAAAAATGTACTCTCTATTCTGTGACACGTTCTTTGCTAATTAATACCCCCAAAGAACCTCCAACTTTGTAGACTCTTTAAACATAGGATTATTCTCTCTTAATAAACTACGAACACCTTGAAATGAGAATTTTTACTTCCTCACTTTTGGGTTTTGTACCACCAACGTCTAGCATAGTGCTTTGTACACAGCAGACAATTGACGAATTCGTACAATTGACGAAACCTTAAAAAGCATCGTAGGTGGATTCAACACGAGTTGTGGAGGGTAAGGATGGTACCATCTCTCTGTCAAAGGGAGAAGAGCTACAAGGAAGTAGCTTTGGCATGAACCAAAATGTCAACCGAATTGATCTTTACATTTCTCTGCAAAATGCCCACATCTACCTCTGCCTGGCGGTCCAGTCCGTTCGCCAGCTTAGGTCGTACCACCCAAATATGCCCCAGGATGAGAAAAGCGCTGTCGGGTAGCTGAGTTCTCTATCAGTACAGATATTCATGCAAAGACCCCGGGCAGGAATATCAACTACCGAACTAAAGACTGTATCAGAGGACCCTGCTCCTCGCGGTCCCCAAATCCCGCCGCGCCATTTTCTTCTCAAGGACACCCCACATCTGACAACTCACACAGATGGTTATCTTCAGCACACCGTGGTTATAGTCTCGGTACAACTCTTTGGCCTCCTGGTTGCATTCGATGCACCTGTACTGGCAGGAGGCCGAGGCAGCAGTAGGAGTCGCTGCCACCCCATCCACATTCCCTTTCCCCTGCTGCAGCCCGCTCCGCCCGCCGTTGCCCATTTCCACTCAACTGCAGCTCAGAACTTCCGATTCTGTGGCGGGTAAGACGTCAGACGCCAGACCGGAAGATTTGCGCCGCGCGGGGCTTATGGGATTCGTAGTCCCAGCACCGGCAAGGTGGCCAGGGGCTGGTCGAGCTGGGACTACCATTCCCAGCACACAATGCTTCTCCCTTTGCCCCACCCCCTTGCCACGGTCCACCTGCCCGCTGTGGGTTAGAGGCGGGGAGGCCTGAGAGCCGGGCAAGGGCTGTCGCACATGCGCCTTGAGGGAAGATGGCACCTGCCGGCTGCTGCTGCTGCTGCTGCTTCTGGGGCGGCGCTGTGGCCGCCGCGGGCGCCGCCCGGCGTGTCTTGCTGCTGCTGCTGCTGGGGGTCCTGTCCGCCGTGCCGCGGCCGGGAGCCCTGGCCACCGAGCACTACTCGCCGCTCTCCCTGCTGAAGCAGGAGCTGCAGCACCGGCAGCAGCAGGAGGCCCCGGCGGGCGGCGGCGGCTGCAGCCCGCAGTCCGGGGACTGGGGGGACCAGTACTCTGCCGAGTGCGGCGGTGAGTGGGCGGCGGCGGGCGTCTAAGTCGGCCGGGGCCACGGGGCGACGGGGCTGGGGTCCGGGGCCGGGGTACGGGCCGCCCGGGCCTCACGCCTCCGGCTGCGGCGCGCGATCCGCGGGAGCCGGCTCCGCCAGGGGTCCTGTCGGGCTGCTTCCCGCCGCTGCCACCCACGCCGCCGCTTGCCCTCCTGCAACCGCCTCTGGTCAGGGCGGCGAGTCGAGAAAAGAGCTGACGGCATGCTCCCGGGGCCAGGGCGGCCTCTCCTGAGTCTGAAGCGACTGTTGGAAGGGTGGCAGGGGAGACGGCAGGTGGCCCGGGACAGCCCTGTTCCCGCCGCCGGCCTCCCGAGGATACCAAGGGGGCGAGGGAGGGGCGGACGGATGAGCACCCAGCCCGGCGTCTTGCGGAGCCCGCCCCGGGAGGGAGACGCCTGGCCCATCTTAGGCCTGGAAATCAGGTTTCCTGATCTCCTGGGTTAATGTCTCGTATAAAACAGTTCCTAAAAATTCGATCCCTGGAATGGAAAAAAAGAGCAAGCCCTTCTTATCTGCTCGTTGACATCTTGCTTCCAGTTGTTTAAGATTAACCTGCGATCTGTCAGGTATCTCCCAGAGTGAAAGAAGGCCCCTGCAGGCCTTGAGCCTGGGTGTCAGTGCCGTGTGTGTATTGGAGCTACGCCAGCTCATTCATTAAGAATGGGCGCTATTAGCTTCAGTTTAATAAATAATAGCAGATGCCTCTGGAACGAAATACATGTGTACATTTTTTTTTGTTTTGAAGTTCTGTCGTGGGTCTTTTTACCCATCAATCCCCTCCCTTTCTCTTTCCCCATTCTCTATGTGAGTTCCCTTATAGTTTGCTTTGGGAAAGGCCTGGGTCTACCAAACTCACTAGGAGATGGTTGCTTTTAAGACTTGGCAGCGGTTTTCTTTAGCATTGTGTACCTGGGAAAACAATACCTTTTTTTTTTTTTTTTAGTTGAGATGAGACATCAAGATTAGCACAATCTGATTTCCTTTTAGCACAATCTGACTTCCTTGAGGAAGTGTCACTCACTGAGAGGTATGTGACTTTTTTTATTTTACAGTAGGCGGTAGCTGGTAACAGCATAACACGGCTAGCCTTGCACAGTGGAAAACGAATGGCGTTTACTTGCCTCTGTCACTTTCTGTATCTCTGAGCTAGTGAATTACCTGTCTTTGTAAAATGCCTCCTCTGTAAGTGGAAAGCACTGTTCACCTAATTGTGGGGTTTTATTTTCCTCACGAGGGTGCTGTGAGGGAAATGAGAAGTAGCCGACATATATTGAGTGCTTGCTGTATGCCAGGTGCTGTTCTAAGTGCTTTAGGTCTATGAGCCTAGTATATTAGTCTGTCAGAAAAACAGTAACCACCTCATTAGATGGTGGCTCATTTTCTCAGATGAACAAACTGAAACATAGTGAAATTGTCATCTTCTTGAGATCCCACAGCTGCCAAAGGAGGAACCCATGTAGTCGGGCTCCAGACAAAACCTTTGTCTTCACTAAGTTGTTGTAGGTAGGCAAACCACATCTGTAGTATTTACTTGCATATGGTGCATGTTGGGTAAATTTCCGTTTCTCCCTTGGTCATGTGGTGCTTACTGGCTAAAGGAGCCCCAGCGTTTAGATAGTAGAAGGTATATATTGATTAATACTATGAAATCTATTGGTATTATTGATGTCAGTGCCTCATTTGATTCTTTGGTGTCAGGCTAACCACCAGTATTTAAGAACCCTTGTTCAAGCCAGCTCTGACTTGTATTATGATTTTTCCCTGGAGGATGAACATTGTATCATGAAGCTTTAAACATAATTTATTTAGATGTTTCTACCTTCTTTTTCTCTCTCCCATGTAGTACTTATTTTTTCTAGCTTGGAATTTAAAATGTACTCTTGCAAATGAACGACCTGAGTCTTTCAGATCACCTCCTCTGGCTGTGTGAGTAGCTGCCAACAGGTGCTAAATGCGGGCAGCTGCCGCTGTGGTCACCCAAGAAGTCATTTCCAGAATCAACTACTTGGAGCTCCAGCTGTTTCCCTCAGCTTTCCTGGCTGCAGTATGTGACAAAAGCCATCTCTGTTGTTGTAGGGGCTACTGAAATACTTCTCATTTCTTCCTCTTCGCCCTGGACAACTGTGTAGAAGCTGGACCCTATGAAACCTGCTTCATTTCTTCTCTGTCCTAGGATGTGGGGATGAATTCAGGATTTACAACTAACCATGCCATAGCCTGAGGGGCAGCTGATGCTCTGTATCTGGAAACTCATTTGAGCAACATTAGGGTCTAGACAAATGTCAGGATCCAGAACTAGTCAGTTCTTCAGAATCATACAGACTTGGCTTTACTAAGCATTGATCATGCCATCGTCTCTTGCTTGCCTGTCCAGCCACAAACCTGTTCATATCAATCCAGCACATATACTGAGGACAAGCACAGCAGCACAACCACTTTTCAGAATCTTTCCCACAGCTTTCAGGTTCAAATGGCTGAGCTGATGCCTGCTTGGGTCTAAATTTAAATCTGCATAGCTCCTTACAAGCCGTATGTTTATTCCCTTGAGACAGAACTGCCAGTGATTGTACATACAAGGACAATGGCTGGTGGGAGCCCACCAGTCCAAAAACAACAGACTGGCAATGGCTGGCCCAGCTATACACACCACCATCACATGGAATCCAGGTCCCAGGGAACAGCCTAATTGTTCAGTGGGCTGAGTCCTACCCAGATCCACTGCAGAGGTTACAGGCATGGATGCCCCTCTGGTGCCATATGTCTCAGCCTGAGCTTTGCATGTTTCCTGTTCCCCCTTTTAACATTTTCTACTCCACATTTTTACCGTAACCTTTTTGATTTTTGATTTTATTTATTTTTACCTTTTTACTTGAAAAGCATATATAACCACAAATTTGTCTTCTCTGTTTACTTGTAGAGAAAATAATATTTTTAAAAAAGGAACACTGTATTGTACATATTTTAAAAATAAAAGTAAAATTCCTGTTGCCAAAGCCCTATCTTTAATTTGTAACTGTAGAAGGAAATAATGAACAGAAGTATTTTTCCAATTCTTTCCTCACTTTTTTAGTTATATCATCATAAACACTCTGCAATCTTTTTTAATCCTTTTGATAGTGAAGTAGGTGCTGTTGTTTTTTTCTATTTTTTTAGAGACAGGGTCTTGCTCTGTTTTCCCGGAGGTAGTTCAGTGGTGCTATCATAGCTCACAGCCTCGAATTGCTGGTTTGAAGCCATCCACCTGCCTCAGCTTCCCAAGTAGCTAGGACTACAGATGTGTACCACCATGCCCAGCTATTTTTTTTTTTTCTGTAGAGACAGCGTCTGGCTATGTTGTGCCTAGGTTGGTCAAACTCCTGGACTCAAGCAGTCCTTCCACCTCAGCCTCCCAAAGTGTTGGGATTACAGGTGTGAGCCACCATGCCTGGCCAATGCTGTTTTTAATTCCCATTTTACAAACTGAGACAGAGAAGTTAAGGTTACACAGTGAAGAGTGGAGCCAGGATTTGAACCTGACCTGGCCATTTGTGTGTTATCTTCAGTAATTGTTGCATATTAGTGTAATTTCTTACTAATATTAATGATAAAGTCCTATACCTTCAAGCTTTGTTGAAAGTTACATTCTTAAATCACTGTTAGAATTTTGTATTTGACTACAAATACAAGGATGCTTCACCGAACCTAGTATTTTGAACTGCATGACTAGAATGGGTTTGTTCTTTCATTGAAAAAGTATTTGTATACCTACTAGATGCTACTTAGTATTCTGGACCCTGGTGATGCAGCACAGCTGACTGAGTTCCTAGTGTGGATCCTGTGTCTTGATGAGGGAAGAAATAAGTACAGTTACATACCATTTAACAACAGAATATGTTTTGAGAAATGTGTCGTTAGGCGATTTCATCATGGTGCAAACATCAAAGAGTGTTTACACAGACCTAGATGGAATAGCCCATTACACACCTTGGTTGTATGGTATAGCCTGTTGCTCCCAGGCTACAGACCTGTAGCATATTACTGTACTGAATACTATAGGCAGTTGTAACGTAGTGACAAGTGTTTGTATATCTAAATATAGAAAATGTACAGTAAAAATATGGTATTACTGTCTTATGGGACCATTCTCATAGATATGTGGTCCATCATTGGCCAAATCATTATGTGGCGCGTGACTCTATATAGTAGGGCCTGGTAATACATGCCTTGAAAATAAAGCAGTGTGACAGGATAAAGAGCAGTGTGCAGGTGCTACTTTAAGAGGTGGCCTGGGATGGCTTCTGGTAAGGAGACATTTGAGCTGAGACTTGGATAGAGTGAGATTTGGAGTGATCTTAGAAATATCTTAATTTGCCACTCTAATTTTATAGATCTAGTGAATTAAGGTCTTGTGAAATTGTAACTTGTTCATTGATTTAAAAATTCAGGTTCTCTGCTCTTCTTTTTTTTTTTTGAGATGGAGTCTTGCCCTGTCACCCAGGCTGGAGTGCAGTGGTGTGATCTCAGCTCACTGCAACCTCCGCCTCCCGGGTTCAAGTGATTCTCCTGCCTCAGCCTCCCAAGTAGCTGGAATTACAGGCGCCTGCCACCAAGCCCAACTAATTTTTTGTATTTTTAGTAGAGACGGGGTTTCACCATGTTGGCCAGGCTGGTCTGGAACTCCTGACCTCGTGATCCGCCCACCTTGGCCTCCTAAAAGGCTGGGATTACAGGCGTGAGCCACCACACCTGGCCCCTCTGCTCTTCTTACCAAAGCTAAACTATATCTCTTTCAAATGTAGTATGCATCATGTATTAAATTATATCTTTATACTCTTTACAGACAGTATAAGGTATATTTTATGGTTCAAGCATATGCATTTCTATAAGTTGTTTTAAAAATACTTTTTTTCTCCTTTTGTCTTGAAAATGTAGTAGTAACAAGAACAGTGAGTTTGTGAGAATCTTTTTTCCAATGCCTTCAGCTTTTTTTCACTGCTCTTGAGTGATGCAGCCCTGTACTTGATGTCTTAATTTTCTTTAGTTTGTTGAAATTAATGAACCCAGAATTGTGTTTGTTCTATTTTTTCCGCAGTTCTTTATGGGAAAAGGCATTTAGAGTCTGTCTGTCCAATTTGGGAATTATGAGCTGCCAGAAAAATAAGGAAGTAGCTGTGAACCTAGCTCTGTGTTTTTGACAAAATTGGTAACACTGAGATTGTCGGTGTATGTGGTAGCTTTCTTAATTAAGGAATTGGCCATTTAAATACGTGAAGTCAGTCTTTTCGCTCACGGCACATAGATCATTGCTATGCCTAGAGATGGGAGAGAATCAACAGAAGGAAACTTACGATATGAGAGCTATTTCCTTTTTTGCTCTATGAGGAAGTTGAGAACCACATTTTGTGCTCAGTCATAGCAACTGTGGTAACCATTATTGTGAGTGTATTTGGTCAATCCTTTCGTCTCCTGGCTCTGATTTTCTGTGTTTGTCATCGTACATAGTTTCATGGCAGACCTCTTCATGTCTTGTTTTTCTTTTTTTTTTTTTTTGAGATGGAGTCTTGCTCTGTCGCCCAGACTGGAGTGCAGTGGCCGGATCTCAGCTCACTGCAAGCTCCGCCTCCCGGGTTTACGCCATTCTCCTGCCTCAGCCTCCCGAGTAGCTGGGACTACAGGCGCCCGCCACCTCGCCCGGCTAGTTTTTTGTATTTTTAGTAGAGACGGGGTTTCACCGTATTAGCCAGGATGGTCTCGATCTCCTGACCTCGTGATCCACCCGTCTCGGCCTCCCAAAGTGCTGGGATTACAGGCTTGAGCCACCGCGCCCGGCCTCATGTCTTGTTTTTCAAGGCGTACCTGAGTAAATTTGCCAGGGCAACGTCGCTGTGCTCAGAGACTGAGGCACAGAGTGATGAAGAGATTGTGATCTTGCCACATCCTGGCCCCTGTGCCATTGCCAGAGGGTGTTTCCCTTTTACTCACTGAACGGCATCTTTCAGAAAATCCTCTGGTTTAGAAGTAGCATTTTACAGCTTAAGCCCTATGATGATGGCAGCCTATCATTCACTTTTTCACATATATCTGTTGTCATTAAGACTTACATCTACCTTTTAAAAGATCTACACATTGCTAAACCTGTTCAGCTTCAGGTGATAAGGGTTAATTATTATTTTCTAATCTCTGGGTGGAGGCAGAAGTTACGTGGCTTGGGTTTTAGAACCTACTTGGAGCATGACTGTAGGAAAGTCAAGGCCCTTCAATGTGCACCACTCAATGTACAGACAGCTTAGCTTCGTTGCACTCGATAAATACATGACTAACTTTTAAAACTTCTCCCTTTCACAATGGGTTGTTTTAAAGAGGTCATTTTATTTGGGCTCATCTTATCTTGCAGATAGAATAAATACATGATTTATCAAAGTAGCAGAATTTTAATACTTTTAACTTTGGGTGAATGCTTTCTGACATTTTCCTTTTCTTATGTTTTGGTTTTACTTTTTTATCGAAATACAACATATATACAGGAAAGTACATATGTCCTAAGTGTAGATAACTCAATATATTTTCATAAGCTGAACAACTTATGTAATCAGAAAGAACCGAAATCAATAGCTGTCTGTTTTTAAGATTGCCGATAGTCTCATTCCATGCTAACCCTGGTTTCATTTGGGAACTGTTTTGCCTTTCTTTATATCTGATTTAGGGTCCAGCACCATGCAGTGGACTTACACTGCACATGTGCTGGCATTCTTTCCATAGACTTTCACTTAGGAATCAGTTGGTGCATGTCAGGACCACCTCTACAAGAGAGGACCAGTTGTCTTCTCTTGCACCTTTTCCCTGCTGGTGTTTGCGATGTTCTCAGTGACTCTGTATTCCCTTGTCACTAATCTTTTCATGTCAGTGCCTGGCTCTGCTTCAGCATTCCCTGTGGAGTTGATGTTGTCTGCCAGTATGTGTGGGCTTATGAGAAAGCTTTTAGCTCTTAAAAGTATGTGTCACTTTGAGCATCTGATGCATCTTCAGTCTAGTGTATAAACTTACGCTAAGTAACTGCCCTTTGTAGGGAAGGCCTGGCCACCCGGTTTGTTGGTTAAGGCATCCTTCTTCTGTTCTGCTCATGTAATTTGCTACTGTGCCTTTTTTTCCATCCTGTGCAGTGAATTCCTTTTCTTTTGATTCTTTACATGTGTTAATATTTGTATGTGGGTTAAGATACCTTTGATTCGATTACATTCAAGCTTTATTAAAAAACAAAACAAAACAAAACTTCTGTCTCTTTAAGATGGCTTTTGTGGATCCTTGGTTCCAATGGATTAATTATATGTTTACTTTATAATTTAATACTCAGCAGGCAGTCTCTATTTTCAGTTTGCTTTACGATAACACATCTCAGGTACTGATGAATATTTCATTTCATTAAATGAAGCATATAAATTCTTCAGAGCATTTTGTCTGTTATTACACTCTAAAAGGAATTTACCCCTTGGGACCATATTTCGGGGCCATTGAGCAATGTAGTATACGATGTCAACTGTGGTTGTATGTTTTTTTTTTTTTTTTTGAGATGATGTCTTGTTCTGTCGCCCAGGCTGGAGTGCAGTGGCGCGATCTCCGCTCGCTGCAAGCTCTGCCTCCTGGGTCCACACCATTCGCCTGCCTCAGCCTTCCAAGTAGCTGGGGCTACAGGCGCCTGCCACCACGCCTGGCTAATTTTTTTGTATTTTTAGTAGAGACGGGGTTTCACCGTGTTAGCCAGAATGGTCCCGATCTCCTGACCTCGTGATCTGCCTGCCTCGGCCTCCCAAAGTGCTGGGATTACAGGCGTGAGCCACCATGCCTGGCCACCTGTGGTTGTCTTATATGTGCAAAAATTGATAAAAGCAAAAGACACTACAAGTTGATACCACATAGCCACCTGGCCTTCAGGTAGTTCTTCCAGCCACAAGAATTCTGCCTTCTCTTCCCAGGTTTACCCTGTACCTGAGATTAGGATTGTCGATAAATAAGTTGTAGCCTATCCAAGGGAAAAGCCCAGTCATCCTTGTATTCAAGTAGCTCAGTGTACAGTCTGTTATAACTAGGTGGTTGAGTGATGAGTGCTACCCAGCAGCTATTGATTTCCTTCTAAATTGGCCATGGGTTTGCTGCTTATAAGCTTTCAGTCAGTTTTCTCACACACATGGATGTGTGAGAAATACATGCTACTGCCAGTGCCACCTTCTCTCCTGCCTTGGAGGTGATGACTGTCATCTTATTTGACTAAGAAAGAAGCAGTGAGAAAACAACTTCCTTGCTCCCCACCACCCCAGCTGCTGGCCTGCTGGCAGATGGACTGGTCGATTTTGCTTTCTGTGCTGTTGTGGTGGCTGAGTGGCCGGCGCCTCTGCCTAGTTCAGCTCTCTGTTCACTGGCTGTCATTTCCTCTTGTCTTCCATCAGCATATAGATGGTCTTAATAACTACCATCCTGAAAAGACAAGCAACCAAGATGACCACACATCCCTCCAGCCGCTGCCCCATCCATCTACCTCCTTTTACAGCAGAATTCCTCAAAGGAGATGTTCATATGGACTGCCTCCACCACTCCACTCTCTCTTGGACCTTCTATGGTTAGCTTTTGTCCTCGTCACTGTGCCAAAACTGCTCTTCTTAAGGTCAGTTGTGTGTGAGGTTTAGGAGGAGAGGAAAGAAGTTTCAAGACACTGCTATACCTAAATTGTTCTTACTAGGACCCAGCATTGGCAGAAAGAGTTGTGACAAATGTACCGTGTTCTTCATTGCTGTGGCAAGACCTGGCTGTGCTATGTCTTTGTTTTGTGACTTTAAACATGTTCATTAACCTTGAGTTTATTTCCCCATGTGTACAGTGGGCATAGTGTGCCCTGTACCTACCTTGGAAGATGGAGAATCAAAAGAAATAAGGTTTGTGGAGGCATTTGGAAGCTGGGAAGTACTGTGAAGGCCAAGATAAGCTTAAAGAAAGTAGATAGAAAAATTTAACAGAAAAACTCTACGATTTTAGCCTATAAGCATATACTAACATTTAACAATCCTTTTCTATACACAGGGCTTTATACCTTTATTCTTTACAGTAGCCCTGTGAAGGTACCTGGGGGTGGTTATTTCTGTTTTACAGATGAAGGAGCTGAGGCTAAGACGTACTAAAGGACTTGCTGTAAGTCAAACAGCCAGGGAAGCATCCGATCTGGGTTAGTCTGACTCCATAGCCCTGCCCTGAACCACTGTTACATTGCCTTCAAACTAATTAATTACGTTTGAAGTCAGGGAAATACTAGAATTAATTATAAGACCTAGTTCTTTGAAAATACAGCTTAAGATTAGACAGTTATCTAGCAAGCCTAATCAAGAAAAGTGAGAAGAAACAAGTGTTTGGCTTGAGGAATAAGCAAGTAAATAAATATGAAAATCATTACAATAACTATGTCCAGCTTTATGGCCCAGATGTAGAACCTTTCAAAGAAATGGATAGTTCTTTTAACAAAAGATAAATTGCTAAGTTGATTCTCCCACTATCTCTTAAATGTTCATCTTCACCAGGGTCAACTCTTCTCTTATTTATTTTTTTGAGACAGAGTCTCGCTCTGTCACCCAGGCTGGAGTGCAATGGCCGGATCTCAGCTCACTGCAAGCTCCGCCTCCCGGGTTTACGCCATTCTCCTGCCTCAGCCTCCCGAGTAGCTGGGACTACAGGCGCCCGCCACCTCGCCCAGCTAGTTTTTTGTATTTTTTAGTAGAGACGGGGTTTCACCGTGTTAGCCAGGATGGTCTCGATCTCCTGAGCTCGTGATCCGCCCGTCTCGGCCGCCCAAAGTGCTGGGATTACAGGCTTGAGCCTCTGCACCCGGCCTAACTCTTCTCTTATTAAACGTAAGCTTCCTAAGCTTTCTTAGAGATTGTACTTACAGTCTCAGCTTATCATCCACTGTAAGTTAATGATTATCCAATCATCACATCCATATCTGTAGCATTTACCTTTCTCTGGACTTTCTTAACTACATGCTAGACAGCCTCCAGCATAATCACTTGACTCAAACCCAAAGTTAGCTCTTGATTTCCCTCTAAAACCTCTCTTCCTCTTAAACTCCCTGTTTCCGTTGATGGCACCACTTCTTCCCTCATTGCACAAACTGGAAACCTGTGTCTTTTCCCTCTTTCTGTGCCTAACTCTTTCTCAAGGCCTTGTGCTTTTTACTTGCTGTATCCTTTAGACTGTGACCCTCTGTTTCAACTTGATGGCTGCTGCCGCCGTTCAGACTTTGCTCATTTTTACTGGCCATGGCCTGCCACCTGCGCCCTGCTCCCCTTGCCCCTTCTCTCCTCAGACACGTGTTAGTGATGTCACCTCCTGCTTAAACCCACCCTGCCTTCTTAGTTTAATACTAAGAAGAAAGGGAATAAATGAACTAGATACTGAACTTGAGCTGCGAGAAGAGGTAATAAGGGAAATTAGAAGGCCTAAATACAGCAAAGCTGGTATAAGTGAATTAGAAATAGAGCAGCAGTGGAATTGAGAAATAGACCCTAGAGTTGTTTTTTTAAAAAAGGATGTTTAAGAAGTTCTGGAGGTCTGTTTCACATCAGTGCACATATACCTAGTACTACTGAACCATACCACCTAAAAATGGCTAACGTGGTTGCTTTTATCTGATATGTGTGTGTGTGTGTGTGTGTGTTTTAACCACAATTAAAAAAAGCCCCTTCCCCCCGCAGGAGAACAAATTCTTAAGTGATTAAATAAAACAAAAAAGGGCCGGGCGCGGTGGCTTACGCCTGTAATCCCAGCACTTTGGGAGGCCGAGGCGGGCGGATCACAAGGTCAGGAGATCGAGACCACGGTGAAACCTCGTCTCTACTAAAAATACAAAAAAATTAGCCGAGCGCGGTTGTGGGCGCCTGTAGTCCCAGCTACTCGGGAGGCTGAGGCAGGAGAATGGCGGGAACCCGGGAGGCGGAGCTTGCAGTGAGCTGAGATCCGGCCACTGCACTCCAGCCTGGGCGACAGAGCGAGACTCCGTCTCACAAAAAAAAAAAAAAAAAAAAAAGAAGAATAAAATAGATAAGTCTGATGAGGTGACCACAGAAAGAGGGAGCAGGTGCAAGCGTCATTTGTGAACGAGAGGCATGTGCGGAACTCTAGAGGCCGTGAGAATGAAGAGACAACTGTGCAGAAATCTCTGCTAAGGAGTTAAACTCTGACGCAATGAAGAAATGTCCGGAGATGATGTAGAAGAACAAGGTAGAATTCTGTGATGCATTTTCACATGGTTTCTGTAGTAATCAGCACTAATTTTACTTGTACAACGTAAGCAAGGAAGAAAACTAATGCTTTTCCTATCCAAGGAAATTTATACAATTTACATACAGCTGGTTGAGCTGTAATTATTTATTATATTATGTAGTTATTCTTTAATATAATCATGTATGATAGTAATTAAAGCCATTGTGAGTATATATTTTAAGATTGAAGAACAAATTTAACCTCCTGTTGCAAACAACTATAGTTATAACTGTAGCAACTATTTCTCTATTGCAGACCTTAGAAGATGCATACATAGTTATAAAAATTTTAAGTAAAATATTAGTAAATTGAAACCAGCAAGCAATTAAAAGAATAATCTACCTCAATCAGAGTTTGTTTTAGAAGTACACAGATGGTTCAACTTGAAAAAATTAATTGGTTCATAAGCCAAAAGAGAAAAATCATAGAAACATCTAAATAAATCTCAAAAGGTGCTTGATAAAGGTCAGCAAGCTCTCCTGATTTAAAGTTTCTGTTAAAAAAAAAAAAAAAAAAGAATAGTTCTTTTAATACAGTGAAGTATATCAGTCTCAACTCATAGCCACCACAGAGCAACTTTCCACTGGATGTGGAGAAATGTTAGATGAAAAAGTTTTATCAAACGTTGATGAAATCTTAGTTATTAAATGAAGTATTAATGTCAGGAATAAGCAGGGGTGCCTGTTAATCACTGGCGTTATTGAGCACTTTTTGGAAGTTTCATCTAGTATAATAAGATGCTAAATGAATATAAATATTTTAAAAGACCTTGATAAAATTACATACAGATAATACAGTTATCAACTGAATAAATGGAGACATTAATAGGGCTGTAAAGAGTTCAATAATGTGGGCAGATAAAATATTCAGCACTAGGCAGTTAGACAAAGGATTTACCACGTGCTGGTATTTCTGCCTGACTGCTCTCCCAGTGCCGTAGCCTCCTATGGTGAAATTCTTAATTTCCTTCAGGTCGCCTTCCACTTATTCATGGCTAAGAGCACAGACTCCAGAACCAGACTGCCTCGGTTCAGGGAGGCCTCCACTGCTTTGCTAGAGGGTAGTCTCAGGAAGATTACTGTAAGTTCCTCGGGTTCATTTTCCTCATCTTTGAAATGGGGATTTGAAGGTTGCCTGTACAAGGTAACTATGTGTTAGCTGATATTATTCACATCCGCGGGAAGCTGACCAGGCCACGTCTTCCTACTGTGCTGTCATATGTAGCTTTCACACTGTTGTTGGTTTACGTTTCTTTGTGTACTTTGATTGCTATCAGTTTTCCCACAGGGAACTATAATCTCTATGTAGAAGAAGGGTCATTTCTGGTTTTGCTCAGTAGAGGCTAACACAGTGATAGGAACATAGTAGATGCTCAACAAATATGTATTGAATCAATGGTTATCAACCCAATTAAAAAAAATCACATGTAAATCCTATATAAAATGTATGAAGTGTCATGTAGTTTAATAAAATATTTTAAAAGATAAAATTTTATAAAGAAGTATTTATTCTCCTATTAATCTACAATTTTAATGCCATCCTAACACAAATCATAGAGAGATTTTTTGTTTTGGAACTTAAAAAACTGAAGTTTATCTGAAGGAATAATGTTTATATAAATAGCCAAGAAAGTTTTGGAATAAAATTGATAATAGCTTTGCTTTATATTAAAATGTATGTATTGTGTATCAAGATATCACCCTCTACCCCATATGTACAATTATTTTGTATCAATTAAAAATAATAAAAACCAAAAAACATTTATTGTGAGGCTACAATAATTGAAACAATGTGATACTGAAATCAAAGCAAACAGATCATTATAAGGGATTAGAAAGTGTAGAAACAAAAGTTTCTTATAGAGAACTAAAAATTTATTTTAAAAATATTAAATGAAAAGTGATATATAATCGTAAGTTTAAGTAATTAGGAGAAAATTTAAGTCAGGTGCGGTGATTCATGACTGTAATCCCAGTATTCTTTGGGAAGTTGAGGCGAGAGGATTGCTTGAGCCCAAGTGTCCGAGACCATTCTGGGCAACACAGTGGGACCCTGTCTTCACAAAAAATAAAAATGAAAAATTAGCCAGGTGTGGTGGTGCACGCCTGTGTTCCCAGCTACTAGGGATGCTGAAGTCAATGCTGCAGTTAGCCGAGATTGTGCCATTGCACTCTAGCCTGGGTGTCAGAGTGAGACCCTGTCTCAAAAAAAGGAAAATAAAATTTAATCAAATGGGAAAACATTTACATTATATTACTAAGTTAAGAGGACAGGTTACTAAGCAATGTATCTCATTCCATTCTCACATTATCCTAATGACGATAGTGGTAGGTAACATTTTTTTTGAGCTCTTTCTGTGTGTCAGAAACTGTACCATATGCTTTTCATATATTTCCTTATTTAAATATTACAACCACCCTGAGAAGTTGATACTATTATTGACCGTATTTTGCAAATGAAACTGGAAGATTACAATGGCTGAGAGCCAGGAAGTAGTAGCAGAGAGCAGGAATTCAAATCCAGACTGTCTGATTTCAGAATTACCACTTTTTATTACGTATACCAAAATTTTCAGTGGTTCTCAATGAATGATGCCATTCTAAATGATTTTTACTTATGTTCTGCAATTTCTGTATATTTCATATTTTCTACAATGAACATGAACGTGAAATACTACTGTAATTTTTAAAAACGTAAATATCCATGCAGAGATTGGACATTTGTTAGAGCTGTTGCTGAAGTTGCACTTAAATCTTAAAAAAATGTTTTTTAACTTATTCAAAAAAAATTTATGGGTACATGAATATTAGTTGTATGTATTTATGGAATACATGAGATGTTTTGATACCAGCATGTAATGTGAAGTAAGCATATCATGAAGAATTAGGGGGGTGTGCATCCCCTCAAGCATTTATCTTTTGAGTTGCAATCCAAATACATTCTTTAAGTTATTTTAAAATATACAATTAAGTTGTTATTGACTATAGTCATCCTTTTGTGCTATCAAATAGGAGGTCTTATTCATTCTTTCTGGGGTTTTTTGTAACCATCTCCACCTCCCCGCCATTCCCCTACTATACTTCCCAGCCTCTGATAACTATCCTTCCACTCTCTATGTCCATGAGTTCAATTGATTTGATTTTTAGATCCTACAAATAAGTGAGAACATGCAGTTTGTCTTTCTGTGCTTGGGGTATTCCACTTAACATAGTGATCAGCAGTTCCATCTATGTTGTTGCAAATGACTGGATCTCATTGTTTTTTGTTTTTTAGACGGAGTCTTGTTCTTGTCGCTTAGGCTGGCATGCAATGGTGTGATTTTGGCTCACTGCAACCCCTGCCTCCTGGGTTCGAGCGATTCTCCTGTCTCAGCCTCCTGAGTAGCTGGGATTACGGGTGCCTGCCACCAGGCCCAGCTAATTTTTGTATTTTTAGTAAGGACGGGGTTTCACCTTGTTGGCCAGGCTGGTCTTGAACTCCTGACCTCAGGTGATCCACCCACCTCGGCCTCCCAAAGTGCTGGGATTACAGGCTGATCTCATTGTTTTTTATGGCTGAATAGTACTCCACATTTTCTTTATCCATTCATCTGTTGATAAACACTTAGGTTGCTAACAAATCTTAGCTATTGTAAACAGTGCTGCAGCAAATATAGGATTGCAGATATCTCTTCCATATACTGATTTCCTGTTTTTTGGGTGTATACCCAGCAGCGGGATTGCTGGATCATATGGTAGCTCAATTTTTAGTTTTTTGGGGAAACTCCAAACTGTTCTCTATTGTGGTTCTGCTAATTTACATTCTCACTGCAGTGTACAAGGGTTCCCCTTTCTCCATATCCTCACCAGCATTTGTTATTGCCTGTCTTTTGCAATATACACCATTTTAACTGGGGTGAGATGATATCTCATTGTCGTTTTGATTTGCATTTTTTGATGATCAGTGATGTTGAGCACTTTTTCATATGCCTGTTTGCCTTTTGTATGTCTTCTTTTGAGAAATGTCTATTCAAATCTTTCCCCATTTTTTCTTTGGATTATTAAATTTTTTCCTATAGAGTTGTTTGTGCTCCTTATATATTCTGGTTATTAATTGCTTGTCAGAGGGGTAGTTTGCAAATATTTTCTCTCATTCTGTGGGTTGTCTCTTCACTTTGTTGCTTGTATCTTTTGCTGTGGAGAAGCTTTTTTTAACTTGATGTGATCCCATTTGTCCCTGTTTGCTTTGGTTGCCTGTGTTTGTGGGTGTTGCTCAAGAGATCTTTGCCCAGACGAATATCATGGAGAGCTTCCCCAATGTTTTCTTGTATTAGTCTCATAGTTTGAGGTCTTGGATTTAAGTCTTTAATCCATTTGGATTTCATTTTGTATATGGTGAGAGATAGGAGTCTAGTTTCATTCTTTTGCATATGGATATTCAGTTTTCTCAGCACCATTTATTGAAGAGACTGCCTTCCCCAGTGTGTATTCTTGGCACCTTTGTCAAAAATGAGTTCACTGTAGGCGTGTGGATTTGTTTCTGGGTTCTCTATTTTGTTCTGTTAGTCTGTGTGTCTGTTTTTATGCCAGTACCATGCTGTTTTGGTTACTATAGCTGGATTTAAATACTCTTAAAGATTTCCTTTAAAAGAAAGTATAGAAACAGATCCTAATGTCTATAATGTATTATAAAGGTGGCATTCAAATTGATAATTTAACAAGTGGTGCTGGGACAACTGGCTAACCATTTGGAAAATAGATAATTAGGAATTTTTTTCAATACCTTATGCATGGATAGGTTTAGATGACTTAAAAATGAGCAAAGGATATAAGCGATTTACAAAAGAGGAGATACAAATGGCCAATAAACCAAAAGTTTAACTTTATTAGTGCTATGTTCAGATTGGGAAAGACAAAAAGAATGTCAGTACTCTGGAGGGAAATGGACCTTCTCAAACTGCTAGTGGGAATGAAATTGTTATTATATGCTAGGAAGGAAATGGGGCAATATATATGAAAAATATTAAAATTGTGTACACCCTTTGACTTGACAATTTTATTTGTTGGAATCTATTGTAAGTGGGTACATTTTCAAAATTATAGGTCAAGAATACTTACTGAAATACTGTTCATATTGAGAAAAAAGTAGGGACATCCTAAGTATCCAATGATAAAAGTATGGTTAAGTTCCATATTATGGAATGCTGTGCAGCCTTTTAAAATTATGTAGGTGTATATTTATTGAAACTGAAATGGATTCCACAAAAGAGAGGGATTGTTAGAATAAGGCCATGTATACACATTGCTTAGCACAGTGCCTGACATATAGTAAGTAAGCTAAGTTTTCTTAGCTTAGAAAAGGCAGGAGAAACAGGTTATAAATGTGTAAGTTTCCAAAATATCTTTCGAGTCATTATTCTCCAACCATCTGCCAGGAACCATTACTACCTTCATTCTTGTGGGACTAAAACCTTTCCCTGGGGTTCAGATCAGACTTTCTGCAGTCTGACCCCTCACCTTCCAAACTCATACTTTTTCTTTTCCAACACAAACTCCCTGCTCTAGCCAGGGAGTAGAAGTAGGAGTCTCCTCGCTGCCCTTTGCATTTCCTTGCCTTTGCACCTTCGTGTGTAACACTCGTCATCCTATCCGGAATACCCCTTCCCTTTCTCTGCCCCAGTCTAAATCCATCCATTCTCTTTTCTTTTCTTTACTTTTCTTTTCCTTTCTTTTCTTTTCTTTTCTTTTCTTTTCTTTTCTTTTCTTTTCTTTTCTTTTCTTTTCTTTTCTTTTCTTTTCTTTTCTTTTCTTTTCTTTTCTTTTCTTTTCTTTTCTTTTCTTTTCTTTTCTTTTCTTTTCTTTTCTTTTCTTTTCTTTTCTTTTCTTTTCTTTTCTTTTCTTTTCTTTTCTTTTCTTTTCTTTTCTTTTCTTTTCTTTTCTTTTCTTTTCTTTTCTTTTCTTTTCTTTTCTTTTCTTTTCTTTTCTTTTCTTTTCTTTTCTTTTCTTTTCTTTTCTTTTCTTTTCTTTTCTTTTCTTTTCTTTTCTTTTCTTTTCTTTTCTTTTCTTTTCTTTTCTTTTCTTTTCTTTTCTTTTCTTTTCTTTTCTTTTCTTTTCTTTTCTTTTCTTTTCTTTTCTTTCTTTCTTTCTTTCTTCCTTTCTTCCTTTCTTCCTTTCTTCCTTTCTTCCTTTCTTTCCTTTCTTTCTTGACAGAGTCTTACTCTGTCATCCAGATTGGAGTGCAGTGGCATGATCATGGTTCACTACAGCTTCGACCTCCTGGACTCAGGTGATCCTCCCACCTTAGCCTCTGGGTAGCTGGGACTACAGGCATGTACTACTACACCCAGCTAATTTTTTCTTTTGTAGAGATGGTGTTTTGCCATGTTGCCCAGGTTGGTCTCAAGCTCCTGAGCTCAAGGGATCGGCCTGCCTCAGCCTCCCGTGCTGGAATTACAGGTGTGAGTCACCGCGCCCAGCCTCCATCCATTCTTTTAAACCCTGCTTATACCTTGTGAAATTTAACATTGCAGCTTCAGTAATTATTCACCACCCCAGGGCTTCTTTGCCATATCATGTCTTGCTTCTTATTGTTAAGATGTACAACATGTGAGAATTTAGCTGAATTATACGTTCTTTGAGGACACAGACTGATTTTGATATTATAATTTATTCTCTCCCTCAGATGGTTCCTTGAACATAATTTAATGTTCTTTAATGACTGCTGAATTAGAACATATCTCTTTTTGCAATAATCTATCAAGGTGAGATGTTTTAATATAAAATTAACCATTTTAGAGCAAACAATTCAGTGGCATTCACCACGTGCAACCATCTAAAGTTGTTTTCAACACACCAAAGTAAAACCCCTTATCCATTAAGCAGTTTCTCCCATTCCCTCTTTCCCCTGTCCCCAGCAATCACCAATCTGCATTCTGTCTCTATGGATTCACCTATTCTGGACATTTCATATAGATGGAGTCATATGATAAGTGACCCTTTGTGTCTGGCTTCTTCCATTTAGCATAATATTTTGGAAGTTCTTCCACTTTGCAGTGTGTATCAGTAGTTCATTTTTTGATGGTTGAATAGTATTCTACTCTGTATATACCACGATTTGTTTATTCATTCATCTGTTGATGGACACTTGGACCGTTTCTACCTTTTGGCTACTGTGATTAGGGCTACTATGAACATGAATACACAACACTTGTTTGAGTCCCTTTTCAATTTTGGGGTATATACCTAGGAGAAGAATTGCTGCATCATATGGAAATTCTGATTCACTTTTTAAGGAACTGTTTTCCATAACCGGTGTACCATTTTAGATTCCCACCAGCAATGCACAAGGGTTCCAAGTTTTCTACATTCTTGCTATCACTTGTTATTTTCTGCTGTTTGGTTATAGCCATCCCAGTGTGTGTGTGAAGAGGTACCTTATTGTGGTTTGATTTACATTTCCCTAATTCGTAATTAGTAATGATGTTCAGCAGCTTTTCATGTGCTCAATGGCCCATACAGGTCCTTTGCCTGTAAATTGTGTTGTCTTAGTTGGGTTGTAAGAGTTGTTTATATATGTTGCATACTGGACTCATAGTGTGTATCTTTTTTTTTTTTTTTTTGAGTCAGTTTTGCTCTTGTTGTCCAGGCTAGAGTGCAATGGTGCGGTCTCGGCTCACTGCGACCTCTGTCTCCCGGGTTCAAGCGATTCTCCTGCCTTAGCCTCCCAAGTAGCTGAGACTACAGGCGCCTGCCACCATGCCTGGCTAGTTTTTGTATTTTAGTAGAGACAGGGTTTTGCCATGTTGGCCAGGCTGGTCTCGAACTCCTGACCTTTGGTGATCCACTTGCCTTGACCTCCCAGAGTGCTGGGATTACAGGTGTGAGCCCCCGTGCCTGGCCTAGGGGGTATCTTTTAACATTTAAGTCTCCCTGGTTTGGCTTATTCTCCCTTTTGTGATTTTTTTTTTTTTTAATCTGTGGTAAATGCTGCCCCATAGATGTTCAACTGAAGGATCTTAACAACAATATTAGTTCCACATGTGTCCTGAGACAAGCATTGTACTAGTATATTTCTGTCCTGTTGCCTTTAGATAAGTTACAACCTATTTAAACCTCATTTCACCATCCAGGAAGCTCACTGGCTTTGCTCATTTGAGAATGGTGGTGAGGACCATTACTAATGGTTGTGCAAGATACTTGCAAACTGTAAAACATTACCCAATTATAAAAGTAGGATACAGGTTGCCACTTCTATTTTTCATTTTCTAGAGACAGGGTCTCACTATTTGAGACCAGGCTGGTTGGTTTGCTGTTGCCCAGGCTGGTCTTGAACTCCTTGCCTCAAGCAAGCCTCCCGAGTTGCTGGGATTACAGGTGTGAGGCACCGTGCCCAGCTGGTTGCCACTTTTAGTGTTGTTCACACCTATTCTTATTTTGGTTTTGTGGATTCATAGTTTCTGATTCATAATTAAGCACCTAAGAGCATAAATTAAGGTGTAGAGAATAACCAAGAATGCTTGCCTTTCAGAGTCATCCTTTTTGAACTTCCATGACTCAGACTGCGAACCCAAGGGATCACCACCCTGTGACTCCTTGCTTTCCCTCAACACTGAAAAGATTCTGGTATGTATCTTCTCTCTGTTCTGTTTTTGTGACCTGAAGCCCAGTAATACTAGTTCCAAAAAGTGGAAGTCGCCTCTGTCAACTAGAAGTTGGGCCTCATTGAGTCTATATGCATAGGATAAAGATAGGTCGTCTGATATTTTGTCACATTGAATTATTATGACTTAGGCATTGGACGGTTGATCATTCAGGACATAGAACTTTTAATTTGCAAGTCTCAAGAAATAAAGGGGACATTATAGTTCAACCTTATTTCTAGCAGCCTTGTGTATTTGGAGGTATAGTAGACTCTTACTTTTCCAACCTTTGCATATGTGGGTATCTTTTGTATCTATGTTTTCTATCAGTACCAACTGAACTATACAGTGGACCTCTCCATTTCAGGGGTGAATACTTGACGGTAGGTAATGTTTGCGTCTGCCCTATCCATGTTAGTGTGTCTCCTCCTCCAGCCTGGCTGCCTCAAGGGGGATGGGTCTTCTTTTTGTTCACACTCAACTCTATGAAGCTGATTGTTCTTTCCGTGTACAAGTTTAATATATTTTTTTCTCCAGGCCTTTTCCTTCAACATCTGCATAGATACTCTTTGCATCTTCAGTTTAAAATTTCCTTTTAAGATTTTTTTTTTTTTTTCAAACAAAGCCTTGCCTTTTCATGTCAGAACTACTGAAGATGGATTGAAACTGCAAACTAGAGATCTGCTGCTTTTACCTAACTCGCTGCATAGTAATCAACTTGATATATGGAAAACTCTTGAATTAGACTTGCCTAAAACCAGAAAGGGCCATCTTGTAAAGCAGTGAGTTGGTCATCTCTGAAAGTGTTTAAGTAGAAGTTGGATAATCCCATCTTGTATAGGCAGTTAGATTCTTAGAGTTATGAAAGCCTTCTTACTGAGAGTAGTTAAAATATTTTCTACTAGTTGCATTTCCAGTTTAAGCTAGCGCTAGCTAGTGTCCTATGGGAGAAAGCTCATTAGTCTTGGCCTTTCCTTTTCCTGAGGTTGAAATATGGGACTTAGACTATTCATTTATTGATCCAGTCTCCCAATATTTATTTTGTACCTATTATGTGCCAGGCATTGCACTAGGTGAGTATTAGGAATACAGCAGTAAGCCAGATAGTGTTGGTCTCTGCATTATGTACAAGGCATTGTGCTAGGTGAGTAATAGGAATACAGCAACAAACCAGATAGCGTTGGTCTCTGCGCCATGACTTCTATAGTCACCAACCAAATCATTATGCAAATAAACATAAAAATGTGATTGTACACATCATATGAAGGAATACCAAGGGTCAACATAATCTCCCTTTATTTAGGGGTATCGGGCAATTCAGCTTTCAGGAACTGAAACGTAACCAGGGATGAGAAAGTTGGATTGAAATTAGTCTACTAGTGATGTTGAGCTGTGTGTTCAAACTTACTTGAGCATAGCTTCTCAACTCTGTCCAGAGGAGATACTATAGATGCAGTATTAGAAATAGGAAAAATTCTTTTTCATCAAGAATTTGATTTGTTGTTTGGCCAGGCACGGTGTCTCATGCCTGTAATCCCAGAACTTTGGGAGGCTGAGGCGGGTGGATCACCTGAGGTCGGGAGTTCAAGACCAGCCTGACCAACATGGAGAAACCCCCATCTCTACTAAAAAAATACAAAATTAGCTGGGGTGGTGGTGCAAGCCTGTAATCCCAGATACTCAGGAGGCTGAGGCAGGAGAATCATTTGAACCTGGGAGGCAGAGGTTGCGGTGAGCCAAGATCGTGCCATTGCACTCCAGCCTGGGCAAAAAGAGTGAAACTCCATTTCAGAAAAAAAGAATTTGATTTGTTTATACTATCCTTCTCCTGCCCACTTTCTAATGAATACAAATAACTTGAAATCAAATATATTCTTCAGTGTACTCTTCAGGTTGCTTAGCAAACAATTTGTGGAATTTTATTTCTGTCCTCGTCCCAGTATCTTTTTGCAGAAAGGCTTGGCAAATGGTAGACTCTCCTCAAATATGAAATAAAGCAATATTTACAGACTCTTTTTCTTGGCTCTAAGCAATTTACTTGCTTTTTTTCCCAGCTTCACTGAGGTGTAATTGACAAATAAAAATTATATATTTACAGTGTATAATATGATTTTATATACATATATATAGTGAAATGATTGCCACAATCAAGCCATCTAAGCAATTATTTGGGGTGCAGTGGCACAAGCAGGGCTCCCTGCAGGCTCGACCTCCCAGGCTCAAGCCATCTTCCTGCCTCAGCCCCAACAAAGTAGCTGGGGCTATCGGTGTACATCACCATGCCCAGCTAATGTTTTTTGAACTTTAGTAGAGACGAAGTCTCACTGTGTTGCCCAGGCTGATCTCGAAATTCTGGAGCTCAAGTGATCTTCCTGCCTTGATCTCCCAAAGTGCTGGAATTAAAGGCGTGAGCCACCATGCCCCATCTATCTAAGCAATTTATTAAGGAGAAAAATCTTTTGCATCTGTGAACTTGTCCATAAACACTTGACAAAGAGGAAGGACTCATATTCTGATCACACCCAGCTGTATACCATCAGTAACACCCTTACGCGTTGTTCAATCTCCCACATCTTGAAGCTTTACTGGGTTCCATGTGTGGAAGCTCCCAGCTGCCTAGCAAAACTGGAAGGAGCTGATAAGAGTTTCCCTCTCGTCATCAAGGTTTTACTGAAAGCCATAAAGTGTAAAACATTCCCACAATAGTGGCATTTTCTTGCTTCCACTTAAATCAAATGTAGCCATAATTTTTTAAAATACAGATTTTAATACAAGTTTTCCTTCATTTGTGATAAGCTAAAATGTATGTTTCTTTTTTTTTTTTTTTCCCAGAGCCAGGCCAAGTCTATTGCAGAACAGAAGAGATTTCCATTTGCCACTGATAATGACAGCACAAATGAAGAGTTAGGTAAGATTTGAATCTGGTAATATTCCTGTAGTATTTGCCTCAAATTTTTGGTTAGATGCATAGCAGGAAGACAGGATGGTAAGGTGTGGAGAGACTGGCTTTGCCAATTTGAGCTGTTTGATCTTGCATGGAGCATTCAGCCCTTGTGACATTCCATTTATTATATGTCAAAAAAAAAAAAAAGGTTTGGATGGAATAATCTGTTTCAGCTCTCCATTTCTATGGAAATTAATAATTATGGCAGTGAGCTCTTATGAGCTGTTCTGATTCAGTAAAAGGTTATTTGTGTGCTGTCATCAGATGTGAGCAATGAAGAAGTGAAAGCAGAATAGAATCTCAGACTACCTACTTTTCTGTGTAGTGAAATAGCAATGTTGAAGTTATTTTAACTTAAACTTTAAGTTATTTTACTCATTTGGCTAGTCATTTATTTTTGGGTCTAAGAATGTGGGTGTAGAAAAATTGAATTCATTCATATCTGCATGAGTCACATAGTTTGGTGTGTTCATTGCATGTTTTAAAACAGGCTGATTTTGTCAGTGTCAGATATGCACTGGGTGTGTTTCCCTCACTGTCTACTGAGTTTACATTTGAAGAAGTGGAGACAAAATTGAATATAGGGCTGAGCAGTGCAACTGGGCAGTCTATTGAAGCACATGTTCTCGCATGGGGCCCAGTCGCCCAAAGCACCTGCAGGAATTCTTCTCTATCTAATTTAGGCATAATTATTTTATCCTTACCATGGCCATACATGTTTGATATTAAGATTAAGTGCTCCTTATACTGGCTTCTTTCCTGTTAGTATAGGGTCTTGCTCTGTGGCCCAGGCTGGAGTGCAGTGGTGCAATCATAGCTCACTACAACTTTGAACTGGGCTCGAATGATCTTCTTGCCTCAGGCTCCTGAATAAGTAGGATTACAGGTACATGCCACAGTGCCTGGCTAATCTTTTTTTATTTTTTGTGGAGACCAGGACCCCCCATGTTGCCCAGGCTGGTATCAAACTCTTGGGCTCCAGGAATCTCCTGCCTTGGCCTCCCAGAGTGCTATTTTGAAAATGCTGATTACTTTGTGGTGATATTCTTTGAGGAGGCTTTGACGACTGCCCTTTAAGACATCAGATCTAGTCTTTTCTGAAGTCCTTGGATTCTACTTAGAGTAGTATTTATTTATTAAATAATGAGTTCAGAGCCTGATATGTGCCAGGTCTGTTTTGTTCTCCAAGAATAATCCTAGTAGACCCTGGGGTAGTATAGCCCCTGAGCTGGCCTACGATCTTTTGTACCCAGTATTTTGTCTTGAAAAAATGGCATCTGTGAACATATACATTGCTCGGAGATGTGGGGTTGCTGGTGAGTAGAGATTTCTGAGAGAAGTCCAGTTATACCAGCTTTTCCTTTATGTCTTTAGACTCCTACAGCAAAATTTAGATCCTAATAGTTATTTGTATTTGCACAAGATTTGGATTATGATTATTCTTTTTTTTTTTTTTTTTTTGAGACAGTCTTGCTGTGTCACCCAGGCTGGAGTGCAGTGGCCCAATCTCAGCTCACTGCAAGCTCCGCCTTCCAGGTTCATGCCATTCTCCTGGCTCAGCCTCCTGAGTAGCTGGGACTACAGGCGCCCACCACCAAGCCCGGCTAATTTTTTTGTATTTTTAGTAGAGACGGGGTTTCACTGTGTTAGCTAGGATGGTCTCGATCTCTTGACCTTGTGATCTGCCTGCCTTGGCCTCCCAAAGTGCTGGGATTATAGGCGTAAGCCACTGCGCCCGGCCGATTATTCTTTTATTAATAGATACTTCTGGTTTTGTTCACAAAATGTTGAGTTTTAGGTGGAGAGATTTGAAAACTGCATTTGATTTGAAGTGGAATTCAGTCACTTCAATGTGGACAGCCATTTAAATATGTTCCTAAAGTACAAAATTTATCTCTGAAAATCATATTTATTTTTATGGCTCATTGATTGATTTGTTCATTCAACAGATATTTACTGATTATAGGATAATAAATAGGAAATAAAAATTTAGATTTGAAAGGAATCTTTAAGAAAATTTTCTACAGGCATATTAAGCAAGACCCAGACAGTTATGAGAAGTGACTGAGGTCCCCATGATCACACGGCTGGTGAGTGGCAGAGCCAGAATCCGAGCTCAGATCTTGGCTTTCTGTGCAATCGTCATCTTCCTGCATTCAAAGAAGTACAAGTTTATGTTTTTATCCATGTTCATCTGACCATTAAGGAATTTCAGCCACTTGGCCATCCCTCCAGTGCACAGTGGTTTGGGAACTGCCTTGAATTTTCTCAGCGTACCAGGCTCCCTGGGAGGTTAGGCTCCGGAGCCAGGCAGCTTGCTGCCTTCCTCTCACCCTCTGCTTATGGTCCTTGGACAGCTTGTTTAACCACTTTCTGCTTTATTTCCTTGTCTGCAAAATGGGATTAATAATTGTACCTACCTCATTGCAGTGGAAGAGCAAATGAGTTAATGCTGGTAAAGGATATTACTATGCCTGTCACATATTAAGAATGCAATGCCTGTAACCACTGTGATTCTTGCTGCTGTTTTCACTGCTAATATTACTGCCCCCATCCCCTGCAACCCCTGCCAAAACTAAAGGTATCCTCTGGTTACCTGGAGGTTAGCTAACTGAATGGTATCCATTGTCAGCATTCTGAACATGTATTTGGGCTTAATTTATCTTTCCAAAGAAAGTAGGGCAAAAGGGCTCTCTTTTTATTTTGAAGAGTGCCCCCAGAAGTGCTTATTATGGTGTTCAATTTGAACTTTATTTTTACTTTATTGATTTATGAATATATTTTAAACTCTTTCTGCATTTCATATCTATTTCTGCTTTGTTTAATGTTTTTACTACTTTTAACTATCAGGAAATATAAGCTCTTAATGACAGTAAAAGTTTTCGTTGCCCGTCTTCTTGAACACTTATTTGGTCCTAAAGGGTATTGCAGTAAGGTTTTACAGAAAAGCTTTTTTGCAAATAAATGTTACCAAAATAGTTATGTTGAGTGATGAATAAAATGTTTTTCAAGGATTTTGGGGGGCCTAAGGGTTAAGCAGTCAGGGCAAATTTTATAGATGGTAATGTAATCTAGAATATTCAAAGATTGTTTTTTGGATGGGTGGCAGAATTTAGTAAGAATATTGCTGTGTTTTCAGAGATTGTCCTGGCTCTAATTTCAAAATACCACTCTCCTAAACAATGTGATACAAAATGATTCATCTTTAGTGTATATTCTGAGTAGCGTTTTCACTATATTTTGAATGGAAGAAGTAGGAAAAAGACTGTCATTGCATTATGGTGGTTTGTATTATCCACAGTTAAGCATTATGTTAATATATTTGAGTCCCTGTTTTTGTTCTTACTAGGTAATTGGCAGTAAATTCAGCACTCTCAGGAATTGAAATTTGTGATGCTGTTTGGGTATTTCTCATAACATTCACAGTAAAAATCACATTGCCATGTTATGTGGACATTATTTAGGCTTATTACTAGCTTTTGTGATAGCTAGGAGACATCACAAAGGTTATTTGGGATCTGAAAATGAATGATGGGCTTAGAAAAAGATAAGTATCTCTTGTAGGCAGATATTTTATAGATGACTTTAACAATTTAAATCTAAATGGAATTGGAAGGCTGATTAGCAAGTGCAGAGTGGTGAAAGTGGAAGAATTCAGTGACACCTTATTAACTTCTAGGTTTTCTTTAACTGCTTCCAGTGCTTGGAGCTGCCTTTGGAGATTTACCAAAGAAGTTAGTTATTGATTCTAGTTTGAGCTACTTTATTCTTTCCTTTAATATTTTGTATTTTGTTTTATAGCTATTGCTTACGTCTTGATTGGCAGTGGTCTCTATGATGAAGCAATACGGCATTTTTCAACAATGCTTCAGGTAATTTTTCTTCTTATTTATGGAATTTCGAGTTTATGGTCATGCCAAAAATATGGACTAATGCACAGCTGAAGTGCTGTAATACAACGTGTTTTTAAATTATACAAGAAAGCGAAAGAAATTGGTATGGACTGAGCACTTTCTTGGTGCCAGGCCTTGTGACATGCTTTCATTTAATCTTTGAAATATTTTAAATAAAACTTCATTTTAAATGAGAAAAAGGGAATCTAATCAGGTCAAGCAATTTACTCATAGTCTCCCGACCATCAAGTTGCAGAGATGGGATTCAAATGCAAGCTTTAAAAAAACATTAGCATCAGTTCACTTTCCTCTCTACCACAGTATCTCCCATGAGATATGGACACTGGAAATTCTTGAAATTCCAACTTATTTTCACACAGGAGTTGATCTTCATGATTAACTTAATTTCTACTCATACATATGTTTCTCACCTTAAAGTATAATTATGAGACTCCTTAATGAAGTATTGGGTCTTTACTGATTGGTGGCTGTGCTAAAGTCTAGTTAAGATAAAACATGCAAGCACTACATGTGTAAGAGTTGCAGAGAAGGCTGGTAGCTGCCCAACATCATTGGCCTTATATCTTGTATCATTATTTAACTGTATGCACTGTTGGTGCCTAACCATTTATTGATTGTTGATGTGTCTTTCCAGTAAAGTACAGTGAAGAAGACGTGGATTTTAGAGCTAGAGATGCCTTAATTCTAATCCACTGTGCTTCCTGCTACCAAGTTATTTAAACTCCTGAGTTATGGAGATAATAATAACTACCTCCAAAAAAATTCTTTTTTGGTTTAAATGAAATATCCTATTAAAGTGCTTAGTACCTAGTGCCTGGCACATAGTAAATGCTTAGTAAATTTTGGCTAGTCAAAGTACTGTTCTGGTATATTCATCTGTGTTAATCATAGCAAGGGCCAACAAATACCTTGCAGTCTAGCAGGCAGACTTAATTTAAATGATCCACTTTGAAATGTTAGCTCTGCTTTTGTTTTCTCTTTAAAAGTAAGGTTAATTATATTGATAACATCTTCATTCTCAAACAATTGATGAGATATTTTTAGTTATTACTTTGAGGTCTTTGGATCCAAGGAGCAGTGTATTTGGGTGGTCATGTGGAACACTATTCTTCAGTGGAATTTAAAGTACAAAGCGTAGATTATAGATAGTTTTAAAAATCACATTTCTGTTAAGTATTGGCAATGTTATAAAAGGTAAGCAAACACTTTTACACAGTTAACACTTGATCCTGGCTTGAAAGGGAGGTTTTGATGCATTTATAGGAGCAAATATCAGTTAATTTAAGGCAACCAGGCTGGAGTGTAGAATCCAGCAGAAAATAGGAATTTGCAGATGTATTATTTTATTCAACTTTTTGAAAATGTTATTACCATTGTGGTTGAAGACAATATAATACTGTTAAAGAAAATATTTTAAATAATAAAAAATTTTCGAATTCTGCCACTTTAACATGTTTAAATTTTTTATTTATGCCTTTTCAAGGTATGCAGTTGTTTTATAATCTGAATATATGTACTGTTTTGTATTACTTTTTCACTTAATTCTATGCTATAAATGTTTTTCAGTATTTTTCTACAATCTTATTTTTAATGGCTCTATAATATGCCTTTGTTTTGTCCATTTATAGTTGTAAGACATTTCTCTTGCAGTTATGTTCAGAAAGTATATTAGCATTTTTCTCTTGGTGCAAAGAAGATAATGTATTGAAATGTGATACCGCATTTTCATCAATCTGTGATACAATGGGTTGCTTTCAGCTGGGAAATCTCTCTTTGAGAATGTGTGGATTATAAGGTTGGACTGCTTTACTGGCATTTCAGACTATCGATGGGGCAGGGATGAAGGCAGTGGAAAGTTCAAATGCAGAAGAATGAACTGGGTGGTCATGTATAACATATTTTTATATAGCAGCAAGAATGCCCTTGGCTTTCCTGCTGGTGCTTTCTTCAGTGATTTCTCTTCCCTTACCCTTTACCTCAGTGCTTCCCAGCTCTTTCCACATCATGGCACATGTGGAAATAATATTTGCATGGCACATGGGTAAGCAAGAATAATTTGGAGGCATCCAGATAAAGCTTTGTGAAAATCTGTCACATTTTCTTTATATTTTATGACTGATAAGAAATAGAAAATTCGAAGATTCTACACTCCAGCTAGAGAGCAAGAACCTGTCTCTGAAAAAAAGAAAGGAAATACCAAGATTCGATGTTAAATGCTAACATTGTTTTCAAAAATTTTAATAAGAAACTTGATCCTACTTTTCCGGACAAAACTTTTCTATATTCGAGTTTATGTTTGAAAGTGATGCACACAGTCTCTGTTTGAGTTTTCTGTTGATTTCATCAAATTCTCGATAGCTAGTGTCATCAAGACACTATAAAAGTAGGTGGTAGCAAATGTCCAAAGAATAGTTCTTGCTTCTTCTCCAATTGACTGAAACTCCTTTTTTCATCATGAATCATAATTTGCATAAATCAGTCTCTTTAAATTATATATTACACATATGATTTTTCTCTAAATCTAATTACTCTTTTCTTTTTTGTTTTGTTTATTTTTTCTTTTGTTGGCAAACGTAGTGATAAAATTTCTTGCAGTATGAAATACATTTTTATCTCAATCATACTTTTTCATATCCAATATTTCAGAATAGTGATAAAGCTTTTCTTCAAGTATATACAGATGTTGCTGTACTACTTTTCATTCTTCAGGTTGTTCCTGAACTAAATATCACTTGAGAACCATTTTTCTCTGTATATGCTAATACATTTTTACCTGTTCCTTGCAGGACCTTCTAGATATGCAAAAATGCAGTATTTTTAAGCCAGTAAATGTCTTTTAACAGATCTACAAAGTGGTAGCTATTCATGCACAGCTTTTTGGTTTTTTTGAGTTCATTAACTCTTGGCAAATTTTTTTTTTTTTAAATGAGACAGCTCATGAACTCCAGTATGAAGCAGCAGAGCATGGAATATGATTCTGTTTATAGAATCAGGCAACAAATGGGGACTCGGGGGCTTGGATTTTATTAGAATTGCTATTTTGATAAGCTCATTTAATATGAATTTCAAATCTACATATAAAGGGTACTTTAACTCCAGAATGACTTTTTGATATAAAGCTCTTATACCTTTCCTGTTGTCTTGGTTTCACCAGCAGGTGACAAACCTGGGAAATATTTCCATAATCCTCGGTGTTTCAAAGTGTTTATTGGAATGTGTATTCCCTGTGGTTTGATTTTCCTTTACAGAAGTATCAAGGTTTCTAACTGAGCACAATGACAGGGTTTAATAGATGTCGGTCTGCATTGGAAACTCTTGATTTTTAAAGCTTATAAGTTAGTGTTGCCTCTATGCCAATGCCCTGAAGTCACTTCCACGTGTGTCAATGCATCAATAATAGTGTTCTTGAGTTGAAAAGTAGAACTTTTTCCTGATTTCTGTGTTGCTTTGGTCCCCATGCAGGGATGGGTATAACATAAATGCTTCAACAATTTTATGAGGCAATTTGGCCTTTGCTTCATTGTGTGATCTTGAGCTCATCTGATTTTGATCTGATTCCAGTGGAACTGAACTTGTAAAAGAATATTATTTCTTATTTTACATTAGCATACAAAATTGAAAACATTCCTCTGCACAGAATTTTTAATAACATCCTTTATGCAGATACATGTGTTCATCACTTAGGTGAAATCTAATCCTCTTTACATTGCTTATCTACTGACTGTTTCGGCTTGTTTGTTTTTAGATCCAGTGACTTTCCAGTTTTAATAAAAAGCCAGCCTTATAGTGGTAAATACAGTAAATACTGTAAAATTTAAAGTCACTATATAAGTAATAAAATGAGAATAATATATTAGACTTTTTTTTGAGAATTGAGACATCTAAGTAGACACAACACCATTTAGGCAACTGTTATACCATGATTTTGCAGTTGCATAAAGTAAAATTGGAAGATTGAAGTATTCATTTTCATTTCACTCTTTTTAAGTTTAAGAGTATAGAAACTTTTTAAAGAAACTTTTGAAAAAGTTTCTGAAAACTTTATAAAGTATAAATATTATAAAAATATTTTGAAAAATTGCTCTTCAGAGCCTAATTTGTTTTTAGAAATAAACATTGGTTTTTATTTGGAAAAACCCAGAAATTTACTATGGCATTCCATAAAGAAAAGTTTTTGGCTTTTTAGTTAATGATAGAAAAAATAATAAATAAAGTATCAACTTTTAAAAGTAATAAAATCTGTTACTTAAATTTAGGAACGCTTGATACTGGACTGTAGATATAACAGCCACAGTAAGTATATGTCCTTCTTGACTGTTAGGAAAAAATTCTGAAAAGAAAGAATAAATTGGGCCGGGCGCGGTGGCTCAGGCCTGTAATCTCATCTCTTTGGGAGGACGAAGCGGGCGGATCATGAGGTCAGGAGATCAAGACCATCCTGGCTAACACGGTGAAACCCCGTTTCTACTAAAAATACCAAAACAAAACTAGCCGGGCGTGGTGGCGGGCGCCTGTAGTCCCAGCTACTCGGGAGGCTGAAGCAGGAGAATAGTGTGAACCCGGAAGGCAGAGCTTGCAGTGAGCCGAGATCGCGCCACTGCACTGGGCCACAGAGTAAGACTCCATCTCAAAAATAAATAAATAAATAAATAAACAAATAAATAAATAAACAAACAGAAAGCATAAATTGAATACAGAAAACCTAAATACTTTACAGATAAGCACAGTAATCAATTCAGTGCTGTAGTAATGATGAGACCATGGGGTGACTTGAGGGGAGGCCCATGCGAGGGGCTCTGTTGTGGGGCACACATCCAATCCTGCAGTCAAGATGATGATGGCTACCTTTAGGAAGTTGTCAGTGTTCGGATATTTCAGTTGTTGCAAACTTGAATGACTGGGTTTTTTTTGGTTTGTTTCTTTTTTGTTATTGTTTTAAGTTTAAAATTTTTATTGCTACAAAAATGTTCTAGCTGCAAGAGCTGGAGGCCCACCATACGTTAATCACTGTGGTATATCTGTCATAGAGCTTTGCCTTCCTGTTATCCTGGATCGGGCTCTTGTTTTCCATTGACTGCACCCCACTATTATTAGCCATGTTGTCCTGCTTGCTTCCCCTTTGGGAAGAACAGGCTTAACAGAGCTGACTTTGATCTGGTAGGTGAATCTCTTGTCTTCTGTGTTGGTTTTTGCTTGCTATTCCTAGTAGGTGGCAAGAATAGCATGGCTTTGTGTGGTATTCTTAGTGCATGGAACCTGAGATAGCTAACAGTAGGCCCTTAGTAAATAATCGTGAAATGAGTGGCTGACATCCATACAATGTACAGTGGGATAAAGGAGAAGGAGCATATTTATTTTCTAGGGGAGTCTGCAAGGAATCCACAGGTGGTGTTTGAGCTTAGACTTAAGGGATGAAAGGAATTTCATGGGGACCAAGGCAATGGGTGAGTGTTTCAGACAGAGGGGATAGCATTTGCAAATGTACTGCATTTGGGAAAGCATCTTGTATGTAGGGAATTATTAAATAGTTCTGATTTCTGGGGTATGAAATGAAGCTGGGTGTGGTGGCTCATGCCTGTAACCCCAGCATGTTGGGAGGTTGAAGCAGGAGGATCGCTTGAGCCCAGGAGTTTGAGACCAGCCTAGGCAACAAAGTGAGACCTCCATCTCTACAAAAAAATTCTAAAATAGCCTGAGGTGGGAGCATCACCTGAGCCCAGGAGTCTGAGGCTGTAGTGAGTTAGGCTTGCACCACGGCACTCTAGCATGGGTGATAGAGTGACACCTTGTCTTTATGAAAAAAAAAGAAAAAAAAAAGAGGAAGGAGATGAGGCTGAACAGTAAGGCAGGAAAATGATTAATATTTTCTGCAGAGCCATTTAGATGTTACTTTTTTTTTTTTTTTTTTTGTGGGTTGCTGCCCTTTAGTGGGTCCTGAAATTAATTGACAAGTTAAGATTAACACTTTTTTTTTTAAAAGTGAAATATGCTGGACTAGAGAATATCAGATTCCATAGTGTACAGTAAGTCCTAGGTGTAACCTAGTGAAACTGTTTTCTAATACGTGTGTGTATATATCGTGCACATGTGTATGTGTGTACTGGGTTGTAATGTAAAATGTATTTCAGTGATTTGGAGTTGAAAAAGTTTGAATGTCACAGTATTAGGTGTTGGGGAGTCACTGAATAATTTCAATTAGGGAAGTGATATGATGAGACCTTAGTGTTAGATAACTCTTGGTGTGTATCTGGAGAATAGATGGGAAGAAATGAGAACAGGTAAGGTGATCACAATATCCTACGTGAGAGAAGAAGGCTTAGAATAGGGTAGTGGCTGATGGAGTGGGCGGGTGGATGCTGATCTGTTCAGGAGGTGAGATGGCCAGGATTTAGTGAGGGGTGTGTGAGCTGAAGAGCAGGAGGATACCAGAGCACCAGCCCCGGCCATGGGTGTGCGGGGATGCCGGTCGTATTAGTAGAATAACTGCTTATTTACATATTTTTCTGTTTCACCTCTTGGTCATCTGGAGTAAAGTTTTTTCTCAGTTAGGAGAAAAGCAGCTCAGATAATATATTTTGAACCATAACAAATCTGAGCATAGGTTTGGTTCTTCCTGGAGATCAATGTTACCTTAAGCAAGCTTGTCCAACCCATGGGCCAGATGCAGCCCAGGATGGCTTTGAACGTGGCTCAACACAGCTTTGTAAAGTTTCTTAAAACATTATGAGATCTTTTTTTTTTTTTTTTAACTCATTAGCTATCATTAGTGTTAAAGTATTTTATGTGTGACCTAAGACAATTCTTCTTCCAATGTGGCCCAGGGAAGCTAAAAGATTGGACACCCCTGCTCTAGAGGATGAGCTCCCTGGGCTCACTGACTCCCACACCAGCCTGGCCAGGGTTCTGTTCAACCATTGACTGTTCTGTCTTCTGGCTTTTTTGCTACAGAAAAGCATGAAGCCAGTATTACTTTTAATTCCTCAATAGGTTCCCTTTTTTCCTGCTCCCCTTTTCCCCCTGACACCTGTATCCTTTCTCCATCCAAACAACTTATTCTGCCTTCCTTTAAGCCAGGAAAAATATTTCAGCGTTTAAAGTTCTTATCTCTGGGGTGCAGGCTTATAGGGCTCCTTTACTTTCTGCTTGGTACTTTTCTTCATTTTCTGAAATTTTTACAGTGAAACATGTATTACTTAAAACATATTTTTTTCTGATTATAAATGAGCATGTCTGTTTTAAACAATTAACAGGAATATAACAATGTATTAAGTACAATGGGAATATATCTAGTAATCTCACTCCCCAGAGGAAATTTCTGGTAGCATTTTGGAGAGTTTCTTTCTGTGCACATAATGGCTCATATAATCATGTGTAAGTATGATTTATGAAATGTAAATACCATCTTTCTATAGGTCTATAACATGTACTGTTCCCCGCCCCACTTAGCAAATAGCATGGCGACCTCTATGCCAGTTACGTATAAGCTATAACCTATAAATCCAGAACTTTGTAGGGGCCAGGGAGGTAACATGAGCAAAGAGAGTTGGCACAGTGTGGCTGCGATGGGTAGGCCCTGTGGTGAACTGATGGACTTGTACCTCTCATCTAAAGAGACAGCCAGTGCTTAGCTCTAGTCAAGTATTTATTGCTGTGTGAGAATGCCAACATGTGGGCCTATGTTTGTTGAATCTTTTGATGTTCTAAGAGAAGCTAGAAACCTAAAATTGTTTAGTTTAAATTTTGCAATTTTTCATCCACCATGTAGTCCAATCTGCTGTCTGGGTTGTGGCTAGTGATATGACAGTTTACCACTGGATATAGATGCATCTCATTCTATTTGAGTAGCTTTTAAGAAAATTTAAATGAGTGTTATCTTCTCCTTTATTTTTTCCCATTTACTCATCATTGAAGTGGATGTGTTCATTTTCTACAATACTGGCAGATACCCTAGCTCAGATAGGAAACTGAACAATAGATTAATCTATCAAGTTTTTGCAAAGTTTCTTTCTGGAGAATCCAGTGCTGTTCTATGAAATCCCTTAGCAGTGCAATACTTCCACCCAGGACCTTATAGCCAGAGGTGGCTGTTTATTCTTCTTTCTTAACTGGATAGCAAACCATTCAGAGAAGTAAAAATTGTAGAGGCTAAATGTAGATGAGAGGCAATTTCATTCACTCACCAACTAACCTGTATGTAAGGACTCAATGGCCGGGGTCAACAGATGTTTTGTCCTTGGTCCTAATAGGTGTTTCTTCCACCTATTCTGCAATCTGGATTGCAGAATAACCAGAGAAAGCATGGGAGCAGGCTACAAAAAGAGTCTGGTTTTTTATTTTGACCCATTAGTATGAAGGGTTGGATTAATTTCCAACAGATTTCAGCGCAGCCTCATTTCTAGTTCGTCATTGTATTGGCACTGAGTGGTTCTTTCCTCTTCAGGTTATTTCATGGATGTATGAAAGGAAACACACTAGTTACAGGCATTACCCAATCCTTTGCTCACATCTCTTTACCCCTCTGAGCCGCCTTCTTCTCTGTAAGACATGATTGCTGATGCTGCCAGAGTTGTTGAGAGGATTGCATTTTAAATAGGATGACTCTGTGAAAGAAACCAGCATACTGCTCTGTAATGTTGGTTCCCTTCTCCTCTCTTTATTATTTCTTTCAACATGAAACTTTTATCACATTTCATTCAAATGAGCTTTAAGAATATAGACTTTTCAGGTTGGAGACTGCATATTGACTTATGAGTGGTGGTAGCATAAAGAAGTAGAGCTGTCACTTGTGGCATTAACGTGCTTTAAGCAGAAACTGATTTTTTGTTTTGTTTTGTTTATGGTTTTTGACGTGTTTCTGTTTTGGTCTGACTAGGAGGAGCCTGATCTGGTTAGTGCAATTTATGGCCGAGGGATAGCCTATGGAAAGAAGGGACTACATGTGAGTATGTAATAGTTACGATTGCCATAGCGCCTACATGACCTGACACAGACCAGGGTTTTGCTAGAACTGCTACTGTTCATTGACCCTTGATGGCATGTGGAGTGGTATCTATCGTTCCAGTTCACAGATGAGAAAATGGCAGCTAGTAAGTGGTGGACTGGGGATTTCCACCCAGATCTTCTGAAGTAAACTTTGATAAACTGGATAGACTAAGAAAAGCATGAGAACCTGCTTGCATTCCTAAGAGATATTCAATGGTCCAAGTGGAGACTGGGCATCAATAGTGAACTAGGACTTAGAGTTTGAGTTCCTTTCACAATTATTAAAGGTTGATGAAAGAACAAAAGGTTTTTTTTAAGTGTGTAAAATTTATTTTTATTTGTTATATTTTATACTTTTTGCACATAGGTATAATATATTTGTAGCTGTAATCAAATTATTCCCCTTATTTCTTTGAGGAAGGCTGGAGGAGGACTATAATAATCATATTTTACACAAGCAAAGGTACTACGGTATAAAAATGAAGACTCCTGAAATTATATAGTAAATCACGAAATGGTGTAAGTTCAGTTTTCCAAATTTTTAGTCTAGGACATTATATGCAAACTTTTTCTATTGTCTTATTGTATACTAAAAATATTTGTGTGAAATTGTGCTCTGAGAGAGCAATACAACTTTTGCAACTTTTACATTAAAAATATTAAATGTTTAACATGTTTATTTTATTACAATTTATAACATATTACAATTAATATTGTACTAACCTTGTGCTGGCCCACTGGAGAAACTTTGTGTATCTGTATACTTCTGAGACATAGAGGACTGAGAATGAATTCAGAATTGGGAATGATGGAAGTGCTTAGGGAGGAAACGATATTTTACTCAGAGCATCAATAAATGACCAGGTTGAAGTTGCACTAGTAAAGTTCAGAGCTGCCTCTTCCTAATTCACATCTTTTAAAATTATACATCTTGAGATTAAATTTGCGTGTATATTTAATAAAAAGTTACACATGCATTTTTAATGTAAAAGTAACATGCAAATGTTAAAGAGAATTTACCTAAACTTCTTAAGATATAGATTTATAGGCTTATGTTTTTGATAGATACTATCTTGACCCATTTCTGTTCCCCCATTGCCACTGGTCAGCATCATTTCACGTGCTGGTATCCACATACTCATCCACTGAGATTCGTTGATTCCATGTTTAAGTAGATTAAGTTTAGATAATATCCTGCCATCTGTGGAACTTGTGATAGGTAGCCGGGTCTAACATGTTATTGTTGAGTAAGTAGATAGACTTGAGTGAGTTAAATAATTGTGATATCATGACTGATTTGACATGGCACATCTCTTACATAGAAGTGAAGTTCATATTTATTTTTAAACAATTGGTTATATCATTACTAAATTATTAGTTTTCTCAGAAAATCTTTTCAGCCTGGTTTTGAGTAACAGTATGTCTCATACTAAGCTAATGCCTTTTCAAGGACATTAAGAATGCTGAGCTTGCTCTGTTCGAACTGAGCCGAGTAATTACCTTGGAACCAGATCGTCCAGAGGTATTTGAGCAGCGAGCAGAAGTGAGTGTGGTTTTCTTTTTCCCTCTGTCGTTATTGGAATAGTTGAATCTCAATATTTTTCCTATCATTTTATTACTTGTAAATTTTAATGCTCCCTTAAAACTCTTATGTTTTTCTATGTAGGTACTTAATGCCTTTAAGCATGGTTGAAATTACTAGAAAACTATGGACCGAGTGATATTCCTGAACTAACACAGAAGAGTAATATTTAGTATGAAAATATGTGGTTATGATGTATACTACTTCTATAGATATTCATTGAAAAACATAACACATATTTACTGTATATGTGACCTACTCTAGCAAAACTTGATATGACTGTTTGTCAAACTAGAATTCACAGCCCTTGGAAGTGTTCATTCTGCTGATGTGTATGTGTGTAAGCACTTACCTGTAATTCTTATGAGATAGACCTAGCTGCGTGGACACATAGATCAAGTGGATGATTACAGCCACATCTTAATGGAACTTGACATAGAGACAGATAACATGTGGTGAAGATGCCATGTAGGACTGGCTCAAGTAGACACAGGAGGTGCTTCTTTGAGAAGAGAAGAAGGGGAATGTTAGGAGTGTTTGCTGAGGCCATCAGAGGAAGCGAGGCTAGAGCCGATGCAATCCCATGGTGTGGTGGGGACAAGATGGAGGAGAGTGTTCAGCGCAGGGAAGAGAGTCTGTACAAAGGCATTCTGTTTTATGTTTTTAAGTGAAATGTGTTTATTTTACTTTCTGAAAATAATAAGCTATCTAGGCTTGATATGTGTTACTGTATTTAGTCTGAATAAAACAACTTTTAATCATCTGATATGATCTCATGGTTGAACTAAAGAAAAAATTACTTTTTATTTTCTCTTTTGGGAGAGAAAACTAGTAAAGGAAGTGCTAAGGGTATAAGAATTTAAAAACTGTATTTGTGATATTTTTGTTCTCAAGATTATTGGGTCTTACAGTTCAGTCTCTTAAAGTGAATTTTTGTTTTGTTGGGGATTTGGCTTTTTGGATAAAATCTTTCTCAATGAATGATTTCATTTCTTACATCTTACCTATTTTGAATTGTAACCCTAAGGGTTAAGTGACTATAGTTTATCACTGCTTGAGACTTGCTGGTATTTAGTTGGTGTTTAGTGGCTAATTTGGTGACAACTTTGGTGATCATCTGCTTCTGGGAGAGGGGACTGATGCTTTTTCCCCTATATTACTCTGGTTTGTGTTAAAATCTGGTAAATCATGAATTAAATTAAGTATATTTAGGTAAGAATTATTTAACAGGTCTTTACAATTTGCATATCTAATAAAAAGCTACTGTTTATCAGAATGGCATTGGTAATTAGAAAAATACTTTTTAATTGTCTTATGTATAATAATATTCTCTTTTTCTGGCATTATTGGGCAATAATGTTACTACATACTGAATTTTCCAGCTAAATTATAACATACCATTTATATATGTCAGAAGTCATTTTATGAGAAATCTTTCACTTTCATGCTTTCTGAAATATTCTATATTTGATGAACATAAGTTAACTTTTTAAAGTTACTCATTATTATGCATATTGATTGTTGTGCTGGGATATGATAATTCAGTTATGTACCTAGGGGTTGATAAACTCAGGAGGGATGATTTTCCTTCCAAAATACAACCCCAGCCCACTGTGCTTTTTGAATTCTCAGGCTTATATTCAATTTCTTTCCTCTTTCTGAGCTATCATGCTTACTACTGGTGATAGGCCTGCCCGAATCCTCTCTCTCGCTGATTTTAGAGTAGGAAATTATAATATTTGGTAGAAATAACCTGTCTAATAAGGATAGAATAGGCTGGGCGTAGTGGTTTATGCCTGTAATCCCAAAATTGTGGGAGGCCAACACAGGAGGATTGCTCAAGGCCAAGAGTTTAAGACGAGCCTGGTCAATGTAGTGAGACCCCTACCTCTGCAAACAAATTTTAAAAAATAAATTAGCAGGGCATGATGGCATGACCCTGTAGCCTAAACTACTCAAGAGGCTGAGGTAGGAGGATTGCATGAGTCCACGAGTCCGAGGTTACAGTGAGCTGTGATTGTTCCACTACATTCCAGCTTGGGTGACAGAGTGAGACCCTGTCTCTAAAACAACAACAAAATAAACCCTAATTTAAGGACGTTTATTCAGGATAAAGTGCTGGGGCTTGATTGCATGAACACTGATACCCACTTTGGATTTTCTTATGTCTTTTTGGTTTACTTTTGCATTCTGAACTGTCTTCTGTATTTTCATGTTGCCTGAATACAACTGATTGCTGGCTCAAAAGAGCTTTTCCAAACAGGCTTGCAGATATTTTTCCTCCTACTCTGCAGATCATGACTCATGAGTTAAAAGTTGTTACACAAAAGGGCTTAAAGAGCATCTGGAATCTTAGAAGTTGTCATTCAGCTCTTCTTACCATAGAGGACAGAGCTAAAGTCCATGGAGGACTCTAATCTGTGTCCAATAATTTGTCTATTTTAATGGTTCAAAGTTATCTTTCAGGTTAATTTTGACATCTTTGTGTATATATGCCAAATTTTGATTTAAAAGGTAAAGTCAAGAAAAAAAAAAATCACATTGTAAGAAAAGTAACATCTGGTACAACCCAGAATGTGAAATAGTGACAAGGCAGTTGCTGCAGTCATAGTTCATCAGCCTCCTGCTTGACTGGACAAAGACTAGTGGCACCTCAGGTGGTTGACTTTGAACACCACCACATAGTATATGGGGTCAAGGATTGCAGCCTGCTGAGAGTAATTTTGTGAGTGGAGTAGGGTGAAGTGGAATTGAAGAGTCAAAAACATTGGGATTTTAGGGTTGGTCATTGGTATTTTTCCTGATTACATGTTTGGGATTTCTAGATTCTGTCCCCTCTGGGACGAATTAATGAAGCAGTGAATGACCTCACTAAAGCTATCCAACTGCAGCCTTCAGCACGGCTGTACAGACATCGGGGAACCTTGTACTTCATATCAGAGGTGACTTGTTTTTGTCTTGAAGTATTTCTTTTTATGATGATGAAAATTTCATTTTTCCCTTGACCTCAGAAAGTGACTCTTTGATAGATTTGGGCTTTGGCTGTTTAGTAATATATCTGTGTCATAAGAGTTATAGGCTGGGCGCGGTGGCTTACACCTGTAATTCCAGCACTTTGGGAGGCCGAGGCAGGAAGATCGGGAGGTCAGGAGATCGAGACCATCCTGGCTAACACAGTGAAACCTAGACTCTATTAAAAATACAAAAAAATTAGCCGGGCGAGGTGGTGGGCGCCTGTAGTCCCAGCTACTCGGGAGGCTGAGGCAGGAGAATGGTGTGAACCCGGGAGGCGGAGCTTGCAGTGAGCAAAGATCCTGCCACTGCACTCCTGCCTGGGCGACAGAGTGAGACTCCGTCTCAAAAAAATAAATAAATAAATAAATAAAAGTAAAGAATTATGAAAGCATTTTCTGTAGCTGAAATTAAACCCAGTGGAGAACATTAACTACTAAAAACATTTTCTTGTTTGAGCTGTCAGCAATAACTAATTCTGGACTGGCATTAAAAAAAGAGAAAGATAAATTTAGTTTGTGGATTGTATGTCAATCTTTCTTGCAAATGTCATCATAGAGAAGCAGGTGTGCATGTTGTCAATGTGATTATTAAACTTAGAGGTACAATTTGAATTTCTTTGGGTTTCACAACCCAAGAAACATACCCTGAACTAGCATGGCTTTCCAGACTATAGCTTCTCTATGTAAGTGACCCAAGCCTAACAAGGTTGTCTTTTATCATCAGAGTGACATTTATGATTGCCACAATTATTTCTGTGGCTTATAGTACTTTAAATAACAATTTTCTGTGCCAAAGAAAATATATTAAAAGAGTCTCAGCATAACACATTTTAATGTTAATCTGTGGCACAATTATTTTGGAACTATCCAGTATGATAAAATGTTAGTACCAGAAATTTCTCTAACAGATTATTACTATAATACTATTTGAGATAAATTTTTTTGTAGTTAAGACAGAGTGCTTAATTAAACCTTTGTGAGTTTTTCTCACAATTGCTTTTCTTAAAAAGCTCCCAACTATTTGAATGAGTAGCATAAGCATTTAACCAATATATAGTATCATAAAATGTTTCCTTTGAAGCCAAAAAGGGCAGAAGATAAATTGAGATATTTTTTCTCTACCAGCCAAAAATTAGGAAATGTTCACATATCTAATAAATACTATTTTATTTTTCCCCCCACTCTCCTTTTTGTAGGACTATGCAACAGCCCATGAAGACTTTCAGCAGTCCTTAGAACTGAACAAAAACCAGCCTATAGCTATGCTATACAAAGGTTTAACTTTCTTTCACAGAGGACTTCTGAAGGTGAAAGTGTTGTGCATATGTGTACCATATGATGACTCTGCTTCTCTTTTGTGGGTGGGAGGAATTTCTTTTGCTTGATGGCTGATCTGATGTAGAAGGTAGTCTGAATCAGCATATTTATTATTTATTGAGCTTCTACTCTTTGCTGGGTTCCTGGAGGGAGATACAGAAAGAGAAAGGATCAAAGGTTAATAAGTGGGAGAAATGATACTTTACCTTTATAGAGGATACAGTTTGCAAAGCTTTTTCCACATATAATTTATCATATGGTAAACATACTCAAGAACATAATATAAACAAAGTGCTATGAAAATGTAGATAAGAAAGATTCACTGGAACTGCAGAGTTAGAGAAAGTTCCAAAGAACAGGTGGACTTTGTCCTGGAGCTGGAAGACTGAGTAGGATTAGGGGGTGGAAGTGGGAGAAGAAAAGCCCATCAGGCAGAGAGGAAAGCATGGGTGAAGACTTGGGGAGATGGAAATATGGGCAGTTCACAGAGTGGGAAGTAGTTGGGTGTGGTTTAAGGGAGATGAAGCTGGAAGGTCGGTGGAGGGCAGGTCCTTATCCTGGAGTACTGTGCTAAGCATTTTGACTCAAATTTGCAGGCCAGAGGAGCTATAAATTCTAGATTGCCAAAATGCATAGGTTCCAGCACTGAGACCAAATCTGTAATTTAGAAAGTCGATTCTGACAGCATGGTGGCTGAGGAGATGGGGGACAGAAGGACTGACCGGGTGACATTGTTTGGGTCTAGGTCAGTGGGCATGAAACTTGACCCAGCTCCTTGAGAGACCACAGGGACAGGTTGGGAGACCCTTCTGAGATTCACTGTATTGGTATCACTTGAGGACTGCCTGACTGCTGGGCAGAGGAGGTAGAGGGAAACAAGAAAGCTATCTGAACTGACTGAAAGTTTGGGCAGAAATGTGGCCTGTAGCCTGGCCCTTCCTCCTGCCCAGGCACTCAGTTCCATGTTCTGAGTCTGTGCGGGGAACCCACCGTGAGAAGGCTTGTGCCAGAAGCCGGGGGCCTGGAACCTGATGAGGAGCTACCTCTCTTACCTGGGCTTCCTTAGTGCCACTCAAGGCCTGCCACATAGTAGGTGCTCTCACAAAGGACACATCCAAGCTACCTGATGGAAGACAGACAGGCCTGAGAACGAAATAGAGTCAGCCTGCACAACTGAAAAGCGATTCGTTCTGATAGGAGCCCCAGAAGGTGGTACTTAACGAGAACTTTGAAGGCTGTGAAGAAATTCAGTAGTGTGTGGCAGGGATGTGTATTCTGACAGAAAGAACAGACATTTTATTATTGAAAGTGGTTTGAGGATCTGACATACATATATTTGGGTTGTGGGGAGAGTGTTTACCTGTGAAAAGGCTGCACATTGCAAATCCTCAGTGTTAAGGACAATGCCTGTCACATAGGAGGTGCTCAATACGTATTAGTGGAATAATGAATTTCAAGGACAGAGCACTGAAGTTGGTGTTAAAAGGTCTTGGTTTGAGCTCTTGCTCCAGGCTCCATGGGCAATCAGTTTCTCCTTCCACGTCTGTAAAGTGGAAACAATTCTACTTTCTGCCTCTTGGAGTGATCACGAGGATTCAATAAAATACTCCATGTGAAAAGTACTTTGTAAGCTTTAAATAGGAATCGAATATTAATTATTATAGATTATTTTATCTGTGAAAATTAAAAATTTTACAGATTCTAAAAGAAAACTCCCATTCCACTAAAAGCCAAACCAAAGGAATTTTGCAGATTCTATTTCATAAACCTCACATTCCTTTTGGAAGTATGTGGAGGATGCTCCTAATAAAGACCTCTCTCTCCCCTCAGGATTCAGACTGGCAGCCGTAGACTTTGAGAGCAATTTCTTAAAACATGCTTTGAGCAGCTGCCAGATAGACTTGTCCAGTTTATTTTGTATCTACCCTCTGTTCCTCTCATCTTCTCTGACAGTCACCTTAAATTTAAAAAATTCAGAACCTCAGTACTCTACTCAAATATCTCATGGAGGAGAAAAAGATTACAAATACAAAAAAATACCAAACTATTCATATTAAGAGGTTGAAAATATTTTTAAAAGTAAGCAAATGCAAACGATTTCACTTTTAATGTTGTTACTGTAGAGCCAGGTTTAGGAACGTGGACGGGGCTCTTTGGGGTATTTGAAAATGAGAATTTTTCAGAAAAGAGAAACTAACCACAGTTCAGCACAAGAACTGAAATTCACTTTGATTTACTTTAGATCTGCGTGATAAGAACCTAGAAACAGTGCTTTCATTTTGAGCGTTAGAAGCCCCTCAGCAAACTAGTCCTACCAAGTTATTTGGTGCTCTGTCGTTTTCACCAGGCTCATAAGCGCAGCATCAGCAAGTATAATAGATGGGAACTCTTGCTTTGCGTTTTTATCGATCTGCTGTCTGAGGAGGTTAGAGTGGTTACTTACTGTCTCCTTCATCCCAACGGCATCCCCATGAGGTATAGGAGGAGTGGAAGGTGTCCCCGTTACACAGATTGGAAAACTGAGTTCATAGTGAAATGGCTGAATTAATAAATGAACTTTGCTTAGATTTTTTTGTTTCTCTTGTTAACCTTAGAGACAAGTATTAAATGGACCAATAAGTTTGAGCTATTTTTATATCCTAAAGGTGGTCTCTCTTGGCCAACAGCAATTTAAAAATTAATTAAGTGGGTGATTGCTTATTTACTATATGATGTCATACGTTAGAAGTATATTAGGCAATATTGCGAATTTTATGACTATCCAATTCAGGGGTTATATGAGGCATTTTGGATCTTCCTAGGGAAACAACAAAAGCTTTTCTATTGAATCCCATTGTTTTATCTATGTTATAAGGATATTTCACAAACCATGTGTCCCAAGCACCATCAGCCTTCACTTTGAGAGTTTTCTGAGAGTGTTCTCTTAGTTAACAAGGAACAGCCCTAGGGTGGTGGTTGCCTGTCAACTAGTAAGAAAGATGGGGACTGAAAATGGTGGGATGGCATTTGCCAAGCAAATTAATTCAGAGCCAATTCATGTGCTTAGAGATTGATTCATTCAAACGTAGTTTCTTTGTTCCCAACGCCTTAAAATCTTGATTCTACTATGTCCCCTCTTTGGCAGAATGAGGTAGAGAGCTGTGCAGTGATTAGACAGGAACCCTGAAACCAAAGACTCTTAAAAGCTGAAGAGAAATCAGACTTTGAAGAACTGTGGCGTCCAAGCATGCTGTAAGTGGAGTGGGCAGCCCCCTGGGCGTCTCCACCTAGCTGTCCACAAGCACTCCAGACTTAACACGCCCCGATGGGCTCGTTATTCCCTCCTGCCCCACCCCATCCCCACCTGCAGCTGCCCCTTCTCCTGTACTTCCTTACTTGGTTAATGCTCTCGCCACCCACCCGAGCTCTTCAGCTTAAAAGCTTCCTACCCTTTCTTCTCCCTCATCTCCCATACCCAGGCAGCCACCAAACTCTGTTGTAGTTTGCCTTTCAAAATGTCTCCTGAGGTTGACCCTCCTTTTCTCTCCTCAGAGACAGTTTCTTAGTTTGAGCTTTCATTATCTCTTGCTCCAACTACTGCAGCAACTCCCTCATTTGGCTCCCTGTCTCCATTCTCTTCCCTCCCTAGTCTGTCTTTGTTGCTGCTAGTAGTAATCCTCTCTAAAAAGTACATTTCCTGAGGTCATGCACCTGTGTGAAGCCCCCTAGTCCTCACTGCCTGCACAGTTTGGCCCAGGAGGCCCTTCCTTTCCTGGCCCAGCTTTCCACATTAGCCTGGTCTCCCATCTTTTCCCTCTCCCCTGTACCCAACCATGCACCCTGCACTCCTGCCTCACTAAATTTTCCACCATTTCTGAGTGATCTATGCCACTGTACAGTACTATTTCCCCCTCCAAAATGCCCTCTTTCTTTACCAAATTCCTTTTCATTCTCCCAAGACCCAACTCAATTGTCACTTCCTCCCTGAAGCCTGTTCTGTTACCCCAGGCTCAGTTAGTGGTTTCTTTCTCTTCATTCTCAGAGACTTACTTATATCTCTATTGTAGCTCTTAATTTGTATTCCAATAACCTGGTGACACAATTGGCTTTCTAACTAGACTCCATTCTTAGAGGACAGAGATAATGACTGGCTCATCCTTGCCTCCCCTGCACCTCACACTGTCTCTGGCACATAGTAGGCGCTCAATACATGTTTACTGAATTAAGAATATAGTGGTAAACTCTTAAAAGATCAAGGTTACACTGTGGCAAGAAGCCTAACTAAAAGTGATCTTTAACATTTCTTAAATGTTAAAGTTTATCCATTCCCATCTCTCTACCCAACCGTAGATGTTCAGCAGGAGTCCTTAATGAGTAGATTGTCATCCCATTGTTGCCTTTGAAGAGTTTGCACACCAGCCTCTCTTGTCCTGCTGTCTCCCTTTCAGAGAAAATCAAGGTGCAGGGAATGAATGCCTTTTTGAAAGCAATTAGAATTGTACTGCTTTTGCAAAACAATTTTGTGTGCCTTACCAAATCATTAAATATTTATTGAGTGCCTACCATGTGCAAGGTATGTGACATCTTCAGTAGTTTTCTTCTATGAATTATCTAATCATGTGTAAAATTATCTAAAGTCAAGTCTTTTGCATTAAAGCTATTAGAGATCATGATGCCTTATAGCAGGTAACTTTAGTAAGTATGTCTTTTCCTTAGGAAAAATGTTAGTAAGCTATATAGTCATAATTTTTTTATTGCAGTGTATGAGTCACAGTGAAAAGTACATTTAACATTGGTTTAAGCCTAGGTTGTTTCTACTTAAATAGAATGGTTCATTTGATTAATAGTTTTCATAGATGGAGAGGGAGTTAGGCAGTAGCCAAGTATACCATGCATTTCCAAGGACAGCTTCCCAAAGCACAGCGCCTGCTTAGCAGTTCTCACTGTCTTAGCCTCAGACTTGGTATTAGGCAGATGGAAGCTCACCCCAAACACCTGCAACTTAAGGTTTTTGTTTTGTTTTGTTTTACTTTTTCTTTTTCCTTGTAGATCATGGGAATCCTTCAGATGGTGAATCTAGGAGCCTTTTTGCTTGTTTTATAAACAGTTTCACATTGGGCTTTCTTTTTTGTCTCTCGGTTCAATTTTAAATGTTGCCAGTTTTGATTGTTTTAAATTATTTCACACAGCTGTTAGGCTTGCTTTTGGTCCTAGGGCCTTTATTAATTAAGGATATGATATTAATAATATGAAGGTGAAATGATTAGTATTCAAAGTTTTAATGAAGTAGCTAGTAATAAAGTAGGTAAAATGGAAAGCTGATTTCCCATTGTAAAGGGGAGAAATTTAAGGCTCGTATTTTTCATAGTAATGCATTTGTTTACTGAAATTAAAGCCTTCTGACTTATAGTTTATTGCATTTTCTGCCTGTCTTTTTTTAAAGTCCTCCTATTTAAAAGAAAATCTGTCAGACTATGTAGGATATATATTTAAATCCTTTTATGATTTAAGTGAAACTCAATTTTAACAGTTATGCAAATGAAATAATTTTCTGTACACTTTTTACAGGAAGCTATTGAATCCTTCAAAGAAGCTTTGAAGCAGAAAGTTGATTTTATTGATGCATATAAAAGTCTAGGGCAGGCGTATAGGTGAGTAAAATAATAACAGTTGGGGTAGGAGGGAGGCTGAAGAGTGGGGAGACAAGATAGCTTCACATAATATTTTAAAAGAAATGATATTTCTTAACCAAAGGAGATGGGTATTTTGAATTGCACAAGTATGTATAGATTTGTTGATATTTTCTCTGGAATGCAGAAAAAAATAGTGTCAGAGGATGTCATGATGCACAGTATTCTCTCTTAACTTCAGTGTGTGTGTTGGTCTAGAAAACATTCGTCCTTCAAGGATTGTTGTTTTGAACAGTGGCATTATAAACTGTTGGGGTATAGATGCTGTTGCTACTTTCTTAGACAATAACTAAGGTAAATTTCCTATGATCTTTTTGAAAAGTCCTAGAATGAAGGGATGGAAAAGTTGTGATTATAATGTACATCTATTGAGAATGAAAAGTTGTAACTAGAACTTGGCTTCCTGACCCCATGCATTGCCCTGATGAATAGAGCTATTGTGACTTTTGGCCTAAAAAAAAAAAAAAAAAAAAAAAAAAAAAGTAGGCCAGGAGAGGTGGCTCACACTTGTAATCCCAGCACTTTGGGAGGCTGAGGCAGGCATATCACTTGAGGTCAGCAGTTCGAGACCAGCCTGGCCAACATAGTGAAACCCCACGTCTACTAAAAATACAAAATTAGCCGGGCATGGTCGTGGGTGCCTGTAATCCCAGCTACATGGGAGACTGAGGCTGGAGAATCGCTTGAACCCGGGAGTCAGAGGTTGCAGTAAGCCGAGATCATGCCACTGCACTCCAGCTTGGGCGACAGAGTGAGACTCCGTCTCAAAACAGGAAAAAAAAAAAAAGTATATTGTGTTATGAAAAGGAAGTAGGATGACATGAGTGAAGGAGCTCATGACTTAGTTCTGCCTTGGTCGTTCTGCAGGTATGAGTGCTTCACTTCTCTGAGCTTCTGGCTTCTCACTTGTAAAGGTGCTACAAAAGCTAGAAAAGAAAAATAGCGACAGAAAGTCCCTTTATTAGGTACCTTATTCTGGAAGGATTATATTCAAGAACTTATTTATCTGATAGTTTGCGGAACTCTTATACTAACTTGGAAAAAGTGTGTCTGGATTTGTTTGGGGTTTAAGGGATGATATTTATGCTTCCTGTCTCACAGAATTTTTGAATAGAAATTGAAAACAGATTTGAAAGCACCTTGTAAAGTGCTGTATGAATGTAAGCAGGAATTGTATTTTTTTAAAATGTCCATTATATATAGAGAATTAGGTATAGAACATTTTGAAGTTACTTCTATTCTTTGTAATATATAAAAGAATGAACTGCCAGGCTCTGTGGCATGTGCCTGTGGTCCCAGCTTTTCAGGAGGTGAGGTGAGAGCATCACCTGAGCCCAGGAGGCTGATTTCAGCCTGTGCAATACAGTGAGACCCAGTTTCTAAACCTATTTAAAAAGCAAATAAAAAGCAGATTGATCCATAACAACCATTTCCATTCTGGAATGGTTACAATTCTAAAATACACTTCTTTTTTCAGAATTCTAAATTATATAATGATTTACTAGATTTTAAGCAAAGCAACTTTGGTGACCAAAAAAAAAAAAAAAAATGCATTTTTAAGGCTATGAATTTGATTGAGAATGATGAACTGTTTATGATTATAATTGGTATACTTTTTTCCAAATGGGAAAAGTATGTTTTTATCCATATATTAAAATTTACACACAGTTCTTTAGGGTTTGGGACTCATTGTGAATAATCAAGGAGAGGGGTTTGAATAAGCATCTGCCTTTGGAAATCAGCAGATGAATTTTCCCCACAGAATTTCAAGAGCTCTGTGGTTATCCTATAAGCTGGTAAGATTTAGAAGTAAGTAGAATGTAATGTGTCAGAGGCTATAAAAAAGTAACAAAGGGAACACCCGCATCAAGGTATCTTGTTTACATATTGGTCCATAATTCTGAGGATAGCTTATTCTGTATGTTTCCTGTAATGTCTATACTGTATTCATAACTATTATTAAATACCTAGAGAATTGGGCAATTTTGAAGCAGCCACTGAGAGCTTTCAAAAGGCACTGTTGCTCAACCAAAATCATGTGCAAACCCTCCAGCTCCGGGGAATGATGCTCTACCACCACGGCAGCTTACAGGAAGCCCTTAAGAACTTTAAGGTGAGCATCCGTAAATAAGTACACAGTAATTGGAATTCTTGGATTATTCTTCAGTGAAGTTTAGTGAAATGAATAGAGAAGGGGGACTGAGAATAGTGTTTTTACTCTAACAAAAAGAAAGAGAAGAAATCATTGCCCTTGTCTTATAGACTAGTTTACAGGTCTGGTTTAACCTGGAGGGAAAACTAATTCCGGAGTAAAGAATAAGGCATTTCAAAGTTTTCTTAAACTGTATTGATACTAATGCAGCATTTTGTCCTCAGCGGTGTCTGCAGCTAGAGCCGTATAACGAAGTGTGCCAGTATATGAAAGGGCTCAGCCACGTTGCCATGGGACAGTTTTATGAAGGGATAAAAGCACAAACAAAAGTTATGCTGAATGATCCTCTCCCAGGCCAGAAGGCTAGCCCTGAGTATCTTAAAGTGAAGTATCTCCGAGGTAAGTCAGAAAATCACAGAATTGTTGGATTTTCATGCTCAAAGCTGTAGAAATCATATTGCTTGACTCTTTTATGTTCCATATGAAACAGTGGAGTCTGAAAGAGGCTAGGTGACTTGTCCACAGCCACGCCTTGTCAGTGCTAGTGTTGAGACTAGATGTTTATATCTTCGAAAGATCAGTCGAATGCGTTTTCTACCACTTTTAAAATTTTTACTTTCTAAAGTTAAAACATTTTTTACTTAAGTTGAAAAGCCATATTTTGAACTAAATGTGACAAGCATCTGGAGTATTTGTGTCTCATCACATGTTATCCAAGAATACAGGAAGGGCAGGAAACTGACATTCTGTGAGGTTCTTACTGTTTTTTTTTTGTTTTGTTTTGAGACGGAGTCTTGCTCTGTCACCAGGCTGGAGTACAGTGGTGCAATCTCAGCTCACAGCAAGCTCCGCCTCCCGGTTCATCCCATTCTCTTGCCTTAGCCTCCTAAGTAGCCGAGATTACAGGGATGCGCCACTATGCCCAGCTAATTTTTGTATTTTTCATAGAGACAGGGTTTCACCATATTGGCCAGGATGGTCTTGATCTCTTGACCTCGTGATCCACCTGCCTCGGCCTCCCAAAGTGCTGGGATTACAGGCGTGAGCCACCATGCCCAGCCAGTTCTTACTGTTAAATGTGAACTTGGTATATTTGACTTGTCATTCCTTCATATCAAAATTCTCATATATTTTGGAGAAATATGACGTGAGGAAGAAAGCAAATCTTGCAGTTACCCTTTTATTAGTTGTAGTTTTACTCGCCTTTTATCTCCTGTCTCTGAAGACAGTTTTTTTTATTAAAGCCTACATTTTCTTTTGCTATTGTGAGCCCTTTATACCATGACTGTCCAAAAGAAAAAAAAGTATAACGCTGTGTGTGTAATTTTAAATTTGTAGTAGCCACATTAAAAAAGTGAAAATCAAAGAAGTGGAATTAATTTTAATAACGTATAATTTTAAATTCAGTATATCCAAAATATCAGTTCAACATATAACATAATTAATATGAAACTGCTATTCATTAGATACTTCACATTATTTTTTGTGCTAAGTCTTTGAAATCTGGTGTATATATTATGCTATAGTACATCTCAATTTGGATGTTAAATTTTCATTGGAAATACTTGATTTGAATTTAGAATTTATAATATTTATAGTTGAAAAAGTAGGTTCATATGTGCAAGTCATTTCAAACATACTGAAGTTTTCTAATGATTGAATCAAGTATCAGTTTGTAGGTTTAAATTAATTCAAACGGTGAAACCCCGTCTCTACTAAAAAATACAAAAAACTAGCCGGGCGAGGTGGTGGGCGCCTGTAGTCCCAGCTACTCGGGAGGCTGAGGCAGGAGAATGGCGTAAAAACCCAGGAGGCGGAGCTTGCAATGAGCTGAGAGATCTGGCCACTGCACTCCAGCCTGGGTGACACAGCGAGACTCCGTCTCAAAAAAAATAAATAAATAAATAAGATAAAATAAAATAAAATAAAATAAAATTTAAAACTCAGTTTCAGTCACCCTAGCCTCATTAAGTATCCAATAGCCAGGTGCCTTGGGGCTACCTATTAGGCAACATCTTTCTTTACCCTGAATTACAATTCCCTTTTTTCCTGGTTTAGTAGAGCTTGCACTTGTGAATTATAGGCAGAAGGGGCAGGCGCTGTGTACTTTGGGTTTTTTCCTACAGTGCTTTCATAGAGATAAGCAGCAGTCCATTAGTCGGTTGGTGAAATCATATATCCAATTAATCTGTATACCAGTTGACAGAGTACCAGGCTCTGTCTGACACAGAACTTGGATTCTCAAACTCTGGAATTGAAAACAATGAGATTTTTAGTGGTTTTCCTGGAAAGGTGATTAAAATTTAGCCAAAGTAGGCCAGGCGTGGTGCTCACGCTTGTAATCCCAGCACTTTGGGAGGCCAAGGTGGGGGATCACGAGATCAGGAGATCGAGACCATCCTGGCTAACACAGTGAAACCCCATCTCTACTAAAAATACAAAAAGTAAGTCGGGGGTGGTGGCGGGCACCTGTAGTCCTAGCTACTCTGGAGGTTGAAGCAGGAGAATGGCACAAACCTGGGAGGCAGAGCTTGCAGTGAGCCAAGATCTTGCCACTGCCCTCCAGCCTGGGCGACAGGGTGAGACTCCGTCTCAAAAAAAAAAAAAAAAAAATTAGCCAAAGTAGAACCAGACTGACTGACTTATATTTGACCTTGTTATCTCAAGTCAGTGGCAGGTTACCTCTATCATATACTAATAGTGACTTACTAAAATTTAGAAACTCTTTTTAGAATTCTTATAATTGAAGAACAGCTTGTTACAAAGTATTTGTATAGCAGTTAGACATAAGAAAGTTTCTTTAGCAGTATTTGGATGTGTCAGATCTCCTTTCCTTTCTGCAGAGTATTCTCGATATCTTCATGCACACCTTGATACCCCCCTTACGGAATATAACATTGATGTGGATCTGCCTGGAAGCTTTAAGGACCACTGGGCTAAAAATCTGCCTTTCCTCATAGAAGACTATGAAGAGCAGCCAGGGTTGCAACCCCACATAAAGTAAGTGCTTTAAATGAAGATCATATTTTTTCCCTTTCTCAAAACTGAGCTATAAGCTGGGCATGGTGGCACGCTACCCCCTGCTACCTGGGAGGGTGAGGTAGGAGAATTGCCTGAGCCCAGGAGTTCAATCAAGCATGCTATCCTTGTGCTTGTGAATAGCCATCCATCACACTGCAGCAACACAGCAGAGACCCCATCTCTAAAAACAAAACAAAACAAAAAACACCTATAGCAAACATCATTTTAACTAATGAAATGGTAGATACATTAACATTAGCATTGGGAGTCAAACCAAAAAGCCCAGAATCAGTGCTTCTCTGTAATAGTGAACTATAAGTCCTAGACAGTGCACAGAGAGAAGAAAAAGAAATCAGTGATATGGATTAGAAAGGAAAATAGAAAGCTGTCATTGTTTGCAGATCACATAATTTTCTACAAAGGAAACCTAGAAGATCTACAAATTATAGGAAATGATGAGATTTAGCAAGGTCATTGTTTATAATCAATATACAAGAATCAGTTACATTTCTATATATGAATAACAAAAATATCATTTATAATAGTAACAAATACTTAGAAAAAATCTTACAAAATCTGTATAAAACCTGTATGGAGATCACAAAACTTAATTGAAAGTTACTAAGCAAACAAATAAATGGTGAGAAATACTGTGTTCATGGATTGGAAGTTCAGTAACATTAGAAGGCCATTTCTCTGCAAATTAATTATAGATTTAATAAAATGCCATTCAAAATCCCAAGTTTTTTTGAGGCACTTGTTGAGCAAATTCTGTAAATTCTATGGAAGAACAAAGGACCAAGAATAATTAAGATACTCCCAAAGAAGAGGATACTCAGGCTTGAAGGGGAAGGTTCTCATCCTACCAGGTGGCAAAACTTAATATAATAAGGAGCAGAATGGTATTGGTGCAGGGATAGACAATGTACTAAAGGAAGAGAATACATACCTTAGATAAATGGTAAAGGTGTGTTACAGATCAGAATGGGACTGGTCAAGATGTGGGGGTGGGCCAATTAGGTTATTTTATGGATAAAATAAAATTGATATTTGCGATGGCATAGTAATCTAATTCCAAATGGATGAAAATCTGAAGTACGAATGGCAAAATATTTTAAACTTTAGGAGGAAATATAAACGAAGATGTTTATGACTTTGGGGTAGACAAGGATTTATTAAGAAGCACAAAGCATAGATTTGAAACAAAAAGATTGATAAATTGGACTACATTGAACCTAAGAACTTCTGTTCAACAAATGACACCATAAGGAAAGAAAAATAAGCCCAAATTGAGTAAAGGTACTTGCAAACTTAATAACTGACCAAGAATTAGTGTCCAAATTTTTGAAGTGTCACTACAAATTTAAAAATAAGAGACAACCAATAGAAAAGTGTGCAAAAGACATGAACAGGTAATTTTACCACAGGGAAAACATGAATGATAAACATGAAGAGATACTTCATAAATTAAGGCCTCATGAGATTTTTTTCAGCCACTAGATGAGCAAATGTCACAAAATCTGATAATAGTAATATTGGTCAGAAGGGAGATTATGGAGAACTTTTATACTCCTGATGAGAGTATAAGTTGCTACAACCACTTTGGAAAGCAGTTTGTCATTATCTAGTGAAGATGAATATTCTCATACTTGATATGAGATTCTGTTCCTGTGTCTATTCAGAGAACTTTGTACTTGTGCACATATCTACCAGGAGAGACTTGAACAGGTCTACCAGCAGTATTTGTTCACAGCTAACACTGGAAATGAACCCAAATGTCCATCAACAGAAGAATGGAATAAATGTGATACAGTCACAGTCACACAATGGGATATTATACAGCAGTATAAACAAATGACTCAGGCAACAATGTGGATTAATTTTTAAATGTAATGTTGAATAAAAGCAGCAAGTCAGCAGGCTGTGCTATTACATATTTTTTTCTCCCAAAGTTCATAAACAAAACTGTAGAGTATATTGTGTGTGTATATGTGTGTGTGTGTGTCTGTGTGTGTGTGTAACAAACCTAGTTTTTAAAAAGGTAAGTAAATCAGGAGCACAAATTTCAAGAGACAGGAGGATGGGATAGGAAAGCAGCATACAAGTAGATACAACTGCATGAATTACTCTAGTTCTTAAACTGGGTAATTTGACTTTGTGTTTTCTATGTGTCTCAACTATTAAATGAATAAAAATAATAAAAAGAAAATTGATTGCTCATGGAAGTTTTGTATATTCTCTAACCACTCCTTTTTTGAGAAACATTTCTATGCACAAAAGTGTTAACATAGCAGGCCTATGACTGCTGTCCTTAGAAAGGACCGCTTGCAAGAGTGACCCTTGGTTGGTATCTGGGAACTTGGATTTCGAGGGGATTCCTACCACTCCCAAAACTAATAGGAGTAGTTCTCTGTGCCTAAACTGTTTGTTCAAACAACGTGGTTTCTATTGAACACGTGCTTTCCTTCTGGGTATCTGGAATTTGGGAACTTGCCAGGCAGAAGGTGTCTATAACCCTGGCCACTGAGTCTTTAATGAGCTTTCCTGGTTGGCAGCATTTTACGCGTGTTCACAACTAATTGCTGGGAGAGTTTAATGTATCATATATGACTTCCTTGGGAAAGGACCCTTGGAAGCTTGTGCCTGGTTTCCTCCAGACTTCTCCCAATGTGCTTCTTCCCTCTGCTGGTTTTGTTTTGTGTCCCTTTGCTGTAATAAATCACATGTGCTGTGATTTATTATAGCAAAAGGACACAAAACAAAAAATGATACTCACTATTGTGAGTACCATTATGTGCCAAGTCCACTGAGCCCTCCCAGCCAATTTCTGAGCCTGAGTGAGAGTGGTCTTGGAGATCCCCAGAACCACCTATAATTTAGAGTTTCAGTCTTCGTTATAAAAGCATCAAGCAGGTTGGCAGCTAAACAATAGTATTTCCGTGTACCATTCCAAGTATACTTGTTCTAATACAACTTGGGCAGGAGTGAGGAATGGACAAAGGGCAGAGGTTTGGTTGCTTGTTGAAAAAGGCAATCCATTCAGGTATGTATTCTGGAGAAGTTTACAAAGCAAATAATGGAAAGAGGTGTCTTCTGAATTGCACACTAGTTACAGTTTTCACTGTTACTAACCAGCATGTGATGGCAATTATGCACATGCTGTCATAAAGATTCCCTTTTAAACTGAGGTGTAGTTGGGTGCAAAGGACTGAAGTAAGGATTATGTGGTCGTAGACTGCTTCATTAGTTTTCCAGTGGAGGAGGTGACTGCTTTTCAGGTGGAATTGGATTGCCAAATATCTGTTGAAAAGTCCTTATCATGTACATGTTTCTTCCAGAGATGTGTTACATCAGAATTTTGAGAGTTATAAGCCTGAAGTACAGGAGCTGATTTGTGTGGCTGATCGTTTGGGATCCCTGATGCAATATGAAACACCTGGTTTCCTGCCAAACAAGCGAATACACAGAGGTATTCTGGAAACTATCTGAAAATGAAAATATTCCTGGCATAAGAGCAAGGGTGGTTAAACTGTGTCGTGTGTTTTAAAAAATTATTATTTATTGTACTTGTTCACATTCTCCATGTGATCAGAATAGAAATGTGTAGAATCATTCAAACTGAATTCTGAAAGAAGACTCCTTACATACTTGGCTTTTTTGCTATTACTGTAGTAGAGACTAGAATATAGGTCTGAAGTCCTTACTTAAAATCAGACAGCTGATCCAGGGAGCTATTTCCTTACTCCCTGTGTGGAAGAATGCAAACCTCCACTTGGATTAGTAGGAGGCAGAGTTGGGAGCAGACAAACTGAGCTGTCTCTAGTTAACTCTGATGGGTTTTAATTTTAGTAGGACCATCATGAGTGAAACATGTGTTAGGTCTTCTTATATCACCAATATAACTGACCCTTTATGTGTTAACTATTGACTTATCACTGAGACTCTGTAAAGTAGGTGGAACTCAGTCCCTCTAAAGTATACTAACTCTTCTCGATATTCCTTTCTCATAGCTATGGGTTTGGCTGCCTTGGAGGTCATGCAAGCCGTACAGCGTACATGGACCAACTCGAAAGTTCGAATGAATGGAAAGACACGGTTGATGCAGTGGAGAGACATGTTTGACATTGCGGTTAAATGGAGAAGGTAACTAACATCTCAGTGAAAATAAACTGTAAGTCTTATCATTGTCAAATAACGTCAGTCTGTTTTAGCTAACAGGCTATGAACCCTGTTTTGCTTGTTAACACCAGGCCTTCTAAGTTAGGTTTTCCTCTCTAAAGTTTGTCAGAAATTGTTGGCATCTTTATTCTTTGACATGCACTTAACTAATATTTTCAAAATAGGAATTGATTGGCTGGGCGTGGTGGCTCATGCCTGTAATCCCAGCACTTTGGGAGGCCAAGGCGGGTGGATCACGAGGTCAGGAGATCGAGACCATCCTGGCTAATACAGTGAAACCCTGTCTCTGCTAAAAGTACAAAAAATTAGCCGGGCATGGTGGCAGGCGCCTGTAGTCCCAGCTACTCAGGAGGCTGAGGCAGGAGAATGGTGTGAGCCTGAGAGGCGGAGCTTGCAGTGAGCCGAGATGGCGCCACTGCACTCCAGCCTAGAGGACAGATGGAGACTCCATCTCAAAAAAAAAAAAAAAAAAAAAAGGAATTGATTGTTGTCACATTTCCAGTCACCTGTTTACCTGAAGCATTTTAGAAACAGTCTCTTTGAAAGAACAGATCTATTACCTGTGGTACCTTTGAATGAACTTCACTGGACCAGTCCCTTTATAGTTAATGGGGTGCCTGGCAACTAGCTAGTTTAGAGTAACCTTTGATATTCGTTTGCATGACAAAAACTGTGCTCTGCTCCTAAACTTTTACCTTTACCTGGCTTCTCGCCCAGTCTAGCTGGAACACCTGTTTGGAATTTGTAGGTATGAACATCATATAATGGACTAGCTGTTGCTTTATCCCCACCTTTGCAAACACTTCTACATGTTTTATTTGGAATGCTTCTGAACACTTCTGGTTTTATAAAGGTCTCTGTTTTATAGGATTGCTGACCCAGACCAGCCTGTGCTGTGGTTAGATCAAATGCCAGCACGAAGTCTTAGCAGAGGTTTTAACAACCACATCAATTTAATCAGGTATGAAGCTTTTGTGCATCTTTCTTCTTTTCCTAGGAGTTTCTCAAGACACAGGCCATGGAGACCAGGAGTGACCCATTGCTCCTTTCCTGGTGACTTTTTGACCGGGGAACATACACCTACGTAATCCTGCCTGCATTCCTTTCCTGTAGCCCAGCTGCAGAAAGAAACATAGTATGTGCCATGCTCCTTCCCCAGGCCCTTCTGTCTGGTATAGAGCACGACCGAAGGGTAGATTGCAGATGTTTTCCTAGGGCGTCAGTCTTTAAGGTGTCCTAAAACATCATAGAAAATGATTAGATGGAGAATATTACATTTACCATAATATTCTGTTAATAATACTACATGGCTCTTGACAAGTCTCTCGTTGTGGAGGAAAAGCTCCCCGTCCCACCTCAACACACAAAGGGTTTGGATAAATAACACTATCTGGTAACTAAGCTGCCATCTGGGGAGGGCAAGTCAGGTTGGCTGGAAAACTTCTGTTTTGTCCAGAGCCTCTGCTAGTTGGGGACATGGGTGAAATGCTCACTTCTTTACCCTTTCTTTATGTGCCTAGCTGCCTTCTAAATAAATGGTGAACAAATGTTAAAGAATATCAGTTTCAAGGGGACCTATATTATCAGCCCATCTTTTAATGAATTTAATTTTAGATAAAATGTATAAATATGGTAGTTGTGTCACCTCTAAAATGCTTCTAGTTCAAGGAAGCTGAATTAAGAAAATATTATTCAGGCCAGGTGCAGTGGCTCAAGCCTGTAATCCCAGCACTTTGGGAGGCCGAGGCGGGTGGATTATGAGGTCAGGAGATCGAGACCATCCTGGCTAACACGGTAAAACCCTAAAACCCCGTCTCTACTAAAAATACAAAAAATGAGCCCGGTGTGGTGGCAGGCGCCTGTAATCCCAGATACTCGGAGACTGAGGCAGGAGAATGGCTTGAAGCCGGGAGGTGGAGCTTGTAGTGAGCTGAGATGGTGCCACTGTACTCCAGCCTGGGCGACAGAGCAAGACTCTGCCTCAAAAAAAGAAAATGGAAAATATTCTATACACCTTTGACATTTAAGTTTGGGTTTTAATGGAAATATAATTTGTATGTATATATATTTTTAACTTCTAGAAAACAAATTTATTTTCACCTTGTGACTTGTATATTCCTATTTCTCATGGAATAATTTGTGGTGTAGATAGGTAGACTCAAGCAACTAACTTTAATTGAAGACTACTGTGGATCAGCCAGTGTGCTGTGCTGTGCTGTGTGATGGGGATACAGAAGGGAAATACAGCCCCACCTGCCGAAAGCTCACAGCAGACAGACCAGCAGACAACTACTATGCAGTGTGTTAAGAGTGAGGTGATCACATGCACAGGATGCCATGGGAACCTGGAGAAGGGGTGCCTGATTTAGCCTTCTGGTGCTACCAGAGCTATTTGGAAAAATGGAAAACAGAGAGGTGGGGTGATTAACATGGACCAATGGATGAGTTAGGTATAGTCAGAAAACTGTGACTAACTTGTTATGCCTGGTAGTGAGTTTGCAATTAAGGGAGTATCAGGAATTGAGGCTAGAAAGATAGGCAGAAGTCAGAACATAAATCATTCTATAGTCCAAGCTAAGGAATTTTTTCCCCTGAAGACAATGGTGAGCCATTCAGAGATTATAAGCAGAGAAGTAACAGGAACAGATTTACACATTGGGACGATCACCTTGGCAGCAGATGGCAAAACAGATTGGAGAGGAGGCAGGAACTTGGGACGTAAGGGAGGAGGTTGGAAAATTGTGTAGTTGTTCAGGTGGACAAGTGCAAAGGTCTCGAAAGCTGTATGGTAGTGAGTTGGAAAGGAAGAGCTAGACTCTTAGAAGGTAGAATCAGGAGCACTGGCAGTGGGCTGCAATCAGAGAGGGCATAGAGTTAGAGGAAGGCAACCTTCCTTCTCAGGTACATGGTGGTTCCATTAGGCGAGAGAGCACCAGAATGAAAAGTAGGTGAACACATTTAGTGGGGAGGCTGGGAGAAGTGTGGGGTGCAGGAGGGAATTCTTACTTGACAGTAACCTTTGAGGTTTGGGATGCCTGGTGGGAACCCAGGGAGCGATGTCCTGGGAGCAGTCGGCTGTGTCATGTGACTCAGCATGTTGGCTGAACATGGAGTTCTGGGAGAGAGTGTGAAAGAAAAAGATCAGAAGGGATAGAAATGTGAGGAAAAGAATATTCAGAGTGGGTAGAGGAAAGGAGACTGCTAGTGAGCTAGAGAGCAAGACAGGGTGTTCGATAATGCTGTTGGGAAAACGGAGGCGGGGGCAGCACACTGTCCACAAGTGATGGGGTCCGTCAGAGGACGCTGATATGAAAGTCTGAAGCTCACTTCAGTGCTGGGGGATTTGTCTTTCCATTGTGACTGATCTGGTGCCGAGTTTGATGGCTCTCCTGCCAGGATAGGCCCCGTGAGCTGCCAGGCGGTCTTGCTAAGACGGTGCTTTGCTTCTCCACTCATTGACTATGAACAAGTGAATTTCCCAGACTTTTTTTTTCCTACATTATTCTCATAGTTTCTTATTTTTTAAAAATTAACTTTGAAATTAGATGTTGGCTTAAGCATATTCTTCTATAAAAATATTCTTAATTTTATTATTTTTGCCTTACAGGGGTCAGGTGATCAACATGAGATACCTGGAATATTTTGAGAAAATACTTCATTTTATTAAAGATAGAATTCTTGTTTATCATGGGTAAGCCTTTAATTTTCTCCTTCTTAGTAATGAGTTGATTTCATGTATTTTATATTTGTTGTATTTTTGAAACTTGAGAACTAAGCCTGTTGACAGGCTAAACAAGGTCTATCAAATTTTTACATAGTGTTTAGAATCATAAAGGCTTTCATAATCACTTTCTTTTTAATAACTCTACAAAATCCATAGACCTCAACTGAAGTGTTTTTAACTTTACATGCACTATTGTGACTTTTCTAGTCTCTTTCTTCTATAAAGCGGATGTTTCTTTGGATTTATCTGTTAGGGATTTCACCTTTAATACTTATTCTCCTTCACTTGAAAGGCAGGATGGTATAGACAAAACAGTGAGCAGAACACTAGGGGAAAAAGATCTGAATGCTTAAATATCACCAAGTAAATATAAAATTAGTGGGAAAACCTAGCAGAATACTTTCATTTGAGCAGCTTTAGAAAGGAAAAAAGCAAAACAAAACATATACATCTAATTTTAGAGCTGGAACAGGAAAATCAGGGTTTCAGAATCAAACTCATAACCATACATGTTCACACAAACACTGGCTGTTGATCCATTCTGCTTTTTCCTGTTTTGCCTTCTAAATGTTTCCTTAATTCTCATCTGCTGCTGTTTCCTTAATTTTCATCTGTAGTCCAAAACTCATTAGAATTGAACCATCCCATTATTTAGAAACTTTATTTGTGGCCTACCATTTTGAATATTAAGCTACTCAAAATTGAGGTCAATTTATTTAACTTAAAGATAATAGCATGATTAATTATTACAATTCTGCATTAATCTCAGTTGCCATCTCTCTCTGTCTCTCTTTAAGAGCTAACAATCCTAAAGGATTGCTGGAAGTTCGAGAAGCCCTGGAAAAGGTACACAAAGTAGAAGACCTTCTTCCAATTATGAAGGTAACTTTAACATCAGCATGGCAGTCCATGTTTTTAGAGGAAAAGAAAACCAACAGCACTTTTTAAAAAAGAATTCAGAATTATTAAATGCTATTTGAAATCACTAGTATGAACACATTCTGAAAAATAACCAAAATAAAAGAACATACAGGCATCAGACTCAGCTTGCGAGGAAGCAGTTAATATAGAAAAAAGAAAACTTAAAAATACTTACAATTGAATTCTGCTTCTGGCCCACAGCTGAGTAACTGGTACTCAGCTGCCCTTCTACATGATTGCAGTTATAAAACTGGACAAAATATAAGTCAGTTATTTTCAGGCACTGGCTCATTACAAGACTCTGAACCTCACTGTCACCCCTGGTTTCTACTGGGAGTATTTATTAGACCACTGCATGGTAATGTGGAGCCCAAGCAGAGTACAGTGGTCTTGCTAAGCTAAGGAGGTAGAGAGTGGAGTTTGGGTCTGCCAAAGTGGCTGGAATTTGCAGAGCAGAGTATAGAAGAGAAGGAGGCCATGTAGGCTGGGGAGTGTTCAGGGGTCAATGTGAGCACTCCTTTTCATGCTTGACTAAGACCTTGATCATGAACATGCAGTGAAAGACCGTGAGAGGCTCAGCAGAGAGTAACTGCTGTGGGGAAGAAAGCTGAGCAGAGGTATCAGAGGTGTATGTGCTGAGAGACATTGGAGTTTCAGCCTGGCCAATGTGGATGGATCCTGTGAACACCTCCGGCGTTTAGTTAAGACCTCAGAAAGGACACGCTGTAAAAGTAAGACCACACTCTACAGTAAGGCCCACAACCTAGGACTGAGAACCATTTCTAGATAGACTGCCCTAACAAAGAATGAAACTAAGTCTAAAGGATTAAATGGATCTGCTAGTGATTTTACTACCTGTCAAAACTCAGTACCCTTTAAAGGAAGGCAAAATAACCTATACTCTTTAATTACTAGAGAAGTAAATGCCATTGTTTGAATGTGTTTCCCCCAAAATGAATGTGTCGGAATGGAATCCTCAGTACACACATGTTGGGAGGTGGAGCCTAATGGGAAGTGTTTAATGGCAGAGCCCTCATGAATGGATTAATGCCGTTATAAAAAGGGCTTCGGGGAGTGACCTCTCTTGCCCTTCCACCTTCCATCATGTGAGGCAGCAGTAAGAAGGCTCACATCAGATGCTGGCACCTTGATCCGGACTTCCCAGCCTCCAGAATAAATTTCTGGTTTTGTTTTGTTTTGTTTTGTTTTGTTTTTGAGACAGAGTCTTACTCTCTTGCCCACACTGGGTGACAGAGTGAGACCCCATCTCCTTAAAAAAAAAAAAAAAAAAAAAAAGATAGTATGATCCAGGTATACCAGGCAAATGCTAATGAGAAGAAAAGTATGTGTGGCAATATCAATAATGGAAACATTTGAATTCAATGGGAAGAACACTACAAGGGACAGAAATTATTTGACTAAAGTATAATCCATTAAGAAATTATAACTGTGTGAACCTTTCCTCCATCTAGGAGTAAAACTACCCCAAAACATTCCAACAGCAGTTAGAATTGCTTTTCCAATTAGTGATTTGAACACTAACATGGAACTTCAGTAAATGTTTTCCTTGTAGCTATAGTAGATGAGATTGATTCATGTAAAATTTAGGAAATTTGTATGAATAAGCAAAGTGTGTCCATTTCTAAGGAATACCGAGGAAGTAGCATGTCATGAACAGAGGTGAGCATCTGACCCAGGACCCACATCTGCCTGGCTGGGTGTGGATGAGCCTATTTTACAGTTATTCCAGGTTTTTGTCTGCTGAAGACCAAATATTCTGGCCAGACCTACCTTGGAGAGTTTATTGTGAGGGTCTGATGCACTAACACAGCGGCCCTCAACCTTCTCAAACTCACTGTGTTGACTCAGTAAACATGTTCAGATGCCCCCTTTACTTACTCTTTTATTGCACTAGGATGAACTTCATAGAGAATATGTCTCACCTACTAAAAAATGTCCACGCAAAGTCATCTCAGTATCTCAGTTCACACAATGTCCACACAGTGTATCTCAGTATGTGGAAATTCGGGCATGCCTTCTCTAGAAGCCGGAAAGCAGCAGCCAGTGCTTCACACCTGCACATAAAATCATGGTGAATGTGGCAGTTACAAGTCCGTCAGCCCCATATCTGTGAGTTATTTGGTGAGCTACGTTGTCATTCGCAATGTGGTTTTCTGAAATGGTAAACCACGCTTAGCAAAGCTCCAAGCTATATATAGTATACTCCTTAATGTATATGCTATTTGCATTCCTGGCAAATTCAGTGGTATGAAAACTTATAATAAATAATCAGTGTTTAAGTGCAAAACAGTCTGGTTCCAGGCCCACATATTGATTAAATGATACACATGTTCTTCATCTACATGAAAATCCAGTGGGACATTAGAAAATCATACATTATGTGTGACAATCCCCTGTACTGTGGGACATATAGTAATCTTGGCTCCCAACTCTCCAATCCCTGTAACAATCAGTCTCCCATAAATTCCCTCAGTGCCCCACAGGGGGCAGAATGGCTTCACCACAGGCCCTGAGATGTAGCATATAGAAAGGAAACTGGAGTGTGTGCGAGGGCTCTTCAGCTGCCTCCTTGTGGGTATTCTAGTCAGGCATTTAGATGTCCTGTGGTATTAGGCAGAATACAGCATCAGCTTAGGGAGATTTTAATATTTTATATGTCTTTGTTTAAGAAGAAAAACAGAGTGGGCTACAAGACTAGTCACTTAGCATGCAGCCGGAGAGACGCGGCATCGCCAGTCTCAATGCGCCTCTTGGTGTGAAGTCCCAACTGTTTGGAAGATGTAAGATGTTTGTTCTCTGTGGTGGGATGACATTCCACTTCAGCATTATACATCCAGCTTTTACCCAGGATTACGGATATATTGGTACTTTGCAAGGCACACACAGCGGAATATACAACAAGATATCTCAGTGTTTAAAGTGCTTGGTGAAATGCACCAGGTCAGCTTCCACTGAAAGGCACAACGGTGCTGTTGATGAAAAACCAAGTTAACGTGTATGTCAGCGCCCCCTAGAGGCGGTTTGTTAGCAATTAACGCGGACTGGAATTCACCAAGGCCTTTGGGCCCACATTCCAACTCTGCGGCTTCCCTGCTGGCTGGGACTCAGCCAGACTTTGCCTCACCTAGTTCGTTTCTCATCTGTAAGATTGAGACCATACCTAGTGCTATCAGTATGTTGTGAGGATTAGATGAGAATTGGCACATAGTGTGTTAGCGCATTTCTTCTGAATAGTTTTTTTGCATGAAAGATGCTTGCCTGTTCAGTGCCTGCTGTGGCCCTGATGGCCTGTGCCACTCATCCTCTGGCTTCTGGGCTGCTGGTGACACCTGGTGCATCTTTCTGTTTCTAGACAAACTCTCCCCTCATGAAGCAGCAGCCTCTCTTACGTTACTGTTGCTTCTCTTAACTTCCAGTCCATCGATTTTTTTAAAAAGGCAATATTAAGTTAACTGAATTTGGGGGTCATTTTCTGAAACTTGTTTATTGCCATTGCAGGTTTGTCCCAAATGTTTTAAACAGAAAGCTAACATCTGAAACTGTGTTCATACACTTATCACCCCGAAGGCCATTCTTAACTCTGAGTAATTCCTTTAACTTAACCGACTTCTCTGTGGCCCACAGAGTTGGGTGGGTGTGGGTGTGGGTGTGAATGAAGTTCTGCAGTTAGTGGATATAATCCTGGCTACTATTCAGAAAAATCAGACTCTGCTTTGAGCACTAGTATGAGAGTTGCATTTTTGAGTTACAGGATGTTAGGTGCAACTATTCTGCTGTGATCCAAAGTTGCTGCCTACTAATGTGGGCATGAGAAAACATTCAAAGGGAGCTCTTAGAAGTGAGCAGTGCCCCTTCTTGATGAAAAGAACCTGTGAGCTTTCGGTGCTGAGGTTCTCTGCTGGCCTCTGGTGGGAGCTGTGGGGAGCGTAACCTGGGCTCTGTTGGGGCCTGAGGACAGGCAGAGATGTCCTTGGCCACCAGGACACTATCTCTTGTATCGGATGACCTCCTTGGCTTTTTAAAAACATGTAAGGTAGAGCCAGCGCTACAGAATTGCAGTTGGGGTTTACAGTGAATGAAACACTAGTAATGTGAATTTTCTTTTTCCCTGAAAGCAGTTTAATACTAAAACAAAGGATGGGTTCACCGTGAACACGAAAGTTCCCAGCCTTAAAGACCAAGGGAAGGAATATGATGGATTCACAATCACGATTACAGGAGACAAGTATGTGCGCTTCTTAATGTGGTGTAAGCTAGAGACGAGGCAGGAAGGGTGCCTGTGCTTATTGTCGCTGTAGAGTTTTGTCATGTTGAACTTTTGCTCCATCCTGAAATGAAAAGTGTCAAGGTCCAGTGAGCAGTTATAACCAGTTATTTTTTAAAATGTGACATCTAAAGTATTATACCAGCAGATACATTTTCTGACTGTCTAAATCTAAGGACTTTCTAGATGCTAAGTATGATGTAGTTTGTGGAAGACATTCTTCTGGGTTTTTGAAGTTCCTTGTGGGGCGCGAGGGAGGCTTTTACTAATAAAATGAAAAAAGATGAGCAGTTGGCAGATTGAAGTCCCTTGTAGATTTAAATATATATATATGTAAGCCTATCTATCTATCTATCTATCTATCTATCTATCTATCTATCTATAGAGAGAGAGAAACAGCTTTAATAATTAATGAGTAGTATAATCTTATAGAAAATTTAGAATATACAGATAAGCAAAATTAACAAAATAAAAATCAAGTTATTTTCTTTAAAAACTGAGGTTAGACTGTTCCACTATTTACCCTTACCATTACATTATCACAGTCATTTCCCCAGTCATATTCTTAAAAGTATTTTTAGTAATTGCATAATATTCCACTGTATAGATGTAGAATTTCTCTGATCTTTTTGTTATTGACCACTTAGGGTATTTCTCATTGTTTTACTTTATAAATAGCACTGTAGTAAACATTTTTGTTAACTCTAGTTTTATTTACATCTGAAATCCAAGCTTTGTCTGTCAGCCTCCATATTCCTTGAATTGTGGGTAGAATTTCCTTGAGCTGTGCACGTGCACACCCACACACACCCCCCCCCATACACACACCCCATCTTCAGGTGCATAGCCTTGGGAAGTGCCATGCCCTCCCCCTGGTTTCCACCTGCTCAACAGTAAGACTGTGACTCACTTTCTGCAGCCCCTCTGCCTCTTGGGCTCTGACTTTCTCACATACTTTTCCTCTAAGCTACAAGGAGCCACCTCTTCAAGTTTCACATCAAAACTTAAACAGGGTGGGGTGCGGTGACTCACGCCTGTAATCCCAGGACTTTGGGAGTCTGAGGTGGGCAGATCATGAGGTCAGGAGATCAAGACCATCCTGGCTAACACGGTGAAACCCCGTCTCTACTAAAAATACAAAAAAATTAGCTGGGAGTGGTGGCGGGTGCATGTGGTCCCAGCTACTTGGGAGGCTGAGGCAAGAGAATGGCATGAACCCAGGAGGCGGAGCTTGCAGTGAGCCAAGATTGCGCCACTACACTCCAGCTTGGGCGACAGAGCAAGACTCCGTCTCAAACAAACAAACAAACCAACAAAAAACAACTTAAACAGGTCTTCATGAGTAAACACCAGTTCAGCAACTTCCAGATTTCGGGGCTTTTCTATATCTTTGAAGTCTTGATCTTCACCTCAAGCTTCTTATCAAAGTATGTTCCCAATAAAGATCATTCTCCCCTGATTGCAGGGTGTGCTATTTAATGTAAAAAGTGTTCTCCTCCCTTTTCACACATCCATGATATGCATCCTCAGATCAGATTCCCAAACAGAAATGAAATTACTATATAAGTACAGTTGATCTTTGAATAACTCCAGGGTTAGGCGGATTGACCTTCCCACCCCTAGCAGGCAAAAATTTGCATATAACCTTTGACTACCCCCAAATTTAATAGCCTACTATTGACCAGAAGCCTTACCAAAAACATAAACAGCTGATTAACACATATTTTATATGTTATATGTATTACATTTTGTATTCTTACAGTAAAGTAGGCTAGGGAAAAGAAAATGTTATTAAGAAAGTAGGCTGGGTTCAGTGGCTCCCGCCTGTAATCCTAGCACTTTGGGAGGCCAAGGCAGGCGGATCATGAGGTCAGGAGTTCGAGACCAGCTTGGCCAATATGGTGAAATCCCATCTCTACTAAAAATACAAAAATTAACCAGGCATGGTGGCACGCATCTGTAATTCCAGCCACTCAGGAGGCTGAGGCAGGAGAATCGCTTGCACCTGCAAGGGGAGGTTGCAGTGAGCCAAGATCATGCCACTGCACTCCAGCCTGGTGACAGAGTGAGACTCCGTCTCAAAAAAAGAAAAAAAAGAAAATCATAAGGAAAATAAACTTAACTATGTATTTAGTGGAAGTGGATCCTCATAAAGGTCTTCATCCTCATTATCTTCACGTTGAGTAGGCTGAGGAGGAGTTGGTCTTGCTGTCTCAGGGGTGGCAGAGGCGGAAGAAAATCCTCGTATAAGTGGATCCATGCAGTTTAAACCCATGTTGTTCAAGGGTCAACTGTACATGAAATTTCTCCCCCTGAAATGTGACATCCTTCCTCAATTGCCTGCTTCACTCCACTTATTGCCTCCCTTGCTCTGGGCCTCCTGACCCCTCGAGACGACTCTGCCTGGCATCCCATCTCCTGTCTCCTGCTTCAGCAGCGCTTCACCAATGTCGCTAAAGCAACTGGACGTTCCCCTAGCTGGACGTTCCCCTAGCTCCACAAATCTCTCCCCTCTCCATACGCAGCCATTTCCTGTGGCTACCCAAACCAGCTTCCCTGCCAGGCATTCACAGCCTCTTACAAAGTGGCCTCAGACATTTCCTGCTTGACCTGGACCGTTTCCCTGTTGGAACCTGGCCTGCTAGTCCGACTGGAATGCTTGTTCCCCAGTTCACCTCTGCTTTCTGATGTCTGGGTCTCTCACTCCCATCCTGACCCACATTCAGGCCACTTCTCCCATGAGACCTTTCCTGCTTTTTTCTAGTTGTCCAAATTAGATTCTTTTTTTGAACCTCTGATGAGCTACATTATGACCTGAATCATAGTTTCATAATAATTTGGGGCCCTTGGCCAGAAGTGGTGGCTCATGCCAGCATATTGGGAGGCCAAGATGGGAAGATTGCTTGAGGCCAGGAGTTTGAGACCAGCCTGGGTGACATGGTGAGACTCTGCCTCTGCAATGGATTTTTAAAAATAACTACAGTTGCGTACCAGTAGTCCCAGCTACTCAAGAGGCTGAGGCAGGAAGATCACTTGAGCCCAAGAGTTTGAGGCTACGGTGAGCTATGATCATGCCACCGCTCTCCAGCCTGGATGGTAGAGCAAGATCCCATCTCTAATAATAATAATTTGTGGCCCAGTTTCTTCCTTCCTTCCTCAATCAAGGCAGCAGCTGGGCTTTTCTTTGTAGGCTCCAAGGACTAAATGCAAACTTTGCTAGTGGCGTTATACAAAAAATGCCTGTTGTATCAAACTTATATCCTCCATAGAACCTAAGTGGACCTTAAGCTCCACTTTTTTTTTGTTTTGATAAAAAACAAAAACATGTTGTCGTCCCTGAACTATCTTCCTACACACAGTTCTTGCTTGTGACCTTTAATCCTAATGGGGTAGCTTAGAAAATATTTACTGGTTGTTTATATGCATTCTTTACTGTGTGTAATTGTTTTCCACATATTAGCTTAATTTTGTGTAATAAGTACATGTAGTTAGACTTAACTGTGAGCAAATGAGTTACTGATCACTTAAAGGTGAGGCAACTATCACATTTTATGAAGAAATAATGCATTCTCATGACACCTGCCTTGCTTGTCTGTAGTTAGAAAGGTAAGGCACATTCTTGTGTATGTTTAGTGCCACATCAGCATGCTCTTTGGTTTTTAAAAAAACTTTCTGTGTTTGGCTGTTTGAACTTATAATATATGCCTTTGACACTTATTTTTGTATTTTCAGAGTTGGCAATATATTATTTTCTGTGGAAACTCAAACCACGGAAGAAAGGACACAATTATATCATGCTGAAATAGATGCGCTTTATAAAGATTTGACAGCAAAAGGAAAAGTATTGATTCTTTCATCAGAATTTGGGGTAGGTTTCTCTTTGTTTCCATTTTTCTGTTCTTCTCATGATTCTTTTTAAAACTTTTTGAACCTCTGCCCTTTCATTGAGATTGTACATCTTATGCTTGAAATTGGGTTGAATTGACCTAAAAAATATTTCTTATTTCTTATAGGCAAAAATTCTCGTATTTAGTAACTACAGTAATGGGGAGGATAATAAATTAATAATTTAGTACTGTGCTACAACATTATCATAAGTTTGAGCTTTGACAAGATATAAAAAAGTTGGTCCGTAATGAAAATGACCTGTTCTTCACCTTTTCCTTCCATTTTCTTCCCTTCATTGTGGTTGTTGCTTATAACCATATATTTATAATGAGCTTTTGAATGTAAACTGGATGATGTATTCTGATGAGTTAATGGCAAGGAAAGTACAATGAAGTTGTGTGTACTTTGCACTTAGTGGCCCTTTCCTGGTCTGTGGCTTCCTCCCTTGGTTGTCCGCCTGGACTCGAGGTGGCGTCGTTGCAGGCAGCAGGGTATGGTGGACATTCTATCCCCACCACGCCCCCTCCCTGTGTTCTGCAGTGGACGGATGCCCCTTACCCTTGAAAAGTCACCTTATTTCTCCAACATTTAATCACTGCATCCATATAATTAAACATCTAAGTTTATATACATAATTGAGCATCATCCAAATCTCAATGCAGAGTAGGGGAAGGGGCTTACACAGATCATTTGGAGTAAGGATGCATGTTGTTTGAGGAAACATATTTGGTGTTAATAAATGCCTTTTAAAATTTTAGTCACAATATATATTTTGACATTTCAAATAACATTAAAGGAGACTGAGATTTTTATGTTTATCAAAGAGTTGCAGTTTAAGAAACAGCTGGGAAAACATTGCTCTAAATTGAACTAAATTGGAAAAAATGATACAAAAGGGTATAGAATATTCAAGAATTTGAAAAGTAGGTTCTTATGGGAGAGGAAGAAAACAATCCTTTTCTTGTTGTAAATTATTCTTGTGTGTCCTGTCACCTAATGAAAAATTAGTTCGTAATCTAGTATTTAAGTTTATGAGCCTGTGTCTTTTTTTCTAGGAGGCTGATGCTGTCTGCAACTTAATATTATCCTTAGTTTATTACTTTTATAATTTAATGCCACTCTCTCGAGGATCCAGGTAAGTAATATCCTGTCATTAAAATTATTTTAAATTGAGAAATGTGTTCTTTTTTGCTTATCCTTCCTGTTATGGATGTAGGTACAGAGTACACAAAGAAATGGTAAGGAACTCCCTATTTTTTTTCCAAAATCTACACGAAAAAATATTTCCTTAGTCTATCACATCATCAAAATAATTATAGAAGACAGTTCTAACATACTGTGCTTACGTTTAATAGGATAGGGATTCATCCATTCAACACAAGTTCATGGGAAGTTTACTGTGTACCACGCACCGTGCTCAGTGTGTTTTGATTTTTTGTATCTGTCAGCCTCTTACTGAACCTCCTCCTCCTCTCCCTTTTCCATTTTGGGCTGTCAGGCGACCCATAATCCTCATGTTTTATACTTTGGGGCCACCAGTCACTCTGTACTATTTTTATTATTTTTGATAAATTCTTGCTACTTGTATATCAGGAGTTTTTTAGGTATCATTAAAACAAGGGCTATGACTGTAGAGTTTTCATTTCATTCTCCTTTTCCCAGTACTGTGTGCAGTAAATCATGTAAATGGCCTTTTGCCATTGCTGGCACATAGTTGAACTTAAGATGTTTTGGCTAAAAATAATACACTTGAATGTCTTTATCTTTGATTAATGCTTTAGGAAGTAAAACTCCCCTAAACGTGATAGTAAATTTGGTTATAATATTTAAGACTCATTGAAATGAAATAGAAACATAAATGTTATCTTATCAGCATAATATTGCTAGTTGTGTCCACTGAATAAGTGATGTGAGGCCTGTACACATCACTGCCTGTGGGCCCCACGTGCAGGCACCGTGCTCAACAGCCAGCATCTGTCCTTTGTCCTTTGTCCTTGCAGCGGTTCTGCTGGCTCCTGTGTGACATTGAAGGAAGTGCAGCTCTGATTGTCCTCAACTCTCCCTCATCCCTACATCTCTTCAGTTCTAAATAGTCTGTTGGTTGTGCTTCCCACACTTCTGTTTCTCTCTTCCCTATACCCGCTGCAGCTAGCTTTGCTCCTGCTCCTCTCTGTGCCCTGCGGCTCTCCAGCACCTTCTGAAAACTATGGGCTCAAGCCGAGCTTGGCAGCACGCACAGTGCACAGTGCCAGCCCTGCCCTGCCCCTTGGCTGCAGCACCGCTCTCTTCCACTGCTCTTTCTCCTCCCCTTGGCTCTCCACGTGGGCTATCCGCCACATCTCCTTGCCTTCTCTGCCGCTTTCATCTTCAGCCCTGGGGCCCTGGAGGATGCAGGGCACATGTCTTTAGCCTCTGAAGTCTTCCCTGCTGGAGAACCCCATGAATCACCTTGACTCGCTTTTCTTGGTGTCTGCCTGTGGCACTTGTTAGCTTTCTCTGAAGGTGCTCATGCCATCCTTTCCCCCTGCTAGGATGCATTATCTCATGGGCGAGAGCTGTCTTTATCTTGCGCCGATTTGTTTTGGGAAAAGCACAACACTGTGGTTATAATAGCGGGTTCCATGGCCTTTTGCCAGCTCCTTCCACCCAGAACCAGCCAGCTCCCTCTCTCCCCTCACCAAGAGCAGAAGCACAGCACCTTGCAAACGCCTCCCACCCCAGACCTGCACATTCACAGCTCTATACTCATTCTGGAGCGACAGGGCAGCAGACCTTGCCCCACGAGCCTCCGAGCAAGCAGGCAAAGGTATCCCACAATCTCCTGGCCTCTAACAGCCACCTCAGAGCCCTGGCAGTTCACACGCACGCCCAAAGCTCGAAACCATCTATCCGTTAGTACATTGTGAGAATGTATTCTGCATTTCTTCCTTGAAGGCCAGCATTTCTAATGCTTAAAAAGTAAGACTAACATATGTATTTGTATTTATTGTATACATGCATTGCTGGAGTACAGTGGCACGATCTCAGCTCACTGCAACCTCTGCCTACCAGGTTCAAGCAATTCTCCTGCCTCAGTCTCCCAAGTAGCTGGGACTACAGGCGCTTGCTGCCACTCCTGGATAATTTTTTGTATTTTTGTTAGAGATGCGGTTTTGCCATGTTGGTCAGGCTAGTCTTAAACTCCTGACCTCAAGTGATCCACCTGCCTCGGCCTCCCAAAATGTTGGGATTACAGGCATGAGCCACTATGCCCAGCCTGATGTTTGTGTTTTTAGTAGAGACAGGGTTTCACCATATTGCTCTCAAACTCCTGACCTCAAGTGATCTGCCCGCCTTGGCCTCCCAAAGTGCTGGGATTACAGGTGTGAGCCACCTCGCCTGGCCAGTAAATACATTCTAATAGTAAATAGTAAAGTATTCTTAAATAAATAGACATATTTTCATGTTAAATGAAACATTTAGTGTTTTATTCGAAAGAAATTTTGAATAAATTTTATCTTTCATGATGGGAAGTCCATGGTGAAATTTACCATGGTAAGTATAGACCGTTCAGGATGGATTGACCACTGTTCTTTATTTAAATAGTGTAATCGCTTACTCGGTCATCGTGGGAGCGCTGATGGCAAGTGGAAAAGAAGTAGCAGGAAAAATTCCCAAAGGGAAGGTACGTTGGAGGGGAAGGGAGACATGCTTGGTTGTATGTTAAGTCCCAATTGACAGATTTTTATTTTAAGGTACACAAGTTGCACCGATCTCCAGCCGAGCCTGTGTCCTCCACATTTAGTAACGTTCCTAAATGTCTTTCTTTTTCAGTTAGTAGACTTTGAAGCTATGACAGCCCCTGGTTCAGAGGCCTTTAGCAAAGTCGCCAAAAGCTGGATGAACTTGAAAAGGTAACTACTTGAGGGGGGTCCACACAAGGGTATCATAACTGGAGGAGGAAAGGGAGTTTCCTGTTACTTTGGAGCTCCGTGAAAACTGGAATTGTTATACTCATTTTTATAAGTTAATATGTAGTAAAATGAATTTGATCCACTTTTTCAAGGTTAAAGTGTTTTGCTGTTGTATAATATAACCTTTTAAGGGTGAATGTATGGATAAAAATGGACTATGAAGGCCAGGCACGGTAGCTCACACCTGTAATCGCAGCACTTTGGGACACTGAGGTGGGAGGATCATTTGAGGCCAGGAGTTTGAGACCAGCCTGGGCAACATAGTGAAACTGCTCCCCTCTACAAAAAAAATTAAAATTAGCCGGGCATAGTGGTGTGTGCCTGTAGTCCCAACTACCTGGGCAGCTGAAGCAAGAGGATCACTTGAGCCTAGGAGTTTGAGGCTGCAGTGAGTTATGGTTGCACCACTGCACTCCAGCCTGGGTGACAGAGTGACACCTTGACTCTTAAAAAAAAAAAAAAAAAAAAAAAAAGAACCATGAATAAAAAATTTAAAAAGTAGTTGGCGAAAGAAAATTACCAAAATCTTATTTATATGATCAGGTATTCACCTCTTTTGGCCTACTTACTCTTCGGCTCAGTATTCAGGAGTGTTTGAACTTGTAGACAGAGCCCATTTTACATTACGCTGAGTGGTAGCACTTAGCCTACTTAGTGCATTTTATTGCAGCCAGGAATTTTATAGCAGCCAGGAATTATCCCTGACGGTCACTGTGTGTGAGGAGTCTAGCAGACCGTGATCGTTCCTGGCTCTTGTTTCCAGAAGCACTGGAGAGGACTGTGTGAATTTGAAGTGTGTGAAATTAAACTCATAGATGCCTCAGTAGTTAATGAAGAATAAGTAAGCCTCACTGTTCAACCTTCGTTATTCTTGCCCCTTCTCCTGCTTTTTTACATCCCAACCACCCCCAGTTTTGCCTTTCACATCTATTTGACATAGCAACCACTCTATTGCTGGGTAATTTATATTCTGTTTAAAACAGAAAAATTTGTGCCTGTAGTCCGCCATTGCTCAATTTGTAATTTAGCTTTGCAATGAAAGCTTCTAACAGTTACACCTTGTCCTGGTACATTCTTGTTTCAGGTTTATTAGTTTGCACATGTTTTAGTAATACGACCCCCAGGCCAAAGGTCTTGCTTCTGTTTTTACATAATTGTACAATGTGAATCTTTTGAACATTCTTTAAGGAATAGTACAATGTGAATCTTTTGGACATTCTTTAAGGAAGGAATAACAATGCTACCTTACATCCTGCAGTTGACACTTTACAGTGTACCTCGAAATACCTTATCTCATTCAGAGCTCATGGTAACTCTGCGAGTTAAGAACACTGTCCCTGTGACAGATCAGGGAAGTGCAGCCTAGAGAAGTAAAGAAAGCTAATAAGGAGTGAAGCTGGACCTGAAACCTGTGTCTTTTGATTCCAAGCCCAGCATGCACCACAGCTGGACATGTAAATCAAGAGTTTAATTTTCTTTTTCAAAGCTCTGGTTTAACTTCCAAGCAACTTGTCACACGTCGGCTGATACCACAGGCCATTGTGAGAGGAGCCATTCTGTTCACAGCTCCTCCCTGCCTTTCTAACATTGTTTGATATTACAGAATGAATATAATAAATATAATGATAGGAAAAAATATAAGCTCTGCCTTTTTTTTTTTTTTTTGCAAATTTTGTTAATTTTCATACCGTTACTTTATGTTTTTCTTTTTCAGTATTTCACCTTCTTATAAGACTCTTCCGTCAGTATCAGAAACGTTTCCAACGTTAAGATCGATGATTGAGGTGCTAAACACGGACTCTTCTCCACGTTGTCTTAAGAAACTCTAGTTCTGTTGTATTTATACAAGTAAAGGGCCGGACCTCTTGCTTCTTAAGTTATTTTTTAAAACATGGAATTATAAAGAAATTAGGTCCTCTATTACTTTTGATACCAATTTTTGATAGGAATTGAATACTTGAAATCATTTTCTTTACTTTTCTGAACCATAACGAAAATCATGAAAGAAGCTTTCGGGGGAAAAAGCTACTTGACTTGGAGGGAAAGTGTATTAGCCAGCAACCTGTTGGTTTCCACTTATAAAGTCATATAACTCCTTTCTTACAGTAAAAAAGACCATTTTCCTCAACAACTAAAAAATAATAATGAAGATGAACAAAAACAAAAACAAAACCAAATAAGAGTGTTTGTATTCCTTTAGAGATTTGAATATTTTTCAAACTTTCTTTTTACGCACATTGTGATAGAGCATCTTTTGTTGACTCACGTAACCTCCATGTGTGGGTCCTTCGTTTTATTAGAACCGTGGAAGAAGGTTCCTGGGCCATCAGTATGTGTTGCAGAGCTCACACCCAGGAACACTTATTTTGAACAATACAGACAGTATTTGCCAATGTCCCAAATGCTGAATTATTGAACCATGTTTTTTTTTCCTTTGTTGAAAAAAATAAACCGGGGTGATTTCTATAAATCACCAGTTTTTGGCACTGGATTATGTATGTGTTTGTTTTGTGAACCAGTTTCACTTTCAGGTATGAGAACATTCAGAAAATCTCTCTCGTTTTTTTTCCCAGGCATGGTAAATGACAGTGAGTAAAATGGGTTAATTAAAACTGCTGCTGTTTCCAAATGGCACCATCCATTAGCAAGCCTGCTCTTCTCTCCCTTCTACAGGACGCACCTTCCATCTCTTCGCTTGACCACTTCTCCCTGTACATCGTAATTTCTCTTGGACCACTTCTGTAGTCTCCTGACTCATCTTCCTGCTACTGCTCTGTTTAAACCCCACAGCCTCCCTTTGTCCTAAAATGAAACACAGTCTCTTGCTGTAGCCTAGCTGACGTGGCTCTGTTTCTCAAATTGAATCTCTTACTCCCCACACTCCCCTTTGTTTGAACCATCAACTCACCTACCCTTTTCCTTCCTTGAGAACCATTCAGTTAACTTGACACTGTCCAATAGAACATTCTGTGATGACGTTCCAGAATGTTCTATGTGCTGCCAGTATGGTAGTCAGTAACCTCATGTGGCTACTGAGCACTTGAAACAGAACTGGTGTGCCTGAGGAGCTGAGTTTCACATTTAGTTTTGATTAATTTAAATTCAAATAGCTGCATGTAGCTAGTGGTTATTATATTGGTCCATGCAGCCTACAGAGTTCCTAGTGAGACTTTAAAGGTTTTTGCACAGAGATGATCTAGAATGGTGGTCTCCCAGGGTAATTTAATATCATTTTGAATTTGTGGTTATAGACTTGCCTGAGTAGCTAAGCTCTTACTATGATCCGTTTTTATTCACAAGAGTTCTGATACCAGATGTGTGGAGTTTTCCCCTCACACCAACCAATTCTCCAGCTTTCCATGTATCAGCTGGAGTGGGGAGGGATCCTGCAATTCACATCTGACACTAACTTCCTGTAGTTAAACAGACCCCAGAGGTTAAGGGCTAGTCTCACAAGACTGCCCCCTTTTCAGATGCCAGTTGCAAGTCATTGCCTCCTGTACTCCTGACTGATTGGCTATAAGTTGGGGGTTCCCATCACACCCTCCCACCTCATGTCTGATAATTTGCAAGAATGGCTCACACAATTCAGGGACACTCCTTACTTACTATTACTGATTTGTTATATCGGATACACATCAACAGTCAAATGGAAGAGGTGCACAGGGCAAGGTATGGGGGCAGCATGGAGCTTCTATGCCCTCTCCAGGCCCACCACCCTCCCTCCACCTCGATGTGTTCACCAGCTAAAACCCCCAAACCTTTTCACTTAAGGTTTTTTATGGGGATTCCATTGCATAGGCATGGTTGATTAAATCATTGGCAGTTAGCTCAATTCTCAGCCCCTCTTTTCTCTCTGGAGGCTGGGGGTTAGGACTGAAAGTTCCTCTAATCACATGGTTAGTTTCTCTGGCCCCCAACCCCCATCCTCCAAGAGTCATCTCATCAGCATAAATTCAGGTATGATTAGAAGATGCTTATTAATAACAAAAAACACTTCTCACCCTGATCACTCAGAAAATACCAAGAGTTTTACGAGCTCTGTGCCAGGAACTGGAGGGCAGAGATCAGATACAGCTTTCTTATTACCTCAGTATCACAGTTCTATTGATAAAATTGCTCCTGTGAATCAAGATGTTCAAACTTTTAAAAAACTAACTTGAAAAAGTCTAGAGCAAAATTTGCTAGTACATTAAGAACTTTAGTGTGGAATTTCTTTGGTATAGAAATGAGGGACAAGAAACTGCCCTCCAACTCTGTGATCATTACTCCCTGATAATTTGCAAATATGGAATAAAATTGATATGCCTCAGAGGAGAGATGAGCAAAATCACCTAAAGAAACCCAGTGTGTCCCAGACCAGCAAAATCTGAGGGTTCATGAATACCTCTTAAGATGTCTGTAATGGAGCCCATCATTCCTTCACTCAAAGTCTGTTCCTCCGCATGCTTCTCTGTGTCAGAAATGGTTCCCTCTTCACTCAGCAGCTTCCGCCAGACACCCAGGCGGCCTCTAGGGTCTACACTGCCCTCCTCCAATTTTCAAATCATCACCATCCAGTCCGATCCTGTTTACCTCTAAGAATATCCCAGATCCATTCATGTCTAACTATCTCCATTGTTACCCCCAGGCCCAAGCTACTTAAAGCTAAACTAATTAAAATTAAACTAAATCGAATGCTTGTTTCTGTCTCTCTAGCTGCCTTTCAAGTGCTCAGTAGCCACATGGGGCTAGCAGCTATCTGATTGGACAGCGCAGACGTGGGATAGCCCCATCACCACAGGACATCCCACTGAGCAGCACTGCTATCCTGAAAGCAAACAGCTCAACCCAACACACTGCTGCATCCCTGTGGTCTTAAGCAAGGGTCCAGGGGCTTTCAGGGTCAAAACCACAGTGTTTGGTGGCAGCATGGGGGCACAAATGAGAGAAAGAAAAAAAACTTCTAGACTGGCTTAAAACGTTTCCTTCTGTTTTCTGATCCAAGGGGTCTGTGGTTAGGCCTGGGATCTCCAGCTTCACCTGAACCTCACGTGATTCACACAGAAGTGGTCCAGGAACCACACTCGAGAAACATCAAACTAGAATATCATGAAAATCTACCTCACTGTACCAGAGATTTTTTTTTTTTCTCCCTAACTGCCATCATGAAACCAAGTATGTTTTTGAATATTAGAGCTGTGATTAGATTTATAATAGTCCTTTTTGCTTCAAACTGTGTTCCCATAAATATAGAGTCCCTTTAGTTTTATATGTTGTAAACATAAATTTTACGAGTTAAACTAGTCTACAGAAAGTTGGATATACAAAATGAGATCACACTACACTGTGCTTAATTTTTAAAATTTACTTTTTTCAGTTAACACATAATGAATTATATGTCAATAAATATATTTGTAACATTTTAAGTTGGATATACAAATATATATGTAAGTAAGTCTTGAACACAGGGAGCTTGGTTGAACAGAACTTGGTTCACAAGCTTCAATTCCTACTGGGAATAAAGAATTTAACTTGGGCCCATTCAAGGTGACTCAGACATGTGCAGTTTTAAATTGCCTTAAGTTCCCAGCCTCCTTGCCTTCGCCCTTCAGGGAACAGTCTGATTTCCTGAGCCTGTAGTCTCGGCCGCCCTCGGGCTTTTGCCCGGATCCTCCGCACTGAGATTTAGCTCGTGTTCCCTGTGCTAGGGTAGCAAGCCTTGGTCGGTCCAGCGTCTACCGTTGTTTGACCTCTACCCGCTCGGGTCCGCTGGCCAACAGCGCATGCGCTGCTGCTTCCGCCGCCTCTGTGCAGCAGACTTCTCTACCTCCAGAGCTCTGGGCTGCGGTACTGAGCATGCAGAACTCGGAGCAAGTGCCCTGCCATTGTGGAGGCCCCCCTTGGGCCCCCTACTCTATTCTATGACACACTGGGCTTGGGCTTCCCGCCACCTCTCGAGGGGTGGGGGGTTGCAACCGGATGCTTCTCTCCCCAGGGTTTGGGGCCCTTTGGGAGCTAATGTGTTTTAAGCACTTCCTGCGGCTGGCATTTTTCTTCTTCTTCTTTTTTTCAATCCTGAAAACGGTGTCTCGCTCTGTCGCCCAATCTGGAGTGCAATGGCGCAATCTCAGCTCGCTGCAACCTCCACCTCTCGGGTTCAAGCGATTCTTCTGCCTCAGCCTCCCGAGTAGCTGGGACTACAGGCGCCCGCCACTACGCCTGGCTGATTTTTGTGTTTTTAGTAGAGACGGGGTTTCACCATGTTGGCCAGGATGGTCTCGATCTCCTGACCTCGTGATCCACCCACCTCGGACTCCCAAAGTGCTGGGATTACAGGCGTGAGCCATGGTGCCTGGCCGATTTTTTTAAAGCTTTGTACATTGTTTTACTCATTTAATCCTTTGAAGAGGCCTGTGAGATAAGCACTAGTATTATCCCCGCTTAGGTGACAAACGGGCTCAGGTAGGGGAAGTGACTTGCCTGCCATAGCTCTTGAATGTTGCCTAGGGTGCTTGCCACGCAAGGTTAAGTCCTCAGTGGAGAGTGGTGGTGGGGCCAGCGGGGATTTGACTGCCACATTCTTGGCCTTAAACAAATAAGCCCTTCTGTCAAGGAGCTTGATTGCTTTCAGCCATCTACCAGGTAGAAATGACACCATATTACTCAAGGGGCTTCCAGCAGTCATCCATCGGGGGCCACGCGGATTGGCTTGTTGTATAACACAACTCTAGAGATAATGTCAGAATGAACAGATTTGTCAAGGCTTATGTATAAGCCCAACAAAAACTGGAAATTGTCACTTACTAGGATCAGAATTTAAAATAATACATATCTGTCCAAAAATAGATTCTGAGTCAATGCATCTTTTAGTAGGCTTCTAATGCAAAGAACTAGAACAATTTTTATATGCAAATTAACTCCTTGAATTACCAGTTTGGTGTAGAAGTAACTTCTAAAGTGAATATAGCACTTTCTGTTTCAGGTAAGTACACAAATGTTAACCATCCAGTTTCACAGCTGGATAAAAAAAAAATACAACACGTAAGAAAAATATGAGTGGGAGAAGCAACTAACTGATCAAGTATACTTGTTTTATACAGATGCCTTTCAATGCTCATAGCACTTGAGAGCTAAGGAGTTCTCAGATCATCTAGTCAAGCTCCTGTAATTTGCCATCGAGGAAGCTGGGACAAAAAGAGGTTGAGTAGCTGCCCAAAGGTCAAACAGGGAATGCCACGGAGCTGGTGGTCAACCTAGGTAAACACTGTCATTGAGCGAAATGCACAAAAATACTTCAGACAGCTCCCCTGCTAGGACTTTGCTTGTTCAGCCTAAACGGCTCCTCCCACCTCTTCATACTCCTTAAAATGAAATAACTGTTCATAGTTAAACATAATAGTCCACATGTGGTCTGTCCAATAAAATCTTTTTACTGAAATACAACACACATATGAAAAATGCGCATGTGTGTGCACATTGGTGAATCTTCACAAACCTAACATAACCAGCTTTGAGATCAAGAAACAGAACATTACCAGCACCCCAGAATGTATATAAACATATGTTTATATGTATAATGTATAAATATATGTATATGTATATGTATAAATATACATCACATATTTCATACAAACATATTTCATATAAACACAGCTACATACAGTAGCTCTCGAAGGCAGCTTTGTCACACTGTTGACCCAAGTCAACTAAAAATCTCTAACTTCAGTCTTCCCTAGCAGCTGTGTCTGTTAGTAAAGCTTTACCATTTAATCTTTTTACGTCCACCAAGTGTCATCTAATATCAGTCCATTCTTATAGCTGTTTTCTTTTGTATTATGAAATCTGATTTTCATCCAGTATATTATCACCCTGTTTATTTTGTGTCAGCCATAAGTGATTTCTGTTAAGATTAATCCAATAAGAAAAATCACCTTATCTGAGGCTTACTCCAGCCTTTACACCTCCAATCTTTTTTCCAGAAACACTCCTATCATTATAACAATTGATATTATATTTCTGTTTGTGATTTTAAAAATTATCATCTATGAACACTTCTATTTTTTTTTTTTTTTTTTTTTTTTGAGACGGAGTCTCGCTCTGTTGCCCAGGCTGGAGTACAGTGGCGCGATCTCAGCTCACTGCAAGCTCCGCCTCCCGGGTTTACGCCATTCTCCTGCCTCAGCCTCCCGAGTAGCTGAGACCACAGGCGCCTGCCACCTCACCCGGCTAGTTTTTTGTATTTTTTAGTAAAGATGGGGTTTCACCGTGTTCGCCAGGATGGTCTCGATTTCCTGACCTCATGATCCGCCTGTCTCGGCCTCCCAAAGTGCTGGGATTACAGGCTTGAGCCACCGCGCCCGGCTAACACTTCTATTTTAAGAGCCTTTACTTAAAAGTAAAATCTTGACTTCGTAATCCTTTTATTACAAGAACATTTTCATTAAAATAATCTTCATTCTTCTGTTCCTATGCTACTTGACCCTTCTACTTTCCCTTTCTGTATCTGTCACACTTTTTCTTACTCTGCCTTCAGGGCAGCTTTAACCAATACTCTGATTTTGGTAATGTGTGTGCATAGGAGCACAGCTCTGGCCCTCCGAGTGAGATGCTAGCTTGGCCATTGAGCAGCCCAGTTCTGTGCTCCACATCCTTGGGAGACCAAGAATATTGAAATTACATGCTGGCATATTCCTTCCAAAAATTATTTGAGCAATTGAAATGCCTTAGATAAGGGGGGAGAAAACTTTTGTCAAATTCTTCCCATCAGATAGTATAAATGCACTGGATTCTTACATAGTGACGTGCCTTTTTCCAGTAGTCCAGATTGTTTTTTTCTTTGCTTTGTTCCAATTCAAGAGGTTCTCATGAATTAGCATGGACTACGTGACAGTTGCACGAGATAACTTTAGATATGCAGGTCTAGCCACAACACGTAAAGCATGATGCCAGTTCTTTACACTGGCAACCAAATGGACATCAAATGCTAGAATTGCAAATAATTTTTATATTTAAAATTGAAATTATATTTTTAAAATAAAATTTAGATTTAAAGGTTTGATTTTTAATTTAATATTTGTAAACTATAATCTGCACACTGCCTTTAATTTTTTTTTTTTTTTTTTTTTTTGAGACGGAGTCTGGCTCCGTCGCCCAGGCTGGAGTGCTGTGGCCGGATCTCAGCTCACTGCAAGCTCCGCCTCCCGGGTTTACGCCATTCTCCTGCCTCAGCCTCCGGAGTAGCTGGGACTACAGGAGCCCGCCACCTCGCCCGGCTAGTTTTTTGTATTTTTTAGTAGAGACGGGGTTTCACCGTGTTAGCCAGGATGGTCTCGATCTCCCGACCTCGTGATCCGCCCGTCTCGGCCTCCCAAAGTGCTGGGATTACAAGCTTGAGCCACCGCGCCCGGCCTTTAATTTTAATAGAGCGTATTGAACACTTAAAAAATTTTTTAAAAACCAAGTTTAAAAATGTTTACATTTATTTAAATTTTTTGAAAATATATTAGATCTGGCATATTTTTACTACAATTACATCTTTTTAAAAATTCTTTTTAATCCATTACTGATGATAGAGCACAAATTCAGTAAAAATCTTGAATATAACCACATTAGTGATTTTGCTGAAATGAAGGCAAGAATGATACATTTTAAGGAATTAATGTGATTTTTGAATCATGCATATCTTTATTACTCTGGCTGATGTCAGAACCTATCGAGAACACCAGATGTGTAATAATGATTAAATTTGCTGGTCTTTGGCATTTTGCAAACTTTTGAATATGTTAAGCCTGTAGCTTTACACATGTTCCATATCCATTTTTTTTCTTATGAAAGTACATTTATTAAAGTAAGAAGACAGGATATGTTTTATTTGACAATGGATTTATAACTTCCAAGTTTTTAGATATGTGATAGGTGGGTCCATTTATATTCTGGCCCTGGACCCTCAAAATGTTTCAGCTGTGCTGGATGTGGGCTCTGCCTCTCCTTTCTGCTCCTCTCTCCATCTGCAAACCTGTTCTCCTGACATGGTGGGTGCAGGGCTACTACCAGTGTTCAGCTTTGCACCGGCGACCTAAAAACAGCCCATCCTTCGCAGTTCTCATCCCAGAATCTCAGGGAAAGGACTCGTGATTGGGCCAGCTTAGGTCAGGTGACCACTTGGACCAATCCAGACTGCCATAGGGTAGAGTCATATGATACCCCTTGTTTAAATCATAAAAGGGATGGTGATTTCTGGATTAACCATCCCTTCATTGTATATTATACTTTGGCAGAATGTAATTGCTTTATTTGAACAGACTTCTCTTTTAGTGGTTTCAAGTCATGCATTCACTTAATGTTTCTTTTCTTATTGTACATAATTTCCAGAGCTAAAACTTTCCAAACCTAGGTTACAAGGAAGACAGCCCTAAACCCCAATTTGCTCAGAACAGTCCTGATTTATGCCTGCTGTCCCATTGTAATTATTAATAGTGCCACTTTCCATTCAAAAGTATCCTGGTTTGGATAATCATTCTTATGGTACCCCTGACTGTAAGTGACCTTTTGTTTGGTGAGTGTGAAAGTTCACTTGTATCCCTGTTTGGTCCACATGGCACCTTCCTCCCAGACCCAGCAACTACTAGAGACCAAGCTATGTCCTAGATGTTGGAGATGTTGAGTAAGACAGTAACCGTTTCCAGAAGGAGCTCACAGTCCTAACAGCAGAAATTGTACAAATTATGTCATGATACAGCCTAAGAAGTCTGGGTAGGAACAGAAGAGCAGGGAGTAGCTCTGCCTGGGGAGACTGGGAAAGACCCCAGAGAGGATGCAACATTGGACCGGGTGACACGAACATCCCAATTGTTGACTCTGGCATATTAGAATATACCTCTTATTTTTATTAGCTACATAATCCGAGGCTAAGATGTTTGTTATTCATAAAGCTCACAGAAGATTACTGACTTGGGAGAACCCCTCAGGGATGCCTTTACGACAACGAAGTCAGGCCACTTCATCCCCAGGTTGAGTCTTGGAGTAGGCGTCTCAGGTGTGCATGCAGGTATCAGGAGAAAGGAGGGGGAAGTGCTTGTGCCATGTGTGAACACCAGAACGTCCTCAAGTCCCTGGCAGAGGGAACTGCAGGATTCCAGAGTCAGGACTCCCTGATGCTCTAGAAAGAGCTGCAGTAATGACCAGCTGTAGAGTATTCAGTCAGGACACCTGGGCTCCAAAACCAACCCTGCCGCCTACCACCAAGCAAAGCATTTAATCTCTCTGGCCTTACTTTACCTGGAAAAGGAAAGCGTGAAACTACGTCATCTACAGTGTTTTATCGGCTTTACAGTTTTGATAGATTGTATAGTGGGCCAATTACAAATTCTTAAGTTTTCTCTAACTTACTAGCCAATTTGAGAAGATTCAGAAAAACCAGAGCTCATTTAAAATAGTTTTTCCTTTTTCATGCTTTTGATATAACCAAAGCTTTTATACTGATAAAGACTTATCAAAGGATCTCTGCATTTTGAATCCCATGTGGGAGATGTAGGGATAATTAGAGAAACCAGCCAAGAAACGCTGGCCAGTACAGGCACAGTGCCTCATCCCTGTAATCCCAGCACTTTGGGAGGCCGAGGTGGGAAGATTGTTTGAGCCCAGGAGTTCAAGAGCAGCCTGGGCAGCATAGCAAGACCCTGTCTCTACAAAAAATTAAAAAACTATGCAGGCATGGTTGTGCATGCCTGTAGTCCCAGCTACTTGGGAAGCTGAGGTGGGAGGATCATCTGAGCTCAGGAGTTTGAGGTTGCCATGAGTTATGGTCATGCCACTACACTCCAACCTGTGTGGCAGAGCAAGATCATGTCTCAAAGCAAACAAACATACAAACACATAAAAACTGGCCAGTAGAATAATACGGTTTCTGGCTCTTGCTTTCCCCATACCAGACTGTCTTGGTCACAAGGGCTGGAATAATTTCATAATGTAAACTTTGCTGTTTTTTCCTGCCTCCTTAGAGTAAAAAAACAAAACTCAGAAGCACTCTCAGGAAAGCCTTTCAAATTCCTTTTTGTTCTCTGGCTCCCAGTGACAGATACTTACTCTGTCTTTAATGTCAAAAGTTGGAGGCAAAGCTTTGCACTATTTGATCCCTCCAGAAGCACAGCTGGGAGAGCAGCTGTCCCTGCAGAGCTGCTTAATCTTGCTTGTTGGTAGAGCTACGATCTGCTTTGTCTAGGATTTCTTTCTGCTGGATCTCTCACTCCTCTCTCTCTCTACTTTCTCCTGCCCCAACCCAAGTTAAACAGCTCTTATGTGTTTATTGGCCACTTGTATTTCTTTTCTTTTTTATTATTTATTTATTTATTATTATTATTTTGAGATGGAATCTTGCTCTGTCAGCAGGCTGGAGTGCAGTGGCGCAATCTTGGCTCACTGCAACCTCCGCCTCCAGAGTAGCTGGGACTACAGGTGCACGCCACCATGTCCAGCTAATTTTTTGTATGTTTAGTAGAGACAGGGCTTCACCATGTTGGCCAGGATGGTCTCGATCTCTTGACCTGGTGATCCGCCTGCCTCGGCCTCCCAAAGTGCTGGGATTACAAGTGTGAGCACCACGCCTGGCCTTCTTTTTTTATTTTTTGGAATCAGGGTCTGTAGCCAAGGCTGGAGTGCCATGGCATGATCATTCCTCACTACAACCTTGAACTCCTGGGCTTAGACGATCCTCTTGCCTCAGCCTCCTGAGTAGCTGGGACTACAGGCATATACCATTACACCTAGTTATTTTTTAAAAACTTTTTGTAGAGATGGGGTCTTGCTCTTTTGCCCAGGTTGATGTCCAACTCTGGCTACAAGCAATCCTCCTGCCTCGGCATCCTGAGTAGCTGGAATTACAGGCATGCACCACCACACACAGTGAGAGGGTTTGAATGTGTGTCTCCTCCAAATCTCAGGTTGAAATGTGATCTCCAGTAAGTTGGAGATGGGATCCAGTGGGAGGTGTTTGGGTCCTGGGGATGGGTCCCTCATGCGTGGCTTGGTGCCCTTCCAGTGGTAATGAGTGACTTCTCGCTCTCTTTGTTCACATGAGAGCTGGCTGGTTGTTTAAAGGAGCCTCTCATCTCCTCCTCCTCCCTTCTCTCTTGCTCCCTCTCTCATCATGCGAAGTGCTTGCTCCCTCTTTGCTTTCTGCCATGACTGGAAGCTTCCTGAGGCCTCACTGGAAGCAGATGCCAGCACTGTGTGTCTTGTACAGCCTGCAGAACCATGAGCCAGATAAGCCTCTTTTCTTTATAAATTACTCAGCCTCAGGTATTCCTTTATAGAAATGCAAAATGTATTAATATACCCAGCTAAGTTTTACAACAATTTTTTAGAGATGAAATCTCACTATGATGCCCGTTCTGGTCTTAGAACCGCTGGCCTCAAGCAGTCCTCCCACCTCAGCTTCCTGAGTAGCTGGGATTACATGCACAAGCCACCAGCTTGTATTTCTTTGTTGAACTGTCTTCATGATCTTCAGCTGTTGCTTTCAATGTATTAAGAAAGATTTGAAACACATTATTTTGTGGTTCATAAATGTGAAACACACTTACGGTTTTTCATGCTCATGTGTGAGATATCCCTCCCTCAAACCTTGTGACAATATTGGCACATTACCTGTCGGACATGAGAAGGAAAAAGAGAAATATTTGAAACACACAAAGAATATAAATAATGATACACAAAAGCTACGTGAAGGAAGCAAACTTCGCCAATGCAGTTGGAGCCCTCCGTGCACTCTCCCCCGATTCCCTGCCATCCCCAAAAGGTAACTGTGACCCTAAGTTTTGAGATCACATGGCCCATCCATCTTTTTATAATTTCACCATAGATGTTTGTTTCTCTACCATTTCCTTGTGCTTATGGATGTATCTGTAGCAATTTGCATCATTAGGAAACATCCTCTAGAGTCACACTTACGATAAAATAGCTTAACCACTGTAGCTCACTACTGATGCTAAAGACCACAGGCTCTTCAGCTCCCCCATGTAATGGGAATTAACACGGGGCCAAGCAGATTTCCCAGACATGGCTTTATTTTGGGGCTTGTACTCCAGTAGAAGGAGACAGTGAAGGTGCAAGGATTCTCCAGGTAGCTCACTGGGAAGAGCTAGTAGGACTTTTTGTAATCAGTCAAAGCATGGGACTTGGCATCAGGGGTAGGGTGTGCAGGCTGGGCTGGGCCAGGCACATGAGGGGAAGGGTGTGCAGGTCAGTGCACCCTACCTGGTTGTGATGGCAGGGGCTACCTGGTAGTCTGGCCAGTAGCAACAAGGCTGTACATCAGGTTTTCAGCATTCCTTTCTGGGGTGGGACATTCGGGAACCTTGGTTCAATATTTGGATCTCCTAAGGTCAGTTTCTGGAATTCTTTAAGTAAAAGGCATAAGCATTATGACAGCACAGAAGAACACTATAAAATGGCTATTTTCCCTGTATGACTAAAGCCTCGGTGTTGGCAGGCGTAGTGTCAGTGAGGTAGTGGTGTGGGTTTTGTGATCAATGGGAGGAGAGAAGAAGAAAAAAGAGAAAGCATGTGAAGGAGGAGCCACAGCCCACTTTTATTCTATCCCACTTACTCTAGTTTTATTATTTTTTAAAATTTTCACTATGTTGTCCAGACTGGGGGATGGTGGTTATAGCGGTTATTCACAGGCACAATCCCACTATTGATCAGCACAGGAGTTTTGACCTGTTCTGCTTCCAACCTGGGCCAGTGCACCCCTCCTTAACCTGGATGACTGGGTGACCCCTGCTCCCAGGAATTCCCTGGTACTGAACTTAGTACAGACACCGAATCTGCATAGCACATTCCAGCCCAGAATGCCTGGGCTCAAGCGATCCTCCCGCATCAGCCTCCTGAGTCACTGGGCCTACAGGCACACCCAGCCTTCTATTCTTTTCAATCATTTGAAAAAATGATTAGCTCATTTTTTTGTTTAGGAAAAACAAAAATAGCTCATTTTTTTTTGTTTAGGAAAAAGCATATTGGTGACTGGCAAAAAGATGATTCTCAGACCATCACATAGGAGACAGGAGTCATGGTGTCTATGTAACAGAGATGAGAAACAGATTCTGCTATGAAAACCTTTCTCTACACTCTTTTTTCAATGTTACAAGTGTCTTTCCAATCCAAGAAAAAGAAGAAGGAATGAGACGGTATACGGAGCACTGACTACATAAGCCTGTCTGTTTCCAGCTCATTCATTCATCCCATCTATCCAACTAACAAATGTTTATGGAGAACCCACCATAAGTGCCTGGTGCTGAGCTAAATGCTGGGGAACAAGAATGAGAAAGACACAGTCTCTGCCCACTCATAGCCAAATTAGGAAACAGACAAATAATAATAATGAAAACAATAATGATAGCTCCTGGTTGGTGAGCACTTACTATTTGCCAGGCACTTGCTAAGCATTTATTTATGTTATCTCGTTGAATCTTCGTGTGATATGCATGGAATGGGAAATAAAACAATACCTGTGGGCAAATGGAGGAAGAGAAAACATAAGAAAATGACCTGAGGTTGAATGGTGGGGCTGGGATTTGAACCTAGGCAGTCCGACTCCAGAGCCTGGGTCTTTACCAGCTTCACCTACTGCAGAAGAAATGAATAATTATGAACGAGTGAGATAAGAGCTGGGACACAGGGGCAGAGGGACTGCGGGGCACTGACATCCTGCAATCCTTCTTTGAAAGTGCAATCTTAGCTCCCTGCAGCCTCGAACTTCTGGGCTCAAGCAATCCTCCCGCGTCAGCCTCCCGAGTAGGGAGGACTACAGGCATGCACCACCATGCCAGGCTAAATTAAAATTTTTTTTTTGAATACAGATGAGGCTTGTCATGTTGTCCAGGATGGTTTTGAACTCCTAGGCTCAAGCTATCCTCCTACCTCGGCCTCCCAGAGTGCTTGGATTATAGGTATAAGCCACCATGCCTAGCTTAGTATACTTTTGTTAGTTTTGTGTTAGAGCATTATAAATAAGCTAGTCATAAAACCTGGGGGAAAAGGCATCCACCAACTTGGTAACTTAGGGCCACAGAGAGATCACTGATGTCAAATAGGGTGGTTCTTTGCCAGGTGTCACTTGGCGGATCCCTGAGGGGCTGCAGAGCGACAGAGGAATTTCTCTTTTCAAAATGACGTGAGGGGCCAGGTGTGGTGGCTCACGCCTCTAATCCCAGCACTTTGGGAGGCCAAGGCGAGTGGATCCCTTGAGGTCAGGAGTTGGAGACCCACATGGGCAACACGGCAACACTCCGTCTTCTACTAAAAATACAAAAATTAGCCAGGCGTGGTGGCACGCACCTGTAATCCCACCCAGCTACTTGGGAGGCTGAGGCACAAGAATCGCTGGAACCCAGGAGGCAGAGGTTGCAGTGAGCCGAGATCGTGCCACTGAATTCCAGCCTGGGTGACACAGCAAGACTTCGTCTCAAAAAAAACCAAAACAAAACAAGACAAAAAAACCAAAAAGTGACTTGAGGAAAGCAGCCAGAGTTGTATGGTCCAGCCAGACTTTAGGACTATTGCCTTGGTGTAGTGTCAAAGTGCCCAGCTTCTCAACAAACAGCTGGTTAGAAATCATGAGAAGCTAAAGATGGCAAATTAACAAAAGAGCAAATCATGGAAGGTTTGAGCATGAGGACTTGTGAACAATGGGGAAATAACTTCTGTCATCCATACTATGGGGTGTGGCTACGAACCCCTCAGAAAAAGAATGAGGATAAACTTCCTGCAGAAACCCCCTTCCACTTTCTTCATGCTTCAGTCCTTTTCTGGACAGACCTCTTACCAGGAAGTAAGGATTTAACATTTAGTTGCTGACATGAGTTTAGATGATGGCAACAGATCCCTAAGTCTACCTCCTCCTCACAAATGGGCTTGGATTACTGCAATTTACAGGAACTGTTCTCTGTTTCAAATTAGTCAGAAAAATTACCCTAGCCTCAGCCTCTCAAAAGGAAAATTGCACTTGTACTCAGGTCCTGTGCCTATGCGCATCAACTATGATGGACAGCACGCACCCAGCCCTGTAAATCCAAGTTAAGTCTCTGCTGATACCTGGCAAATACTTGTTGATACACTTGCTTCTTTCCCTTTGGTAGCAATCAACATTAAACAGTGGACTCTCTTCCAAGCAGAAACTATATCCAGAAGGCTCCTCTGTGCCAAAATTCAAGACGTTTAAAATGCAGAGATGATTTTTCTGGAAATAGGTTTCAAAATCCTTAAAAATGTTCACTCCTTTATTATTAGGTAGAACTCTTTGGATGGCAAGAAACCTATTCAAGCTAACTTAGGCAAAAGGAGTGCATTTCCTGCAATGGCACAGCCTGGCCTCAAGCAAGGACAGGAAGTGGATGTCTGTGGAGAAGCCAGGAACTTTGAGTCTCTCCCTCAAAATCACGTTTCAAAAGAATAGGATTCTCTTTTTCTCTTTCAATCCCTGCTGCGTAGAGATTGTCTGGCCTGTGTCTGAGTCGCAGTTTCAGGTTCCTAAGTAAAGTCCTCTAATTGGCCCTGGCCTGTTCCAAGGGAGACAGGGTTGCATGGTACAAAACCAGCCCCGGTCACACACCGAGGAGAGGGAGGTAGAGTTCCAGGAAAGGTGGGTTTTCCTAAGGGTCTTCCTTCTGGTGTCTGTAAAAGCCCCCAAATATAGGTTTCATTAAATAAATTATGTATCCTTTTATTTGGAATACTATATGGCATTTAAGTAGAATATTTAACAAAGTTAGAAAAATGTTCATAATATTGTTGATTGAAAGGGGAAAGTTATAGTGTAATATTTATTTTTATTATAGAAGGATAACTTTCTTATATAAAAAGAATTTTATTATTATTTTTTGTATGTATACAAGCATGTGGAGAAAAGACCAGAGTGTATATAACAGAACGTTTGCAAAATTATATTTTATTTGTGTCTTCTCCATTTTGCACTTTTTTTTTTTTGAGATGGAGTCTCGCTCTGTCACCCAGCTGGAGTGCAGTGGCGCAATCTGAGCTCATTGCAAACTCCGCCTCCCAGGTTCAAGTGATTCTCCTGCCTCAGCTTCCTGATTAGCCCACCACCACACCCGGCTAATTTTTGTATTTTTAGTAGAGACGGGGTTTCACCATGTTGGGCAGGATGGTCTCGATCTCTTGACCTGGTGATCCACCCACCTCAGCCTCCCAAAGTGCTGAGATTACAGGTGTGAGCCACCATGCCCGGCCTATTTTCTGCATTTTTAATGACGTTTATTATTTTGATCATCAGAACAAAGTTAATTTTTAAATTAACTGACAAAATTATCTGAGATGGAAGAAAACTCATAATTTATGTTCTGAATTTGATATTTTATAATTTTTGTTTTTATTCTGAAGAGACAGGATCTTGCTGTCACTCAGGCTGGAGTGCAGTGGCACGATCACCGCTCACTTCAGCCTCCAACTCCTGGGCTCAAGTGATCCTCTTGCCTCAGCCTCCCAAAGTGCTGGGATTACAAGTGTGAGCCACCGCACCTGGCAAGTACTTTAATTTCTGAAGACAACATGCAAACGAATGCAATAAAGGTTACCTAACTAAGTGCCTCTTTTTAGAAATAGTTTGGAGAAAATAATTCAATACCTCTTATTTATAGTTTTGTAATGTTCTTTTTAAATGCTTCTTACAATATATTGAAAGTTAAGATCTTTCAAGGAAAGATTTTGAAAAGTGTCCTGGTCTGAAGTCATTATGTTTTAGAAATCACGTTTTTAAAACATCTTAAAAAGCCGTGTCTTTAGTATTCGGTGCAAAATTTAAACATTGCCTGCAATTGTGGAATAACAATAATCCTAATGATAGACATGATTGAAAAAGGTGGCCGGGTCCAAAAGAGAAACTTCTTTCGGGGAAAATGGCCATCCCATCGTTCTACATAAACTGCCAGTTTTTCTTTAGCGTGAAGTGAGAGGCTTGAGGACAGGGAAGCATCCGAAGGGAATTTCTTAGTTGGTCATTTCCTAGCAGAGAGGTTGAGTTAGGTGCTTCTCCCTTGATATGGTTCGGATCTGTGACCCTGTCCGAATCTCATGTTGAGTTGTAACCCGTGTTGGAGGTGGGTGGGCTCTGGTGAGCGGTGATTGGCTCATGGGGACCGTTTCCCGGGGTTTAGCACTACCCCGCCTCTTGTTACTGACATCCGGCTGTTTGAAGATGCGTGGCCCCTCCTCCTTTTCTCTGCTTGCTCCGGGTCTGGCCTGACTTGCTTCACCTTCCATTACTTTCCTGAGGCCTCCCCCAACCATGCTTCCCGGGCAGCCTGCAGATCCATGAGCCAATTCAGCCTCTTTTCTTTGTAAATTACCCAGGCTCAGGCGTTTATTTATAGCTGTTTGAGAATGGACTAATAAATACATCCCCTTACTTAGCCAGCCCTTGAAGTTTCAAAAACGAGGATCAAGCCGTGCCTAGGAGCATCCTTTAAGACGTTTGGACACAGGTTTTACTTGGAGTCTGGGAGATATGACCGAATCTGGAAGTCAAAGGAAAAAAAGCCAAGGTGAATCAGACAATTATGTTATCAAATCTCAGGAGAGACGACTAGCGTGTCAACACCAGGGCAGAGCTTCCAGATGCTTCTAGAAGCCTTTCCCACCAGCTACCATCAGTTTCACTCAAGCTGTTACCCATTCCCATGTCTACTGGTAGTGGAACCTGCTCCGGCATTGCCTTCCGCTCATTTCTACCTTAGCCTCTGATCTGACCCCTCCCTCTCCTCTGTCCATGGACCTAGCCTTCCCCTGGCTTCTGCTCTCTTCTGGCTGCTTTTTTGTTGACTGTCTTTTTTTTTTTTTCTTGCTTCCCTGCTCTGGATTGCTTGATCTCAGGCTTGATTCAGAAAGAAGTCATACGTAATAAGACAAAGTGATAACGATTTTAAAAAGCAACATCAAAGTTGCTTTAGGAAAGCCAAAAGGCCCCAATTATTTCCACCCGAGGTGGATAGCTGTGCGGCGGCTATACAGAGGAGGTGTGGAGAATGTGGGACCGCAGAGGCGGAGTAGAAATGTGCCAGGTAGCAAAGGACCTTCCCAGCAGAGGCAAAGTTGGTAGAAAATGTTCAGAGAGGTGAAAGTGCCTAGTGTGCTTGGGATGGCTTGCAGATGCGACTGGAAAGGGAGTGTGGGGCAGAGGGGCTGGTCTTGCCTTCATCCTCAGGAATTTGGACTTCATTCTCTGTATGTAGATTGTAAAGCATAGGAATGACTTGACTAGAATTAGGAAGATCATTTGCCTTCAACACCAAGGATGGCTTAAAAGAAGGCAGGTTTTGCTCCTGCCCCTGATGTGGTTCCTCTCTGCAGCCTTAGCCCTCTCATGCCTCAGTACCATCCTTAACTGGGACCGCATTCCATGGTTCTGTTCTAGGTCTCTCTCTCTCTCTCTTTTTGAGACAGTCTCGCTCTTGTCGCCCACGCTGGAGTGCAATGGCGTGATCTCGGCTGACTGCAAACTCCGCCTCCCGGGTTCAAGTAATTCTCCTGCCTCAGCCTCCCAAGTAGCTGGGATTACAGGCTCCTGTGATCATGCCCGGCTAATTTTTTGTATTTTTAGCAGAGACAGGGTTTCACCATGTTGGCCCAGCTGGCCTCAAACTCCTGACCTCAGGTGATCCACCTGCCTTAGCATCCCAAAGTGCTGGGATTATAGGCATGAGCCATCAAGCCTGGCCAGGTCTCTCTTGTTTCAATTCTTTCACTGACTGTATCTGTTCTCATGGTTTCAACCATCATCCCTGCACCATTTCTAATGCTGTCCTCCCTGCCAGCTCTAGCATTACATTTCTAGTTGGCTTCGAATCCTCTGTACCTACATGGATCACCAGCTCCTCAAACTCAAATTGTGTGCAGCTAGACTCTTCAAATCCTTCCCTCCAAAATCAGTTCTTCCTCCCGACTCATTTCTGCTCTTTGTTTCACCATTCTTCAAGTTATCCAAGCTTAAAACTTGACACGGTGACCTCTTCCCTTTCTTGGACTCTCATCGTTAACCCATGTCCAAGCTCTGTCAAGTATTTCTTTGTGGTATCTGACACCTGCACGTTCCCAGACCTACAACCACCATCCTACTTGAGACCTGTTCCTTGTTATAGAAGCAACAGCCTCTTACCTGGTCTCCTGTCCCTGGTAGCTCTCCTGGGTCATCCTATTTTGGTATAGTTTCTAAAAATCTGTTCTGATTATATAGGGCCATGTATAAGGTAATATTGAGCATAATCAAAATTACCCTTAAAAGTCTCTTAAGGAAGGCTGGGCATGGTGGCTCATGCCTGTAATCCCAGCACTTTGGGAGGCCGAGGTGGGCTGATCACTTGAACCTGGGAGGTGGAGGCTGTAGTGAGCTGAGATCGTGCCATTGCACTCCAGTCTGGGGGACAGAGTGACTCCGTCTCCAAAAAAAAAAAAAAGAAAAAGAAAAAGAAAAATCTCTTAAGAAGATGCTATATTAAAATCTAACAAACTATGTCTCCTGAAATCCCACAACAACAAAATGCATTTCTTAGCTGAGCACGGTGGCATGTACCTGCCCTGCAGTCCAAGCTGCTCAGGGGGCTGAGGTAGGAGGACAGCTTGAGGCCAGGAGTTCCAGGCTGTAGTGTGCTATGTTTGGACCTGTGAATAGCCACTGTGCTCCAGCATGGACAACACAGCACGACCTCATCTCTAAGAAAAAACAAAAAAGACACATTCATTGTCTCCAGCAGGGGAATAGACTGTGCTTTCTTCTGTTAAATGCCAGATAATGTAATTGACTTGCATTTAGAAGGCATTTTTGGAAAAAAAGATGTATTTTAACACTCCCTCCATGTAAGGCAAACAAGAGCTGAAATCGACGAAGAGACTAACAGCAGATTTGTATGTCCTTACCCATGCTCACCTCAGGCATGAGCTTTTGCAAACTTCTTCTGTCCCTCTCCTTTAAAAAACGATTATCAGGCCGGGCACAGTGGGGCTCGCACCTGTAATCCCAGCAATTTGGGAGGCTGAGGTGGGTGAATCACCTGAGGTCAGGAGTTCGAGACCAGCCTGGCCAACATGGTGAAACGCTGTCTCTACTAAAAATACAAAAACTAGCCAGGTGTGCTGTCAGGCACCTGTAATCCCAGCTACTCAGGAGGCTGAAGCAGGATAATCGCCTGAACCAGGGCGGTAGAAGTTGCAGTGAGCCGAGATTGGCCACCAGACTCCAGCCTGGGTAACACAGCAAGATTCCGTCTCAAAACAACAAAACAAAAACCAATAATCATTATTATTATTATGTTTGCTTTTGCTGAATGTATGTAATCCAATGGGTGGAATTAAGTGCAGATACGACAACATTTCTCTGGTGGTTCAGCTGTTTGGGCTGGGGTATCCACATGTCCATACTGAGGCCCTCTTCAGTGCCAGTCAGGGCTGGGTGGGAAGAAAAGGAACCTGGGGCCTGTCCCCCTGAATCCTCAATTCAGTTGAAAGTCCAAGGATTCAGAAGCTTCTCAGTTCAATCCAGGACACCCAGGTCTCTGTGAAGGTGTATTTTTCAAGTCAAGTTGGTAACTTCTGGATATTTAGAGACATGGTATAGGACCCTCTGTTTGTATTCTTGCTTTGGTCCTACACTGAATACGTAGAATGTTTTCTTGAATTGGAGGGAGAAGCAGCAGTGGGGGCTTTCCCACACACCTGCACAGTGCAAACAATTTCAAATTGTTGGGAAGGCTCGCAGCCATTCTCACTGTCTCTCCCCAAGTCTCCTGGGCTCCTGCTGTCTCCTTCTCCCAGGCAGTCTCATACTGTACTACAAGTAAATCCCAAATGCTTCTTACTTTCTGAGGTAGAGAATTCCGATGCCTGCATGGCACCTGTTTTCTAGAACCTGCTACTTAAAGTGTGGATCACAGGCCACAATAGCAGCAGAATCAGGAAGCCTGGTGGAAATGCAGCCTCTCAACTGCCTGTGAGGCAGCATTTCCTATTCCTTGGAGCCCTAAGGAACATAGTGGGGAAATGCTGGCAGAGAAGCAGTGGATGCTATAGGAAAATGTGGGACAGGGCAGGCGAAGAGAGGAGCAAAGGTGGGGCCTCCAACCTTGAAGAAGAATAAGAAAATGGAAAAGAAATGGTGAGAAAAGCAAAAACAAATCCAGGACAACAACAAAAGCCTGAATGAAGAGAGTTTTCTCCAGGGGACCAGAACCACCGCAGCCTCCTGTCTCATTCAGCAGAGGGGCTGACGAGGGTGAGAACAAGAGAAAGACCCTACCTAGACTTGACAATCAGGAGGCAGAGTGAAACATGGGAGTGTGTTGAGGGGAGGGCCTTGGCTTGTAGGGATGGAGGGTGGGAGGAGAGGACCAGAGTCTGGAGGTGGTGAGAAAATGGAATGGAGGGGAATCTGTCCACTTTGGAGAGACAGAGGAAACAGGCAGGAAATGCCCCATGTGCATTTGGATGACAAATGGACAATACTGGTTTCTTTCCAGCCAAGCTGCCCCAGAGAGGCAGAAGGAGAAAACACAGCCAGGCAGCTCTGGGCAGAGGGAGAGAACACAGTCTAGTGGTGGAGGGGTAGCTTTGGTCTCTTCCAAGGCATAAGGACCTGACCCTCCTAAAATAGCCCAAAGCCACCCCACACCCCTCTGCATCAGGCTGCAGTGTCCACTGCTGGCTTCTGTCCTGCTGGGCCACATCTCTGATCCTTCAGAGGTGCCCCTAGCTAAGCCACAGGAAGCCCCCAGAGCACCTTCCTTCCTTTTCAGCCTTCCCGGGCTAAGTAAGGACATGCTCATATTTGGAGGAAGATAGGACAAACCCCAGGGCAAGAGGTAGGTGCCATGTGAGGGCCTCTCTGGTGCCATCTCTCTTGCCTAAGGTGCTGAGACCATAAGAGTCCTGGGGAAGTAGCAACTCTCAGGGCAAGCCTGGTCACTTCCAACCCAGCATTCTTGGAACCCAGCCCCTTTTACTGTTGTCTGATGGGTTTTTCTTGCCCGAAGCACAGATAGAGCCAATTTACCAAGACAGCAATATTGTAACAGAGAAATAGTTGAATAAATGGAGCTGGCTAAGCAGAAGACTGGGGTTTATTACTCAAATCAGTCTCCTCCAAAATTCAGAGACTGAGATTTTTAAAGAATTATTTGGTGGGCAGGGGGTGAGGGAATGGGTGCTGCTAATTGATTAGGGATAAAATCACAAGGGTGTGGTCTTCATGCCCCTCTAGGTGGGGGCGAGAGGACCCAGTGGGGTCAGTTAGTTGTCAGAAATGCAAGTTAGAAAAACACCTTAAAAAAAAAATCTTAGGTTCTACAATAGTGGTGTTATCTACGGGAGTAATTGGGGATGCTACAAATTTTTTGACTTCCAGAACAGTGCTGGTTCCATTTAACTATGCCTACGTCCCTCTCATGACCCTAACCTTGTGGACTTTCATTAGTTTTACAAAGGCAGTTTAGTTTTGGGAAGGGTTATTATCATCCTTGCTTTAAGGTTAAACCATAAACTAAATTCCTTTCAAAGTTAGGTTGGTCTATACCCAGGAATAAACAAGAAAAGCTTGAAGGTTAGAAGCAAGATAGAGTTAGGTATGTTAGATTTCTCTTACTGTCATTATTTTGCAAAGGCGGATTCATTGCCTCCAGGCACTCAGCTCTGCTCTGCACTCCCTCCCTGTTGCTTGGGCTGGCGGGCTCTCACCCTCCCACTCTCAGCCTCCCTTCCAACTATTTCCCTGGACTGCTCGCTCCTTCTCCTCACACAGCTGGCTTCAAATCTAAATTTAAAAACTTAACCTAAATAAAAAAATCCTGCAGTGGTTTTTTTTTGGAATTACTATCACATTTGACGTACGCAGAAACTGAGGCACAGGAGGTAGTCTGTTGGCGTCACACTCCAGAACACTGGTGCTGGGGTTGGAATGCAGGTGGCCAGGCTCCAGGGCCCCCTCTGTGCCTCTTTGAGGAGACAATTTCCTCCTCAGCCTGAGACCTCCTCCACCACGCTCAGGCAAAAACCTTCATGGCCAGGGAATCATTTGCCCAGGGGAGGGAGTGTACAGGGGTGCCCAGCAGAACGCAGAGGTCAGCTGTCCTTTTCAACACATTTCTAAACTTGGCCACAGCAGCGAAGTGGCCACCCAGCATACTTTGGACTTACATGTGCTTGGCTCTGTGTCTGTAGGAGAAAGAGAGGTGGTTTTGCTTTTGTTTTATTTTTAATTTTTTTTTTTTTTTTTGAGATGGAGTCTCACTCTGTCGCCCAGGCTGGAGTGCAGTGGCGCAATCTACACTCACTGCAAGCTCCGCCTCCTGGGTTCACGCCATTCTCCTGCCTCAGCCTCCCCAGTAGCTGGGACTACAGGCACCCGCCACCTTGCCCGGCTAATTTTTTGTATTTTTAGTAGGGACGGGGTTTCACCACATTAGCCAGGGTGGTCTCGATCTCCTGACCTCGTGATCCATCCGCCTCGGCCTCCCAAAGTGCTGGGATTACAGGCTTGAGCCACCGCGCCCGGCCCGCTTTTGGTTTTTAAGTTCCACAAGCTTAGCTGTGACCATCGTGAGGCAAATACAGGAGAGGCAGAAGACAGTGTGGTGAGATAAAGCCAGTTCTTCACCCCAAAAGGAGTGGAGCCAGGGAAGCAGACGAGGAAGCAATAGAGGCAGCTTCTGATGTAATGTGGACCCTCCAGGTCTCCACCACTCCACCTTCCCGGCCCACACTTCCTCTCCTTTAAGCGCCCTGTCCAGGCGGTCGGAGTGATCCCTGGCCCCGTGCTTTGTCTCTTCTCAGGACTGAGAGACTCTGTCGTCTCTTTCTCACCATGCTTCCCCTACCTGTGTGCCAGGTGAACCTCCTTATCCTTCACCCTCTGTTCTTTTTCTCCTACAAGAAAGTTATGGATTTCCTCTGCAGAGCCCACTGTGGCTTCTGCTTATTTCCACTGTAGCCTTTATCTGCCTTGTTATCATGCTACCCAGGGCAGAGAGAATGTCTTTCCATCCTAGGGTATGGTCCCTGGCTAGGGCTCTATCCTCAGACCCGTGGTCACAGACCTAGGTGAAGACAGGGATTTTTATTCTCCTCCCAAACGTTGCATTTCCCAAGACCACCTTGGCCTGCTACGTCCCCATCCTGTGCCTATAAAAACCCCGAGACCCTAGCAGGTAAACACACAGGCGGCTGGACGTTAAGGGCATATTCACAGGCACCGGCAGGCCGGCAGGCCATTGACCAGCAGAACAACTTGGAGTTTAGCTGGGGTGGTCAGAGAAGAGTTGGCCGCTCAGTAGCCTGACTTCAGGGGAAAACCTTCCCACTCCATCACCTTCTGGCTTCCCCCATCTGCCAAGAGCTATTTCCACTCGATAAAACCCTGAACTCATTCCCCAAGTGCAGGTGTGGTCTGATTCTTCCAGTACATGAAAGCAAGAATCCCAGGATACAGAAAGCCCTCTGTCCTTGTGATAAGGCAGGGGTCCAACTGAGCTGACTAACACAAGCCGCCTACGGACGGCTAAACTAAAAGAGCATCCTGTAACACATGCCCACTGGGGCTTCAGCTGTAAACCCTCACCCCTCGATACTGCCGTGGGGTCAGAGCCCCACAGCCTGCCCATCTGTATGCTTTGAGGTTTGAGCAGCGGGGCACTGAAGAAGCGAGCCATATCCCATTGCATGCCCTGTGAGGGACAAGGGAACCTTTCCCGTTTCAGAGGCACCTGCTAATGCTGCTGCTTTTTTTCTTTTTGTTTTTCTTTTTTTTTTGAATCTCATTGTGTCACCCAGGCTGGAGTGTAGTGGTGCGATCTTGGCTCATTGCCACCTCCGCCTCCCGGGTTCAAGTCATTCTCCTGCCTCAGCCTCCCGAGTAGCTGGGACTACAGGCATGCACCACCATGCCCAGCTAATTTTTGTATTTTTAGTAGAGACAGGGTTTCAACATGTTGGCCAGGCTGGTCTCAAACTCCTGATCTCAAGTAATCCACCCACCTCAGCCTCCCAAAGTGCTGGGGTTACAGGTGTGAGCCACCACACTGGCCCCTACTAAAGCTTCTTAACTCTGCTGTGTATATACTGCTTAGAATGGGCATATTCTTTGGAGCTGGAGTTTGGAGAATGTCTCAAAGCTTCCTAAGCGTTGAAGACAGACACCATTCCTTCCTTAGGCTGTGCTGCCCACCAGCCTCTTCTCCTTGATGAACAGGGAAGAAGAGACACAACACTAGAAGGAAAAGGGAGTTCTGGCACAGTCCTGGTGTTTGTCTGTCCTTCCGAGATTGGCTCTGGGAGTGTGTGGACGCATTTTGGCTCCATGGTGAATGGCTGTTGGAGGGAAAGGATAGTGTGTTTAGATTCCTGCTCTGTCACTTGTGAGTGGTGAGGCCTTGGGCAAGCACCTGACCTTGTAGAGATTCTGCTTTTTTACTTGTAAAAATACTTTCTTCATAGGGATGCTATAAGAACAAATGACAGGCACCGTAAGGATTCAATGGATGCTTGTTTCCTTCATAGCACTTAGCACAGCCTAGCGCTTTTGTCTGTGCGCTTGCTTTTCATTCTCTTCCTCATCTATTAGATGACAAGCTTGATAAGAGCTGGGTCTTATGCTCATTGTTCCTGGGAGCCTAGCACAGTGTCTGGCACACAATGAATGAATGAATGAATGAATGAGTGTGCACTGAATAACATACAGTGATAGCACACTAGTTTGAGATTCCAGCCTCTGAGTTTTATTCTCATCACTAACACTGAGATATTCCCTGAGCTTGAGTAGATCACTTTTTCTCTGTCTCTAGACTAGTTTCCCCAACCATTAGGTGAAGTAAATTTAACCTCTTTCTTCTTAATAGGAATATTATTAGGACCTACGTGCTAACGTGTCCAAAGTACTTAGTTCTTCTCAGATGAAGGTTTCTATTAAGTAGGTACGATTAATCTCAGGGAGTTCCTTGATTTTCCCCCAAATACAGGATGCATGGCAAGGGTGGTTTTTGCTTTTTCTGAGGAGATTGGGAGATTTTGCAATAGTGGATCCCATATAGCGATTGTTTATTGATATAGGAACATAACTAATGTTTCTGAAATGTAGCTTCCTTGATTTGATCTCTATTTTATGATGTTTTCAAAAGAGCTTAATCAGAACCCTCCATATTTCTTTTTTTGGCAATAGGAATGCCCTGTTGCTAGGAAGTTCACATGGGCATTGCGGAAGGTGACAGCCACTGTAGGTGCCAGACCCAAAGGGAGAAGGGGGATGGGGACAACATGCGGCAAGGAGGTTCTCTGGGGACTGCTTGTCCATGTGGGCACACTGCCACCTGTGTCATCAGGTGACCTCCTTGCAGCAACTGCTCAGGGGTTGCCAGAGCTGCGTGACTGTTGTCCTTATGTGGCAGTCAGTACCCACAGTCTGCTTCCCGCTGTGGCCATGGCAGCAACAGTGGCCATAGCATAGAGGAGAGGGGATGTGGCAAAGGTCGGTGAGATGGCATTTAATCCAGATCTTCAGAAATTGGTAGAACTTGGACAGGCGGGCCTGAGGAAGAGCAGCTTTCTAACCAAATGGTCTGATGCAAACCAAAGCACAAAGGTCACAATGAGGATGGTCTGTACCCAGGGCTTTGGTGATGCGCTGTCACTGGTGACGGCTGGTGAAGGCCAGAAGGAGCTGCTATCTAAAGTAATAACAAAAATAGAGACACCCAACCGGAGGGTCTGTGAAAGAGGAGGAGGTCAGCAGAGGGACACAGGGTGATTGTAGAGGAGGAGGCCTGCAGAGGGGTGCAGGGTGATTGAGGAGGGGGAGGCCTGCAGAGGGGTGCAGGGTGATTGAGGAGGGGGAGGCCGGCAGAGGGGGGCAGGGTGATTGAGGAGGGGGAGGCCGGCAGAGGCGGGCAGGGTGATTGAGGAGGGGGAGGCTGGCAGAGGTGGGCAGGGTGATTGGAGAGGGGGAGGCCAGCAGAGGGGGGCAGACTGATTAAGGAGGGGGAGGCCGGCAGGAGGGGGTAGGGTGACTGAGGAAGGGGAGGCCAGTGTGGGGAGGGCAGGGTGATTGAGGAGGGGGAGGCCGGAGTGGGGTGGGGGCAGGGTGATTGGAGACGGGGAGGCCTGCAGAAGGGTGCAGGGTGATTGAGGAGGGGGAGGCGGGCAGAGGCGGGCAGGGTGATTGGAGAGGGGGAGGCCAGGGGGGGGGGGGCAGGGGGGGGGGGGGGGGCAGGGTGATTGAGGGCGGGGAGGCCAGCAGAGGGGTGCAGGGTGGTTGGAGAGGGAGTAACCTGGAGTTGGGAAGACCAGGCACTCCAGATAGACAATTCGACCTGGAGTATGCTAGTGGCAGTGGAAGAGGAAAGAAAAGGACGGCATACTTTGAAGACCATTGCAAGCATGACATAACTTTTTCCTTGAGTAGACCTGCAGTATGAAGCCATGAGCTGAATTACTAATACAACATGACATTTGGGGGCCAACTTGTAGGCAAGATGCCCTCCTCCATCCACCTCTCATTTAAAAAGGATTAACTGAAGGCTCCCCTGAGGCTCTGGCCAGTGATTTTCATGGACCCGAAGGTGGGGAGCGGTCTGAGAGGGAAGGCTGTCCTCCCTTACTTCTCATCTTGCAGAAACTTCACAGACAACTGTTTTCACTTTTCTATATTTGTTCCCATTCTTCATAACATCTTGGTATTTTGATATATTTCAGGTTAATGGAATTCAAGAACATAAATTCAAGCGGATAATATAATGAAAATACTACTATTTCCATAAGTCAGTCTTTTTAACTGCCTAAAGTTTTAACCAAGTCCCAGAGCTTTGGCTAATGATGAAAGAGGTAACAGAACAAACTCAAGTCTCTCGTCGAGCAGATGGAGCTGGTGGATTCCAGGACACTCCCCAAGGGGAGCCAGGGGTGACCATCTACGGATCTCAAAGTGGTGACATTTGCAAACCAGGACCCAGGAGCCCATTTAACAAATGTCAGGGCGGCCTGCAGAGAGGAATGGAAGGAAGAAACATGCATTCCACATCTGGGAGTGTTTAGAAGTTGGAAACCGATCATTTAGAAGAAGAGAGGAATTCCCTTTACTTCTCAATCAATAAATCATTGCCACATAGTTTAATAGCCTCCTCTCCGTTGGCCTCTTATTTTTAAATCTCCCTCATCCTCCCTCTCTCTCTAACTGCATTTATACACGGTTATTAAACCAAAGATTTATATGAGTTTAAAGCCATTTCCACATGTATAATGTGGAAATGTTGGCATTATTCTTTCCAGGCCACCAAAATTTATATGAGGTCAAACTATAAAGGAGACAAACTGTCTCTTTTGTGCCTGCCCTCCCTCTGTCTCCAGGGAAGAGCTCTTTTGGGTGGAGGTGATCATGAGCTCTTTTGGGTGGAGGTGATCATGAGGACTTCCTGGAGGAGGGGGCATTTGAGCAAGGTCCTAAGGACAGGATTACTGTAGTTGGAGATAACCAGGTAGGAATTCCAGGTGAAGGGAAAAAAGAGTAAATAACTGATTCTAGAGTTATTTACAGGTATACCTTGTTTTATTGCATTTCACTTTATTGTGCTTCACAGATACTGTTTTTTACAAATTGAAGATTCACGGCAACCCTGTATCGAATGAGTCTATCGGTGCCATTTTCCCAACAGCATATGCTCGCTTTGTGTCTCTGTCAGCATTTTTTGTCAATAAGGTCTTTTTAAAATAATGTATGTACTTTTTTTAAAGACATAATATCATTGCACACTTAAGAGGCTATAGTATAGTGCAAACACAGCTTTGATAAGCTCTGGGGAACCACAACATTTATGTGACTTGCTTTATTGTGATATCTGCTTTATTGCAGTGGTCTGGAACTGAACTTGAATTATCTCTGAGGTATGCCTGTATATTTTTATAGAGGCTAATAATCTTAAAGGCCTGCCTAAATGTAAACATTCAGGTAGGTAGGAGATGTTTATTGCTTCTGAGAAGTTGTTTAGCATTTTTCACAGAGCAGTTAAGCCTGTTGTCTTTGCTAAGTATGGTATAGACAGAAAGAAGGGTCCAGTTTTGAGTCTCATGTGAGTCACGTGGTTTTGCCCAGAGAAGATGATTCTGTTCCAGGCTGTAGGTGCAGAGAGCACCCCAGACCCAGCATCACTTGCCTTGGTGACAAATCAGTGTCTCAGGGAAAACTCTCCCTACAGTTGGAAAAAATAGCCCAAAATATTCAAAGCACACTTTATGCCGAGAGTAGTTTGGAACATCATCTTCTCGTCTTCCCTCACTCGCGCTGGCCCTCCTTTGTCTTGCCCATGAACACTGCTCTCCAATTACGCAGTGACTCCCCTAAAGAAACCAAAGCTCACTCTCATGCACTCCCATGCTGTACCGGTGCCGGGGGTCAGGAGAGCAGAGAACAGTCCCATTGCAGGGCAGCATCTGGAATAACCAGCCACAGATGCAGGCATGAGTCATCGTCCTCTGGGAGCCTCGCCCGCATCCCTGCTGAAGGCCCACGCGGGGCAGGCCAGCTTGATCTACTGCCCATTGCCCTGCCAGGGCTCAAGGCGTCAGAAGATTTCCCTCCCCAGGCTGCCATGTGTTTGCCACAGCGCACGGCACTTCACCAGCAGTTTGGCAATGGGCTCACGCAATGTTGGAGCTGGTCTCTCAGCTGTAAGAAGCAGGCTAGGACGCTGCCTGTGGCTTCTCCATGGCCGTGCGGGACATCTCCACAGAGAAGAACAGGCTCACAGATGACTGTTTTGAGACAGCAAGTTCACTGGACACCCATTTGTACCAAGGGCATAATTGGCATTCAGCTGTGTAGCAGGCACTTTGGGATGGGTGACAGAAAAAGAACCCTGCCCTTATCTTCAGCTAAGGTAAAAGACCTGAAATAGCCATAGATAACACTGAGGGACCGTACATGCAGGCAGACATGACAAATACAACAGCTGTAAGTGTCGAGTGGACACAGAGTCAGGGACGCTGGGGTGGCTGGTGTGTGCTGAGGGAGGGGCCTTCGCATATGTCACTTCTGTCATTTGACGCTACCCTAGAACGTGGATAGTTACCCCATCTTAAAGAGGAAGAAACTGAGGCCCAGACAGGTATTTAGCAGAAGATTTTTGTGAGCCATACGTCACCCCTTCGCCCACCTCTGTGGTGGGCAGGTGAGTGATGACGGCGCTCCACCTCCAACACAACTCACTTCACTGTCTCAGGGCCTTTCTCCAAAGCCTTTGGGTCTTGTCAGCCCCCAGGGGTGCGCCTAGGGCAACCTTCAACCATGGGGGATAGGAGTTGAGTCAACAGATAAAGATCCCAGCCTCCTATTCTTTGGGGGGCCAATTCTGAGGGGCTTGTAACACGGTTCACAGAGACTGCCCCGTGTGACTGATCTCCAGTAGCCCACAGTGGCAGTGGGCTCAATGACACATAATTGTTTGATTTTTCCTACTTCCCATCCCTCATTCCGGCTTCCCTGGATCACTTCCCAAATTAACTACACATATCCAAGTCCATATCATAGTCTCTGCTTTTAGGGTAGCCCAAAGTAAGATAACAGGCTAAGGAGCTTGTTTAATGTCATCTATGAGGCTAAGGAGCTTGTTTAATGTCATCTGTGAGGCTGCAAAGTGTCTGAACCAGGACATAAACAAACCTAGGGCTTCTGCCTCCCACCTAGGTTCTCTGTGCCCTGTGTGACCCTGTCTCCCTGGAGGGGAAATTTCCCAAGAATGCTGAGTTTTTTTTTTTTTTTTTTTTTTTGAGACGGAGTCTCGCTCTGTTGCCCAGGCTGGAGTGCGGTGGCGCGATCTCGGCTCTGCCTCCCAGGTTCACGCCATTCTCCTGCCTCAGCCTCCCGAGTAGCTGGGACTACAGGCACCCCCCACCACGCCCGGCTAATTTTTTGTATTTTTAGTAGAGACAGGGTTTCACTGTGTTAGCCAGGATGGTCTCGATCTCCTGACCTCGTGATCTGCCCGCCTCGGCCTCTCAAAGTGCTGGGATTACAGGCGTGAGCTACTGTGCCTGGCCGAGTGCTGAGTTTTGAGCCAGACCTTGAAGAAAGTAATGGATGTCACTGGCATGGGAGAAAGAGACAGTGTTCTGGGCAGCATGAAAGACCTGATCAAAGGCACAGAAGAGAGACCCAGAAAGCTTTGAAAGGGACAGCAAGAGGCAGGCTCCCTGGATGTTGGCTGCACAGAGGTGAGGGGAGGAGGTGACAGATGAGACAGCGACTGCTCTACTCTTACCAAAGTCACCCGCAGCTCCTGAGTCATGAAATGACATGACACTAACAATATCCGGGATATGATGAGGTGGTAGAGTGCAGAAAATGGATTTGAGTAGGTTGGGACTCAAAGGCAGTGATGCTGGCTCTTGTCCTTATGAACAGTTGTCTACCAGGCCATTTTGATTTCCTATGAGGCAGCGAAGGGTACCCTGGACACAAGTTTTGTTTTAAGGCATCCTTGTTTGTGCTCCTGGATTGCTGGAGGCTCCGGTCTGGTAACCTGTCCTTGAGTCATGACGGGGAGCAACGCTGTATTCAAGGGTGGTGACATGTTACCCTAGAACACTGGTATAGTTACCCCCATCTTAAAGAGGAAGAAATGGAGGCACAGACAGGTACTTAGCAGAAGATTTTTGTGAGCCACGCCTTACCTTTGAGCCCACCTCTGTGGTGGGTAGGTGGGTGATGGCAGTGCCCCACTTCAAGCACAGCCCACTTCCCTGTCTTGGGACTTTCCACCAAAACGTTTGAATCTTGTCAGTCTCCAGCCTTCCCAGGGAAGACCCTAGGACAACTTTCAACCATAGGGAAAGGGAGTTGAGTCAATGGATAAAGATCCCAGCCTCCTATCCACCAATTTCAGAGTGTGGTCTCAGGACCAGTAGACCAGCATCATTTGGAAACTTGTTAAAAACTAAAGTTCTTGGCCAGGCACGGTGGCTTATGCCTGGAATTCCAGTGCTTTGGGAGGTCGAGGTGGGAGGATTGCTTCAGTTTGAGACCCATGTGGGCAACATAGCAAGACCCTGACTCTATTAAAAAGAAAAAGAAAAAAAAAAGATTCTTGGTCCCTACTGGGGACCTACTGAATCAGAAACTGCCGGGGTGGCGCCCTGAATTTAACAAGGCCACTCTGCCATGCTTGAGCTTCGGAAGCACAGCTCGAGGATATGAACGTCTCTGCCAGTGTGTTCTACTTTAGCTGCTGTTTTCATCCTGTTGTTCTTAGTCCTAAAGTACTCCTTTAAGCCAAGCTGGGAAAGAAAACAGAAGTTAGTTCTTTGATAGCAGGTTCTCATTAAAACATAGACAAAACATCTAATAGAAAAATGTCTGACTAATGGACGACATCTGACTAATGTGATTTCACAGTGCCTGTTGCAGAGGAGATGCTCAATAATGTCAATTTCACTTTTCTAAGCAGGCAGATAAGATAAACATGAGAATATGGTAAGCAAATGCCAAAGAAACAAATATATAATGAATTCTTTTAAATGATAAAGTGAATTTCTACTGGAAGACACCAGAAAGACATGAGTAGAACAGACAGCATTTCCCTGTTGTTGTGCTCTGTGAACAGCCAGGAGTGCAGACAGAAGGGGGAAGACCGTCATTCTGTCTTTGAGGGTGAACAGGTTGGGCTCAAACAGGGTGTGGCAGTTTTCTTGTAGAGGTTTATTTCTCTTCCTCGAGACCAGCCGGCCTTGCTGTCTCTCTCTCTCAATAAATTTTTTTTGTTTTTTAGAGACAGGGTCTTGCTTTGTCACCCAGGCTAGAGTGCAATGACATGATCATAGCTCACTGTAGCCTCAAACTCATGGGCTCAGGCAATCTTCCTGCCTCAGTCTCCCGAGTAGCTAGGAGTACAGGTGTGTGCCACCATACCTGGCTAATTATTTTATTTTATTTTTGTAGAGATGGGGTCTCACTATGTTGTCCCGGCAGGTCTCAAACTCCTGGCCTCAAGCCATAGTCCTGCCTTGGCCTCTCAAAGCTCTGGGATTAATAGATTTTTTACATGGGACTGTTCTAGGGAGTAGAGTTCCAGGGCCATGACTGTGAGCCAAGATGTCAGACGTGTAATGGGAATGTTGGCCATCACTTTGGGTATTCGATTGTTACACTGAAAAATTAGTGCTATGTTTGACTTGACTTCCAAATGAGTGACTTGGAAACTTTAATACATCGTGCCGTTAGGGTCAGTTTTTAATATCATTATTATTATATCCAATGGTTAACCTTAGACACATCAATCCAATGTTACAGATTTAACAAAAGACAAAGGAACCCCTGTTCCGTGATCTCAATTCCGCCCCAAACTATGAGGTGAGCGGGTGGTCGCGGACAAGCTTAGGTGGGTCTCTTCTGTTGATGCCTCAGTTTTCTGTAGACAGGGAATTAATGATGCCAATTATGGAATACTTATTCATTCCTTCATAATTCATAATTCCTTCACTATGAATAAGGCATTATTGTTTACAACAGTAAACAAGACAGATAAGGTTCTCCTTATTGTAAAGTTTGCATTCTAGTGGTCACTCAAGAACATTTCTGAGGAAAATGACTGAAATGGCACTACACAAGGAAGAACTCCACAGCTCAGGACACCAGAGACAGTTTGACTCAGTTAAAGCACTTGTTGCTATGTCTCCCTAATTTTTTTTCTTTTTTTTGAGTGGGGGAGGCGGTGGGGACAGCTCTGTCACTGAGGCTGGAGTGCAGTGGTGTGATTTTGGCTCACAACAGCCTTGACCTTCCTGGGTTCAAGTGATCCTCCCACCTCAGCCTCCCAAGTAGCTGGGACTACAGGTGCACGCTACCACACCTGGCTAATTTTTATATTTTTTGTAGAGACGGGGTTTCGTCATGCTTCCCAGAGTGGTCTCAAACTCCTGGGTTCTAGTGATCCACCTGCTTTGACCACTCAAAGTGCTGGTATTACAAGCGTGGGCCACCATATCTGGCCTCCCTAATTGCTTAGAAAAGCATTCCAGGAACGAATACCATGTTGTCTTAGTCCATTTTCTGGTTAAAACAGTACACTTGAAACTAGATAATTTGTAAAGAAAAAAAAGGTGGGAGGGGGTAAGTGATAAGAAATTCTTAATGGGTGCAATGTACCTTTTTCAGGGAATGCTCATCACTAGGCGATATATCCATGTAACAAAATTGCACTTGTACCCCCTGAATTTATACAAAAAGAAAAAGAAAAGGAATTCATTTCTTACAATTATGGAGGCTGACAAGTCCAAGTTTGAGTGGCTGCATTTGGAGAGGTCTTTCTTGCTGGTGGGGACTCTCTGCAGAGTCCCCAGATGGTGCAGGGCATCCCATGGTGAAGGGCTGAGCATGATTGTTCATATTTTTCTGCTCTTATAAAACCACCAGTTGGTTGGGTGCAGTGCCTCACGCCTGTAATCCCAAGACTTTGGGAGCCCAAGGCGGGTGCATCACGAGGTCAGGAGATTGAGACCATCCTGGCTAACACAGTGAAACTGTCTCTACTAAAAATACAAAAAATTAGCTGGGCATGGTGGCAGCCCCAGCTACTCGAGAGGCTGAAGCAGGAGAATCGCTTGAACACAGGAGGCGGAGGTTGCAGTGAGCCGAGATCGCGCCACTGCACTCCAGCCTGGGCGACAGAGAGAGACTCTGTCTCAACAAAACAAAACAAAACAAAACAACCCCCCCAAAAAAACCCCACAAAAAACAAAAATACAAAAAAGCAACCAGTCCCACTTCTATAACCCATTAATCCATTAACCCAGTATTGGTCCATGAATGGATTAATCCATTCATGAGAGCAGAGCCTTCATAACCCAATCAGTTGTTAAGGGCTCCACCTCTCAATACTGCCACACTGAGGATTTAATTTCAACACGAGTTTTGGAGGAGACAAATATGAAACCAGAGCACTTATGAAAACCTGAGGCTGCTTACACAGACCTGGTAGAGTGTGCTCAAAGCCCTGGAAAGCCGATCTTGTGTGGGACCCTGATCACTGAACTAATGCTGTTCCCACACCCTTTTCATCTCCCCCCATACTGCTTAACAGAAAGTAGCAAATGCCTCAGTAAAATGCTAATGATTAAAGGAATGCTCTTTGGACCACTGCAAGGTTTGAAAGCATTTCCATGGGTCCGGGACCACGTGTTAGCCTCTTCATTTTGTGAACAGAGAGAGTCTACTGGCCAAACCACATTCACAAAGAAAGATCATTTAGGCGGCCTCCATCCAAATTCTTACCTAAGAAGATGTTACAGACTAAACACTTGTGTCCCCTCAAAATTCTTACGTTGAAACCCCACCTAATACCAATGTGATGGTATTAGGAGGTGAGGCCTGAAGAAAGTAATTAGGACTAGATGAGGTTATGAGAATGGAGTCTTTAGGAAAGGGATTTGTGCCCTACAGGAGTCATAAGAGAGCTTGCTGTATCCCTTTTCCCACCATGTGAGGATATAACAAGAAGCTGGCAGTCTGCAACCCAGAAGAGGGCTCTTACCAGAATCTGATCACGCTGGCATGCTAATGTCAGACGTCCAGCCTCCAGAACTGTAAGAAATACATATTTGTTGCTGAAGTCACCCAGTCTATGATACCATGTCCCAAAGGGACTGAGACAGGTTCTTAGTACTACAGCAATCCCGCACTATTTTACTTGAAGTCTTGGTCTATTCGGGCCACTATAACAAAATACTATAAACGGAGTGGCTTATCATTAATAGGAATTTATTTCTCACAGACCTGGAAGCTGGGAAGTCTGAGATCAAGGCATCCGCAGACTTGGGGTCTGGCTCTGCTTCCTGGCTCATAGGTTGTGCCTTCTGATGGCACCTTCTTGCTGTCTGGTCACACGGTGGATGGGGCAAGTGAGCTCCTTTGAGTCTCTTATAGGGGAACCAGTCTCACTCATGAGGGCTCTGCCCTCCTGACCTAAACATCTCCCCAAAGGCTCCACATCATCTTACCAGTTAGGATTTGAACATATGAATTTTGGGGGATGTAAACATTCAGATCATATCACTTAATTACATATTTGGAATTTGGGTTTTTTTTGTTTTTGTTTTTTTGAGACTAAGTCTCCCTCTGTCGCCAGGCTAGAGTGTTGTGGTGCGATCTTGGCTCACTGCAACCTCCGACTTCCCGGTTCAAGCGATTCTCCTGACTCAGCCTCCCGAGTAGCTGGGATTACAGGCACATGCCACCACGCCCAGCTAATTTTTGTATTTTTAGTAGAGATGGGGTTTCACCATGTTAGGCAGGATGGTCTCAATCTCCGGACCTCGTGATCCGCCCACCTCGGCCTCCCAAACTGCTGGGATTACAGGCGTGAGCCACCGTTCCTGGCTGGAGTTTGGCTATTTTTATTCCCTCCAGGAGTAGATAAAGATATATGTAAAAAAAAATGTTTCTAATTTCAGCCAAGTCATCTGTTAGAGCCATATTTTAATTCCCCTGGGTTTCTTCTTATAATCTGGAAGAATTTTTCTTTTAGTTACCCCCTTATCATTCAGATCACAGACTTTACATACTTTGGCCAATGTCCCTGAATTATCTCACGCTTTTATTATCTTGAAAACGTCTTTGACAATCAATTATTGCCAGACCCAGAACACCTCATGGGGTTGTGTTTTTTTCTTTTTGAAAGCAACAATTATCTCTACAACTGCTTTGAAAACATCATGAGACCAAGTTTCTAAGGGTACAGGCAGCTTCTCATGTGAATATCAAAGCAAGCCTGGGGATGTTAATTAAATTTCAAGAATACATCTTTAAATATTACCTACATTATTAAACAAGGATTAGAGGAGAGAAATCAGTGGGGTTCAGGTCAGTGTACTGAGTCTCTGTAGCATCAACTTAAACAGAAGATCATACCCCAAAAAACTGTCCTTAAACTTCCGGTCTCATAAACAACCCGCCCCTTACTGTGGAGGCTATATTTGGTGGTTCTTGCCTTTCCCTGCTTCAATATATTATGTTGTGAACACTGTTGATAATAATGTCTTTAACTGTAGAGCCTGCCACATTCATGACATTCCAAAAATATTCTGAGGATTTCTGGGCCGGAAGATGAGGCCATCTCACATTTAAAATAGGACTTTGCAAGTTATTTCTACTCTGTGTTCAGAATTATCCAAGCAAAGACTCTAAGTAACAGCTGAAATGCTGTTTTTTAATTTTTTTTATTTTACGAGTGGACACAATTCTCACCTGAGTCCTGTTAGTCTTGTTAAAATCAGTCAGACGGAGAGAGGGGGCTGGGGGAAGTAGGGGCTCTCTATAATTTTAATTTTGTGGTCTGGGACACACCTCAAAATTACAAACCCCGGCCCCCTACTGTTGGGATGTCGCCTCTGAGTCTAAAAACTTTCTGCTCCTCTTTGGTTTGTTTGCGAACATCGAACTGCCAAGAGTTCTGAGCTCCTTGGGTTGGGGAAAGGCACCTGGGCTACCGGCTACTTCATGCACACTCCCGGCCCTGAGGGGGGAGGCGAGGACCAGACGCCCCGCACGGGTCTAGCCTTCCACGTCTCCCTCCCGCCTCCGGGCTGCCCTGCGGCCCCGGCTATCTGCAGCTCACCGCGCCAGGCCCCGGGCCCAGCATCCCGGACTGGCCCAGAGAAAGCAGAGAAGGTGTGGCTCGTCCGGGAAAGGGACAGAAGGAAAGGAGTAAAAACAGAAGCCAGGCAGCCAGCGGCTCGGCCCGAAATGCTGGGGCTTTCTTAGGCTCACTGGAGGTTGAAAAAAGTTTCCTTTGTCAAGCAGTGGCCACGTGGCGCTATGGCGGTCACTACCGGGAATTAACCACGGCCACACTCTCAGGGCGCCAAGCGCCGGCTCGGGGACACGCCGGCCACCACCTCAGCCGGCTAAGGGGAACCCGAAACCTGCTGGCACCGCGGGAATCCACTATGGAGGCGTAAAGGGGGACCCATTGGGGTCCGCGAGGGGGTGGCAGGGGGAGGGGAGCGGAGGGAGGAGCTCCCGGGGAGGGGGCCGCGGAGGGCCGGGGTCCCGGGGCTTGGGGAGATGGGTTGGCTTGGAGACCCGGGTCCGCGGCTGTGCAGGGCGGGGTTCCCGGAGGGGGCGGGGCTCTGGGCGGCGCGGGGCGGGGCGGGGGCGGGCACAGCGCGGGGCGGGGCGCGGGCCGGGAGCGGCAGGCAGGCCGGGCATGGCGTCCATGGCGGCGGCTATCGCGGCCTCGCGCTCGGCGGTCATGAGCGGGAACCGGCCTCTTGACGACCGGGAGCGAAAGCGCTTCACTTACTTCTCGTCGCTGAGCCCCATGGCCAGGAAGATCATGCAGGACAAGGAGAAGATCCGCGAGAAGTACGGGCCCGAGTGGGCGCGGCTGCCGCCCGCGCAGCAGGACGAGATCATCGACCGGTGCCTGGTGGGGCCGCGCGCTCCGGCGCCCCGAGACCCCGGGGACTCGGAGGAGCTCACGCGCTTCCCCGGCCTGCGCGGGCCCACGGGCCAGAAGGTGGTGCGCTTCGGGGACGAGGTAGGTGCGGGCCTGGCCGCGGACCCTCTTCCCCGCCTGGCGCCCCGAGGCGCCCCGGCCCGGGGGGCACATGCCGGCGTGAGGCCGCCCCAGCTGGTAGGGGCTGGAAAGGAAAAGGCAGGAATGGCAGTGGGTGGGAGGGGAGCCCCAGAGCCGAAGGTCGGGGAATGGGAGTTCCGCTGGGGGAGTTGGTTAAGAGATCGCCGAGAGGTGGGGTCGTTAAAGAACCTCCATCTAGACCTGATCCGCCGGCTCGCACGGACTCCAGAGACTTCTCCCGGAGCTGTCGTAAGCGAGGCTGACCAAAGTGGAAACAACAAGCAGTTTTAAACCAGACAAGCCTGGGTTTTAATCCAGCTCTGCTACTTACTACCTGTATGGCGGTGGGTGAATTAACTTCTTAGAGCCTCAGTTTCCACTGTGTAAAACAGGGATAATAACGCCCATCCCGTGCCTGCCCGTGAAGGCACTCAGCATATGATATATACTAACATGAATACTTGTGATGAGATGTATGGGGAAAGTAAAATTGCCAAGCCAGGCAACAGGAAAGAAAAGGTGTCTTCCAAGCTAAGGAGGGAAACCCATCCATCACCCTAAGATGTTTTCCAAGTGAGCACGATGTCCAGGGTATGTTTTAGGGGTGAGCATGGTGACCCTGTTTTCCACCAAAAAACTAAGGGATGATAAGCTTAAATGAGCTCCAGTAAGTCTTGGCCACATAACAGGGCATGTTTAGGTCTCAGATCTAGGCACCGTCCAGACTGCTGGAGGGGCAGTAGAAACGCCGAATCTGTTCCAGAAAAAGCTCAGGGATGACCCACACTTAGACACAAAGGCCTGAATCTTCTGTGGGGTTCAGAAACTTGGTCTTCTTTTTCTTAGAAATGTGTTTAACCGAAGCTTGTTTGGTGCCATTAGAATTTGCACTGTGGCTCTTTGGCCTTTCAAACTCAACTTTTGCCATGAGGAGCAAAGTCAAGCAGAGCAAAAAGTATGAGAATGAAATCGCTCGCTGTTAAGGCTGTTTCTTGGGCTAGAGGGGAGAGAAGCTGGAAGAGTTTTTTTTCTGAAGAAGTTGTGGATTATGGATGGAATTCAAGTTAAGGAGGTTTAGATCAGATTTTCAGGCTTGGGTGTGCTGAGACATTTGTTAATACGAAGTGTTCGTGGTCATAAACCCACTTTAACCTGAGGGAAATGTGAAATGACTGAAGGATGATGCCAATGTTGCTCTATTCTGATGGAATCAAAAGGAAATTCTCTACTGGACTTCAAATTCTGATGGCTTTGCCAGGAAAAACAGGGTGTGGTAAACTGGGGAGGGGAAAATATAGGTTTTAAAATGTATTCCTAGAGCCGAAACATTTTCAGTGGGAAAATATGCGTATTTATAAAGACATGTGTGCAGTGTTTGCGCCCAGATTTGGGGGATGAAAAAGCAGGCAGCACTCCTTTGGAAGAGTCACGAATAAATATGAGAGGAAGTAAACTTCTAAGTACTTACAAATGTTGGAGAGTGACTGTCATTTTCCCTTAGCTTGGTGTCCAGCTAAGAATATCTACACGCCTACTCATGATCAAAAAGCCCATGTCATAGAAGAGCCCAGTATCACTGACGAGGAAGAATATGGCCAAGTTAATTTTTTATTCTCATTCCTTATCTGGTGCCAGACTGAGCTGTTTCTTAATTTGTAAACTCAATGTGATTTCAAAGCAAGTGGGACTGTACTGTGCTGTGGTGCCTGCATGTCCTTCCAGGAGCAACTCAGGAGAATTGAATCTCAGCTTTGCAAAACCAGCTGAGAGCATGTTCTGAAATGCTTCTGACCAGCCTCAGCTCAGACGGCAGAGGGGCAGATAGACCCTGTATTTTAACAGAGGTACATAGGAATGTGGCCCAGGGTAAGTTTTTGCCTGCAGTGGCTGTGTAGGTTAATAGCAGTAGGGAATTTAAATTCCCCTGGACTGGGCCAGAGGTTGGCACCGAAGTGGAGTCAGTTGTCTCATTGTTGTCCCCACGAGATCATTCATGGAGGAGGGCCAGCTCCTAGGCACAGGGATGATGGATAAGGACAGGGTAGGCTGCTGAACAGAGGTACCCACCAAATAGGTGACCCCAAGTTTGTCTTAAAGGACTGTAAACTAGATAGAGTGGGGCCCTGTGTCCCTTCCCACTTGATCAGTCTTCTGATGTGGTCCTGGGGCCTCCACAGCCCTTTCTGCTGCCCTGAAGGACACTGACTATTTCTTTGAATGGTGTCTTCTCCCCCATTGCCAGTAGTGTTTTTCTATCTCACATAGCAACATTTTAAGTCAGAGCATGCAAATATAGCCTCCAAATGTGGTGACCATCTTCTAGACATTTCTTGTGTGTTGCAGGAACAAATAGAAATTGATTGTATGATGCTGATCACAGATCTTCATGGTTTTGAATGTGGTCAGGGGCTCAGTTCACTCACTGAAGTTGCCTGTGCATCTGACAGGTGTGGCGTCCGTGTATGTTTTCATCCTCATCCTCTTGCCTGAGGCCCAGATGGCCCTTTGCCTTGATGACTTAACCTGGTTCTCCTCAGGGAAGGAGGCTGCTGCCTTTGAGTACTGAAGCCGTGAAGGGCCCTATCAGTCTTTAGGTTCTTGCTTCCTTGGAAATCAGCTGAGCAAATATTTCTCAAAGCCTGTTATATTAGAGACAAGGCATTCTAGCTTAGGGTACTTCATCCTCCCATAGTCTTTACCAACTCCTTTAAAAATCCCCCCATGTGAACAAATGATCTCAGTAAAAAAGCACAGAAGTATAGCTTCAACCTAGGTCCTAACCCCTTCCCACAGCCACCCAACCCCCTTTTGTGGAATATCTGGAGCTGCTGCTGGAAGAACGTGTCCCAACCAGCAAAAGGAGAGAAGCCTGCAAAGCCCCAAGTCCTGGATTCTTGTCCTGACCATGCCACCAGCAAGGTGTCGTCCCTCTTAAGGGGTAGTTTGCCCCTCTGTGAAGTCTGGTGGCAGAACCAATGGCTCACAGAGTTTCAAACTCGCTGGCCTGGCTTGGAGCAGGCACAGACATTGAGGACATGCACTTTGGGTCCAGTATTTTGGTAAGAACATTAAGGCAGGTTTGCAAATGGATGCTTTTGACGGTCTTTCACCCGCGCTGCTTGATGGCTGCGTTCTTCCTCCAGCAGTAGGGTTTCAGGAATGGCTTACTTTGGAGGGGAAAGTTTTTCATTTTAGAAGGATCACCCTGTCTGCTTCTGCTGTTTCCTGTTATCCCAAAGGAGAAAACCCCACACACCTCTGAATTGTTAAGAATGTGTTGCTCCCTGCTCCTGCCCCCAATCTCCTTGTCACTGATCTAGCGAGATGTGAGTACATGGTGAGAATTACAGGGTTCCACATTCTGTGAGACATTCTTGACTCCAGATGGTCCCTAAGCAGATGACTGGGGAGCTTGGGGCAGCTGGTGCGTCTTGTTTGTGTGGACCTACTTGCCTCTTCCATCTCTCCATACGGTGGAGCTGGGCACGAAGGGTGTTTCAATATCCCTAATTGGGGTTTCACATGTTGTGGAATGTGGATTTTTAGACCCCGGAGCCAGACAGCTCTGTCCCCTCTTCAACAGCTTGGCATGATCCACTGCCGTGTCCTTCCAGCGCCTTCATGTCTGCCCCTCCTACGGGAACCTGGGGACTTGCTGTTGCTCTCTTACTACTCTTGGCCTTAGCTTCCTTTTCTGAAGCTGTTTTTGCCTCCCTATATCTCCTTCATTGCCTGTGGCCTCTTAGTCCTTAGGCTAGAGGACTCCACAGGTGCTGTGGCTATGGGTACCTATGTTTAGCAAACTGCTGAGCTGCTGCACCCGTTCTGTGTGGTTAGGGCTATCTACAGAAGACCCTTGTGCAAACCTAGGAGCCTGTGTGCTGGCCAACCTAGAGGTTTGCTTGCTAAAATAAACCAATTTATTATAAAAGTTTTTACCTGTACATTAATGTTAAAAGTTTCAAACCAGGCAGAAGCAGCATTATAAAACAGCTGGTAGAATCAATCGCTTCAGAACTTTCCTTGAGCATTACATGTTTGTTAGATTTGAGTTTGGCTGCTGTGTCTCCTCATCCTCTTTGCCTTTAGTAGACTGGCCTTTTCGTTTTGAAATCTGACATTAAGAAAAAAAGAAAGAAAGAAAGAAAAAGAAAATTAGGGAGTTGCTTTCTCAGCATTTTGGACTCCTTTTTTAAGGAAGGTGGAATGTTTGATTTATGATTCCTACCTTTTGCCTGGTGTATCCATGGATGTTTTAGAAAGGATGGCAGGGTTTTCTGAGTCCCTCTACCTGGGGCCCTGGGCAGGAGTTGAGATGACCCTGCTTCAAATCCAGTTCCACGGGCTGAGAGGAGAGGGCGGTCGGGCCTGTTCGGTGAGCTTCCCTTTCATGCTGTGGGTTCTCTGCCCCCAGTAGCACCTGGCCTGATTCCCTGGGAGCTAAGGCCTCTCCTCCCCAGGCACCTCTGCTAGCTCCTGTGGGAGGGTGGCCCAGTGGCAGCCAGGGAACAGGTTTAGCAAAGAAATGAAGTGACTTGGTCACTGACATGCAGGGAGGGAGGGCAGGAAGCATGGCGACAGGTGTAGAGTCATCTTTTAATTGACAAGAGTCACTTCTACACTCTAAGCAAGGGATTCCCATAGTACTGGAGAAAATATCTATTTCTTCTTCTGAATGAATGAATGAAGGAAGATGAGACCATTTGTTTAGACTTCCTGTCATATTTTGCTCATTTCCTTAGAATTTCCTCCACCTACTCTGTATCCTGTTCCCATTACCATGCTCGTGCTGAGTTTTTGTTTTGCTGTAATCTATGGAGAACTGAGTTTCTGGATTCGTATTCATGGCGGAAAACATGCCCGGTGGTGAAATCAGGACTCTTTTTCTGTCTTTGGAACTGCAGTGTTGTATTTCCAGTTATGGAAACCCCCTTATCTCAGCAGAGTTAAAAATATTACAAGTCAAAGGGAAAAGCATGGATTCCATAAATATGTAAACAATACATCCTAAAAATAAGCAGTTGGTAAAAAAAAGAACATATTTTAATCATTCTTCCGTACTCTCCTCTTTTTAAATAGACTTAATTTTTTAGAGCAGTTGTAGATTCACAGCAAAATTGAGCAGAAAGTACAAAGCTCTCATTACTTCTCTGGCTCCCCCACTGTCAGCATCCACGCCACAGTGGTGCATTTGTGACAGCTGATGAATGTACATTGACACATTGTTACCACCCAAAGTCCATAGTTTGGGGTTCACTCTTGGGTTGTTCACTGTATGGATCTTGACAAATGAATAATGACATGTACCCACCACTATAATATCACACGGGGGAGTTTCACTGCCCTAAAAATTCTCTGTGTTCCACTTATTTATCCTTCCCTCCCCCCAACCCCTGGCAGCCAACGATGTTTTAACTGTCTCCATGGTTTTGCCTTTTCCAGAATGTAATAAGATTGGATTCATACAGTATGCAGCCTTTTGAGATTGGCTTCTTTTACTTAGTGATACTCATTTAAGGTTCTTCCATGTCTTTCTGTGACTTGGTAGCTCATTTCTTTTTCTTGCTAAATAATGTTCCATTGTCTGGATGTATCACAGTTTACTTATCCAATAACTGAAACACATCTTGGTTGCTTCTAAGTTTTGGCAATTATGAGTAAAACATCTGTGTGTAGGTTTTTTGTGTGGACCGAAGTCTTCAGTTCATCTGGGTAAATACCAAGGAGTGTGATTATCTCACTCCTGTAACATATTTATTTGTGGAAAAATAAATATAGAAATAACTACAGCAGAAGCACTGTTGAATTTGTGCATGGAGCTGTGGTTGGGAGGCTCTCAGTTGGTCAACATGTCCAGGGTGCTGTCATTATCAGTGACAACAACCAGTGTTGTCACCTGGTAATTAAGCCTTACAGTTGATCCACAGGACAGGCTCTGGCATCTCTGAGGGAGTGATGGGCACGACACAGCTCACCAGGAACAATGTGTTCCACCCTGGGTGAGCCAAGATACCCAGGCCACCTGGCATCACTACAGGGTGACACACTCTGCAACCTATGGGACTTTCTGTCCTGCTCACATGCTCTGCTGTCTAAACCTTATTTCTCTAGCTTATAGAATTTCTCAGTTTACATTTCTTACCTTCAAGCCAAGATGCCACAGGTGTCAACCAGAAACTCTCCTTATTTATGGACTTCAGGCAGACGAGGACCATTTCTGGCGTCAATATGTGTGTTGTCGTGTTCCCAGATCTTGATGCTGTTTTAGAATCACCCCAGAAAGCCTCACTCCCTGCCCAGCTGTTTTTCCTGGAACAGCTTGTGGAGGCCCTAAGGGAGCCCCCATGCTGGACAGCGCCCTCTGCAGGCGCTATCCATCCACACAGCAGAAAGAAACACTTGCGGAATGTGATGAAATATCAGGATGTTTGTTATGGTTGTAGCCTGTGGTGTGCTGGTAAATATTTAACAGCCGGCTCTGGCGGAGTGAGGCGGACTAGCCCTGACTTCTAGCATTTGCCAGTTGCCATGACCAGATACTCCACCGTGGCCTGTTCCATGCTCTTGGCGTGACTAACGGGATGCACAACTGGGCACCGCGCTATGTGGTATTTCCACCTTATACATACAATGGCTGCAAATAACCTCAAGACCATGGATAATAGTAACTGTATTGAAATGTTGAGTTTCTAGTGTTTGTTACTTTTTTTTTGGTGGGGGGGCACACTTTAAAAAAACATTGAGTTTTTAGAGTAGTTTTAGGTTCCAGCAAAATTGAACAGAAGGTACAGAGAGTTCCCACGCAGACCTTTCCCAAAATGTGCACACAGACATGCATATGCGTGCAGCCTTCCCCACCATCGACATCCTAAACCAGAGTGGTGCATTGATTGCAATCAATGAACCTGCATTGTTTTTATCATTGTCACGCGAAGTCTCTGGTTTACACTAGGGGTCGCTCTTGGAGGTGTACACCATGATGGTATCATACGGAGGGGAGCCACTGCCTTAACAGAAATCCTCTGTGCGCCACCTGCTCATGCCTCCCGCCCCCCAGGCTCTGGCAGCCACTGATCTTTTTACTGTCTCTGTAGTTTTGCCTTTTCCAGAATATCATATAGCTGGAATCATACAATATGTAGCCTTTTTAGATTGGCTTCTTTCCACTTAATAATATTCATTTGAGGTTCCTCCGTGTCTTTCCACGACTTTTTATTGTGGTAAAATACGTATAACATAAAATTCACCATTTTAACCACTTTTCTGTGTGTAGTCCCAGGCATTTAGTATAGTCACAATGTTGTGCAATCATCATCACCATCCATTTCCAGAACTCGTGTATTATTTGAAGTGAAATTATATCCTTTAAAGAATTAAACTCTGTATATATTAAACAATAACTCCCCATTTCCTGGCCTCAGTCCCTGATAACCTCTGTTCTACTTTCTGTCTCTATGATTTTGCCTACTTACTCTAGGTACCTTATATAAGTGGGATCATATGATTTTTTGTCCTTGTGTCTGGCTTAGTTCACTAAGCATAATGTCTTCAAGGTTCATTCATGTTGAAGCCTGTATCAGAATTTCCTTCCTTTTTAAGACTGAATAATATTCCATTGTATGGATAAACCACATTTTGTTTATGCATTCATCTGTCAGCGGATACCTGGTTGCTTTCATCTTTTGGTTATTGTGAATGGCGCAGTTACAAACATTGGGGTATAAGGGTCTCTGAGCCCCTGCTTCCAGTTCTTTTGGGTGTATACCTAGGAATGAAATTGCTGGAACAAATGGTAATTGTATGTGTAATTTTTTGAGGAACTGCTGAAGTGTTTTATATAATGGCTACTTTATTTACATTCCCACCAAAAGTGCACAAGGGTTCCAGTGCCTCCACATCCTCACCAATATTTGCTATTTTCTGCTTTTTGATAGTAGCCATCCTTGTGGTGTGAAGTATATCACCTTTATTTTTAATACAATGGATTTAATTTCAAGTTTATATAATTCACCTTTTTAATCACGCAGTTAAACAACAGGTTCAAGAAAGTCCTCAAAATTTTACAATCAGCTCTCGTTAGTTGGTGCAAGCCTGCTCCAACACACCTCTGCTTGCAGCCTTGCAGCCTCCAAAAATAAAAGTGTCTAGGAACCACAGAGTTCTTAAGCCCTCCAGTATCCATTTTTTATCAACAAATAAAGAAGTAAATGCTGGCGATACGATTCAAACATGTATTCCAGCACTATGGAAAAAAAAATGCTTTATTATTATTATTTTTAAAATTCTGTTTCATTTAGAGTTTAGGAGGTACACACTGAATTGGATGAACATTTCCCAGAGAAGAGCAAATACTCAAGGTCTCTGGGATGTTAGGGGAAAAGATTGTTTGTGTGTGTGTTTATCCCAGAGTTCTTGGAGCTGCGTGGGGACTGGCAGAGCCTTTTACGTGTAGTGCTGGCCTCTGATAATTGCCAAGTGCTCTGTGTTTCTGGTGGCTTTCTATAGCTTCCCCTCTGCTTTTTGGCTTTCTCCTCTGGGATTTGGTGATCCGAGGCATCTTTCTGCCCTACACTCCAAAGAAGACATTGTTTCTGGAGAGATTCAGTGCTGCCTTTGGTATGGATGCCTCTTACGGAATTTGACTCTGAGGATAAGTCCTGGCCAACAATGAAGCCCACTCTCTTGTCGTGTGGCCTAAGTAACAGATGTGTTTTGGCACTTAGATGATTTCAGATCCTAGGCGCCAGAGAAGGGGGTGGGAAAGCCTTCCAGGCAGTCCTAGAAAAAGCATATGTGATTGGTCCAAGAGCATGTGCCTGGCCTCATTTTGGTTGCCTGCTGGTCACCATGGGAGTAGAAGAAAGGATAGCATTGTATACGTGTGAGTGGGTGCCACCACTTTGCAATTCTGATCCCATTTGCATCTAACAGCCTAGGGAGCCTGTTCTTGCCACCAGTGCTTTTTGTGGCTAGAGCGTGCAGTTGAAGGCTGACATCAGAGCTTCCATCACATTTTTGTTTGGCATGTTTATTTTTGTTAAGCACTTTATTGTTTTTTATGAGCTCAGAATTACAGAAACCCAAGGAATCTGCCCCTTGACTTCATTTCTTGCTGGAGCAAACAAAAGACTATTGACTCGACACTAAGTTAGGGAGAAATCACAGTGTGACCCTTTCTCCTCCTGCGACCCCCTTGGAATTTCAGCTAATATGGGTTGCCGTCACTAGAGAGTTGGCTGTCTCCAAGCTCTGGGCTAAGTCTTTGTTCCTCAGAGTCTTATATACTGAGCCACCTTCCAAAGCCAAAAGCCTTATTATTTTAATCTTTGCAGATTTCAAAGGGACTCAAGGTATATAATTAATATTTAGAATCATGTCAAGTAACAGGGGAGTCCAGCTACATCATGCCCCGCCCTGGCCAGCGTTCCTGCCCTCTGCCTGTCCCGCAGGTGTTCATACACTTCATCTTTCCATTTGGGTGGCCAGCGGCCTGTTCAATTCTGGATGGAAGGAGCACCTTTGCCAGTTGATTTCCATTTACCTTCTTCCAAAGATCCAAAGCCGGGTCTCTACTCTACCCTGTGGATGGCTGGCCATTCCTCCTGGGACTAAGAGCTGTGAAGAGCCGGTGAAGTCTTAGAGGGAGTGTGAGTGTGGGGTGTGGAGGCTGGGGAGGAAAATCAACCTGTGAAAATATACAGGCTTGTGCAGAGATCATTTATTCACGAAGAGTTAATGAATGATTAACTAGAATAAATGATACTTATTCCATCGGCCCCTTTTATTTTTCCCATGTGAAAACAAAGCCCTTCTTGGTTTGATTACTTCTAAAAGGAACTCAGAGGGTTCTGAGGATTTTAGGGACTTTGGTTATTTAGCTTAACTGTACCCCTAGCATACACACAGAGACATGGACCAGGAGCCCCCTACAGCTGAAGGCTGGCCTTCTCCCTCTGCTAGGAGACATCTAATCGCAAAGCCTTGGTAACTCACATTCCTTCAGGCATCCATTTCCATTTTTGGAGGAACGAAGTTTGTGCATTGGGAAGTAACTTGAGTGTAACTGAAATTCCAAACAAAATGAGGTTCCTCTCATTTTTAAAGGTTTTGCTTGACAGCCATGAGGCAGTGCATACCAACCAGTTCAGAAGTCAGGATCATAAGCAAATACCATTACAGGAGAATGACTGTAACACTTTGAGGATGGGGGTCACCTTACTGTGCACACGGTCATCAATTGCACACACTACATGGTTCTCAGAACTGACTGATACACTTTAATGCAGCTTGACCCAGTTTGTAGGGCTTTCCCCCCACTTTTGTAATTCTTAATATTTATAACTAGTATCTTTGTTAGTGGTGTTTTTTTCCTGATATAAATATGTTTAGTCCTTTTATATACACTCCTGGGAAAATAAAGACCTAATTCTGGCCTTTCACACTGCCTCCTCTCTGGGTTTTCCTTGCTCTTTACCCCCAGTATATGTGAAGTATTTGTGCCACAAATGTGCCAGTCCCTACTGCACAGAACCAAGGCACACAGCACAGCCATCAGGACACAGAACCGGATCTCTACCCTGTCGATGGCCAGCTCTTCCTCCTGGGGCCAAGAGCTGTAAGGAGCCTGTGCCCCCACATTGGGAAGTCTTAGGGGAGTGTGAGTGTTGGGAGGGGGAGATTGTGGGGGAAAATCAACCTGTGAAAGGATCTGGGCTTGTGCAGAGTTTGTTTATTCACATATTCTCAAAGAGTGAGTGAGCGTCCGCTACGGGCAGTCACTGAGTCTTCCAGGCACTGGGGATAGAGGAGTGGACAAAGGCCCTGCTCTGTCACCGTTGTCATCTAGGGTTGGCCGTGCTTGGGTTGTGCTGGAGAGTCATCACACACTTCCTTCCCCATCCCTCCTTCTTGGGAATAGGCCTTTAGCTGCCCAGACCCTGGCATGCCTTCGTTATTCGAGTTCAAAGACTGGCCTCCCACTGGCCGTTCATGTTAGGAGGTTTTCTGCAGAGAGAATGCACGCTCAGGGTCTGGAAGGCTGAACGTGTACACTTACATGTTGGTGAGGCACTCCCCCTGCGTGGGCCCTGGCATTTGCCCCCAGTGTCTGAGGCTAAGCTGGGGTGGCAGAGGCTCTGTCAGAAGCTGAAAGAAGAGGGTCTGTGGGCAGAACTGGTTTGCCCTGTAGATGAGAGGGAAGCCAGACCACTTGACTTAGGGGCACAGTGTCAGTGTATCTCTGGGTGGGAAGAAAACAGTTATCCAGGGATACTTAGGGAAGGACATAAATCACCTGGAGTTTTGGGGAGATGTGGATATGATCTCAGTTTAAAATATTTTATCCCATTTTCGCCTGTATCACCCAGTGTGTCCTGATTTTTCATTCTGAAAATAGTTCCCAGTAGAAGCAGTCAGACCTGGTGCACACCTGTAGTCCCAGCTGCTCTGGACACCAAGGCAGGAGCATCGCTTGAGCCCAGGAGTTTGCGTCCAGCCTGGCCAACATACTGAGACCCCATCTTTTAGAACAAACAAACAAACAAACAAACAAAAGTTACCCAATTGAAGCTGGACACAGATGAGACATTTGCTAGCACAGGAATAACTGCAGACAGAGGGTGGGACCTAAGGAAAGGTGACTTCTCCAAGTTATTTGTGCAGGCCAGTGAACAAAACATACTGGATCCAAGGTCAAATTCCTAGTGATTGTTCTGTAGGGCTCTTTCTGTCCTGCTCTGTTTGGTGGGGGTGGGGCGTGATTTCAGAGTTCTTGTTATAATTAGTCACATGGATTACATTGGCGTTTTTCTTCATTGATTCTGCTGATCCATGCCCTTGAGCTCTCCGGTAGGCCTGTTGGGGAGGAGGGGAGCTCCTGTGTTGGCATTGACTGGCAGATTATGGCCTGGCATTATTTTCCCAGATTACCTCATTTAATCCTTATAACAGCCCTGCAAGGGAAGTATCATTCTACTTTTACAAATGAGAAAACTGAGGCTCAAAAAGGCTAAATCATCTTCCCATGGCCACACAGCTAATCATTGTTCAGGGCTGAGTCTGTGCCTGATTCTGCTGAGACCATCAAGCCTTGGTCCACTCCTACTCAGCTCATCTGTCTGAGTCCACTGGGGGGACTCACCGGCATATACCCTGTTGTCTGTTTGGCTGGGGAGGGGAGTGTCTGGCAGCCTCGGCGGGAAAGGTGAGGGAGCAATCTGGCCAAGATGGTCAGCACGTTATATTGAGAGTGTCAAAGCATCAGGCTCGTTTAGAGCCAGCAGTTGGGATTATTCCTAAGTTTTGGTTCCCTCGTGGTCCTGGGTGGATGTTTGCATGGGATATGTCTAGGTTTGGATTTCAGATTTATTCTTGAATTTTTATTTCAGGATCTAACTTGGCAAGATGAGCACTCTGCCCCTTTCTCCTGGGAAACAAGGGTAAGTTGGATTAAATTTAGATCTATTTGTTCCTTTAAAAATAATTGAATAATTGTATATTTTTCTTTCAACATTTGATGGACTCAGAAGACAGCCCCCTGACTGCCAGGCTGCAGGGGATGTGCCCATTGTTGGTAGAAAAGGAGGGGATGGGAGGAGCATGGTGAGGAACTAGGAAACTATTGTGTGTGGTTTGGTGATAGAGTTCAAAGTAGTAGTGCTTTAGCCAGGGTCCAGTGAGGCCCCATGATGCCCATTGATTAAGGGGGCCAGCCCTCTTGGGGGCCCTTTCTCTGCTCATGCCTCTAGTCCCCAGCACTTAGCACCTTGGTGAGAGATGCCCATAAGACAAAGTTTTGAGCAAATGGGAGGCGAAGAGCCGGTTGACAGACATAGACATGCATTTAGCTAATTCATCCCAACTTGGATCACTATTCTGTCTCCCAGCCATTCTTCTTCATCATTATCATCATCATTGCCAGAGCTGCTTAAAAGCATCAAGCTTCACTGATGTTAATTCATTTTCCCCTCTCCTAAGTTGCCCCAGTAGAAGTACATTCATAAGCAAAATGACTAAAAGACAGGTGTCTTTAACCCAAGGAACAGAAATAAAAGACCAAGATTTTCTGGATTCTAGAACAATTTGGTGGTGTGTGTTGGAGGGTTCTTTACATCATGAGAGTGTGTTACAGACAGAGACAGTGGTGAGCCTGGAATAGGGCCTGGACTCCTGGGCAGATCAGGGTTTTTAAATACTGAAACTTCAAAGTTTTTTGTGGTTTTTCACTTGTCCACATCATTGCTGATCAGAGCCCTCATCCCAGCAGGAGGCCTATGAGCAGGGTGGGCCCGAGTGAAGGACCCTGAGAGGCCCTTATGTAAGCGACTGTGTCTTAAAATGAGATGTTGCCCAAGGGTTCAGATGGACAAGGACCGCTGGCACTGTTCTCGGTACACAGACAGTATTTAGTAACCTATTGCCAATTGCCCTGAGTGAAGCGAGCTGGCCTCAGGGAATGGGAGCATGGGACAGTTGAGATGATTGTTAGAGTTAAGAGGTGATTTTGGGAAAGACATGGCATTAATTTAGTCTCCCTAGGGATCTGGGTACTGGTTGCAGGGGTGACCAACATTGTCTTGGGAGAGAGCACAAGATGTTAAGGAGCCACCTGCAATTGGAATAGCTCCTAAATCCAACACTGGATCCTGTGTCTACTGACATTGCAAAGGAAGTCATAGGTGGGTAAAAAGTGCATCATTACATGGATTCTCAGCCGGGGCCCTCAATATTCCTTTTCTATGGGCTCCCAAAATGGGTAATTGTGAGAAACACTAATCCTATAGATGGTATCTAGTGGTAATAGCCAGATAGATTCTCTGTGTGTTGGAAATGAGCAACCTTGGGTGTGGTGGCCCAGAAAGCAGTGCAGATTTTCCTGGACTGGGTCTGTAGTTGATGATATCACAGTGATAAAGGCAGAGGAAAGTAAAAAATAGTTAAAGTGTCCTAAGACCTAAGCTCATCATGTTCCCCATAAGAATATCTATTCTCTTAAGAATTTACCTTGTTAAATGTTCCCGAATCAGCTATTTGTGGGACAGGACATTTCATCTTTTATTAACTTGGCATAAAAGACATTCTGGGACAAGGTAGTGCAGCTCCTGAAGTGGCCACTGATACAGACACAGCTGCTGGGGCCAGAGTGGGAAACAGGTGCCCGGAGAAGTTCTCGAGAACAGAAAGAGCAAGTACAGTCCACTTGGATCACACTTGTGCTGAGAGACTCATTGTCCACAGATGCCAGCATATCTGGTCCCTTAGGAACCAGTGTAAATTGAGGAAGCTTGCTAAAATCCGGTTAACATGTGTCACCCATCATAACTTGCATGCTTTTAGTAAAGTGTAGTCTTCGTTGCTCAGAGTTTGCAGTTTCATTTCATGTTCCTGTTAGATGAGAGTTCCAGTTTGTTTCACAAACTGTTGGGCCCACTCTGTGTCCTCACCTTCCTCTTTGATCTCTTGAGGTCAGACTTACTATAGTTTGCTATTAGAAATGTCTAGGGGCAAAATAGAGGGTATCTCAGAGAGCAAGGGAGCTGTCCCTTCCTCCTTCTTCACTAGGCAGTGCCGAGTTTTAGAAGCCCATCACTCATTCCTCTTTAGTCTTAACCCTGGAGTGCCCTGCCACCCTGCTTGAAGAGATTTGCCAAACTCTTCTTAAGACTTCAAGGCTTATAAGATCCTCATTGGAGAGCCACAAACAGGAAGTGGCTTTAGTGAAGGTAGGACCCCTCAATCTCCAGTTGCAGGAATGGAGGGAGACTTGGACCCCATTTCTTGTTACCTCTCAATTGATGCCTTCCTAACTCTATCAGTTCTCTATAGATGCATAACAAACTTAATGGCTTGAAGCAGCATTTTATGTGTTGATGATTGTGTGGGTCAGTGGTTGGAGCAGGGCTCAGCTGGACTGTTCTTCTGTCGGCCTTGCCTGGGATCACTCATGTGTCATCTGATCTCCTGATGGGAACTCGATGCTCTGAGAACCTTGCTCATGTATCTGGTTGGTGCTGGGTGTTAGCTGGGCCCCATGTCTCCAGCAGCCAGCCTGGACTTCTTCACACAGAGGTGGAGAGATTCGTGTGCAGGAACAGAAGTGTACGAGGACTCTTTTTGAAGCTTAGGCTGGGCAATTGCATAGTATCACTTCTGCTCTGTTCTGCTGGTCAAATCAAGGCACAAGCCAGGCCAGATTCAATGTGTGAGGGAAGAGATTGCACCTCTTGATAGAAGAGCTGCGGTGAGTTTGCACCCATTTTAAATCTAAGATTCCATGCCCTAGTAGCTATGTCATTCATTCCATGCTTAACCTTGGTTATTTCTTTCCATTTTTAATTAATCACTCATCGATTTTTTTAAGTTTTATTTTTAATTGTGGCAAAATACACACAAGATAAAATTTTCCATCTTAATCATGTTTAAGTGTATAGTCTGGTGGCATTAAGTACGTTCACATTTCTGTGCAAACATCATCATCCATCTTGAGAACTCTTTTCTAAAATTATTTTTAATTGACAAATGAAAAATTATATATATTTATGATGTATGACAAGATGTTTTGATATGTGTACACATCGTGGAATGATTAATCCACACCTCCAGAACTCATCTCACAAAACTGAAACTCTGTTCCCACTAGAGAATGACTTCCCCCGACTCCCACTAGCCTGCGGCAGCCACCATCTATTTTCTGTCTCTGAAATCATTCATTGATTTTTTTTTCCAGTAGACATTTATTGTGTACCCTGTTTATGTCAGACATTATGCCGCAGGCCCAGAGTTGAGCATATGCCACTTCTGTGCTCGAAAAACAGCTCAGTGAGTGGACAGCTGTGTTTGGTGGCAAATCTCACTTAGGACAAAAGCTATAGCCACCAAGTCACTCCAGTCATTTTCCCCATTCATTTAACCCATATTTGTACACATGTTGGGTAGATGTAACCTCATGCCCTCCTTCAGCTATTCAGTTCAATAGGCATTTAACGGATGCCAGCAGAGTGCCCAGCTCTGACTTCTCCATCCTCTGACAAACCTACCTACACAAGGGTAAGCCTGACCCAAGGTCACAGCCATGGGCAGAATTAAGAATCACAGGGATTTTTGGTTTCTCACCCAACTTTTGCACCTCCGTATGGGTTCCTTTCTCTTGGCCAGCCCATGACCGTTCCACCTCCACAGAATGAGCTGCAGTTGTGCTTGGGACTGGTGGTCGCTGCCCCCATGCAACGCAGCTTTGATCAGGAGAGCTCACTGTGGCCTCACTGTAGCAGCTGTGCGCCTGCCTCATTTTCCAGCCTGTCCCCCATGCCTCAGTTGCCTCCTCTGAGGCTGATGCTGGCTGTGGTGCCTCTGTTGCCCAGACTTCTTCCATCATGGAAGGGAGGCCTGCCGGTCCCAGAAGTGGTGGGGGTGGTCGTGATTGTCATCTTTTCCACTCATCTATCAGCTTGACAGGCGTGCAGGTGGAGAGGGGGCCAGTGGGGACCTAATGTTGCATTCCTATCTCATGCTACTGCTGTTTTGAGAGGAAAAAACTCAGCACTTAGAAGGCTTCAGACGGGATGAGGAGGCAGGGAGTGGAGAGAGGATTCTTTACATTCCCCAGGCGGCCTGGGCTGGAGAATTCAGAGGAGAAAATGCCTTTGGGGCAGGTCAGGCCCTGTCTCAAAGTTGGCTGGGCTCTTGGGACCCCATCCCCAGCCTTGGTTGGCTGGGCTCTTGGCTGGCTGGGCTCTTGGTTGGCTGGGCTCTTGGTTGGCTGGGCGTTTTGACCCTGTCCCCAGCCTTGCCCCTCCTCCAAGCTGTCTGTCTGCTTCTCCTTTCTGGCTACCCCATTCCTTCACCTGATGTCCAGCTGCCTATTAGGACAGTAAGTAGGTTGGGCTGGGGATCGGTTTCTTGATTTGATGGATATCAAAAGATCTCAGGGGGCCAGTATAGATCATTCCCAGAGTAGGGAAGCCTTCCAGAGCCCTCCTTGGGAAGACATGTAAACATTTATGAGCACAGGCCCTTCCTCCGTGCTGTGCCCATGATAGGGATGTGTGTGCACTTTGAATTCTTTCACTCTCGGGAGGCTGGTGTCCCTGTTCACGCTGTGGATCAGGACACCAGGATGCAGGGGGTCAGGTGCCTGGCAGGTCGAGTGGACGAAGAGCAATTGGAGCTCAGGTCTATCTGTGGCTTGCAGGGCTTTGCTGCCTGTGGTGGGACAGAAGGGCTGTTTCAGCAGGATGTTCCTGGACATAGAGGATTCACTGGCTCTGCTCGGTGGTTCCTCCTCACTACCAGTCACAAGGTTTCTGAGAGGCAGGGCACCCTGGGGTGGCACCCACCCACCCGCAGCTTGGTCTCTGCGCTCCTCACCGAGACCCCCATCTCTGCCCAGCAGTCCCCTCCCTCCCTCCTGCCCTTCCTCTGGGCTGTGCCTCACCCCTTCCTGAGACAACAGTGGACCCCTGTGGGCCTCTGCTCTCGACCTTTCCCTGCTCTCCATGTGTGTGGGGTGATGTATCACTCGCTCAGCCCTGCCCTCACCCTGCACTACCATCCCACAGGCTCTGTTCTCGCCCACCTCAGGGACCATGTTCCCTTGAACCTCAGTGTTTTGCTTAGTCCCTTGACCCCCATCCACCTGAGAAGGCCCCACCTGCCCTCCAGACTCAGCACAAAGCCTCTTTTCACACTTGTCCCAATCAGGAATCTCACCACGTGCCGGGTGTGTGCTGAGCACCCTCCCTGCATTGCAGCATGTAATCCTCACAACAATCCACTTTACAGATGAGGAAAGCAAGGCATAATGTGAGGATGTGAACCAGGCAGTCGTAAGCCCAGGGCTGGGCTCTTCACCCCTGTGCAGCTTCCAGAGTTGCCCTCTTCCTTGTTACCGTTAGGAAGCACTGTGATAGAGGAAAAACAGGGATCGTGCTGATGAATTCCTTGTTGGTGCATCTTCGTCCCTGTGAGATGATGAGCCCAGAATGGCAGACACAGTTATTTGTCCCTTAACCTTGACATCCCTGGGGCCTGGTGCACCTCTGCACCCATGCCCTGTTGGGCCTCCGCTGAGTTCTCCCTGGCTGGTGTTTGTTGCCTTAGAGGCTGACGGGGCGGGTGTTTGTTTGCTTACATTCATTGCCCCGTCTCTTTGGGCCCCTGGGTTTGTCTCTGCCAGCTGCCACTTCTACTGAATTTGTGATTTGAAGGTTTTGAGTGTCCTCCCGCTCATCTTCCTCCTCTTCCCTCTTTGGAGGGGAGGTGGCAAGAATAGGTGTTAAGTGGTTAGTGAATGTATTAGGATTTGCTCCATTAAATGGTGATCTTTTCTGACAAGGCTTCTGTAGCCTTTGTCTCAACAATTTAGATCTGTCCAAGGCTGCCAAGCCAAACAGTTAGTTTTGGCAGCCTGCCCTCGTCTTTTACTGAAATATTACACATTCCTCTTCAGTGAGTGGGACGTTAAAAATAGACACTGGGCTCAGTTGTGGTCCTTCTGTTTTTAGAACAGACATGGCCAACTGAGACCCAGCTCCCCGCATGGGACGACTGACGCCCAGCCCTGGCCTGGCTGGAGGGAGTCCGCCCAGCAGAGCCTCCGTGGGCACTTGGGACATTGAGGCTGGGCTGTCAGTGTTACTGTTAGGAGGGACGGTTTCCTTGTGGGCTCTCCTATCTCCCCTGTCCCACTAAGTTGAATCCCCAAACCCCAGCTTTCTGTCTGTGGCCAGTGCCCATGAGTTGGCGTTCCGTGGCCCATGGGTTCCTCCCCTTCATGAGCCTCATCCTCCCGCCAGCCCTGGCTCCCTGTTGCTCAGTGCCGTGGGAGAGGGCTGACATGACCTCCTTTCTCAAGAGCCCAGCTCTTTCCACACCTGTAGAAAACGGATTTTTGTCCTAGGAAAGTCTAGGACGTGCCCTGGACTGGAAGACGGGGAACGGCCAACAGTGTGGAGTCACCGAAGCAAAAAGCAGTAAAACTTACTTTGAAATGGCAAAAGGGGCTCTGCCTTCCTGTGGCCTGCATGTCGGTGTGTCTTTGAAAATGAGCTTGGAGCCACTTTTCGCTCTGTCCTGGTGCTGCGTGCACAGACACCAGGACAGGTCCCGCCCGGGTAGAATGAGGTCCCTGGGCGGGATGGGCTGCAGTACCTGAGAGATGGGCTTCATCTCCCCAGGGCCCCCACCTGGCCCTGCTGGAGTCTGTTTTTATTATAGTTCCTGGAGTTTTTAGAGCTGAGCAGAGTTGATCTAGACAGGAAAAAAGATTCTTCCCCTACCCCAAGAGGTTTGTGTCTAGAAATTCTAGATGACAAACCCGTTTCCTTTGGGGAAAGCAGTGGGGAAGAGGCCTAGCACCCAGCAGGGTGATGGATGAGGGCAGGTTTTTTTTTTTTATATATAGTTGTTTGAAATATTGATGGGGTACATGTGATATTTCGTGAAATCATAGACTGTATGTTCACGTTGGGGTATTTGGGGCATCCATCACTTCGAGTATTTATCATTTCTATGTGTTGGGAGCATTTTACATCCTCTCTTATAGCTATTTCAAAATACACAGCACACTTCACTATAGTCACCCCTCTCTGCTATTGAACACTAGAGCAAACGCTTACTCCTTCTATCTCCTTAACCAACCTCTCTTCATCCCCTTCCTACCCACACACCCTTCGTAGCCTGCAGTATCTATTTCTTCTACTCCCTGTCCTCATGAGATCATCAGGGCTGTTTTGTTAAAGGAGATTGTGGTTATACGTTATTTGCAAAATTATGAACAGCATACACATACATAGGGAAAAAGACTTAGAAGCAAATGCATTGGAACTTTTTTCTTCTCTAAGTTCTTGTCTTCCCCATAGTCACCTCCAGACCCCCTAAACTAGGTAGCTGCTTCTGCCAGCAAAGCCGTCTCCTCTAGCCAGATGACACCCTCCTCTGAAGAGCTGTTGCCAGGTTTCCAGGTCTCCTGTTACCCAAGCAGGGATGGGAGCAACCTCTGTCATTCTGTTTGAGGAGGTCACACCCAGCTAAGTGCTGCCTGGTTCCCTTCCCGCAGCACCCCTGCAGCAGCCCAGGAACCACTGTGATGGGCGTCTCCCCCCAGCATCCCTGGCTCTGCCCACTGCTGCCCTCCACGTACACAGGAAGTTCTGTCTCACCTTCTAGAGGCTTCTGAGCAAAGACACCCATGGGAGAAGTTGCTGATCCTAAAAAAGCCTGGGGTTTGACGAAGTGCTCGGTTTTAAGTGCCGTCCTTACACTACAATTTCCAGAGCAAAGTCAACTCTGTCCCCTGAGCTGGGCCCCACTTCTGAGCCATTTTTAGTGATTCGCCTATTTCAAGAAACCGTCCCCTCTATCCCACAGTTTTTCTGTATTCTGTTGTGGAATTTGGAAATACGCAGAGTATTCAGAATGCATCACTCAGAAACAGTCCTTTAAAATCAAATTAGATCACACACATACATAAAGAAATCCTACTGTGTCCACTGCTCCTGGTGGCTTCCATGGGTGTCGTACCTGGTGTTATTTTGTAATGCAGGATGCCCAGCCATGGATTCAGGCTTGGAATCTCTCGATCCAGGTTGAAATCCCAGCTGCCGATCTCCTATTGGGCTGGTGACCTAGGACAATTCTCCATTTTCTCATTTGTAGAATGAAAATAATAATAATTTGGAAACAACATTCCTGACACATCAGGCACACTGAGTAATCTACATTGTCTTTAACCAGAGCTCCTGGAAGAACCAGTGCTTTGATGGCTGTCGCCCAGGCTGGAGTGCAGTGGCACGGTCTTGGCTCACTGCAACCTCTGCCTCCTGAGTTCAAGCGATTCTCCTGCCTCAGCCTCCGGAGTGGCTGGGATTACAGGCGTGCATCACCATGCCCGCCTAATTTCTGTATTTTTAGTAGAGACAGGGTTTCACCATGTTGGTCAGACTGGTCTCAAACTTCTGACCTCGTGATCTGCCCACCTCGGCCTCCCAAAGTGCTGGGATTACAGGCGTGAGCCACCGCGCCCGGCCCTTGGGTTTTCTTTCCAATAACATTGAGCTTCAGGGCAGCCTAGGCTTGCGTTTTAAAGTTGAATTCTTCATGGCCTCATGATCTCATCTCCCAAGCCTGGAGGGAAGACGTCTGGCCGTCAGAAGCTGGGCTTTTAGAAGTCTCAGACTCAAGAGAGCGTGTGCAGCTCTCTCTGTTCAGGGCCTGCAGTTCACACAGGAAAAGCAGTATTTCCATCCTTGCCCTGACAAATACGCCCCTGCCTGTTGGCGAGAATCCTGGGAGAGTGCTGCTGTCTGCAGAGACTTAAAGAACTGAACAGACCATTGATTACGTGAAAGACTGTGCATGAAAGGCACGAAGAACCATGTTGTGTATCTTAAGTTAGCACAGGCAGTTTCAAATTATTATACTCAGTGACTGAAAATGCTACTGTGATGTACATCTGGTGGCATTAGAAATTGGGGCAGCTGCTAGAAAGCAGATTTGATAGTATGCATCCAAACCATAAAAAGGAAAGGTTTAAATTGTTTGTATTTTGATATTTCACTTCTAGAAATCTGTCTAAAAAATTAACCCAAAATGAGGAAGAGATTGTATGCATGAAGATGTTTATGGCAACCTTAATTATAACAATAAGACCTAGAAATAGCAAATTGTCTGATAATAAGAAAATGGTTAAGTAGGTGGTGTGACAGCTACTGAAATATTTTTACAACCATTAAAAATAATGGTTATAATGACTATAAACAACATAGATGATGCTTATGATTAAGTGGAAAAGCAATACCCCAAATCACATGCCCAGCAGAACTACAGCCTCATTAAACACATATATGAAAATGGTTACATAGAAATAACAAAAAGCAGTAGTGATTATGGGAGGAGGGAAGGATTGTGACTGATTCTTCTTCTTTTTTCTATTTCCCAAACTTTTTGTCATGTAGTTTTATTAGTTTTATTTATTTTTAGTATATATTTTCTTTTTTCTTTCTTTTTTTTTTTTTTATTTGAGATGGAGTTTCACTCTTGTTGCCCAGGCTGGAGTGCAATGGCGCGATCTCGGCTCACCACAACCTCTGCCTCCTGGGTTCAAGCGATTCTCCTGCCTCAGCCTTCCTGAGTAGCTGGGATTACAGGCATGCGCCACCATGCCTGGCTAATTTTGTATTTTTAGTAGAAATGGGATTTCTCCATGTTGGTCAGGCTGGTCTCGAACTCCTGACCTCAGATGATCCACCCGCCTCGGCCTCCCTAAGTGCTGGGATTACAGGCGTGAGCCATACCGTGCCCGGCCTATTTTTAATATATTTTTTGAGACAGGATCTTGCTCTGTTGCCCAGGCTGGAATGCAGTGGTGCAATTGTGGCTCACTGCAGCCTTGGCCTCCCAGGCTCAAGCAATCCTCCCACCTCAGCCAACTGAGTAGCTGGGGACCACAGGCATGTGTCACCATGGCAATTTTTTAAAAAAAATTTTAGCAGAGAAGGGGTCTCACTTGTTGCCCAGGCTGGTCTTGAACTGGACGCAAGCGATTTTCTATCCTTAGCCTCCCAAAGTGCTAGGATTACAGGCGTGAGTCACCACATCTGGCATATTACTTTATTTTAGAAAGAGGCAGGGAAGTATGAGGGAGCAGAAATGGTGAGGGAAGAGAGAAGTCTTCAAAACTGATTTTAGAAATAATTGAGATTACAAATGGCTTGTTCTGCAGAGCTTGGAAGACAACATTCTACTCCAAAGAGGTGGTTTAGGTTCCCGTGTAATGATTTTGGTGGTCAAAACAGCTCAGCAGTATCATTTTTAGAGATCACTGTGGTTAGCAGCATCCAGATCAAGGAAAGCATTTTGTGGGTGCTCAGATGTGGGGCATGGGCTGTGATGGGTGCTGGGCCCTGCCCTCTGGGTGTTTGTGATCTGAGGCTGGGTTCTGACCCTGGCTGCGGAGTGGCCTTTTGTTGCAGTGTGCACCTTTCCTCATAATCCTCCCAGTGAGGGTCGTCACCTGCCAGGAAGGTGCTAGAACCACGCTGGAGGAGACAGGCGGGTGCCCTGTTTACCAAGCAGAGAGCCCTTACTCATCGGTAATACTCAGATGCCTTGAGCTGCATGTAGCATAGTGCATGAGGGGGTGTATTAGTGTGTTCTTGTGTTGCTTTGAAGAAATGCCTGAGACTGGGTAGTTGATAAAGAGAAGAGGTTTAATTGGCTCACAGTTCAGCGGGCTGCACAGGAAACATGGCCTCGGCATCTGCTTGGCTTCTGGGGAGGCCTCAGGGGGCTGTGGCTCATGGTGGAAGGCAGAGGAGAGCAGGTATCTCAAATGGTAGAGCAGAAGCAAGAGGGAGAGAGGCAGGGGGAGGTGCCACAGTCTTTTAAATGACCAGATCTCATGGGAACTCACTCTCATGAAGACAGCATCCGCCACATGATCCAGACACCTCCCACCAGGCCCCACCTCCAGCACTGGGGATTACAGTTCAACATGAGATTTGGGAGGGGAGCCCCACCCACACTCTGTCATCCGGCCTTGGCATTTAAGCTTCTGATGCATTTCAGGTGTGCAATGGAAGTCCTGACCATACCCACCACTCAGGACAGACAGTTCCAGCACATGGGCAACAACTCGTGTGTGGCTGGCATGCGTCCGCATGCTGAGGAAGGGGTACGTGAGCTGGCACACCTGTAATGGTCGATTCTCAGTATCACTTTCTTTTTTCTCTCCTTTCTCACATCCCACCCTAGAGTCAGATGGAGTTCAGCATCTCCGCCCTATCCATCCAGGAGCCGAGCAACGGCACCACTGCCAGCGAGCCCAGACCCCTGTCCAAAGCTTCCCAGGGCTCCCAGGCCCTCAAGTCCTCCCAAGGCAGCAGGTCCTCTAGCCTGGACGCCCTGGGCCCCACCAGGAAGGAGGAGGAAGCATCCTTCTGGAAGATCAATGCCGAGAGGTCCCGAGGGGAGGGGCCTGAGGCCGAGTTCCAGTCGCTGACCCCTAGCCAGATCAAGTCCATGGAGAAGGGGGAGAAGGTCTTGCCTCCCTGCTACCGGCAGGAACCTGCCCCGAAGGACAGGGAGGCCAAGATGGAAAGGCCCAGCACCCTCCGTCAGGAGCAGCGTCCCCTTCCCAACGTGAGCACCGAACGTGAGAGAGCCCAGCCCGTCCAGGCCTTCGGCAGCACGCTGCAGGAGGCCGCCCCCTCCCAGCTCGAGGGGAAGCTGCCGTCTCCTGACATGAGGCAGGACGACGGGGAAGACACCCTGTTCTTGGAACCCAAGTTTGCACAGGTGGGTGGCCTGCACCAACGTGTTCTCAGGCAGGGTTGCACCTTCTTCCATGGGGACTGAGGGGGTCCCCTACAAAGCAGGCAGGCCACAGGTGCCCATGCTCTTTTTCCTCTCCCCCCTCCTTCCTCCTTCCCCTGCCTCTTCCTCAGAGGATGCCTAGGCTCAGCGTGCTGAACCACCAACACATAGGCAACAAGACAAGTTTTGCGAGTCGATCTGGGCGCCCTGATTTGTGTGCCAGTTAGTGGATTCCGTGGCCCACTGCGCTTTCCCGGGTGTGGGGGCTGCTATCAGAAGAGGCCCCCGGAAGGCGCTACGCCCAGGGCTGTCACAGCTCAAGGCTGTGTTAGGCCTTCTTTTTGGGAGCTATCCATAGAGGCAATGGTCTGTTCTTTAGGATTGGTCTGGATTTGGGCCAGGGGAGCTGCCTGCTGGCACGGCGGGCAGGCACACTTAGGAGGCCACACTGAGTCTTGCCCCTCTGTGGGCCTTGCTGGACTCCTGGCTGCCTTGCTGAGGAGTGAGCCCAGGATGCAGTTTCCTCTATGTTAGCCGCACCCGGCCTCCTGTGGCCCTTGAGACTCCTTGGTTCTTGTGGTCGCTGTTCTTTTTTTTTTTAAATTTTTTATTTCCATAGGTTTTTGGGGAACAAGTGGTATTTGGTTACATAAGTTTTTTAGTAGTGATTTGTGAGATTTTGGTGCACCCATCACCCAAGCAGTGTACACTGAACCCAGTTTGTAGTCTTTTATCCCACACCCTTCTCCCACCTTTTCCCCCTGAGTCCCCAAAGTCCATTGTGTCATTCCTATGCCTTCGCATCCTCATAGCTTAGCTCCCACTTATGAGTGAGAGCATATGATGTTTGGTTTTCCATTCCTAAGTTACTTCACTTATGATTAGAACAATAGTCTCCAATCCCATCCAGGTTGCTGCAAATGCCATTAATTCATTCCTTTTTATGGCTGAGTAGTATTCCATCATATATATATACCACACTGTCTTTATCCACTCATTGATTGGTGGGCATTTGGGCTGGTTCCACATACTGAATTTTAAAAGTTTTTTTATTATGATAAAATATTATGATAAAATATTATTAATATAAAATATTATTATAAAATTTACCATTTTAACCATTTTACAGTATAAATTTGGTGGCATTTGAGTACGTTCTCAATGCTGTGTAACCATCACTACCATCCATCTCCAGAACTCCTTTCAGCCTGCACAACTAAAGCTCTGGACCCGTTCAACACCAACATCCCGTTCCTCCCTCCCCGCAAGCTCCTGGCAAACGCCATTCCACTTTCTGTTTCTGTGAATTTGACTCCTCTAGGTACCTCATATAAGTAGCACCATATAGTATTTACCCTTTCGTGACTGACTTATTTTACTTAGTGTGGTGTCTCCAAGGTTCATTCATTTTGTAGCATGTGTAGAATTTCCTTCTAAGGCTAATACTCCATTGTGTGCTTAGACCACATTTTGTGTATCCACCCATCCATCGACAGACACTTAGGTTGGCTATTGTGGTCTGTTAGGAATACTGCTGCTGTGAACGCATATGTACGAATATGTCTTCCAGCCCCCACTTTCCCTTCTCCTGGGTGCATACCCAGATGTGGAATTGCTGGATCACATGGTGGTTCTATTTCTACTTTTTTGAAGAACCTGCATCCTATTCGCCACAGCAGCTGCATCATTTTACATTCCCATCAACATGGGTTAGAGTTTCTCCACTCCCTTGCAAACTTGTTATTTTCTGTGTCTTTGCTAGTGCCATGCGAAGGGGTTTGAGGTGGTGTCTCGCCGTGGTTTAGACTTGCCTGTCCCTGATCATGAGTGGTGTTGAGCCTCATTTCATGTGCTGATTGGCCATCTGTGTCTCTTCTTTGGAGAAATGTCCAATGGTCCCTTGCCCATTTTTAAATTTTTGGTTATTTTGTTGTTGAGTTGAGATCATCACTGATAACGTTGAATGTCACCCAGAGCGGGTTTCCAGTGCTTCCATGCCTCCCTCGGCAGATGGCTGCACGTGCTGTCCTCCTGAGGAGGGAGGATCCAGCAGTGCTAGTACCTTCTCCCCACCTCGGCTCCCCATCAGCGCTCCAACCTGTGCTCCTCTTCATGTTTCTGCACCTTCTTAAGCCAGTGCTTTCAGCCCTCTCGTTTCCTGCCTCCCCCGGTACCTGCCCATCTCTCCGTTCTGTTTTCTGTCTACATCCTCCTGCCCATCAGCTCCTCCTTACAGACAGGCTGTGTTCGCTGCCTCCCTAACCAGCACTCTTCTCTGAGACTCTGCACTGGGGGCTTCTTCTGAAGGACGTATTTCCATAAAATAGGTGATAGTCCCTACTCTAAAGAGAAGCAGGAACGTGTTTCTGTGTGGGCAGTGGAGAGTAGGAGACAGCACATGAAATTCCTTTGAGAGAACAGATTTCTGAGAGTAAAGCACAGTGAAATGCCACTGCATTTAAGAAACTGGAAGGAAACCAGAATAAGGAAAACTGGATTGCACCTCTTCCATTCTGCATGTTTTGCCTCACTCTGCACCAGTCTCACATGCAGCCAAACTGGGCCTGAGACAGGTGTCAAGGGCAAGCCCCTTAGGCCATTGCCTGCTCTTGCCGCCACGTATGCATTTTCTGCTTGCCGGCTGCTTGGAGGGCGGAGAGTCAAGGTTTCTTTGCTCAAGAGGACCTCAGCGCACCAGGTAAATGTCTGCCGGTGTTAGGCTAGAGGAAAGGGACATTGGAAACGGGCTGCTGAGTGGAAGCCAGTCAGAAGGTTTATGAAAACAGCAGCAGCTTGAGACAGCCTGTGCTCACAAGAGGGGACCTGTCAGTCAAGCCCTTTCCCCTGCAAGAAGAATGAAATTAAACCAGGCCTTGTGGTGCACACCTGGTGCATGCCTGTAGTCCCAGCTATGTGGGAGGCCGAGGCGAGAGGATCAGTTGAGCCCCGGAGGCTGAGCCTGGAGTTTGGGAAAATCACCTCATAACCTTTCACAAGATCTGAAAGAAATAAGCTTCACATTCTTTCCATGCTTTGTTTACTTTCTCAACTTTGCAAGTTCTTTTCTGTTGTGTTTGCGTGTGATGTTTGTTTTATATTTGAAGGAATATCTTTATTAATTGTTCTGTTATTTAGGATGAATACATTTAAACATGGCTGTCATTCAGAAACATAAAAGATTTATAGAAAAATACAGAGACATTGTTCTTTTCTCCGTAAGGTCTGTAAGCTGCTCCCAGACGCGCCTGGGGTTGAAGAGGGGTTAGTGTTGGATGCCGGCAGAGCGTAGATTGCATTGAACTTTATTTAATCTTCTGATTTCAAGCACTGAGATAAATGGAGGTCAGGGAACCTCTGAGACAGAAGTAGGCTCTTTTATCTGGGTCGTTTTAAATGAGATGCTGTTTTTAGATTATGCATAACTGAAAAAAAAAGGCTCACGTCTGTCTTCCATGTTTTTGTCCCTTCTACAGGTCAGCTCAAGTAATGTCGTCTTGAAGACAGGATTTGATTTTCTGGACAATTGGTAAAATGTATTAGAAAAACGCAATGAAGAACCCTAAAATGTTTTCCAAAGTGGTGTGGTGAAGGAGGATAAAAAGGGCCAGCTTTTCCTTTGTATTTTCCTGGTTTCTTGACACTCTTTTCTTAATCATTTGGAAACTGGTCAATATTGCAGATTTTTTCTTTTTTGGTAGAACCAGATATAGATGCTATTTTCAGTGATTTGATAACAGAAGTTTTACATTTGGAATTTTTAAGGTCTGTTAATAATTCAGGAGATCTTGTAAATAAAACTTCTGTTCCCAGCTCCACCCAATTCTCCCCCTCCTCAAAGGATGTATTTCCACCAAGTCACAAAAATCGTAAAAGTGATTTCCATCTCCTTCTCCATGATTTCCCCTCCCCCCTCCCCTTTTTAACATATGGGTTCCTTTTGAGGGATGATTGAGGGTCATGTTATCAGCCATGACATCAGCGTGCTGGCCGTGACCCCGGAAAGATTGGCCCCCAGAGACCTTCTTAGCCAGCGCTCGCAGCTGTCCGGGACTTCTCTGGCAGAAGCCACGTCTCTCACATCATGTGCCACCCTCCACTTTCACGCCATTTCCAGGGAACAGACTGCGGGTATGTGGCAGCGTAGTCTTTAAGCTGCCCTGATACGTATTCAGAGTATGGATCGTAGTTTTTAAAAAGAGTTGCATGTTTAAAGAGTTTTGTATTAACTTTTCATTATTTTGTATCTAGATGATCAGCAGTGGGGCTACCACTTTCTTTGGTTTTGTATCCGTTTCCTCTTGGAAGTTCTTGTTGCTTATGTGACCTGTTGGTTGTTCCTTGGACTGGGCACCTGCAGGAGTCAGGGCAGATGGCAGGCGTGGCTGGAGGACAGGGCTCTTCTGCTTAGTTGTGTTCAAGTCTTCCGGCGTGGGACTGTTAGGAGCAGTGGGCATTCTTTTTCCTAAGGGCTAGCCAGGCTGCATCATGACGGACCTTCCCCAGCCCTGACCACCACCAGAAGCAGAAGAGTGGAGTTCGTGATCACCTCAGCAGCACCCGTGGAGACCTGCGTGGTGTCATAGCAGCAGTATCTCTTGGAGCTGGTGCAGACGCCGAGGCTGCCCAGTGGTACAAGGTGGCCCACCTCCCCTAGGGAAGCTGCTGCACTCACAGGCTGCCCTGCCCAGTGGCCCTTGAGCTGTGTGAGCCTGCAGGAGGCATCCAAGCAGAGCCTCAAGCCCGGTATGACGCCATCTCCACGTCGCCATCACTGCGTTCTCACCTGAAGCCTTAATCTCGGCGACCCCGGCCAGTGAGCGCTTGGTTTCAATACCAAAGTGTGTCTTTTTTTTTGTAAATGCGTGTTTCATAGGACCTTCTGAAATGATTTCCAGAATATTTTATCTGGCTCCAAAATAAAGCACATCGCAACTCACCTCAACCCCTCATCACCTCCAGGAAAGTTTCTGCCAAAGCTGTGGCATAGCCAACATTTGGTTTGGTTCTTGCCAATTGCTTTATGTCCCTAAACCTCATTTGGCTCCTTGAGGTGTATTTTATCTTTCTCCTTCAGTGATTTACTGTAACTTTCCAAATATGGTTCTTTCTGTACCACTTAAGTATAGTCGATATATGCGAGGCAAAAAAGGTTTCAGCACGGTGGTGAGGGGAAAAGGAGCTTAGAAATCCCAGTTGGCACAGCCTGAGCAGGCGCCAGCTCCCCTTGGGGCTAACGGCACTGTTCACACAGGGATCCTCAGAATCAGCGGCCACCTGCCTCCACCTTCTGCCTGGAGAGCACGGGGCTGTTACAGAATCTATGGTAGCAAATGTATATGTATACGTTTGTATTCTGTAGTGTTGTTGTAGCACAGAAGAAAGACCTGTGTCTTAGACACTAGGCCAAGGTTATCTGCCTCTTCTCTTGGAAGAAATTCTGATTTTTTTTTTCTTTTTTTGAGACAGAGTCTCGCTCTGTCACCCAGGCTGGCGTACAGTGGCGCAATCGCGGCTCACTGCAAGCTCCACCTCCTGGGTTCACACCATTGTCCTGCCTCAGCCTCCTGAGTAGCTGGGACTACAGGTGCCCACCACCACGCCCAGCTATTTTTTTTTTTTTTTAGTCGAGACGGGGTTTCACCATGTTGGCCAGGATGGTCTCAATCTCCTGACCTCGTGATCCGCCCACCTCAGCCTCCCAAAGTGCTGGGATTACAGGCGTAAGCCACCGCACCCGGCCAGAAATTCTAATTTCTTTCCCACTTTCTCATAAAGCCCGATATTCTCTCCAAGTTCTTCTTGGTGCTGAGGGCTGTGGATTTTATTGAAAGCTTCTGCCTCACTTAGTACCGACTGGGGCCCAGCACCTAGCAATGTTAACTCTAATAACAATGTTTCTTAATGGAATAGCCTCCTGAGATTAAATGTAAATCAAAAATTAGGAAATCTTGGAGGGAGTCCTCAAGTTGTATTGCTTTGCTCTGCTTTTTGAAGAAGGGACGACCCGGAGGACACAGGCTCGTGTGTGGGTCTTCATCCTGCCTGACCGGCAGATCTTCCTCTGCACCTTGGGCAAAGTCTATGCAAAGATGGTTTCTTAGCTCTACATTTGCCATGTTTTTCCTCCCATGCATCAGGAGGGAGTTTCTAAATCCAGGAGTTTATATTTATTTTTTAGAAAATACACACTTTTCAGGAGAAACCTGAGCATGATTTTGGATTCTCCACCTCCCCCCGGTCTCTGCACCTGGGATTCAGCTCAAGGATTCAGTGTCTTCATTTTTACAAAAGTTCCCCCAAGAAATCAGCAACCAGCCTCTGTTTCATCTGGGGGCCCCTCCCTTGGCCCCCTGGGTTTGGGGGTGCAGCCCCACTGGGAACAGTGGGGGTCCGTCACCTGTCTGAGCCGCACCCTCTGTGTGGATGTCAGGAACAGCCTCTCTTTCTTTGGGTCTCCCTTTCTTTAATTAACGTTTTCAAAAATAATAAATTCTTACTGACGACTTGTAACTTAGTCATATTTTATACTCGTAGCCTTTAATAAAGCCATTTAAAAAATGCTATTTGTGTCTCTGATGGGCCTCTGCTGGTGTCAGGAACCCTGTGGAGATGATTGCAGTTGAACGCAAAAGAGAAAAAGGGGCTCGTGCTAGTGAAAGCTAGCTTAAGCCACTTCCCGAAGCCTGCTTTGCAGTCTTGGCGCGGTCCTCTCTGCAGGTTTGTGGGAGGTGATGGGTCCTAGCAGGAGGGGTGGGCTCTGTCCTGGGGGGCGCTTGCACAGCCCTCGGGCAAAATGGAAGCGTTGGCAAGGCTTTCCAGACAAGCTTATTGTATTGGGTGAGTGGCTCTGAAAAGCTGCCTCCCTGAAAGCTTTCATGTTGCATCTAGTTAAAGTTGATTTTTGGTGGGAGGATGGGGAATAGAAATGCAAAATAAAATATGGCCAGTCAGTCCTATTCCATTCATTAAAGTGTAGATGGTAAATTACCAACTATAGATTAAGGAGATGTCAATTTCCCATATTAAATAAGCTTTTAAGGCTAAAAATGGTGAAAAATGCTGACTTAGGTTGGCAGACTTCTCCTAACTTATGCACAGTGGGACCTTGCTGCTTTTGGGACTGGAGATTTCTGGGAGAGTGAGTAATTGCACCTGCCGACTTAGTAGCATATAGTATTTGTGATGAAGTTTGTGGATTGTCAGTGTTGGATGATTCTATCTACATATTATGAGAGGAAACAAAATAGCTCCCAAGCTTCTAGGTTTGGCAGTAACTGAGTATGTGTTACTAACACATCTTTTAAAAAAGTGTTTCTATGCAAGAGGGAGGAGCCACTAACATAGAGGCCAAACCTACCTGGGTGTATTCAGCACTTTGCAGCCAGGGAGGGAAAATGCTGAATCCGGAGGTGCGAGAATGCTAGTTGTTGCGGGGTGGGACTATTCGTGGCCTTTTCTGGCAGTTTGTTTTTTGTTCCAAGGCAGTCTTCTGATGAACTTGCCAGCTTTCTGGGAACATGGGTACCAAGAGGGAGCTCCCTAGGAGGAAATCAGTGATTCTGAATCACACCCAAACTTGGGTAGAAAACAAGTGGGCAACCCTGGATATAAGATAAACTTTTAAAATTAAGAGCAGGGCATTGGTTTGCTAGGGAGGCATAACAAAAAGCCACGGGCTGGGTGGCTTCGACAGAAGCTTATTTTCTCACAGTTCTGGAGGCTGGAAGTTCGAGATAAAAATGTCAGCAAGGTTGGTTTCTGAGGCCCCTCTTCCTGCTGTGTCCTCACCAAGGTCGTTCCTCAGTCTGTGCTGTCTGTGTCCAAATCTCTTCTTATAAGGACATCAGTCGTACTGGATTAGGACCCACCCTAGCCACCCCATTGTAACTTAATTACCTGTCTAATGGCCCAGACTCCAAATAGTCACATTCTGAGATATTGGGGGTTAGGACTTCAACATAAAGGAATTTGGGGTGGAGGAGGGACAATTCAGTTCCTAACAAGCAGCAATTTGAACTAGAAACAAACAAATACCCCTCATAATGACAGGCACAAATACAGTGTCCAGGAGTCAGGGTAAGCGCACAGACTTCTTTAAGGAAAACTCTAAAAGTTAAATAGAAAAATTAGAAGAAGATCTGAATAATCTTGGATGGGTAACAATATTTGAAAAGTTACTTCCCAAATCATTTCATAAAGTTAGTGCAACTTTTTTTCTTTTTCTTTTTTTTTTTTTTTGAGGCGGGGTCTCGCTCTGTCGCCCAGGCTGGAGTGCAGTGATGCGATCTCGGCTCACGGCAAGCTCCGCCTCCTGGGTTCACACCATTCTCCTGCCTCAGCCTCCTGAGAATTAGTGCAACGTCAATAAAAATTCCAGTTGGATAGTTTGAGAAACAGGATAAACTACTCTAAGTTATAAACAGAGAACTAGTTCACTAAAGAAGTGAGGGAGGGGTGGCTTGCTCTGTGATGAAAGCATGTTACAGGGCCATGGAATTTCAGTTTGTGGGTATTGGTGCAAGAACAGACAACTGGAGGAATGAAACAGGATGGAGAGCTCAGCGACAAAGCCATGTGTCTTTGGGAACCTAATTTACAATCAAAATGGCACCACAAACTGGCAGGGGAAAGGAAGGATTCTCACTATATGGGTGGATGAATTTGCACAGAGAGATGTAAATGTGGGTTCCTACCCCACACTATGTAGAAGGTGAGTTCTATGGATTAAAGACCAGATTGTCATAGGTAAAACTGTAAAGCTAATAGAGGAAAAAAGCTTGTGACTTAGGGCAAGAAAGGTCCTTAATAAAACTTCAAAAGCACAAGCCATAAAGCAAAATAACCTGATTACATAAAACTTTAGATTTTTATCAGTGAAGATGGATAGAGTTAATTAGCTGAGAGAATGGAGAAGATGTTTGCTATGTCAATTCCGATAAAGCACAAGCATCAAGAACATAGAGGGCACTCCTGTAAATTAACAAAAGGAGGTCAGTGATCTCAATGGAAAATTAACAGAGAAAATCCTAAAGACCGTCAGTCTATGAAAAGGTGCTAAAAATAACTGGTAGAGAAAATAAAATAGAGAGCTGGATCATGCCAAGTTTTGGCAAAAATGGGATAAAGCAATGGTTCTCAACTGCAGAGACTTCCCCCACCCCAGAGGGTATTTGGCAGTGTCAGGGGACATTTTTTATTGTTACAGTTGGGGAGGGAGGTGCTACTGGCATTCGGTGGATAGAGGCCAGGAATGCTGCTAAGCATCCTACAGTCCACAGGGTATTTCCCCACAACCAAGAATTATCCAGCTCCGAAGGGTAATAGGGTCAAGGCTGAGAAATCCTGAGGTGGAGGAACTGTGCAGCTAGCACGTCAAGAGTAATCTGGTACTATTTTGCCGGATTATTTATACGTATATCCTGTGACCCCACAATTTCCCACATATATATCCCTTAGTAGTTCTCACACAGCTACTTAAGGGACCTGTTCATTGTACGGGGCTGTTCACTACAGTGCTGTTCGTTTGTGGGAGTTGGAAGCAAGCTGGATGGGAGGAAGGAGGGCTAGGTGCACCCACACCATGGAGTATTGGGTACCAATTAACAGCAATGAATTCGATGTATACATAGGAATATGGATGGATCTGAACAAGCATATTATTGGAAAAAGGAAAACACAAAATGGAATATTGTCTTAGTCCCTTTTCTGTTGTTTATAACAGAAGAACTGAAATGGGGTAATTTATAAAAGAAAGGTATTTATTTCTTACAGATATGGAGGCTGAGAGGTACAAGATTGAGGGGCTGCATCTGGTGAGGGCCTTCTTGCTGGTGGGGACTCTCTCCGGAGTCTCGAGGTGGTGCAGGCTATCACATTGTGAGGGGACTGAGTGTGCTAGTGTGCTAGCTCAGGTCTCTCTTCCTCTTCTTATAAAACCATGAGTCCCACTCCCATGGTAACCCATTAAATTAATCCATTAATCTGTTAATCCATGAGATTAGTCCACCATAAGGACAGTGCCCTCATGATCCAATCATCCTTTAAAGGCCTCACCTCTCAATATAGCCACATTGGGGATTAAATTTCAGCATGAGTTTTGGGTGGGGGGGAGACATTAAAATCATAGTATATATAGCAACACCACTTGTGTAATTTTAAATATATGCAAATAAACAAGGTATATTGAACAGAATAGAATGGTAGCCTATGGGAGGAATAGGGGTGGAAATAAAGGTGGCAGGAAAAAAATGTAACAGAGGGGTCTTAACTGGACCAATGGTAATCACGTGCTAGTAGGCGGCCACTTGCAAAGAAGTTTGATACTGTGCATCACCTAAGTCTGTTGCTGAGCTCTCACATGAGACAGCAGTCTCATTTATTTAGCCAGCTTGTTAGATCAGAGGTGGTCCTTGGCCGACATTGATTCAACATTTTGTGACTTGGCTGTTTGGCTGCAGTTGGTGTCACTCTCGATAGTTGTGTGACTCTATAGTTCATCAGCTGACATGTGTAAAGCTTAGTGGATCAATGCAAGTGGGACCTGGTGCCTGTTCCTTGGGGACAGAAGTCACACAGGCTGTGTGAGGTGGGGCAGGGCACTCTGCAAAGGAAGAAATGATTTCATCAATTGGCCAGTGGCTTCACCACAGCAACCTGAAGTTTACTCCAATGAAGTTTGTCATGCAATAAAATCATAGACAATAATGTGTGAGGATTTCTGAAATTATTTTAAGTTTTCTAACTACATTACAGAACGTGTTGGAAAATATAGTCGAGTGCGTTAACACAATACCAGCATTTTAAAGCATTTTATTATGAAAATAGTCAAGTCCAAATGAAAGGCATGTATCTCACAGGGACAGCCCAGATTGGAAATGAGATCCAAATGCAAATCTGGAAACCACATGGGCCCTGGCAGTTCTCTTTGTGTCATGCTCTCTGTTTCCCTCCCTCAACCCCCTCATTTCGTTCTCCTTCCCTGATTCATCCAGCCCCAGAATTATAATACTGTAATGTATTTTTTATTCATAGTCTTACTGTGTTGCAGCCTGGTGCTGGGTACTGGGGATTCAGCAGTGTATAATACAGACATAGTTGCTACCCTCATGGGGCTTATATTCTAGTGGAGGAGACAGACTAAATATATGACTACACAAACAATTTTATAGTTGAAAGTCCTTAAAAGAGGATTTCTGCTTCTGGCAATGACAGAGCAATTGGGACAAGGCTTACCCTCTTGTTATAAACAACTAGAAAAGTGTACAAAGTATGTGAAACAACTGTTTATAGACTTTGGACAACAGACAATGTAGAACTGTGATCCTTGGGAGAGAGGACATGAATGAGATAAGCCTTATGATTGTCACGGCTTTCTGGCTTGAGACATTTTCTCGATTGTGTTGTAGGAGGTGGGGATTCTAAGCACAGCACGCAAGTTTCTCTGAGCTGAGGAGAATGAGTTTGGGCACAAAAAGGAGGCTGGGATTTGCATGAGGGAACTGTGCAGAAAAAGAGCTCCAGAAATATGCATTGGAGTCTCCTTGAGAGTGTTGCCAGTAATTTCTGGACTGTAGCATAGGAGTGGGGGAGAAGTACAGACAGAGCCTGGCAGTTTTGCTTTGCTAAGGAGGATGAGTTTGAAGTTGGGGAGGCCAAAGGGGCTAGAATAGACAGGGCAGAGTTCCAGAAAGGAAGGTTTCCAGAAATTTGCATGGAGATTTCCTAAATCTTTGGCCAAAGACCAATCTGTACATGTGTGAAACTTTAGTGCCTGGACAACATCAACTTCCAACGAAGCAACAGTTATCAGGGAGCTACAAAAATGAATAATTCCCAGAGTTTACATGAGGCCAAGAATCACTCAACCTCTCTCCAGCCACAGTGCAAACCAGGTTGCATATGTGGGGCTCTCATCAGAGATGCTAGAAGGGCCATGCATTAGAAGTGGGGTTAACTTTGCCTTAGAATAAAGAGTAGTCTAGATCTGCCCTAAAAGAGTTTTGAAACAAGGCATGAAAGTATTAAACCGACTCACAAATGATTTAGTTGCTACCAGAATAGGCCCAAAACTCTTTATAAAAATATCACAATGGACCGGGCATGGTGGCTCGCGTCTGTAATCCCAGCACTTTGGGAGGCCGAGGCAGGTGAATTGTTTCAGGTCAGGAGTTCGAGACCAGCCTTACCAACATGGAGAAACCCCTGTCTCTACTAAAATACAAAAAAAAAAAAAATTATTAGCTGGGCCTGGTGGCAGGTGCATGTAATCCCAGCTACTAGGGAGGCTGAGGCAGGAGAATTGCTTGAACCCAGGAGGTGGAGGTTGCAGTGAGCTGAGATCGTGCCACTGTACTCCAGCCTGGGCAACAGAGTGAGACTCAGTCTCAAAAAAAAATCACGAAATGTAGCACTAAACAACATTAAATTCACAATGTTCAGCAACCAATCAAAAATTACTTACTAAGCAAGAAAATGTGACTCATATACAGGAGAAAAATCAACTGATAGACCAACCCAGAAGTGACAGAGATGAGGAATTAGCACACAGGAGATTAAAAAACTGTGATAAACATTATGCAAATGCTCAAGGATGTGAAGTAAAATGTGAAGATGATGAAGAGGGTAATGAAAGCTGAAAGGACAAAGCAATATATAAAATAAAAATTTCCTGTATCAGATTAAAATTAGATGACACATTGCAGAAATTATTGAGCTAAAAGACATAGCAATAGAATCTGTCCAAAGTGAAGGACAGAAACCAAAAGACTGGGAAAAAGAGGAATAAATCCTCATTGTCATGTGGGGAAATATTACAAGATCTAATGTATGAGTAATGAGAGTTCCAGAAAGAAAAGAGAGAGAGGAAGGGATCAAAAAATTTGAAGAAATAATGGCCAAACTTTTTCAAAATGTGATAAAAATTATAAACTTACAGAAGAAGTTCAATGAACCTGAAGTAGGGTAAACACACACACACACACACACACACACAAACACACACACACACAAACACACACACACACACGCGAACATACCAAAGCATGCTACAAATAACTGAAAATCAATAATAAAGAAAATCTATAGAACAGCTAGAGAAAAAAAAGATGTATGAAGTACAGAGAAGGAAAAAAAAATACAAAAATGACTACAGATGTTTCACCCCCAAATATACAAGCTTAAAGTAAGTGGAACATTGCACTCTGTCACCCAGGCTGATATGCAGTGGCATGATCATGGCTCACTGTAGCTTTGACCTCCCTGGGCTCAGGTGATCCTCCCACCTCAGCCTCCTAAGTAGCTGGGACTACTGGTACACACCACCATGCCTAGCTAATTTTCTTTCTTTCTTTTCTTTTTTTTTTTTTGACATGGGGTTTCACCATGTTGCCCAGGTTGGTCTCAAACTCCTGGGACCAGTCTGGCCAACATGGTGAAACCTCATCTCTACTGAAAATACAAAAATTAGCCAGGTATGGTGATGCATGCATGTAATCCCAGCTACTGGGGAGGCTGAGGCAGGAGAATTGCTTTTACCCAGGAGGCGGAGGTTGCAGTGAGCTGAGATCGTGCCTCTGCACTACAGCCTGGGTGACAGAGCAAGACTCTGACAAAAATAAATAAAAAAATTTTAAAAAGCCTACTATTTGATGTCTACAAGAAAAACACTTAACATTTCAAGTGGGAGCTTCGGGGGACACCTTGGAGAGAGGCCTGTTGGCTGGTCTGAGCCCTTCAACTGGAGAGCTCTGGGTTCGTTTCTTTCCCACCTTGAGGGTTTGCATCCAGTTTTTGTTGGGAAAAGGTTCTGGTGAAAAGACATAAAGGTGGAAGACCCCTGGGCAGTGAAAGTGTTCGAGTTGCTTCCACGGTTCTTGTTCTCTGTCTCTGAGCAGTTCTCTAGCTCCTTCGAGTCGGCCTTGTGGATCCTCATAGCTGCCCCAGCTTAGGAGTAGGCTGGCAGGAGTTACCTGTCCTGCCATTTGACAGACTGAGCTGTCCCAAAGAGTTGCCACCGGCCACATGCAGCTACTGAGCACTTGAAATGGGACTAGTGCTAACTGAAGTATGTGGAAGTGTAAGGTACACACAAGATTCCCAAGACTTAGTATGAAAGAAGGCAAAATATTTCATTGATATTTTTGTTATGTTGATTACATGTTGAAATGATATTCTGGATATATGGGATTAAATAAAATATAACATCAATGAAAATTAATTTCACTTGTTTCTTTTTACACTTTAAATGTGGTTACACCTATGTGATAAAAATCACATATGTGGCTTGCATTATATTTCTGCTGGACAGCACTGCATAGAGCTTCACCCCCTTTTGGAAGGCCTTCTGTACATTCTTTCATTTGACTCGTATCACGGCTCTATGTTAGGGTTAAGGTACCTATTGTATGAAAATGAGTCATGTAGGCAGAAGACTGAAGTCTTGTCCCCACTTACTTCTGCGACTTTGAATAAGTCTGTTTTCTTCTCTATAACACAGATGTAATCATCCCTTCCCTGCCGGCCCCATTGGGTTCTCAGGAGACCAAGTTAGGAGACTCTCAGGGAGTAGAGTTGGTGTTCTTATTCTCATGAGGGGGAAGGGAGAGCATATGCCCCGAGAAGTGAACTAGCTTGTCCAGGCTGGGCACAAAGCATATCCCCCTGGGCCAGCGTCATTTCTCTCCAGCAGGGATTCCACCGCTAACCTTTCAGGGCCATGTTCCCTTCCACCCACTGCTCCATCAAGTCATCAGATTAATTTGACAGGAGAGGCCCCTGCAAAGGGCAGGTTTGCCTTTTGGCCCACCCCAACCTTTGGGGATTGTGAGCCAGGAAAATAAACAAGATCGACCTCAAAGAAGCGTACAAAATGGGCCTTGGGTCAAGCAGCTTATTTATGCAGCAGCTTTTCTTCCAAATAGCTGATGGGTTTTGAATCTTTACCAGGCTATTTCTTCCAATGACTCCTTCACCCCTTCAAAAAATGATGACCATATTTCTCTCTGTTTTCCAGTTGAAGAAATAGAAGAACATAGAGGCTGAATGTTCTATTCAGAGGCATCCAGCCAAACAGCTGCAGAGCCAAGAGCAGCATCCCAGGGCCAGGGGAGTAGGACCAGTGAGGTAAAAAGCAGGGTTGTATGCAGGAGGCAGAGACGGAGCAGCTGGCCAAGAGCAGCCCGTGGGGAGGGGGTGGACAGGCTGGCTGCTGCCCAGACCCAGGGGCTTCTTCAGAGACATGGTGCACAGATGAGTGGCCATGACTTTCATATGAATGAGTTCAATGAATGAGTTCTCATTCAATGAATGAGCGGTCTCTTAACCACAGATAGGCCGGGCACATTCTCTGCTTTGGGAGTCAGAAGTCCTTTTCCTGGGTGAGATGGCTTCCCTGTGGTAGATTCAGGCCTCATGCTGCACTCAGCTTCTCCCATGTCTAATGGCAATGCTGACCACTGACTGTGCCAGTGTCAGGGCCTGGAGGATCACGTGGCCTTGCCAGAGCATGATGTGGGTTTGATTGTTGCCGGAAAGCAGGTTGAAGCCATCCAGAAAACAGCCACATTCTCTGTAGTGTGGTTTCTAAAAGAGCATCACTGACTGCTCACATTTGGGGTAGGGGTGGGGTCGTGGATGGGGAAGACACAGGGAGTGGCAGGAGGGGTGAGCCAGTCTCAGTGACCAAAAAGTGCCTGGGCCCTACACATCTTGAATCTTAGATCTGAGCTCCAGGGGCCTTGGCACGGTGTGTGCCTGCTCCACACTCGGCTCTCTTTCCTTCTAGAGCACAAGAGTAAGAACACGGGGGTCTCCAATCCTCAGTTGCTTGTGGGACCCTCCTGGACAGCACCTCTAGTCTCAGCTTGGGGAGCTCCAGGTGAGGGTGTGCAGGAGGGTGGGGGGTTAAGAATGGACTTTGAGTTGCACAGACTGAGATTCCTTCCCAGCCATGTGATGTGATGGATTCTATCATCTCTCTCAACCTCACAGGGTTGCTGAGAGGATTGAATAAAATAGCTGTAAACATAACGCCCGGCACACAGTAAGCATGCCATCAGTGACAGTCGTTATTTTATCAGCAGTTGCACAATGAATCGGGGGCAGCTGGAGGTGAGGGGGCAGAAGGTGGCTCCCTGTGCCAGTGCCCCAAAAGGCTTCTACATAGCTAGCCAGACTCTTGTCCTCCTTCTTTGCCACCACCTCTGAGGCCATGCCTGTCCACTGAAGAGGGTGCCATGCCTTTGATGACTTTGCTCCCATTTCCAGGCCCCTCTTGCTGTGCTCTTTCTTGTGCATGCCACCTGACTCTGCCAGCTCCCTGCAGTGGGATTCGCTACCTCTGTTTTTCTGACTCCCCAGGGGCTGACTCCAGAGGGGGTGTCGAGTGCCTGGACCTACGTTATGCTCAAGTTCCCTCCAACACGCCAGCTCCCACCCTCCAGCTCTCATTCTACTCAGCTCTTCCTCCAGGTGCATTCTGTGCCTGGCAGCACCAGAACAGGGGTAGTGGATGAGGACAGTGGCTGAGAAGCCCTCCTGGCCTTGGGCAGCTGGAGAAGCAGGTGCCCAGTGTTGCTCCTGGCAGACCAGCCCTGCATACTCTGGTTTCTGTCTTCCAGCCCTTGCATATCCAGCTCTGCTCTCCCTGGGGCCTTTGCCCTCCTCCAACATGGGCTCTTGCACAGGTAGTGCACTGAGGCAGACGGTGCAGTTTTAGGGCCCCATGGGAGGCAGGCAGAACAGCTGATTTCTCCTGGAATCACTCACTTTCCTTGCATCAGCTTGCATCCCAGACTCAGTCAGCGCTGATGCAGGGTTTCTGTGATCAATAAATAGCCTGCACTTTGGACAGTTTCTCTCCACTTCTCCTCATTGCCAGAATCCCAAATCCCTTGGGATTCTAGCCACAGCCACTTTTGCAATGCCATTTAGGAAAATGTGCTATTACGTGAATGACCTGCTTTCTAGAACTGGACCACTCATGAAAATCCTCCCCTACCCATTGGTTATGTCCTGTCAGGGGCGCAATTACAAATTGCTTCAATTACCCCAGAAAGAGTTTCCATTTCTAAGTGCCTTCTTATCAGTAAGTCACATAAGACATGTGACTTAACTTTTCTTTTTCCCAAGTTCCTCATCTGTAATACGGGTAAAACAATAGTTTTGTGTCATATGGTTGGTATGAGGACAAAAGGAATAACACTGGCAGGCACAGTCAACAGAGACTGGCACGTAGCGGAAACCTCACCTGTGTTGTTTGTCATTATCAGGGAGCTCATTATCAAAGCAGCCCGAAAGCAAACTCTGGTGCCCTTTCCTTCCCCTGAAACTCGGTGACAGCTGCATCCTATAGCTTGGAGAGTTGCTTACAGTTTTGTTGTATCAGTGTCTGTCTTATGTAGCAAATGCAAATCAGAAGCAGGGATAGAGGTTTAATGCCCTCCAGGCATTAGGGTTACAACATGTCCTTTCTCCCCACAGCCTCCTGATTCTTTGCTCAGCAAACTGCCATCTACCCTGAAACACATCTCCTGACTGGTGACTCATATAGCTATTTTTGGATTTTCTAGATTAAACTGTAATAAAAATCGACATAGATAGCCATCTCTGCTCTCTATGATCTTAATAATCAAGTCATTTTACAAAGCACATTCATCTTCCGGCTGCCAGATAAAAGCATCCTTGACTTGCATGTCCAGTAGACCACCAGCTCCTTGAGAGTCAAGGCTCTGCCAGGCTTGCAGAATGTCCGGTCTCTGGGGCAGTGTCTGGCACCTGGTAGGCATCACTTCTGCTGGCCTTGCTGCTGCCGGATGGCTCTGGCAATTCATGTCCTCCCTCTGCACATCCTTGAAAACCCCATATGTTTGTGGGGGGCTATCTGGGGCTATCTCCATGGCAGGGCAACAAGAGAGACCATCGTGAGAGCCACTGGCCCATCCACTGCCTGGAGTGCAAACTGGACACCCAGAAGCTAGCTGGGCCTGAGCTGGACATTTAGTGCCAGAAAGTGAGTCACTGCCCCTAAGAAGAAGGCCTTAGGGAATGGTGGAGATATTGTCCAAAGAAGGGAAGAGGAATTTCAGAGGTAGTACAGTTGGAGAAAAAAAAGAGCATTATTTCCCCAGTGAATACAGTTGACCTAATAAACCGGTTTCATTAGTTTAGCTCAGGCTATAATTTGGGCCTGAAAAATACCCCTTCTATTTACTATGTGACTTTTTTGGGACCCTGTGGCCTGGTGGAGATGAGACCTTGAGGATGAGGCCTTCTACTCTCTCTCCAAGCCCAGTGTCTTCGTGGAGGCAGCAGTTCCTAGACAAGTCTGTTGGCATCCAATACCTGGCTGACCCTGAGCCACTCTCCCAGGGGCATGGGACTTCAAGCCATGGATGCAAGCCTTAGAAGTGTGAGGGGGCACAAGGGGGTCTCACTGGGGTTCTTGATTCGGGGGGGTGCTCACTGGAGTTCTTGATTCGGCGGGGGCCTCACTGGAGTTCTTGATTCAGGGGTGAATGAAGTCCAGATTAGAATCAACACAGGGAAGTTTCCATTCTCCAAGGCTCTCGAAAGGCTCTGAAATCTATCAGGCAGATGGAGGCAGTGGAAGAGAGATAAAAAAGCTCTGGGTTTGGAGTTCTGAAGTCCAGTCCTGCTCTGCACACTATTAGCCACATGTCACCTGCTCAGGGAGACAGAGGAGACAGGAACTAACCCGCAGTCCACAGGTGGTCAGGGAGTCTGCGCACGCTCTGAAATGACACACACGTTCTTATGTGTCTGTGCATGTACTGGAGGGACAGACTCATAACTTTTTTTAACCAGATTCTCAAAGGGGTCCCTGATTCAGAAAAGTGAGAACCACTCCACAGAGGGCCTGCTGAGATTCTGACCGTCACAAGCCTTCTGAAGTTCTAAATGGTGCTCCTGTCAGTCCCCTCCGTGGGGCTCTATGCTGTAGAGGCAAAGCCATGTGTCCTCGTCCTGCCCTGAGCCTGGCAGTGTGACTGAGAGGGGAAGCCAGGATGGGGTTCCTGTTGGATCCCACATGTGTTTCCTCCCTGGCTTGTGGAAGAAAACGCGTTCTCCAATGTGCTGTGCTCTTCCTAATTGGAGGCAGATGCTCTGTTAGAACCGTTTCCTTTGGCTCGCTGTCCAGAGGCTCTGGGCGTCTCCGAGGATGGATGCAGTCTGGATCAACGTCTCCAGCACCCCGTTACTGGGCAAGATCTGGTCCAACTTTGGCACCATATCAGGGGTGGTGGCTGCCCAAGCCTCAGGGCCCATTTGCTGGAGGAAAAAGACACCACCTGTGACATTTCACAGTCCGTGACACTCTCGGTCTTCTAGATACACAGAGACAGTTTTGTCAGCTTTCTCTCCGAAACCTTATTGTCTTTAGGTGGGGTCAGAAATTCATAAATGGACAGTTTGGATCCTGGGGAATTCAGTCAAACGAACTGGGCAAGGTAGGCAACAAATCTCTGCTGATGGAGCTCTTTGACTTCTTGCCCTCTTGCCCCAGGCACCGCCAACCTTTTTGGGGGAAGACCCAGACCAGGCCACCAAGGTCAGCCACCAGGATGTGGAGCTAGAAAAAGAAATGCTTAAATCTCCAGAGGCAAGTGACCTGAAGCGTGTGGTCCCCCGGCTTTTCCGGAGATAAAGGTCCCTGTGAGCAGATCTCACCACAGGCTATTTCTAGAAATCCAGGCCAAACCCATCCTTGGCCCACCGGGCTGGACTGCAACCGCCGCCAGGGCTGCTGCTGCTCTGAAGGGTTCACGCTCTTGGACAGCTCATTTTTTGGTATATACTTTGCTTCTTCCGGGCCTCTTCTCCCCTCTTTTAAAAAAGGCCTGCTTATTTATTTAGAGATGGATTCTCACTCTTTTTGCCCAGGCTCGAGTGCGGTAGGGTGATCTCCGCTCACTGCAACCTCTGGGTCCTGGGTTCAAGTGATTCTCCTGCCTCAGCCTCCTGAGTAGCTGGGACTGCAGGCCCACACAACTATGCTTGACTAATTTTTGTATTTTTAGTAGAGATGGTGTTTCACCACGTTGGCCAGGGTGGTCTCGAACTGAAGTACTGACCTCAAGGGATTCACCTGCCTCGGCATCCCAAAGTATTGGGATTACAGGCATGAGCCACCGTGCCTGGCCACCACACCTGGCCCCAATTTAAATATTCATTTGGCAGGAGAGGTGGGGAGTTTTATTTTCCCACCCAAAGGCTTCACAGTTAATACCCTGTCAGCTGCAAGCAGCCTCCCTCGCTGCCGGAACCCGGCTCTTCCCGTGGACAGAGGCAATATTTTCCCTGGATGAGATGAACGAGCAGGGCTCTCCCAGAACATCCAGGCTCCTAAGCCCTGTGCCATGAACGACCTCCACATCACTGAGGCTGGCTTTTCCATCCGCCTGGCCTGGCCCTGGCCAAGTCACAGGAGAAGGAGGAGCCAAGTTTCAGAGGCAAAGAAATGGAATGAGTGCTTTTCCACCACATGGGCATAATTGTGTGTTGGATGAATTTTCCTATTTCCATCATTGCAAAAGATCTTGCAATGATCTTGAAAAGACAAATTGCCAGTGTCTTGATGCCTGCTGTCACCTGGACCCAGGAGTGGGATGCTGGGGAGTCATTATCCCTGGTATTTGTAGACAGCTGTGCAGTTTGCCATGACAGCCTTCCTGTGACTTGGACAGTATTGGTAGTAGGCAGGGGCCTTATAACCGTTTCATGGTACAGAAGTCCCCTCTGCCCACATCCTCCTTGTTCAGGGCCTCATCCCTCCCCCACACCCGCTTGGCTCTTCTGAGACCCTTGGTTCATCTTCTTTCAATTGCCAGGCCCTCCATCCTCTCCTGGATTTCCTGGTTTCTTTCTTTCCGCATCTATGTCTTTCCTTCCATCTGAAATCCCTTGGCTGCCGGGGTCTCCTGCTAAAGCTTAGCGTGAATGTTTCATGCCCTGGCTCCCATTGTCTGCCTGCTCCTGCCTCCTGGCTGCTGAGCAGAGCTGGAGAGAGGTGTGGCCAAGGCTTTGCAGTCCCTGATCTGTTCCTAGCCTCACTTTCCATGGCAGCTGGTCTCTCGTGTCCTTCCTAAGCCCCCATACCACCCCCAGCGTCCTCTCTCCAGGACTTTCTTCTCACCTTTCCTCTAGAAATGGAGGCTCCAGACCGGCCTGGGCCCTCCTCTCCTGCTCTGGCGCTCTCTGTCATGCCTGCACTGGGTGACTTGGGCAAGCTGCCTTGCTTCTCATGGTGCACTTTCTTCATCTGGAACGTGGGTGTAATGATGCTTCCGACTCTTGGGCTCTTGGGAGGGTCACACAGGAAGCAGGAGAAAGGCCTGGCTCCAAGAACAACAGCTGCTTTATTGGGGCCACCTTTGGACACAGCGCTGTCTGTTCAAAGCTGGTCCTCCATGCAGCCTCTTCAGCTTCTCTCTCCCATTCATGAGGACGGCTTCTCCCCATTAGCCCCAAGAAGCCACCCACCCACCTGCCATCTCATGCCTGAGCTCCCCTACTCTACCTTCTGCCCTGCCTTACGTGCTATGTATTATTTTCCTTATTTATGCAAATGTATGGGGGCTCTACTGCCCCAGGCTCTTCCTTGTGTAGCCTTGAATCCCTTCTTTTTTTTTTTTTTTTACTCTTTTTTGTCATCCCCACCACCCCAAAGTAAACTGAAACAATGCTCCCTTCTGTTCAAATAGTGTATCAGTTATCTATTGCCACACAACCCTGCATCAAAACAACATCAGAATTCCATGGCTTAGAACAATAGGCATCTATTTAGCTCCTAGATCCCTGGGCCAGGGATTGGGGGTCTCAGCAGAACTGTTCTGGACTCATTCTCCGTCATGTGTCTTCAATCAGCTGGCATGGGGCCATCAGGGTGACTGAACTGCGTGTCCCTCTTGTACTCTGGTCAAATTAGACTGCTACAATCTCACGGAAGTGGTTGAGAACAAGAGCGAGGTTTTTCGATATACCAGTTGTGTCCCATTGGCCGACACAAAGCAAATCCCAAGGCTGGTTCCAGAGTCAAAGGGGAGGCACTCCAAAGTGATGGGGCAGGGACTATGGCACAGGCCAGGAGAAGGGTAGGGCCACATGCAATCAATCGATCACAGGTGACACCAGGAGCACTCACTCCTCTATCACAGAGGTCTGTTCCTGCAGCTGCCTCACTCCTCCACGCTGCAGCTCCTAGTAGCAGGAACTGCATCAAACTCCAGGCTGTATCCCCAGCATTTAATTTATCACCGTGCCTGGCTCATAGAAGACCCTCAATGGTAGTGGATTGAATTGAATGTTTCCTCTCATCTTAAACTCAGTCTCAAGGAGCTCGTTATGCATTTTTTTTTAAAGCCTACAGCATCTGGTGTTCCCATGTGGTCTCCCATCCAAGTACTAACCAGGCCCGACCCTGTGTAGCCGACAAGATCAGGTGTATTCAAGGTGGTAAGGCCGTAGACTGTGCTCCGCTTTTAAACAGCTGTCCTTCTTCCTCTGTAATCAAATGCCTTCCCTCATTCCAGGGCCCACTCAGCCCCCTATAGACCAAGCTTGTGCTCCCTGTGGTCAGGATGCTTGATGGAGCCATTTATAACAACTGTTCTTCCCTACATCCTTACCCATCCATATCTGTACTTTTGAAAGCCACTGGTAATCTTGGAGCACAATTAAGCCATTCATCAGCATCTGAAGCTTCTCTGACTTTTCAGTAACAAGCGGGTATCTCTTCTTCAGAACATTCTCCACCCAGCAGTGTAGGACCATGGACAGAACTTGGCCTTCAGCCTCAGAGAGACCCAGGTTGCACCACCTTTTGGTGGTGTGGCTCTAGGCCAGGTGTCTGCTTCACTCCACTGCGGAGCTGGCTTCTCTCTGGGTCTTAGCTATTGGCCCTCTCCATCTCCTCTCTGGTGCCTTGAATCAAACTCCTTTTCTGAAGACCTAGAAGGTAACTGCACTTCTGGAAGCCTTTGGAGCCCAAGAAGAGAGAGGGTTTGGGTTGAGGGGATGTGTTTTTGTTTTAGAAGTAGTGGTGGGAAAAGAATGGACTTCAGATTCAAACAGACCAGAGTTCAAATCTCTCTCTAGTCCATGCCAACAAAATTCTGGGCCATATGACACATCTCAGAACATCTCTGACATCTCCTTTATTTTACTATTATTATTATCATTTTTTTGGAGTTGTATGTTACTTTTTTATTATTATTTTTAGAAGTTCTTCGTTTTTCTCTGTCCTAACACCAGGCTCCTGTAAGGCTCTCTACCTTTACATGTTCTCTTTTCACACGCGCTTTCTTATGAAATCTTGGCTTTTAAATGACTTATCTGAATTGGCGCCTTTTAAATTCAAATCACCAGCTCCAAAATCTCACGAAGAATCCACTCCCACACTCTCATTTTCGATCAGGATGTTTTTACATTGATATTCCATAGTGACCTCAAATCTCAAACTGAAATACACTCCTCGTCACAATGACCCATTTTATTTTTGGTTTTGAGACAAGGTCTCACTATGTTGCCCAGGCTGGTCTTCAGCTCCTGGACTCACACGATCCTCCCAGCCTCCGGAGTAGCTGGGGTTACAGGCTCGTGCCACCACGCCTGCTTCCAGTTTACTCACTTGTGTTAGCGGGACCATTCCTCCGTCTGTCCCATGGTCACGTCAGCCATCTTTGCTTCATCCTTCCTCTTCATGGCTCCTACCATTCTTTCTCTTCCGTCAGGCTTTAGGCTGGGCCACCACTGTTCCTCCGGAAGGTTGTGTGGAAGTGAGTAAGTATTCCTCTCTCTGCGCCTGTTCTACCTTCTTTCAAAGACAACATTAGAATTCCTGAATTTGTAAAGTGAGGAAATGAGGCACTGATTGGTTTTCATTTGTCTGGGCCACATGATCCCCGGCACAATTAAGGGCAGTGTCTAGATATTTCAGACACGGGAAGAGGATGAGAGAGACAGACTGAGAAACAAAATTCTCTGTGCTTCTCTTTCATTCTGTCTGAGAACCAAAAGTATTACCAACCCCGCACCCCTGGTGAATGTATGTGAGAAGCCTTGGCCTCCGGCCTCTTCACATCCTCATATGTAAAGGCATGAACAAGGATGGTGGGATTTCTTCCACGCCTGGCTAGCTCTTTCCAAGAAGATGATCTCATTTGTCTTGGGTCTTGGTGAAAGGCTTATTTTTAAAATGCACATTCCATTTTCCATTATTTAATAGGCACATAATGTCTTGCAGCTTCCTTCTAAGTGATTTCATGCATGGTGATTCCATGTGTTTCTCCAGTTCCTATATGGGCCTCAGTGAATCTCTATATATTTTTTTCAACACTATGGTAATAAAAACACGTTGGGCAGTGTGTGGCTGTGGTTTCATTTCAGAAAAACTTTAGTCTAGAACATCAATGCCCTGTGACTTAGGAGCAGGGGCTGAGAGGGAGACTATCTGGCAGATGATCCTGTACTGCCTCTTCCAAACAGAGTTAGACAGGGGAGACCCTGGGGTGTAAGCATGTGTAGGGTGGGAAGGGCAGGGATAGGAGATAATGTTAAATAAAAAAAATAATCATGACATTTAGTAAAGATGGTAAGGGAGGCCGGGCATGGTGGTTCATGCCTGTAATCCCAGCACTTTGGGAGGCCGAGGCAGGCAGATCGCAAGGTTAAGAGACGGAGACCATCCTGCCCAACACGGTGAAACCCCGTCTTTACTAAAAATACAAAAATTAGCTGGACGTGGTGGCACGAACCTGTAATCCCAGCTACTTGGGAGGCTGAGGCAGGGGAATCGCTTGAACCCGGGAGGAGGAGGTTGCAGTTAGCCGAGTTAGTGTAGTGCCACTACACTCCAGCTGGTGACAGAGCGAGACTCCGTCTCAAAAAAAAAAAAGATGGTAAGGGAGATTTTATTTATTCAGAAACATCGAGATAGGTGTAGGGATCACAGCAGTGGTGTTCTGCAGTGCAAGGGAGAGACTGGTCTCAACTCTGAATACAACAAGGAAAAGTGAGAATTTATAGTGAAGGAGTAGAGTTCCAAAAGCACCTTCTGATTTTTGTGGAAAAATGCAGAAGTTAATTTAGAGAAAAAAAAACTTTATATTTAGAAAAATGGCTAAGGTGATTGACTACTTATTAATCTGAATTATATATTCTTTAGAAAGATTTATTCTGTGCAATGTGTTAGGATAAAATTTGCATTAACTCTGGTCTTTCCTATAAGAGTTGTAGCAGGCACTTAGTAAGAATTTCATCATTACAATTAATCGTATGCATATATACTTTTCTATGGGAAATAACTTTTTACTAAAAACACATTTGTGCTACCTTTAGACAACCTATATTCATGGCACAAATTGCATCTTTGCTTTCACAGATTGCAAAAGTCTGTGTAACCACTGTCCTCAGCAATTGTCACTATTACTTGGCCCAGTGCCATTGTGCAAGGGAAGGAAGGTTTTGTCTTGGCTCAGTGGTAGGAGGACTAACTCTTCCCACATGGAGACATACTAGAGAGGATATTCTGGCCTCCCTGCAGCCTCAAGTTCTCTCCTCCCTGGGAGAATAGCTACTCCACAGATCTGTATCTGCATGGAGAGGTCATGCATGTGTTCTATGCACTTTCAGCACCACCCAGGTACAGGGTTTGTCAGTCTTAGGTGCTAATCTCTCAGCTCCACATTTATCCACATATGCCCTGCTCTGTGGCACTGAGGCTGGTTCTCTGCAAAACCCATTTCTGTTTTGTAGCTGCTCCCTGTGAGGCTGTGACAGTAAGAGGCCTGAAAAGAGACTGGGAGGCTTGAGGAGGAAGAGGAGACTTGCTCCTTCTTGTCTGCCTTCTGTCCACTTACTGTTGCTATGACCATCACCCTGAATTCTCCACCCCAGCAGCAGTAGAACCTTCCTATAGCTGCAGCAAAGTCAGTTTGCAGTTTTTCTAACCCTTGTAGAGTTACCCTAAACCCACCCTCTTCAGAGCTGCTACATTGCCCTCATGACTAAACCATTCTCCACAATCCAGATTTAAGCAGCACTTCAGAGGAGTTTGCCCAGTGATGAATATATCTGATTCTTTGTTCACCAACTGGCTATTGCTATTTGTGCATTGACTCCACTGGTCAGAACCAAAGACAGCAGGAGAGGTAAGTGCAGCCAAATTCATCTAGCCTCACACTGACCTTCCTATGATCCATACTGCCAAGTGAGGTGTCTGCAAACCAAAGATACTTTGCCAACTGGCTTACTGTTAGGTACTGTGAATAGGAGAGAGGGCCTGAGAGAAGATCAGAACACAGAAAGAAGAGAGAATCTTCTCTTTCGGGTTTGACAGTGTGGTAGTTTCTGGAAGTTTGTAACACCAGCAAGAACAGGGTAACACCTGAGCAGAAGTAGGATTGATCTGGGCTCAATCCTGGGCAAAGGCAGTATCTTTTTGACAATTTCCAATCTCTGTGGTGCCTTCAACCATGCAGCAGTAGGTACAAACTCAGGAGCACAACTCTTTTTTGTGTATGGAACAGACATGAATATTGCAGCAGGGAGGGAGTCTGAGGGTGAACTGTGTAAGGCCTGCTAATGGCCCTCTAAATTATTCATGCCCTAATCCCAGAAACCTGTGAGTGCATTATGTCATCTGGAAAAAGGGATTTTGATATGTAATTAAGGTTATAGACATTAAAATAGGCAGATTTTCTGAATTTCTGAATATTCTGCATGAGTCCAGCAGTGGGGAAAACGAAAACTACTAAATGCTGCTGTGGTCCCACCTAACAAAACTTACAAGCAAGGCTCAAAAGGATCAAACTCATTTCAGATAACTGTGTCCCTGAACAAAGCTTGATAATATTTATAGGAATACAAACTATCCAGCAACCATTGTCTGGCATTCAATCACAAATCACCAGTCATGCAAACAAGCAGGAAAACACAACCCATAATGAGGGGGAAAATCAGTCAGTTGAAACTGACCCAGAACTGACACAGACAATATATTTAGTAGACAAAGACATGAAAATGGTTATTATAACTGTATTCCATGTGTTCAAGAAGCTAGAAAAAATATTGAACATGTTAAATAAAGAAATGGAAGAAATTGGCTGGCGTGCTGGCTCATGCCTGTAATCCCAGCACTTTGGGAAGCTAAGGCAGGTGGATCACCTGAGGTCAGCAGATCAAGACCAGCCTGGCCAACATGTTGAAACCTTGTCTCTATGAAAAACACAAAAATTAGCTAGGTGTGGTGCATGCCTGTAATCTCAGCTAGTTGGGAGGCTGAGGCAGGAGAATTGCTTGAACCCGGGAGGCAGAGGTTGCAGTGAGCTGACTGCACTCCAGCCTGGGCAATAGAGCGAGAATCCATCTCAAAAAAAAAAAAAAAAAGTAATAATAAATAAAAATAAAAATAAAAAAGAAAAAGAAAAAAGTAATGGAAGAGATTGAAAGACCCAAACTGAACTTCTAGAGATGAAAACCACAATGGCTTAGATAAAAAATACAGAAAATGTGATTAACAGCAGAGTAGACATTAGAGATAAAATTTAGTAAATCTGAAGACAAACTAGCCAATCAAACACAGAAGGAAAAAAGACTGAAAAATAAATTAAGAGAGCATGTTAGCTATGGAATAACTTCAAGTGGTCTAATATATATGTAATTAAATTGCCCAAAGCAGAAAGCAGAAGCAGGGGAACAAAAATATTTGAATGAATAATGACAGAATATTTTCCAAATTTAATGAAAACTATAAACTCATAAATCCAAGAAACTCAGTGGACACCAAGCATGAGAAACACAAGGAAAGTACAAAGGCACATTATAATCACATTGCTAACTACCAGGAATAAAGTAAAAATCTTAAAAGATGGTAACGGATTTCTCATAAAAAATATTGTAAGTTAAAAGAAAGTGGAGCAATGTCTTTAAAATATTGAGAGAAAAAGAACAGTCAATCTAGAAACCTGTACTCTATATCAAAGATACTATAACAAAGAAAAATAATCTCAAAAACACTGGAAAATACACTGATGTAAATGAAAACAAAAACACAACATACTAAAACTGATGAGATGCAGTGAAAGTAGCATTATAAGGGAAATTTATAGCTATAAATGCATACATTAAAAAATAAGAAAGATTTCAAATCAATAACTGAACTATACACCTCAAGGAACCAAAAAAGGGAAAAACAAAATCCAAAGATAGCAGAAGAAATAAAATAATAAACATTGGAACATTAATAAACAAAATAGAGATATAAAAACAATAGAGAAAATCAACAAAGCCAAAAGGCAGTTTTTTGAAAACATCAATGAAATTGACAAGCCATTAGCTAGACTGACCAAGGAAAAAAAGAGAGAAGACTCAATTTACTAAAATCAGAAATGAAAGGGGGGATTATAATCAATTTTATATCACCTATACAAAATAAATGAGTAGCTAGAAACACAATCTACCAAAACTGACTCATGAGGAAACAGAAAATCTGAACAGACCTCTACTCAATGAGGAGAGTGAATCAATAATGAAACAAATAAAAAATCCAGTACCAGACAGTATCACATGTGAATTCTACCAAACATTTCAGTAAGAATTAGCATCAACCACTCTCAAATTCCTCAAAAAGTTGAAGAGAGAACACTTCCTAACTCATGAGGCAAGCATTAACTTTATAACAAAGTCAGATAAAGATAATAAAAGAAAACTATGTTCCCATATCTCTGATGAATATTGATGTACAAAGCTTCAGCACAATACTAGAAAACTGAATTTAGCAGCATAACAAAAGGATTATATATCATGATCAAGTGAGGTCTACTCCTGGAATGCAAGGATAGTTCAACATATGAAAACCAATCAATGTAACACACCATATAAATAGAATGAAGATACAACCTACATTATAATAGCAATTGATGAAGAAAAAGCATCTGAGGCTGGGCATGGTGGCTCAAGCCTGTAATCCCAGCACTTTGGGAGGCCGAGATGGGCGGATCACGAGGTCAGGAGATCGAGACCATCCTGGCTAACGCGGTGAAACCCCGTCTCTACTAAAAAGATACAAAAAACTAGACGGGCGAGGTGGTGGGCGCCTGTAGTCCCAGCTACTCAGGAGACTGAGGCAGGAGAATGGCGTAAACCCGGGAGGCAGAGCTTGCAGTGAGCTGAGATCTGGCCACTGCACTCCAGCCTGGGCGACAGAGTGAGACTCCATCTCACAAAAAAAAAAAAAAAAAAAAGAAAAAACATCTGAAAAAATTCAATACCATTTCATGGTAAAAACACCCACCAAAGTAAAAATAGAAGAAACTATCTCAACATGATAAAGGCCATATATAAAAAACTTGAGGCTAACTTCATATTCCATGTTGAAAAGCTGAAACTTTTCTCCTAATATCAGAAATAAGAACACCTGCTATCACCACTTCTATTTAACACAGTACTGCAAAGTCTTAGTCAGAGGACTTAGGCAAGAAAAAGAAATAAAAGGCATCCAAATGGGCAGGAAGAAGTAAAATTATCTCTGTTTGCAGATGGCATGATCTTATATGCAGGAAACTACAACAATTCCACAAAAATCTGTCAAAAAATGAATTCAGCAAACTTGCAGGATATAAAATCAACACATGAATATCAATTGCATTTCTACACACTAGTAATGAACAATTCAAAAAGAAAATTAAAACAATTTAATTTACAAGCACATAAAAAACCCTTAGAAATAAATTTAACCAAAAAGGCAAATATTTGTACACCAAAAACCATAAAACATTGCTGAATGAAATTAAAGAAGGCATAACTGGAAAGACATCCTATGTTAATGATTGAAAGACATTAAGATATTAATATTTCCCAAAGTGATCTACAGATTCAATGCAATCCTATTAAAATCTAGGTGCAGTTTTTTTTTTTTTTTTTGTAGAGATAGAAAATCTTATCCTAAAGTTTATATGACATCTCCAAGAATTCCATATAAAATAATAAAGTCAAAACAATTCTGAAAAGGAAGAACAAAGTTGGAGGACTCATACTTCCTGATTTCAAAACTTACTATAAAGTTACTGTAATCAAAACAGTGTAGAACTGGCATGAAGACTAAAATATAGACCAATGGAATGGAATAAAGAGCCCACAAAAAAAAAAGACAAAAAACAAAACTGTCATGTGTGCAGTCATTTGATTTTGATGACTGCCAAAACCATTCACTGGGGGGAAAAGACAGTCCTTTCAACCAATAGTACTGGGATAATTGGATTATTCACATGCAAAAGAATGAAATTGGATCCTTACTGAACACTGTACACAAAAACGAACTCAAAGTGGATCAAAGGCCTAAATTTAATGGCTAAAACTATAAAACTCCTAGACAAAAACATAGGAGAAAATCTTTATGACACTGGTTTTGGCAATGGTTTTTTGGTTATAACTCCAAAAGCATAGGCAATAAAAGAAAAAAATAGATGAACTTCATCAAAATTAAAAACTTTTGTGCAACAAAAGACACTATTAAGAGAATAAAAAGACAACCCATAGAATGAGAGTAGACTTGCAAATCATATATCTGCTAAGGGATCACTATTCAGAATATAGGAACCACAGCTCAAAAATAAAAAACAAGGCAATTCCAAAATGGGCAAAAGACTTGAGTAGACATTTCTCTAAAGAAAACATACAAATGCACAATAAGCACTTGAAAAGTGCTAACATTATTTATCATTAGGGAAACAGAAATCTAAACCACAACAAGATGCCACTTCACACCCATTAGGATAGCTGTTATTGTTAAAAATAACAAGTGTTGGTGAGGGTACAAAGAAATTGGAACCCTGTGCATTGCCAGTAGGAATGTAAAATGATACAGCTAAGTGGAAAAAAATTGGTGATTCCTTGAAAAGTTAAAAAAATTATAATATGATCTAGCAGTTTCTCTGCTGGGTATGTACCTAAAAGAAAACAGGACCTTAAACAGCTACTTGTACGCCAATGTTTATAGTAACGTTATTCACAGTAGCCAAAGGGTGGAAATAACCTAAATTCCATAAACAGATGAATGGATAAACAAAACTTGGGATATCTGTACAGTGGAATACTGTTTCGCCCGAAAAAGGAAGAAAATATTGATACATGCCACAACACGATGAAACTTGAAAACATTATTCCAAGTGAAATAAGCCAGATACAAAAGGATGAATATTGTATGAGTCCACTTATTTCAGATACCTGGAATAGGCAAATTCATAGAGATAGAAAGTAGAACAGAGGTTGCCAGAGGCTGGATGGAGGAGGGACTGGGGAGTTATTGTTTAATGATCACATGGCTTCTGTTGGCATGTTGAAAACATTCTGAAAATGGATGACGGCGATGGTTGTGCAACATGGAGAATGTACTTAATACCACCAAACTGTGTATCTATAAATGGTTAAAATGGTATATTTTGTTGTACATATTTTACCACGATAAGATTTACAAAATGATTGTCGAAACTGATGATGATATTTGGGAAGATTTTACAGTGTTTTCCTTACATTTTTATGACTTAAACTCATTATAATAAATATATCACAAAACACCCCACTGTTTATAAAGCAGTTTAGAAATAGCAGGACTTATAATTGGTGGATAGAGCTCAATGAGGACTTCATGAGTTATTATTGTGCCATGATATGCCATCCAAAGTAATACATAGCTCTGTGATTTCAGCTAAGGAAAGTTCTGTTGCTGCAAATACAGTGACCAATTCCTAGCAAAAAATAAAATAAAATCAGCTTTGTAAATAACTGATTTGTTTTATATTTCTAGAAAATGAAATAATAGATCATGGTAAACGTAATATAGGGTTTATGTGGGAATCTCAACCCCACATTCTCTAACATTTCCAGGGACTTCACACCAACTGAGTGCAGCTTGGATTGGTGATGTTTTTAAAGTTGTAATAATTGTGTACAGCAGGCATGTTCTATGAATTGCACTGATTCTTTTGCTTAGCAAAAGGGCGTGCACCTGTTTTCTCTCAAAGGTTTTAACCATAATGCTCATGGCTCCTATGAGGGCCACGCTGTGTGCTTGCAATTTCTATCTGGAAGGCATAATGCCATCTCCAGAGCCAAACACCCTGGATGCTTTTGGAGCAGTGACAGAGCCAGTTTTATGTGCCAGCAAACGGCTGTTCAGTAAGCAACGCTTCACAGAGCCACAAAACACAAGCCTATTCTGACCGTTCAAAGAGACTGAAGGGGACAGGAATATATTCTGAATCCAAGATTTCCTTTCATCCACACTTTTGTTTCACAAACATTAATCAACACGTCCCGTGGGTCCGAAGCTGTGCTGGGCACCTAGGATACATGACAATGAATGTGGCTTGACCGCGTCCCCGCTGTTGAGCTGCTCCTCATTCCTGGGGGAGACCTGCAGGGGGCGAGCGCTGAGAGGCTAAGGGCAGTGCTGTGACCCAGCCAGGCTACGGGTCCGGTTCCAAATGAGAGACCTGTCAGTCCCAGTCCAGGGCTGCATCCTGAAGGGCTTGTCTAACCATGCTAGAAGTAACCAGGACTTTGCTGGCGTTCTTGGCATTTTTCTGGGAGCAATAGGGAGGCAGGAACTATTGTAAGCAGCGGGGTTACTCAGCAGCCTTCCTGTGCTGGCAGAGTGGGCATCCAGCATCCGCAGAGTGCACAAGCAGAGGCCGCTGGGGAAGACCTGGTGGAGCTGCGAGTGAGAGCAGCCCCAACTCTCCTCTACCATGTGTTGTCAAGGAGCCCAAAGAGGTCAGGGTGAAGACACAGGCATAGGAGGAAGTGACATAGAGATGGAAACATAAAGTCTCCATGCTTCCTCCCATGCCTGTGACTACAAGGAGATGTCCAGGTGGGTGACTCTCTTTTTAGAATGTAGAAGGTAGACTGGGAAGGACAAGAGAGAACGCTAAACCCATACACACAAGTCAGGTTCTGGTAAGTGTGTATAATGGAGGAGCTGAGTGTGTTGAGATGTTGAAAGGCAGGAGGAGTACAGCTTTATAATCCTTTATACATGTTTTATACTGCACGCTGGCTCACAAGGAGACTAGAACAGCAAACATGAACCAGGAGCAGTGTATAGAGTGAGATGAGAAGAACACCAAAAACTAGGTGTAAACCCAAGGAGAAAGCATGATGAGACTATGAAAGGGCAGCCAGGGAGGCAGGGGAATGCTAGGGCAGGGTCAGGCGCAGAGTAGGAATCAGTCTTATGGGGGAAGGCGTGGTCCATGGCATCTCACATTGCAGACACCCCACACAGGATGCTGGCTGACGCTGTCCCCTGAATTGGGCCATTTTCAGGGAACTGTTGAAACTATGCCCCAGATAGTTAAAGAAACCAATGACTAACAGAAACTCTTGAGTTTGCAGCATGGCAGGTAAAAAAAGAACTTGCTGAAACACTGAAACTCCCTCTGCCTACGAGATTTTTAAAAAACTGGCTGAAATCAGTTGTAACCACCACGGCCAATTGGAGTCTGTGCAGGACGAGCTTGCTGATGTCACAGCCTGAATTTCCACCACATGTTTCATACTAATTCCCCTGAAATTTGCATAGGGAACCCATGAGGAGGCATGGAGAGATAAAAACGCATGCCCAAGGACTTTCTAGACCTCTTCTTTCCTCCACCAATCACCTACTAATCTCAGAATGCACCCTCTGAATTTTTTCTAATAAAAATGCTGCTTTGGAGCCAGCACAAGAAGACAGATTTGAGCTTGACGTTCTAGTCTTCTTGTGAATCAGCTTGCAGTATAAAGCTTTTCTTTTCTCAGAAATGCGGTGTCATATAGCATTGGCTTCTAGCACACTGGGCAGTGAGCCCCTTTTGTTTGAAAACATACTGTTCACTGTTCTGACTAAGGAAGCTCTTCTGCTTCCTTATTGAAAAGTGCATTGAAAAGTGACTGCAAGGAGATCGTCCGGGTGGGTGACTCTCTTTTTAGAATGTAGAAGGTAGGCTGGGAAGGACAAGAGAGAACGCTAAACCCATACAGATAAGTCGGGTTCCGGTAAGTGTGTATAATGTAGGAGCTGAGTGTGTTGAGATGTTGAAAGACAGGAGGAGTACAGCTTTCTGAGAATCCAGGTCCTGATGTGGTCTACAGAGAATCTTCTGCATGACCACATTCTTCTCAGAACTCTGAGCTCTGTCAGAGAATCAGATGAATTCTCGGGCTTGCTGGCCCCACTTCTGCTACCTTCTCTCCATCCGTCCAGTTAGACCAGGACTGAGCCACACTTGACCTGGCCTTCTAGTGCCCAGAGGGAGAGAAAGAGGCACACAATTGCAAGGTGCACGGTGGCCCAAAGAGGTTAAGTGATATGGTTAAGTCCACACAGCTAGCCGGAGGTAAGTTCTAGACTGGAATACAGGACTCAAACTCTAAGTTCAATGCTGCTTCCATTACATGATCCTGCAGTTGCTCCATATGGTTCAGCGGTTCCCTTTCCTTGGAGAGTCCTACTGATAATGAACCAATAAACCTCCTCGGGACTATCACTGAGCTACGTTCTTCCATCAGAGGCACTGTTCAGGCGCCAAGGAGAGTCTCACCCTCTGCCTCTCCTCCCACTCAGAAAGGCACTGTGGGGCTGGGAAAATGCCCCAGGCTGGCATCAGTAGCAAGCACAGCCTACTCTTGATTCACAGCTGTGGTGACGAGGCAGCCTTCACACTGGTACTTGGCAGGCGGTCTTGGCTCTCAGCAGAATGGTTCTTTGTTTCTACTAATGATCCAGTACACTGAATTGGGCTGGCACCAATGACCTGGGTACCTCTGCCAACCAGGTCACACGCTCTGTGCTTTCTGAAGCCCTGGCTCCTCAGTGCACTGCGTAGCTCTGCACAGCACAGGGTGGAGAGAAGCCTGGAGGCAGGCTCTGTATTTCAGATAAACATGACTACGACTTGAGGTTCTCTCCAGGCACTGTCCAAAGGATTTGGTCTCAGGACCAAAATGTTATAGGTTGATATGGTATGATATGTTTCATGTTGTAGGTTGATATGGTTTGGCTCTGTGTCCCCACCCACATCTCACTTTGAATTTAATCCTTATAATCCCCATATGTCAAGGGCAGGACCAAGTGGAGATTAATTGAATCATGGGGGCAGTTTCCCCCATGCTGTTGTCATGGTAATGAGTGAGTCTCATGAGATCTGATGGTTTTATAAGTGTCTTGCATTTCCCCTGCTGGCACTTCTCTTTCCTGCTGCTTTGTGAAGAGGGTACCTTGCTTCCCCTTCACCTTCCACCATGATTATATGTTTCCTGAGACTTCTCCAGCCATGCTGAACTGTGAGTCAACTAAATCTCTTTCCTTTACCAATTAACCAGTCTCAGGTATGTCTTTATTAGAGTGTGACAGCGGACTAATGCATAGGTCTATTCAGATTTTCAGTATTCTCTGAAGGTAGTTCTGGTAATTTATCTTTTTCTAGGATTTTTTCCATTCCATCTAAGTTGTCTAATTTGTTGACATAAAGTTGTTTAAAACATTCACTTATCATTCTTTTAATTTCTGATGGGTCAGCAGTGATGCCTGCTCTTAGATTCTTGATTGTTAATTTGTGTTTTCTCTTTTTTTTCTTGGTCAGTTTAGCTAAAAGTTTATCAATTTTGCAATCTTTTTTAAGAATCACCTTTTCATTTCTTTGATGTTCTCTATTATTTTTCTCTTTGCTAGTCAATTGATTTCTGCTTTAGTCTTTATTTCTTTCCTTTTAAGGTTTAATTTGCTTCTCTCTTTCTCTAATCTTAAGATGGAAGCTTAAATTATTGTTTTAAGAACATTCGGCTTTTCTAAGTCCTGCTTTAGCTTCATCCTATTAATGTTGATGTGTATAGACATGTGGAAATACATAGTATATTTTATTTTTGTTTCATTCAGTTCAAAATCTTTCTAATTTCCATTGTAATTTTTCTCTTCAGCCCATAGTTATTTAGAAATGTGTTAATTTCTAAAATTTGAGGATTTCCCAAACTTATTTTTGTTTCTATTTTAATTCCTTTGTGGCTGGAGAACATACTCCGAGTGATTGAAATTCTTTTAAATATATTAAAAATTAGTTTTATGGTCTAGTACGTGGTCTAACCTGGAGAATGTTCCATGTGCTTTCGAAAAAATGTGCATTCATTACTTGAGGGAAGAGTGTTCTATGAATGTCAGTTAGTCAAGTTGGTTGATAGTGTTGTTCATGTCTTCTATTTCCTTGTTAATTTTCTGAATAGTTGTTCTATCAGTTATTAAAAATGGGTTATTGAACTCTCTAACTATAATTGTTAAGTCTAAATAATCTATTTCTTCTTTTAATTATATCAATTTTTGCTTCATAATTTTGAGACTCTGCTATTAGGTACCATTACACTTGCAATTATTATATATTCTTAATGAATTGACCCTTTATAATACTGTAATGTCATTTCTTGTCTCCAATTATATTTCTTGTCTTAAATTTTATTTTCTCAGATATTGATGTAGGCACTCAAGCTCTCCTATTGCCAGTATTTGCATGGTACTCTCTTTTTCATCCTTTTACTTTCAACTTTTGTCTTTTTGTGTGGAGTATCTCTTGTAGACAGTATCCAATTGAATCTTGCTTTTTTATCCATTTTGACAATCACTGCCTTTTGATTGTAGTGTTTATTCATATTTAATATAATTATCAGCATGGCTGGATTAAGGTCTGCCATTTTGTTTCTATGTCTTATTTTTAAAATCTATTCTTCCCTTACTGCTTTTGTGCTAAACATTTTTTTTTTTTAAGTATTCTACTTTGATTCCTCTGCTGTTGTACTGTATTTTTGAGTTATTTTCTTAGTGGTTACTCTGTAGATTACAATCTGCATCTTAATTTACCTGAGGTAATACTGACTTAATTCTAAGAAAATACAGAAATATTGCTTCAATACTTTGTTTCTTCCCCTCTCCTTTATATCTCTCTATTGTTATAAATCCAACAATACAGTGCAATAATTAATGCTTTATATAATCTAATGTCTTCCCTCAAACAAAATTAGAATGGAAGATAACACGTGTTTATATAGTCTTTTATATTTACCGAGAGATATCCTTTTGAGTGCTCTTCATTTCTTTCTACAGATCCACAGTCTCATCTAGTTTTATTTCCTTTCACCCTGAAATACATCCTTTAATATTCTTTCAGTGGCAGGTCAGCTAATAATTCTCTCAGTCTTTGTTTAACTGGGAATATCTTTATCATGCCTTCATTTTTGCCATTCTAGTGGAAAAATAGAATTCTTGATTGAAAGATTTTTCCTTTGGCACTTGGAATGTCATTCTACTGCCTTCTCTCGTCTATCATTTCTGATGAGAAGTCAGTTGCTAATTGCATTGTTCCCTGTTCATGATAAGTCATTTTTCTCAAGCTGCTTTTCAGATTTTCTCTTTTTTTCCCAACAGTTTGACTTTGATGTGTCTAGGTGTGTTTCTGTTTGTGTTTCGTGCGATTTTGGTGTGAAGCAATAGCGTTAGATAGCTCGCGTATACTACTGTTTAATTAATTAATTTTAATTTTTATTTTTGAGAGAGTCTCATTCTGTCACCCAGGCTGGAGTGCAGTGGCACGGTCTCGGCTCACTGCAACCTCCGCCTCCTGGGTTCAAGTGATCGTACCTCAGCCTCCCTAGTAGCTGTGATTACAGGCTGCACAACCACACCCAGCTAATTTTGTTTTGTTTTCTTTTTTTTTATTGTATTTTTAATTTTTTTGAGATGGAGTCTTGCTCTGTCGCCCAGGCTGGAGTGCAGGGGTGTCATCTTGGCTTACTGCAACCTCCACCTCCTGGGTTCAAGCGATTCTTCTGCCTCAGCCTCCCGAGTAGCTGGGACTACAGGCACGCGCCACTACACCCAGCTAATTTTTGTATTTTTAGCAGAGATGGGGTTTCATCATATTGACCAGGCTGGTCTTGAACTCCTGACCTCGTGATTTGCCTGCATTGACCTCCAAAAGTGCTGGGAATACAGGCAGGAGCCACCATGCCCAGCCACTGTTTAATTTAAAGGTAGCAGGGCATGAATTTTTTGGTGCCAAGACCTAAAGCATATATTACACAGGTGGTGATAGATATAATGTGAATGGCCATAAATCGCAATTTTCCTAAGACAGCTCCAGTTTACATCTATTGTCCTGGTGTAATAACTAATATTATTCCTTTCACACTCAAAAGCTGTTGGTTTGAATTATAAGCTACAAAATCACTCTAATTATAGTCAATCAAACTCATGCATGTAAAACATCTTCTTTTGTTTCTGGGTATCAGTATCAGACCATATAGTTCAGAAACAAATAGAAGCTAAATTCATACGCGTTTTTTGTTCTCAACTCAGGATCATATAATATTCTCTAGAGCCCTATTGAACTGTCCTTCAAGACTGATGGTTCTATAATTCTTGAATTCTTGCATTGAAGAACAGAGATAAACCGAAAGCATGTGATAGTCTCTAACTCTTTTAGACATTTAAGAAAACACTGGTTCACAACAGTGGGCCTTAGTTGCGCTGAGTGCCTGTTATGTGCCAAGTACCGTGCCAGGCACCTTCTACTTACTTACAATTTCATATATTCATCATAAGACCTCAGTGAGGCAGAAATTACCATCCTCATGAGTGGAGGAAACTAAGTCTCAGAGAGGTTAATAACTTTCCCAGGGACATATGGATGGAAAGAAAACAGGACACCAAGTTCATAAACTTCATTTCCTGGGTACCTTTCAAGCACAGGAAAAATCAGTGAGAGACAGTTATGTGCTCCTGGATATAAAGGCCGAGAAGCACCCTGTGGGAGTGACACTAGAAAAAGGAGCTCAGAAGATGAGTCCCCTTCCAAGTTTTACCTGTGAGCAGGGCTAGTGTTCACAACATCTAACAAACAATATGGCAGCAGTGTGCACCGATGAGAGTGGGCACAGGCCGAGCACAGGAGATGGCATGTCTGGGGTCGTACTGGCATGCCCCAGCACAGAACCTTGGTCCTAAGCCTGCTCCTGAGAGAGAGCGCTTGTCTTGCATCCACTGCTGTGTGAACCCAGGGAAGGGCTGGAAGGTAAAGGAGAAGATCATGGTGCCTTGGCCACTGTCAGGGACAGGGTTCTGATGAAGCGCCACTTCTTTTTTTTTTTTTTGAGACTGAGTCTCGCTCTTGTCGCCCAGGCTGCAACCTCCGCCTCCTGGGTTCAAGTGATTCTCCTGCCTCAACCTCCCAAGTAGCTGGGATTATAGGCGCCCGCCACCACGCCCAGCTAATATTTGTATTTTTAGTAGAGATGGGGTTTTGCCACGTTGGCCAGGCTGGTCTTGAACTCCTGCCCTCAGGTGATCTGCCCACCTTGGCCTCACAAAGTGCTGGGATTACAGGTGTAAGCCACCACGCTTGGCCTCCACTTCTAACTTGATCTTCATCCCAACAATTCTCCCTCCTTCCCTCTTGGCATCTCCCGCTCCCATCCTCCACCTCATCTGCCACAAGTGTACCAGCAAGAATGCGGGGCTTGGCGTGTATTGGGCCAGTATCTTCTCATGTTACCTCCCATTATTGCAGTTCAGTGGATTCTCCTGTTTAGCACTAATGAGCTATAATGAGGATTCTCTGTTCTGTTTTCCCCCATCATGTTGAGGATGAGTAAGATCAAACCTCACCAGAATCTGGACTCCTTGAGAAGAAATAACAGCATTCAGCTTTTCTGACCCAAAGTCTTCAGACACAAAGAATGTCTGGACTGGATAATGACTGTTTTAGTTACTACCTCTTGTAGGAGGAGGTAGAGATTGTCACCTTCATCCACTCTTATCAGAGACCCACTCTTGTCTAATTATCGGAACTACCTGATGTCTTCCCCGATAAGGAAGCACACTTATGATGCAGAAATGCTAAATTATGACCTCACCCCATTTCCCCCTCATCTTATTCCACACACACATTTATAAAAACATGATTTATAAAGGATGTCTGATCACAATGACTGGAGCTACATGGAAGCCAGGATTCTGTGCATTAGAACTCTGAGTGATTCTTAATGGAAGGAAGTAAGGAAAGTAGAGTGTGGGAAAGCTAGCGATGCCTGAACCTGGATGTAAGGCATAGGTGGCGCCATCAGCCACCTTAAGGCAGTGACTTTACAAAGGAGTAGCACAAAATCAGAGAGTGTAGCTGAGTTCATTTCATTCTTCCCAGATCAAGATGGAGAAGGGAGAAGGCCTGACGATGAGCGGGGAGTGAGCCCTGGGCGTAATGGTTCCACACCAGAAGTTCTGAAGGTCAAGGTCCAGAAGCCAAGATTCAGCTGGGCAGGCTGCATCTCTACAAGGCAGCCTCAGATGTTCATTGCCAAATGGATGAACTGGGGGAGTGGGGAGAGAGAGAGAGAGAGAGAGAGAGATATGAGGGGTTATTGTCCCTCCATGTCCCTTCCAGCCTCAGCCTCAGGAGTGGCCCCAATTTGCTGACATCACAGGAGATCTGCTATTTGATCATGTTGCCTGCCAACTTGGATGCCTGTCTCAACAGGAAACCATTTAAAAAAAATAAATGAATTCTCAGCACTTGACATTTTCTGGAGGTTCTGAGTCCTTTCCGAGTGAGCTCACATCAAGCACAGATGGTAAGACAGAGACGGGAAAATGTGCTTTCTCCCTGTTAAGAAGACAGCCTTGCTGAGACATCTTGGGCAGGGCAGTATTAAGTGCCTTTTCCTTGTTGATGAGGGGTCCTCTCACCTTTGGGAGAGAGGTGGCCCTCCACTACGGAGGGGCTGCAGGAAGTGGAAGCAGGTTCTGAAGCCGGTGGGTGTTACAAGTGAGCTGAAGAAGTAGCATGGAATTCCTCCTCATTTTCCCTCCTGAGTCCACCCTGCCTCCTCCTTCCCAACAGCTTGCTTATCACAGCATGGTGACTTGGGGCAACATGATTATATGAGATGGTTTTTTTCTCCCTTCTCTGTCCTCCTTCCTGGGCACAGCATATATAGTATGGGGGTTACTGTAACAAAAAGTGCACAGGCTCTTTTAGGAAAGTGACTGTAGGTGAGGCCAATTCAGCCAGGAAAAGCTCCTGTTGCTTCCGGGGATGGGTCAGGGGAGAAGGAGAGAGACTTTAAAACATGGATACTTCAACTTGGCTGCACACTGGACTCACCAAGGGGATTTAAAAAAAACAACAACAATGTTTGGGCCTCACCCCCAGAGATTCAAATTTAATCGATCTGGGGAGTGGCTGGGGTATCAGAATTTTTAAATCTCCCCAGGTGATGCTAGCATGCAGCCAGATGTAAGGATGGTAGGTTTAGAGGGAGAGAATGCAATGGTTTTCCCTGTTGTCCTGCAAAGTGATGATATGGGACAGAGCAGGAACCCATTCCAGTCCCTACACCTGTGGACACTTGGGTTGGAGATGTCCACACTTCCACCTTGAATCTGCAGCACTGGAGTACTTCCTCCATGCTGCTGGTGCTCTGGAGCCTTTGACTAGCCAGGAGGCCACTGAGTAACAAACCTTCCCACTCTCTCTTTCCACTGTGGACCAGGGACAGCCATCACACTTTTCATGTTTTTTAGTGGCATTACTTATCATTTACCTTAAAGTAAATGATAAATAAAGGTGGACCTAGGGGTCTCTCTTGTTTTCTTTCTTTCTTTTTTAAGAGACAGGGTCTTGCTATCGCTGTCATCCAGGCTAGAGTGCAGTGGCGAGATCATAGCTCACTGCATCCTCAAACCCCTGGCCTCAAGCAATCCTCCCGCCTAGGCCTTCCAAATAGCTGGGACTGCAGGTGCACACCACCATGCCCAGCTTCCTCTTATTTTCATAATAGAATAGTTTGAGTGTGCACATCTTTCTTTGGAATCTTGGAGTGATCAAAGGAGGTATAGTTATTACATGTGTCCTACATGCTGAAGGTGAAAGACAAAACTAGAGAAGAAAAATGCCCAGTTTCTGTTCTCAATGAAATAATAATGCATCCAGGGATCTGAGATACACACTTGAGAAAATTAGTGACGAGTCAACATAATTGCCAAATTATATGATATTATTATAAAGCAAAACTTCTGGTGTAATATATTAAGGCCTATGTCTCTTTCTGTAAATGGTTAAACCGAGGCGCAGAGCAGCCTAATCAATCGAAATCAGAGCACAAAATAGGGGAGGAGGTACAATCCTCTAAAACACATACTGTCATCAAGCTCTTCGTCTTCAAATATTCAATAAAATGTTATCCAAACCCAAAGTTACTACTGAATTTGGAAATGAGCTAACTGTGAGTGTGAGCATGGAAACTGGTGGAGAGGAGAAACCCCAGAGATTGGGTCGGAGCCACGGGCTGCCTGGCTTTAGTGTTGTTAGGTAGAAGAGAAAGCAGACCTAGAAAGAGAGATACAGGGAGGGAAAGAAGGAAAAGGGAGATAAAAATTACAGAAACCACTGAAGGAAGCTGCTCCACAGGTTTCCCTCTGTCTTTGGGCAGGAGAATGTCTCAAGAGCGTTCTCAAGCTTTATGTGCACAGGAATCACTAGGGTCCTGTGAAAGGCGACTTCCATTCAGCAGGTCTAGGGCAGGGCCTGGCACTCCGCATTTCCAACGCTCTCTCCTAAGTGATATCTGCCCTGCTGCTGGCCCATGGACCACCATCTGAGCAGACGGGGTCCACGGGGATCCTCTGGGGAGGGGGTGATTGAAACCCCCTGGAATCCTTCTCCCACACCTCTGACACTCGGACCCATTGTCTCCCACCCCCATCATTGCTATGATGACCCTGGTAACTGACCAGTTTTGTACTTGTCAGAGTTTGGGGGAGCATCATGGGAACCACAGGACAACCTGAGCAAGTGAGAGTGAGCAAACTGGCAGCTGGAAGGCAGGCAGGCTAAGTTACCCAAATGACAGAAGGAAGAGAAGGACAAGAAGGCAGAGTCTGCTCACTCTCTCAAGTCAAGGTGATTAATCTCTCTATGCCTCAGTTTCCACCCTGCAAAATGGGGATACTATTGGTACTTAGCTCACAGAATTATTGTAATAGCTCAATTGATTACTTAATAAGTAGTATCTCAAAAATCTTAGCTATTTTGTTGTAATCACTCCCACAGCTAGATGTCAGGCCTCGCATGAAATCATGGGTTCGGCAAACATTTATGGAGCTTGGACTCTGCCGGGCCCTGGCTGGGTCCCTGAGCAGAGGGTCTGGATTGGCCGTACCTCATTTATAGTGAGATGAATGAACTCCTTGTTCTTCGTACTGAGAGCCTGGAACACCCCTGATAGGAGAGACGGGGGAAAGGCATCCTTTTAAAGAAAATTCCTTTACCAAGCTTGTTTCCCAGCGACCAAAGGGCCTTTCACTGGAGCCTGTGGGGAAGCTGCTCCATCTGGTGGTAAACAAGGACTTTCATTAAGGATGGCGGCAGGACTCGGGCCGGCTAAAGGGGAACTTCTCTGAATGGATGGAGGTCTCCAGTCCTGTAGCAAGCCAGTGGTCACCTAAGCCAGTCAGCCGGCCGGCGGCTCCTGGAGCCAAAGCAACAGGGCCCTTGAAATCCATGGGCCTCAGAAAAAAAGCACATGTACCTAAAGTTTTGCATGAATCTGAAAGTTGTGAGTCTCGCCCTTGTAGGAAGGGGCTGTGGGTGCTGTCACAGGACAGGAGGAGTCCAGCGGCACAGGAGAGCATGCCAGCACTGAGCCGGAGGCTGGGTCTACCACATGGTGTCACCTGAGCAAGTCACTACTGTCTCTGGGCCTCAGCCTCCTCACCTTCAGAAGATGAGGTTAGGCCAATTAGCCCTGGCTTCACTTGAGAATCTCACAGGCAGCTTTAACAATACAACCCAAAGCGGGGCGGGGGACCGTCACTGAACACAGGAAATGGAAGAGAACCAACAACCAAACACGGTGACTGGGTCTTATGTGGATCCTGAGTCAACCAAGCAACTGTAAAAAGGTGGCCTGGGAGATTTGGGCATGCACTGGGCACTAGAGAACATTGAGGGTTTGCTGAGAATTTTGTTAGGCATGGAAATGGCATGATGATGATGCTAAAAACAAGTCTGTCAGCTTGAGATAGTCAGATGAATGGACAGAGTTTCTGAGATCTGCTATTAAATTATTTAGGGGAAAAAAGTGTGTGTTGCGGGAGCACAAGGAAAAAGTCAGCAAGATGATAATTTTTGAGGTTGGGTGTAAAGGTCTGGAAACACCTGGCGAATTTGTATAACTCCCAATGCTGTGTGCCACCCCTGAGATTCTAATAGAATTGGTCAATTGTGCAGCTTGGTCATCAACATTTCTTTAGGCACCCCTGGAGATTGTAATGTATAGCAAAGTTTGAGAAGTGCTGGTGTGAGGTGCATGGGAACCTATTATGATTCTTTATATCTAAGTGGAGGGTTGACATTTTTACAATAAAAAGTTAAAATAATACTGGAGTAAAGCTCCGTCCTTGGTAATTGTAAAAGTCCTCCAGGCGAATCTAATGTGAGGATCCCAGGGTGGAAGGTGTTAAGCCTATAATATTCCTCTATTATAAGAACAAGCTGAGGCACTCCCACCCCTCTTGCTGGGAAGGATTAAGCCTGGGTGGTTTAGAAAGGGAAAGAGCAATTGAGAGAAGAGAAACTAGCAAATCTCATTATTTCTAGGGTCAGCTCTGACCACCCTGTAAGTCTAATGAGTGATTCTCTTTCAGGTGGGGTCTTTCTAGGACGCACCTCTCACTAGCTACCAGTAACCCCTAGGGAAAGCCCAGTCTCCTGGCTTGATATACTAGCCCCTTTGGGGCCTGCTGATCTCTCTGTGGTTTTCTCTCATCATCTCTTAATCAACACATATTCATTGATTGTCCATAAATTATGGCTCTCCTGGAGCTTAGAGTCTAGAGGGGCTGTGCTTCAAGCAAGTAATTAGTGTTCTATTACCAAAGAAGCAGAGGGAGCTGTCATGCTGATAACCGAGGGTCACAGCCCTCACCTTTTAATTTTAATTTTATTTATTTATTTATTTATTTATTTATTTATTTAGAGATGGAGTCTCGCACTGTCACCCAGGCTGGAGTGCAGTGGCACAATCTCAGCTCACTACAACCTCCGCCTCCCAGGTTCAAGGCGTTCTCCTGTCTCAGCCTCCTGAGTGGCTAGGATTACAGGTGCATACCACCATGCTCGGCTAATTTTTTTGTATTTTTAGTAGAGGCAGAATTTCACTATGAGCTGGTCTTGAGCTCCTGACCTCATGATCCATCTGCCTCAGCCTCCCAAAGTGCTGGGATTACAGGCGTGAGCCACCGTGCCCGGCCCCTTGCCTTTTTTTTTTTTTTTTTTAAATCAAGTATTCGTACCTCGAAGTGGCCTATGGAACACAGATTAGAAAATACCAAGCAGGATCAGCTGCATAATTTGTGAGGCCCAGGGCAAAATGGAAACGCGGGGCCTCCCGCTCCTATGTTATTAAGACTTTCAAGATGAAAACGCTAGAGCATTAAACCAAGCATGAGGCACCCTTGGGGGCATCGGTCCCTTGGCACCTGCACAGAGGGCATGTCCTCGTAGTCACCCCGGTGCTGAGTTACAGGCCCTGGACATGCTTCATTCAGCCCCACCTTCCAAGCCACCTGTGAGGGGCAGGATGGCTAGGACAATAAACTGCAAACACTGAAGCTCACGGGCACATAGTCTCTCTCTATTTGTGGTGTAACAAATCTTGTTTAAGGTAACTGGGTTAATGTCTAGGGCTTACAGGGCGGGGAGGTGGGGAGGAGGAGGGACAGAGACTCTCCTGTTTCTATATGTTATGATGGGATTTAACCTGAAATTGAACCTTTCCTCAAACACAAGGCACAAACCTGCCCCACCCCATCATCCTCCCAGAGGCACTATGAATGTATAAAGAAAGGCGATGCTAAGAAACACGCTGCAGGGGAGGCTGGCACATTCTGCTCTTTAGCTAACGGCAGAGGCCCACAGGTCCGCACACATCAGACCATGGCTCTCTGTGGTCTGTCTTTGCCATTACTTTCCCCAGGCTGTTTCCCATGCGCTCACGGAGGGTGACTGAAGATGCCACCCCGAGTGCACCCTCAGCCTCGCTGGACACTTACGGCTCGCATTCTCCAGCCGGACCAGGCAGTTGAGGAAGTCATCGAAGTCCATCTGGAGCTCCTCATCCGCATACCTGAGCACGATCAGCTGTAGGAGGTGGCTGCTCAGCTGAAAGCCTGTGGAGATGAAGGAGGAGACCCAGGACCCGCTGTATCCGAGCCCCGAGGTGAGTCTGCACCTTTGAGGGAGCTCCCAGGCAGCCGAGGAGAGGCCTCAGAAGGGGGAGCCACTGTTTCACTCCTCAAAGCTGGGGTCCCCACACCCAGTGGGACTGCTGTCCTTGGTGTGAATGCAGTGTGAAAGCGTGAAGCTGCAGTGCAGGGGCGAGTGTGCGGGGGACTCTCAGGCATGCTTTTTGTGTTTAATGGCTTCCGAGTTTAGTGAGTTCATGATCTTAGTTTTGACACCCATGTCACCCATAGGGTCTGGCTGACTTTACAGGAAGCTTCGTTTGGGGGAACTTAACACTGGTGGTGTCTGAGCCCCACACTCATTCCTACACCAGCCTCCCCTCGTGTTCTATGTCTCAGGTCACTTCCAGCTGTGGCTCTAGAACGTTTCTCAGAGGGGATGCTGCTGCCCACGGTGAATGACACTGTGTGAGGGGCCCATTCCTACACACCCACGATGGGGGAAGAACGCCAGGCTACGGCCAGGAGGCCTGGATCTGAGCCCTGGCACTGCTCCAGCCATGGCATACGGGTTCAGTTCTCTGGGCTTTGGTTTCCTCATTGTCAAGTGAGGGGTTTAGACAAAGTGAAGTTCTTTCTAGATCCAATATTTAGTGCTTCTATTTTTTTTTTTTTTTTTTTTGAGATGGAATTTTGCTTTTGTTTCCCAGGCTGGAGTGCAGTGGCGTGATCTCGGCTCACTGCAACTTCCGCCTTCCAATTTCAAGCGATTCTCCTGCCTCAGTCTCCTGAGTAGCTGGGACTACAGGCGCCCACTACCATACCTGGCTAATTTTTGTATTTTTAGCAGAGACAGGATTTCACCATGTTGGACAGGCTGGTCTCAAACTCCTGACCTCGTGATCCACCCGCCTCGGCCTCCCAAAGTGCTAGGATTACAGGCGTGAGCCACCACACCTGGCCAGTGCTTTGATTTCTCATCATTGCCCCTAGAGGTGATTTCTTTCCCCCTTTCATTTTGGTCTACATGTTCGCTTTCTAGGAGGTGTTCACAGGATTGTTCAGAAATCCACCCGGAGTCTTTCTGCTTCTTTGTAATTCCAGCGGAGGAGCAGGCGGGTCAGGCGCAGAGCGCAGAGTCTCTGGAGCCTGCACGGCAGTGCTGGCAGCCGGCCTTGGCCGGAATCCTGGTGTGTGGGGCTAGAGCAGGGGGATGAGGGGCGATCCCCCCTACACCACGTCAGGGTAGGAAAGACATAGCCATACCCCTCCTCTCTGAGCGCTCCCTTTGTCCCCTGCTCAGTTCCTCCTCCTACCCTGGAAACGGAGTCACCACCCCCTAAGAAAATCAGGTGCCCTTCTCAGCCTGGCACTTTGCTCATTTGTAAATCATCTGATTTTCTTCTCCCTGACATAGGACCTGAGATGGTCCTGGCCGTGTATACTTCATCCTTTTATCAGGCCTGAGCCTGGACATGTTTCCAGATTTTGCTTTCCCTGGGAGGGAACCCACTTTAAAAGGTTCAGGAGGCCCCTGTCTGTGAGGTGTGCTTGGTGAGCAGCACAGGCGGCCTGGCGGGCGGGAGGTCTGCAGAGCACCCATGGAAACTACGGTTGTGTGTGCAGGACATGGGACCACACAGAGGCCGACGGCCATCCAGCACCAGACAAGGGTGGGAAACGCCACCTGGAGCCCAGCCTTCGGGAAAGGGAGCAGGGTGTAAACTATGATGCAGTCATTGGTTTGGATTCAGAGTCTGCTGCTGATAAAGCCCGGGACAGGGTCACAGGTGGCAGAGGGGCGTGCCGCCCACAAATCATGCACGCTGCATGCTCTGTCTCATCCACGATAACAACCATCTGAGAGCAGAAATGAGACATTTGGAATCACTGCAGCTTGCCACCAAACAGCTATGTGTTAAGTACTGGGCCAGAAAACACAGTCAGAGGCTATGAGGCCTCCAGAGGGCAGGCCAAGTTCAGTTTTAGCAGACACATTTAAAAAGTTTCTACCAGTGTTCACAGCAGTTTAAAATGAGGGCCCTGGTGTCGGCAAGTGAATCTTGGGTCTGAACCCTGGTGCTGCCACTCCAAGGGCCATGACCTTAAGAAGCACCAACTGGGCTCAGAGGCCCACCTCCTGGGCAGCAGAGAGAAGACCTGCCATCTGCTCAGGTTGCCCATGGGCAGTTCCTGGCATGCAGTCAGCCACCTGCATTCCAGTCTTTTCTTTACCTGCAGCTTTCAGTGCAGTCCGCAGTTCATAGGTAGACATGGTGCCGGACTTGTCAGCATCAAACCGAAGGAAAAGGTTCTAAAGGGTGGAGAGCAGAGGCATTGAGGAGGAGCGCACCTGAAAGGCATTGCCGATGGCAGCAAGTGGGTGACAGCCAGCCCGGGGGAGCTACCCTCCAGGGGCTGCAGAGGCCACGGTTGGACTGGGCCTTCCAAAAGAAGTGGGTCTCCCTTTTGTCTTCCTTTTCATCTTGGGTGGAAACACGGTGGTACTCCCATAAGCATCGGAATAGCATGATGCTGTTTTCCCTTCTCCCCTGTCTGAATACAACTCCTCTAGCCTGCAGTCTGCTGCACCTTTTTAAATCCCCTCCACCCTAGGCGCACAGGTTCCCCTAGAGGCCAAGCCCTGCTCCAGGTTACATACAATCCACTGCTTCAGCTTGTCCCAGAAGACTTTGAATTCATCAAACTCCAGCTTCCCATTCCCGCTGGTCTGTGCCGTGTGGGTTAAGGGAGACGTGAGCAGCGTTTCAGCCTGAGCCTCCTCGTGGGACCTCAGCTCTAGGACTGCAGACGGGGAGGGCTGATGGGCTGGCCTGGGTGACACAGGTTTGGGGCTCTGGGGAAGTGGTTTTAATGGTTAAACCACAAATCTCTGAAGAGGGGAAACGGCAGAGGTGGGATGGGGGTGCTCCCAGAAAGTTCACAAAAACCGAATTCCGTTCCCTTAGACGGGATCCCAAAGTGGCAAGAAGACCCCCAAGTTCCTTCAAAAGCTTCCCACCCCTGCCCCTGGGCAGGCTTGTGCATCTTGATTCTGATCCAATTTCAGCTTCGGGGTCCCCCAGCTTTGGGTTATTTTCTGCGAAGAAGACTATTCTACTGGCTAAGGATGTCATGTTCTTGGAGAGTCTGAACTATTAAAGATTACTCTACTGTGCTTAAAGCCCGGATCCATGTCTATTTCTGTTCAAATATTTGGAAGGATACATCCATCAGGGAAATGATGTTTTTACAGGAGATCAGGCTTAGCTTCTTGAATTTGATGTCTTTTTCTGAAATTGCACATGAAAGCTGAATTTGGTTGACTCCAATAAGATAAACCTATGTACCCATTTGCTGAAAGCCCAATAATGTGGCTAAAGCCGGGGCTGCTGGAGGCTGTGATGTGGCTACTGTCTTATGATGCTGGTGGGAGTAGAAGTTAACATGACCTTTCAGAAGGAAAATTGGCAAAATGTGAAAAAAGCAATAAAAGTGGGAATACGCCTTCATCCATTTATTCTAGTTCTAAGAATCCCGAGCAAAGAATTACATATGAAGATTTTTGTCATCACATTATTTATAGTGGCAAAAATTTGGAAGTGAAATAATGACCAATAGAAAGGCATGGTCAATACTTTAGGCTATGTCTATGTAATGGAGTATTATACGACCCTGAGGAATCATGTTTTTGCAGACTATTTAATGGCAGGATTTAACTTTGTTGGAGAAATTTGTACTCCCATACTACTGCTGGTGAAAATGTGAAATAGTCACTTTAGAAAAACAGTTGGATAGTTTTTAAAAACATTAAACACAGAATTAAACAATCCTCTTAACTAAACATATAGTTAAGAGGATGGTTACGCCACCATGTAACCATAGACTGTGGCATGGTGATGGAACCATCCTCATAACTATATACCCAAGAGAAGTGAAAACACATGCCCACCCAAAAAACTTGTACAGGAATGTTTACAGTTGCATTATTCATAATGACCAAAAACTGGCAACAACCCACATGGCCACCAATAGATGAATGAATAAACAGAACAGGGCCCATCCATACGATGCGATGTTATTTGGCTATAAGAAGGAATGAGGCATTGATACATGGATGGACTTCGAAAACATCATGCCATGTGAAAAAAGTCAGTCAGAAAGGACCACATATCGTATGATTCATTTTTTTTCTCCCTGAGACGGAGTATTGCTCTGTTGCCCAGCCTGGAGCGCAATGGCGTGATCTTGGCTCACTGTAACCTCCACTTCCCAGGTTTAAGCAGTTCTCCTGCCACAGCCTCCCAAGTAGCTGGGATTATAGGTGCCTGCCACCATGCCTGGCTATTTTTTTTTTTTTTATTTTTATTATTAGTAGAGACGGGGTTTCATCATGTTCACCAGGCTGGTCTTGAACTCCTGGCCTCAGGTGATCCACCTGTCTCGGCCTCCCAAAGTGCTGGGATTACAGGTGTGAGCCACTGCTCTCAGCCTATGATTCCTTTTATATGAAATATTCAGAATATGTAAATCGAATCTATAGAGAAAGAAAGTAGATGAGTGGTTGCCTGGGGCTGGGGGAAATGGGTACAGGGCTAACACTGTTAACAGGTAAAGGGTTTCTTGTTGGAGTGATGAAACGTTCTAACATTGTATGTCTACGCATGTGACACATATGCACATACATGCAGATACACATATGTTAAGAGTGGTTATTTATGGTGGCGAGATCATTTGTGATTATCTTTGTCATTAGGCTTTTCTGCATTTTTAAGAATTTTCTACTATAAACCTGCATCATTTCTGGAATCAGGAAACAATGAAAGCTATTTTAAAAGTTGGCTGGGAGGAGCAGGGAGCCTGGGGGGTTGGGGGGGACTCAGGCAGTGTAGTTGCTGGTCCCTCCATAGGCGCCCTGGGACCCCGATGTGGGCAGCACTTACTCTTTCGCAGCACAGCATTTAAAACATACTCAAGTTCCTCTGCAGTCACCTCCATGTCCTGTTGAAGTGGAGACAATTGCTTTTTATAGCCCTCAGCACCTTCTTTTTTAGTTTTTTTTTTGTTTTAAATCAGTTCTGAGCTTGATTTGGCTCAAGTGACAGGCCAGCCTTCAGGACCCTGCTCTGGGCAGATGTACCTATCTCCTGTGTGGCTGCAACTACATGTCTCATATGTCACATGTTTTAGGGACATGCCAGCCCAACTAGGAGAGAGCCTAACTTGAGAGATGTCTCAATCCAGGAAAGCACCTGGAAAGCTGGGCAGGGCAAGGCAGTGGTTTCCCAACTTCCCTGAGGGTCAGAACCGCTCCTAGAATTGTCCTAAGCTCCTCAGATGGTTCCTATGTTGGAGGTAGTTTGGGAAGGCCAGATTGAGTCTTCCTCTGCACCGTAGAACCACCTGGAGAGCTTTAAAACAGTCCCACATCTGGGGCTTACCCCAGGGACTCTTGAAATCAGAGGACCTGGGAACATGGTCCTATTTTTAAGACCTAGGGGTTGATTTAGAATTAAGAATAAGGGTGAATGATTTAGAATTAAGAATAAAGGTGAATTTCAGAATCATGGATCTAAGGTGCTCCAGGAAATCTCGGCAGCCCCCATCCCGGAAGCTGGTTAGAAATGGAGAGTCTCAGGTTTTTTTTTTTGATACAGGGTCTTGCTCAGTCCTCCAGATTGCAGTACAGTGCTGTGACCACAGCTGACTGCAATCTCAATTTCCCATGCTCAAGCAATCCTCCTACCTCAGCCTCCCAAGTAGCTGGGACTATAGGCAGGCACCACCATGCTGGGCTGATTATTTTTGCAGAAATGGGCTCTCCCTATGTTGCCCAGGCTGCTCTTGACCTATTGATGAGGAATCTGTGTTTTTTTCCCAGGATGCCCAGGTCACTTTACACACATGCATGTTTGAGTAGCACTGACACAGACCTCATTTTGGTCAGGGTTTTGCACTAGCCATGTGGAATGCTGTGGGGTGCTTCTAACACATGTTTGCCCTGAAGCCTCTGGGCCTGGGGAATGGGGATTTGGGATGTTTGGTGTTGGTGAGAAAATACTGCACCAGCCAGGCCTCCACTGAAAGAGGAGGAAAGAGAAATGGAGCCACGTGCCCAAGTTATCCAACTACTTGGAAGAAAAGCAGGACATGAGTTGAGGAGGGCTGAACCCTAGAGGTACTTTTTTGGTTGTTAATCAAGGTCGACTGAAACTCCTGCAGCATTCCCCGCTTCCCTCACAAACCCTGGATCTCCATCTGACAACTCCTGTCCCTCCCGCATTCACTCCTCTGAGCCTGTCAGGCGGGGTCTGACCCAGCATGCTCCAGATAGTGCCTGGAGCAGGGAGGTCACCACTGCCTTTGCCCCTCACCATGCTCTGTCCCGCCCAGGGCTGCGCTCAGCCACCTTCCTGCTGTACTTTAAGCAGTCACATGAGACACCCCTTTTCTCTATGCCATCCTGTTGTCCCCTAATCTCCCTGCCTTGCCTATTTATTGCAGTGCCTAATATACTACCATTAGACAGCACCTAGGTTTAGATATCACCACTCCAGGTGACCCCTTTCATAATTCAGGAACCCCAGTTGAGTGAAACACAGGAAGCTAATAGAGTCATTAGCATTTTGACATGAATTAGTTCATCTGCTCATTTTATTTATGGCTCCAAGGGAGCACCTGTGGGGCAGTTTCTAGAAAGACTTCCCTCCGCCATGCCTAGCAGGTGGAGGAAGAGCCTGGATCTGTGTGAGGCTCCATCCAGGGTCCCCAAAAAAGAAGCTGAACAGTGGAAAGGACTGGGATAGGGTAGGGGACAGGAAGTTGCAATTGAATAGGAACCTCCTTGAACATGATCCCCTTTACTACAGCAGACAGAGTATTCTAATGGCAGTGATTTTCAGGCAGAGTTCAAAGGAGCCACCTCTTCAAGCCTGGCTCTAGCCTCCCAAAGAAAGCACCTGGGGCCCGGTGTGGTAGCTCATGCCTGTAATCCCAGCACTTTGAGAGGCTGAGGCCAGAGGATTGCTTGAGGCTAGGAGTTTGAGACCAGCCTGAGTGACATAGTGAGACTCTTTTTCTTTTTTTTTTTTTAATCAGCCAAGCATGATGGCATGTGCCTATAATCCCGGCTACTCAGGAAGCTGAGGCGATAGGATCTCTTGAGCCCATGAGTTTGAGACTGCAGTGATTTAGGCTTATAGCACTGCACTCCAGCCAGGACAACAGAGTGATACCCTGTCTAAAACAAAACATAACTAAAAAACAAAGTGTCTGGGTCCATTCTGAGCTCCTTTGGGCTCACTAGCCCCATCCACAGCCGCAGACTGTGTAAGCCGCAGACTGTGTAAGTTGTAAACAGGGTGGTCTTTGGGCCTTCCGTGATCAGTGCTGGTCTTTGCAATAAGCTCCATCATGCCTCGGGACGATGTTGCTGACCAACCCCACAACTGCAACCGTTTGCTGGAAAGCCAGGCCCAGGCCCTCAGCCTAGTGGGGAGATGGAAGCGGGGCGTGTCCTACCTCACCAGCGACTTGTTCAAACAGAGCTCGAAACCGCAGCTCCTCCTCTGTCTCCTGGTCAGGCGGAGTTGGCTTTGGGGGCTAAAAAATAGCCGAAGAAACTTGCACAAAATGATCCACAAAAAGGAAACATGACAAAAATAGCAGGAAAGAAACCAGGAGCCTCTGTGCCCAGCCCCATGTCACTCTCCTGATGCGGTGTGCACAAGCTGTGTCCTGTAGCGTGAGGAACATTTTCTCATGAAGGCTCTTTAGAAGGTGAGACTAGAAGGACTCTAGTAGCTGGACCTGTGGTGCCCTTTTGCCTTACAGACGAGGAGGCCAAAGAACCCTGACCCCTGCCTAAGTTAGGTCCTGGCCACTGGATTTTCATGCTTCCTGCACTTCCTCTAGCTTACCTCTTACCACCCTGGACTGCAATGACTCACTTCATCATCTGTTTTGATAGCTGGTAAAATCACTGAAGGCAAGAGTCTGTTTCTAGCACTGAGCTCTGGGCTTGGTATATAGAAAGAGCTCAGTAAATGTTTTGGGTGGTTTTTGGTTTCTTTGGTTTTTTAGCACCATTAATAAGCTGTGCCCCAGCATGGAGAAGCAAATTCCCTCCTAAAAGCAGATCTCTGCTGCCCCTGGACGTGTCAGACCGTTTCCAGCTATAGCATCTCAGCGCCTCTGGAGAGTCCTCTAGCCCTTGGATGAGGGTAAAACCACCCCCACGGCTCCCCCTCCACACACACATAATGTAGGGGAGATGTAATGTGTTCCCCTGAGTCCACAGTAAAAAACATCTCCCTGCCTCTCTGGTTTTCTTTTCACTGATGAGTTTTCTTAAAATACAATTAAAAGATAATCTACCCCCTTCAGAAGTGGCAGCTTCCTCTCAGGTGCAGTTGGTAGTGTGAAAGTTATTCAACAATCAAAATGAAGTCACTAATGTTAAGAAAACCCTGACAAGTAGAGCTTGGGAAGGCCAGAAGGTCCTCATGCTTATTTGCCTGATAACAAAAGTATCACTAAAGGCTGCAAAAACCACAACCTTTCACAGAGCCCTTGCAACCATACACAGAAATACTTCTACCTCTGCGTAGCAACTGCCTGTCCAACATCAGCCTGGCCTCACCTTTGTTATTGATCTTTGTAGCCAAGGATAATTATTTCAAAACAATTATGTAATCATTCTCATTTTTTTCTTTAAAAACCTTTGTCCTCTTTTACCTCCCCAAATATGTGCATAGTTTACTGTGGCATGTATATTCCCATGGCAGTGCTTTATCCCCAAATAAATAGCTTTTCTTTTAGAGAGTGTCTCTGTGTTTGTTATTTCGGTTGACAGTAGCACAGAGGAAGACATTGAACACCCACCTCACTTCCATGCCAGGTCCTTGTGTACTAGAGGAGCACAGACTAGAAGACACACATCTTGGTCTCCAGGAGGTTAGAATCATAGATGCTTACTTGATCACATATAACCATTCCCAGAACCGCAGAGTTTTACATGACTCTGTGATTAGAAGGAAGGTTTCCAGAACCATCACCTGAATCCTATACTCCATAGCAACATCAGAAGACTCACCTCAGGAAGGTCAATGTCTACATTTCCATCCATATCCCTGTATGGGCAGAAAAACACACAGCCTCAATTGTGGATTAACTTCTCATTGGGATCTGCAGAGGTGAAGAGTCCAGAGCTGTTGGAAGGTTCTGTCCCATTGAATCCCTTATTGTTCAGTGCTGTTTACATTTCACAGAGTTTGCAGACCCCATACATTGACACCCCCACCCTTAGTCATTCAGCCCTTGCTCAGAATGCAAATAAGAGGGACAGCCATTGTGTTAGGCCATTCTTGCATGGCTATAAAGAAATAGCAGAGACTAGGTAATTTATAAAGAAAAGAGATTTGATTGGCTCACGGTTCTGCAGGCTTTACATGGAGCACAGTGCTGGCATCTGCTCTGCTTCTCAGGAGGTCTCAGGAAACTTACAATTATCACAGAAGGTGAAGGGGTAGGGGAGTTGCCACACACCCTTAAACAACCAGATCTCATGCAAACTCACTATTGTGAAGACAGCACCAAGCCAGGAGAGATCTGCCCCCATGACCCAAACACCTCCCATCAAGCCCCACCTCCAACACTGGGGATTACAATTCAACATCAGATTTGGTGGGGACACATATTCAAACTGTATCATTCTGCCGTGGCTCCTCAAATCTCATGTCCTTCTCACACTGCAAAATATAATCATGCCTTCCCAATAATCACCCAAAGTCTTAAGTCATTCCAGCATTAACTCAAAAGTCCAAAGTCCAAAGTTTCACCTGAGATAAGGCAAGTCCCATTGCCTATGAGTCTGTCAAATCAAAATCAAGTTCCAAGATATGCAAACTCCATTTTATACTTCCAAAATACTATGGGAGTATAAGCATTGGGTAAACATTCCCCTTCCAAAAGGCCAAAAGAAAGGGGCTACAGGCCCCATGCAAGTTTGAAATCCCACAGGGCAGTCATTAAATCTTAAAGCTCCAAAATGATCTCCTTTGACTCCATGCCCCACATCCAGGGAACACTGGTACAAAGGGTGGGATCCCAAGGCCTTGGGGAGCTCTGTCCCCGTAACTTTGGCTGCTGTCATGGGTTGTTGAGTGCCTGTAGCTTTTCCAGGCTCAAGGTGCAAGCTGCCAGTGGATCCACCATTCTTGGGTCTGGAGGATGATGGCCACCTTCCCAGAGTTCTGCTAAGCAGTACCCCAGTGGGGACTCTGTGCGAGGCCTCAAATCTCACATTTCCCCATCTGCATTGCCCTAGTAGAAGTTCTCTATGAGGGTTCTGTCCCTGCAGCAGGCTTTTGCCTGGGCATCCAGGCTTTTCCATACATCCTCTGAAATCTAGGTGGAGGCTGCTAAGCCTCGTTCAGTCTTGTACTTTGTGTGCCTGCAGGCTTAACACCATATGGAAGCTGCCAAGGCTTATGGCTTGCACCCTTGCACCTTCTGAAGCAGTAGCCCAAACTGTATCTGGTGCCTTTGAGCAGAGACTAGAGCTGGAGCAGCTAGGATGCAGGTAACAGTGTCCTGAAGCTGCATAGGGCAGTGCGGCCCTAGGCCTGGCCCATGAAGCCATTTTTTTCCTTGGCCTGCGATGGGAGGGACTGCTGCTGCAAAGTTCTCTAAAATGCCTTTGAGGCCTTTTCCCCCGTTGTCTTGGTTATAGCACTTGGCTCCTTTTTTGTTATGTAAATATCTCTAGCAAGTGGTTGTTCCACAGCCTGCTTGAATTCCTCTCTCGAAAAAGCTTTTGGGCCGGGCGCGGTGGCTCAAGCCTGTAATCCCAGCACTTTGGGAGGCCGAGATGGGCGGATCACGAGGTCAGGAGATCGAGACCATCCTGGCGAACACAGTGAAACCCCGTCTCTACTAAGAAATACAAAAAATAGCCGGGCGAGATGGCGGGCGCCTGTAGTCCCAGCTACTCGGGAGGCTGAGGCCGGAGAATGGCGTGAACCCGGGAGGCGGAGCCTGCAGTGAGCTGAGATCCGGCCACTGCACTCCAGCCTGGGCTACAGAGCGAGACTCCGTCTCAAAAAAAAAAAAAAAAAAAAAAAAAAAAAAAAAAAAAAAAAAAAAAAAGAAAAAGCTTTTTCTTTCTCTGCTATATAGCCAGGCTGCAAATTTTCCAAACTTTTATGCTCCACTTCCCTTTTAAATATACACATTCCAACTTTAAGTCATATCTTTGCTCCCACATCTCAGTATAGGTTGTTAGAAGCAGCCAGGTCACATCCTGAATGCTTTGCTGCTTTGAAATTTCTTCTTCCAGATACCCTAAATCATCACTATGAAGTTCAAACTTCCACAGATCCCTAGGGCATGGACACAATTCAGCCAAGATGTTTACTAAGGCATAACACACATAACCTTTGCTTCAGTTACCAATAAGTTCCTCATTTCCATCTGAGACCTCGGCAGCCTGAACTTCACTGTTCATATCACTATCAACGGTTTGGCCATAACAATTTAACCAGCCTCTAAGAAGTTCCAAACTTTTCCTCATCTTCCTGTCTTCTTTTGAGGCCTTCAAACTCTTCCAAATCTTCAAACTCTTCAAACTCTTCAAACTCTGCCTGTTATCTAGTTCCAAAGTCACTTCCACATTTTCAGTTATCTTTTAAACAATGCCCCACTCCTCTGTACCAATTTTCTGTATTAGGCTGTTCTTGTACTGCTATAAAGAAATACCTAAGACTGAGTAATTTACAAAGAAAAGAGGTTCAATTGGCTCACAATTCTGCAGGCTTTACAAGGAAGCATGGTATATTCCCTAGAAGTTAACTTGACTCCTTGATTTCTAGGGAGGCCTAGGAAGCTTACAACCATGGCAGAAGGGGGAAGAGTCACATCACATGGCAAAAGCAGGAGCAGGGGTGGGGCAGGTCCCACATACTATCAACCACATCTCACAAGCATTCACTCAGTATCATGAGGATAGCACCAAGCCATGAGGGATCTGCATCCATGACCCAAACATCTCTCACCAGGCACCACCGCCAACACTGGGGATTACAGTTCAACTTCAGATTTGATGGGGACACATATTCAAACTATATCAGCCATCACTAAGAACTTGTGAATTCTGGGTTTATGGAACTAAAAGAAGTTAAGCCAGCAGTCACTCCCTATTTCTTTGATGAACTTTAACAAAGGCAATGGATAAAGTGTTTTGTAGAATAGTAGCACCTCCAATGACCCATAAACAGTGCAGTTGCATTACACATTCACTCTCCATGAACTCTGCATCTTCAAGGAGGATGCATATCTGTTGGAGACCATTCAGCCTACTGAGTGAGAGGCATTGGGGAGGGGGTGCATTTTAAAAGATTACAAAGTTGAATCAGAACCAAAAAGACCACCTTTTTTTGTTTGTTTTTTTTTTTTTGAGACAGAGTCTCACTCTGTGGCCCAGGTAGGAGTAAAATGGCACTATCTCAGCTCACTGCAACCTCTGCCTCCTGGGTTTTAAGTGATTCTCTTGCCTCAGCCTCCCAAGTAGCTGGGATTACAGGCATGTGCCACCATGCCCAGCTAATTTTGTATTTTTAGTAGATATAGGGTTTCTCCATGTTGGCCAGGCTGGTCTCAAACTCCTGACCTCAGGTGATCCTCCTGCCTTGGCCTCCCATAGTGCTAGGATTACAGGCATGAGTCACCATGCCCAGCCTAAAGACCACCTTTTGAAGCTGCATCCCTAACTCCTGCCTCTCCTCACAGATGTAAATTCCTGATTCCACTGGTGGGGTTGGGGAGGGATGGGTGTCTCTGTGCTTATGTTAGGGAAAAAGAGGAAAAATGATGCAATCATGTTTTTTTGCTATTCACATATTTAGGGGGACTTGTAGTATTTGGATAATAGTAATATTAACAGGAGGAGCAGGCTTCAGCTTTTGATGATGCTAAAAACATTTGGAGGAATACAGTCTTATAGATTAAAACTTGAAGCACTCTCAAAGAAAAACTCATACAAAATCAAAATCAAAGGGAATACAAATAAATATTAATGTTGAATGAGGGTAGTCCTCCCTTTCCTCCTCATCCCCTGCGCATACATGACATAACACTTTTAGAACTTTTGTTTGTTTAATCAGGAGCCTGTCTGAGAGCTAAACCAATGCACACAGAGCTCAGTGTGAATTTTTGTTACCAAGTTACAGAGCTGATTCTTATACTCAGTATCATAGCAGACTAAAATATCTTGTTCAGAGCAAGATTGAGTATGGAGGTTTTTTTTTGCCATGTACAAGTCACCTGATGCATGCCAGTGACTCTGAGCTCACCCCACTAATGGGATAGAGAACAAGAGGCATGGCATTGGCATAACTTGGGTCTCTCTTGTTCTTGCCACCCGTAAGAGATGTCAATCTGCATGGATCTCATACAGGGTACTTTTGTGTGAACAGATACTAGGATACTCATCCCCACCTTGTACTAGTATCTGAGAGAAGGCTGGAGAAAAATTATCCGGTAGAGTGTTTAAAAATTTAAGACTTTTCAGCATCTATTTAGCCAAGAGAAAGAACCATGCCTTTTGTAATCAGCTTGAGAAACCCCACCAGACTTTGTAATTGAGTCTTCTCAATGCATGCCACCAATCTAATTCTATCTCACTAAACGAAAGATGAAACTAGAGTGAGTCATGTATTCACAGCTGTCTCTCTTGTTAACTCTGTGCAGATTGACTTTTTGTTGGAGACTTATCTAGCTTAAATACAGAATTAGCAGATTTTAGCATTCTCCGTAATCTTTAGAATATCGTCATTGGGAAAAGAAATGGATTCCTCTATCTTGAACCATTTTTCCCCCTGTGCCACAGAGCAACCACGGTGAATGGGCAGTAAAGGGAAACATTTTCCACAGAAGTAACTGATATAAAATAATTTCGCTAAGACACTGTGAGGAAGATGCGGTGGAATATTGGGTATGTAAAATGAGAGGCAGATTTGCCAACATTTATTTGAATTGGAGGTGAAAGAACATGTCATTCTTGAAATTTGCAGTAGCCACTGCCTTCATCATGCCCAGAAATGTCTAGCATCCCTGCATGGGGCTCTTACCCCAGAAGCTTCTTGGTAATAGGGTCTGAAATATGAAGGGCTCCACCCAAGAGTGTCCCGTGAGCATGACTCTGGGACCAGTAGAAAAGAGCAACTTTTCAATGGTTTGCTTGAGGGAGGGAGGAGCAGAGCTAGAAGGAATATGTGCCTTGCCTTGCAGATGAGTTAACAAAGTGTCCTGCAGCCTGGCGTAGTGGCTCACTCCTGTAATCCCAGCACTTTGGGAGGCCGAGGCGGGTGGATCATCTGAGGTCAGGAGTTCGAGACCAGCCTGGCCAACATGGTGAAACCCCATCTCTACTAACAATACAAAAAACATTAGCCGGGAGTGGTGGCAGGTGCCTGTAATCCCAGCTACTCTGGAGACTGAGGCAGGAGAATTGCTTGAACCTGGTAGGCGGAGGTTGCAGTGAGCTGAGATCACACCATTGCACTACAGCCTGGGTAACAAGAGTGAAACTTCATCTAAAAAAATTAATAATAAATAATAGAAAAGAAAGAAACTGTCCTGCGTTGTTTCTCAGGTACACATGGAAAACAGAAGAATGGAGTCTTGGCTCCAGCAGTTCCCGGATGACTTCTGTGTGAATAAACTACTAAAAGAAGTGGGATTCTGGAAGCCGTTCCTCTGACTCACCGGGTAATGGCTTTTTTCTCTGAAAAGATTCTCAGACAGAAATCAGCTTCCTGGTGGGGCTCAAAAGTGCTGGGAATCAGGATGTACTCCCCAGGGGGTAGCTTGAACCGGTCGGAGACTTCTCTCAGGTTGATGAACGTCTTGCTTCTGGCCCGAGAAGCGTGGTATCTGAAGAAGTCTTTGTTTAGGTGTTCGTCTTTGTCAGGGCACTGCAATGGGCAAGAAAGGGAGGGATTTCCTAGGGAAGTTCCTCTTGGCTTTTCGGACACAGTTCATGGACTCTTGGTTGAGTCTCAGGCGTGAAACCAAGGAGGAGCTGCGAATTTAGAACTCAGATGGAGAACTCTGAAATGCAATGTGGTTCCCACCTACCTCGTAAATGGCATAGCCGATTGTCAGCACATTGGCACCAAATCTCTTGAGTTTCCTTCTATCTTTCTGCATCAGGGCTACAAGGAAACTGCACTCCTCCTGCCCCTCATCTTTCTCAGTCAGAGACAATTTTATTTGTGGATTGGTCCAAAAGGTATCTGTCATTTGGGAGAGGTAGATTATTTTCCCTTTCTTAAAAAAACACCCAAAGACCACACACACACTCACACACACCTATCCACCCTCATTATATATCCTACCAAACATGAGAAAGTAATACCTTCTCTCCCTGTTCAATAAGCCCTCCTACACTACTTCTGATAATCCCTAACGAGAATGCAAAGTATCCTCTCTTTCATTTCCACCTTCTCTTCAACCATTTCCTATGCAGCTTTTTAAGGACATTTTTCTGGGTCTAGTCTGCTAAAGCTTGTTCCATCTTTTTTTTTTTTTTTTTCCACTTAGTATTTCAGAGGAGAGTGCAGTGGACTTCTGGTTGTCTCCCGGCATCTACTTGATAGTGGGCAGTTTGAGTAGGATTGATCTCGATCACGGCTCCAGCATGAATTCTGATTGGTCTACGCTAGTCCCTCTTGCCACCGAAGATTGGACAAAGCCAATCAATGCATAGCATTCACCAGGCAATATTGGTTCAAGGAATTTCCAATTAGAGGGAAATTGAGAACTTTTGTTTGATAACCCCAGGAGCTTTGCTGTTCACGTGAATGAGGGCTCAGGAAGCCCTGGATACTGCTGCCAGTCCTCCTGCGATTATAAAGAAAGCCAGACAGAGAAAGAAGTCAACACAGAAAAGAGGGCAGAACAGTGAATTACAAGCAAATGGAATCAGGGCCCTGATAGAACTGTGCCTGAAGCCCACCCTACTTTTCCTCCGAGCTCTTCAATTATGTAAGATAATAAATCCTTTCTATTGCTAAACTGGCATGAGTCATGCTTTCCATTACTTGGAAAATAACCTAAGTGGTAAAACAAAGGAGTTTCCCCAAACAATTCTTACCCAACTAAATCTTTGCAGCCTTCTTTTCCCAGTCACTTTTGAAATCTTACTATGTTTCAGGCTTTCTCTGAGGACCCGGCCCTTATCCTTTGGTGTCCTGGGTTGGAATGGACACTTGGGAGTGGCAGAGAGAATGACAGGCAGCCTACCTACCCAGGAAATTGCGGCAGCCCCCAGCCGTGGAGCCACGAACCCAACTTCCCTGATGGACCGTCACCTCCCATTTGTGGACCGCATCTTCCTCCAGGGCATCGGGAGTGAGGTTGCAGATCTCCACTTTGTCAAAGTGGGCCTTGAAGTCCTTAAATGCCATCCTGCAACAAAGTGGAGAGAAACGATGCACAGGAGGGTGATGGTGAGGGCATCATCCATTCACTCATTCATTAAATCATTCACTTATTCATTAAATCATCTTGTTCCTGTTCACAAGGAGTGGGGCGACTGTAAAGTGTGGGGAGATGGAAACATTTTTTAAAGTAAAGTAAAGGTTAAAAAGGTAAAAACTGGGGTAAAAATATAGATTTATTGTAGATGTTAAGTGCTACGGAGAAAAATCAAATTGGGTTGAAGGATGGGAGTGTAAGGGTGGGATGCTATTTTAAACAGGGAGGTAAGGGAAGCCCTTACTGATGGGGCACATTCTGAGTGGAGACCTGAACTACCAGGTACTGGGCAGAGCAGCTCTCTGGGGGTCTAGTCAGATGGACAGCAAGGCCCCAAGGCAGAGAGGTGCTTGAGGTGCTCATGGAACACCAGGAAGGCACGAGGCATCCGTAAGGAATAAGATCAAGAGATCACAGTATGTCAAGTAGATATAGGGATTTTGGCTTTGACTCTGAGAAGATGGAGAGCCACTGGAAGGCAGTAAAGGGAGGAGTCACATGCTCCATGGCTGCTGTGTTGAGAACAGACTTTGGGGACACAGGTGGAAGTAGAGAGGCAGCCAGGATGTTAGTGCTGGTGTCCAAGTGAGAGACAAGGGTGGCTTGGTCCAGGCTGGTGGCATGGGAGGTGGGAACAGTGGCCAGATTTGAGACATATTCTGAGGCAAATCTTACAGGATTTGCTAATGGACTGGGTGTGGGGAAGGAGAGAATGAAAGGAATCTGGGTGTGGGGAAGGAGAGAATGAAAGGAATCAGGATGTTTGGTTTGAGTGACTGGAAGGATGGAGATGGGGAAGGCTGTGGTGAGACAGTTTGAGAGAGAAGCTCAGGAGGTCAGGTTTGGGCACGTGAATCTGAGGTGTCTATTACACATTCAAGGGGAGATGTTAAGTGGACCGTTGAGTATGTGACTCTGGAATTCCGGGCAAAGGAGCTGAAGATGGAAACCTGAGAAATAGTGTAAAGATAGTTTTTAAAGTCATGAGACCAGACGAGACGCCTAAAGAGTCAGAATAGACAGCAAGAAGGGGGACCACGGATGGGGCCCTGGGACACCTCAGTGCTAACAGGTTAGGAAGATGAGAGGGGGCCAGGACAGGATGTTGAGAAGGCGCTCAGGTAAGAGGAGGACCACCAGGGCATGTGGTCCCCTGCAATCAAGCACATCAAGGGCTCCTGATGGATCAAAATGATCCAATTGAGCAAAGTGAGAATTGGTGGCCTCCCTGGCAACATCAGGGTCAGTGGGATGGTGGGGCACACTCATAGCTGAGTGGAGTGGAGAGAGTAAGGGAGAAGAGGAACTGGCGGGCTTTGCTATAGAGGAGAGGAGAGAGCTGGTTCGGTCACTTGAGTGGATCAAGGGAGGCTTTCTTTTCTTTGCAGGTAGGAGAAATGATAGTGTTGGAATGCTAAGGTGAATGATTCAGAAGAAGGGGGAATTCATACATAAGGGGAGAGAAGAGAACTGCAGGAGGTACATCCTAGAGCAGGTGAAGGATGGAAAGAAGCTACACAGGGTTCAGAGTCAGGATTCCAGGAGGAAGGGCTCCATGCACAGGGTGCATGATTTAACACCACCCATTACCTCGGGCAGGCTCAGCCCAGGTGTTGGGGCAGCTCCTTCAAGAGGGTCAGGGCAACGGATCACTTACATGGACGCTCTTCTTTGCGGAGCCTCCTGCTGTGAATTTCTGAGTTTCCTCTGCCCAGCTTCTCCCACCTTCTGTACCAGACCTTCCTTCCACTAGCTTGACCTCAGGTAGCCTCTCAAACTCTGGTTTCTACCTCCTGCTCATATGCACTAACTAGTGTGATGATACTAATTCCAGAACTCAGCTTTCTTCCTGCAGTTTTTGCTCCTCTCTTGTAACCCTCTAAGTCAAAGTCCCCTGTACTTCAAAATTCAAAGTTCATCTGTAATTTCTAATTTGACAGCTTGGGAATCTCTCAAGCACCCTGCACACTTCCCACAAATCTGGGGAACTTAAGCCCTCATGGTTCCTGAGACAGAGACGGCTGGCATTCACCAGCACAGGACTAGGGACTGCACCCCACTCCTTCCATTTGGGAGTAGAATGTGAGCAGTGATGCATTTACTTCTGAGTCAAGATTTTTAGAAAGTGAGAGTGTCTTCTTCAATTTTTTATTTTATTCTTCTCTTCTGCTGGCTACATGCAGATGACCATGTGACCTTAGAAGATGGCAGAGCCACACAATAGAATCACTGTATAAACAGAGTCACCCACAGAATATGAACATCCTCCCTGGACTGTCACAATGAGTGAGAAAAAAACTTCACTGTGTTTGAGACTTTATACATCTGGGGCCTATTCACTACTGCAGCTAGTGTTACCTTGAGTCTTCGGTGCCTCGAATTACGGAACTGCCATAACAAAATTCTAAAATATGTTAGCAGTTTGGCAAGAGGGAACATGGAACTGTTGGAGCTGGAAAATGGGGATATCTACATTATGCAGTGGCAAAACATGGGTAAATTTGTTGCATGTTGTTATGGACTGAATGTTTGTGGCCTCCCCTAAATCTGTATGTTGAATCCTAACCCTCAAAGTAATAGTGTTAGCAGATGGGGCCTTTGGAAGGTGACTAGGTTGCGAGGGTGGAGCCCTCATGGATGGGGTTAGTGCCATTGTAAAGGAGGCCCTAGAGAGCCACCTTGCCCTCTTTCTACTGCGTGAGGACACAGTGAGAAGGCTCCATCTGTAAATCAGAAATAGGGCCCTCCCTAGACATCGGTTCTGCCTGTGTCATCATCTTGGACTTCCTGGTATCTAGAACTGTGAGAAATAAATTCCTGTTCTTTATAAGCCACCCAGTCTATGGTATTTTGTTATAGCCACCCAAATAGACTAAGATAACTAAAAATACAGAAGGCAGAACAAATCACTACTGAGGCTGTGTTCTACGGGAAAAGAATGAAAAAGGCTGGAATAGTTATGGTTTTGGGTTGTTGTATTTTAAAAGCTGTTACAAGGAAGAGATGAGTTCAGGCAAGAATTGACTGGTTGGAGCACATGAAAGGGAATAGAGCCAGAAACCAGAAATTATTTCTTGCAGGGTTAGAAGGGCCAACTTCTAGATCCCAAACAGGAAGAAATAAGCCTGAAAAAGATTTTAGAGATGAAGGCCCAACACAAATATTCAATTAAACAAAGAGATTCAGGCCAAGGCAAAGTCCAGAGTAGAAATGTTTCCTTCCCACGTAGATCAATATCTTTAGATGCTTTCAGGGCAGCTGCCTTCAAAGGTACCTCTCACCAAAGTGGGTGTGGAGGGAATGGACCCCGTGAGCAGCAGAGCTGCCTGTCTTCAAATTCACTGTGTAAACCTGGATGACACAGAGCACCAAGGAGGTATGTCAGGCTGGAGACCAGACACTCTTCCTCTGTTGGACTGCAGCAACCCCCTGAAGACTCTTCAACAAACCGAGAGCTGGGGTGAGCCCCCACCAAAACAGGAGGGAGATTAAATTTCCCTCTAATCTGGGTGTATATGAGGGGTCTGAGACAGATGAATTTGATTTGCCAAAAACGGAGAGAGAAGGCTGGGCGAGGTGGCTCATACCTGTAATTCCAGCATTTTGAAAGGTCGAGGTGGGTGGTTTCTCTGAGGTCAGGGGTTCGAGACTAGCCTGGCCAACATGGTGAAACTCCATCTCTACCAAAGACACAAAATGAGTCGGGTGTGGTGGCGCATGCCTGTACTCTCAGCTACTTGGCAGGCTGAGGCAGGAGTATCACTTGAACATGGGAGGGGGAGGTTACAGTGAGATGAGATCGCACCACTGCACTCCAGCCTGGGCAATAAGAGCAAAACTCTGCCTCAAAAAAAAAAAAAAAAAAAAAAAAAAAATGGAGAGACGGAGAGTGAGAGAGAGAGAGAAACATGGTGCTCCTTTCGCCCCTGGGCCATGGGACTTGCTCATATCTGCAGTTAACACAGGAACAAGCACTGTACCAGAATTCGCCATCATCCAGAGCAGTGTGACACAGACGCTTCTGTTCAGCTGGACCAACAGAACGCCACTCCGGAGAACTAGGAGTAAACAAAATTGGTGTTCAGGCAGAGGTCATGAAGAGCAACAACGGCCTTGATGTGGAACCCACAGTGTGTGGTTATGGAGGAAATAAGTCCTGCTCAGTGACTACTCACTGGGTCCCAGAAATGCACCCAGGGATGCAGCGGCCAGTGAGCCACTGGCCCCCAAATAAGAGGGCTGGCCAGAAAGTACATCTCCAAGTGCTGCTGATTGATAAAATACCCCTGAGGATGATTTGAACCACCGACATGGAAGATTATCTTGGGACAGTCGCAAGGCATTGCATGCCCGTGGGGTAGCAGAAGAGCCCGGCTGGAAGCCACAAGTCCACTGACTTTCGTGCTTGGCCTCCAACTTGCCATGTGACCTGGAGCAGTGCTTGGCCTCTCCTTAGTGGATAAGCTGACACTTGGAAAGGTGATAATGCCTTACACTTGCCCATGCTTGATATTGTCTGTACTGGGCACCTTCTGTATGTGACCTCGCTAGCAAGCCAGGTGGGGTTCTGTGAGCTATGTGTGCCCATCCTGCAGACAAAAGGGCTCAGGTAGGCCCATGGACACATGCTCAGGGAAGAGTGGGGGTGGGAGTGGCTGCCCGTCACTCTCCAAACTCAGGATTTGTGACTCCAAGTTCATTGCATTTTCTGTGACCCCCATAGTCACCTCCAAATAGTTCAAAGTATGTCACCACTGTTGTGGTGCTACAGCCAATGTAGCAGCTCCCTCTCATCCTGTGATCTTGACTCAAAATCAGCGGAGTGCTCCAGAGATCCAAGGGGAGGATCAGCAGGGACCTGTCTCCAGGTGCTCGGGCCAGGATCAGAAGAGTGGAACTGGCAGCCATTATTTGCTTTTGGAGCCATTATCTTAAGTGGCTTACACCCAGGTAATTGGCCTGACAGGCTGGCCATGTGGCGCCTTCAACCCTACTCACATGTCGCCAGCAGCACAGCGAAGTCAGGGGGTCAGGATGGCTCCTGCCCCGTGCATCATCCATGGAGGCTGCATGAGTGGAAGACGAACTTCATTCCAGCCTTGGCTCCCAGTCAGAATGCACTTTCTTTATTTCTACCTCTGTGAGTCCCAGAAAATGGGAGAAACTGGCCCATTTTCCCTTTATAGGCTACTATCTCAAAGCTGAGGGGCACTGCACATCTTACAACATGATGTAGTCTCACTAATTTTGGTTTCAATATTTCTCTGTGCTTTCCTTTTCTGCCAGGAGAGGGAGGCCAATCTCTTCCCTCCTCAACCCATCTCAGCTCATCTCTGCCAATGCTTCTTGGTTCTCAGAAGGCGGCAGCCAAGGCCAGAGCAGAGGATGGTGGGATGAGAACCTCCACGGGGGCGATGACAGCCTGGAGAGCACACGCCTGTGTGCTCTGCCCTCACACTGGGGTCTGGCTTACAGAGCAGCAGCTGCACCATGCCTGGTGACCTGGTAGCTGTGTCTGGACTGAAGACAAACCCTGGCTCAGTTTTAACCAAGTTCTAGACTAGCTTCAGATTTCCCCAGAAGCTCAGGGGCCATCGGTGTGGCAAGAAAGGCCTTCAGGAGCCCAACAAGCAGAGGAGGAGCAATAGCTTCAGGCGGACCCTGCCACGCACCCACCCAAATATCCCTGGTTCCCAGTCACCTGGGCCGCTTCCCAAGGGACCAGAGCTGGGGGAGCTGTGGGGACACACACAGAAAAGGCAGACCTTTCTTGATAACTGGGAGACCAATACTCCAGTTAACAGCTCTGTAATAAATGAAAATCCAATTCCACTTCCTCTATTTTTTTCCTTTTTTTTTTTTTTTTTTTTTTTAAGAGATGGGGTCTTACTCTGTTGCCCATGCTGGAGTGCAGTGGCGCAATCATAGCTCACTGCAGCCTCAACCTCTCATACTCAAGTGATCCTTCTACCTTGGCTTCCTGATGTGTTGGGATTATAGGCACGAGCCACCACGCTCAGTCCCACTTCTATTTCTCTGCTGGCCTATTGGTCCTCTGCCATGGTTAGTGACCATCAGAGAGAATCCTATAGTTACACACTAGGTAATATTTCAGGGATTCCCATACTCTAAACACACACACACACACACACAAAAAAAACACACAGGCGCGCATGCACATGCACACTGCTTACTGGAGCTACTCACAACTACAGATAAAGCTTTTCACCATATCACTGGGTTATAAACATCACCATGGGAGGTAACACATTTATGTATTGACATAAATACAATTCATGAAAGTTAGAGTACTGCTGTAAGTCTTTCTTGAGAATCAAGCTTGATGCAAGGTGGGCCTGAGGGCTGAAAGGGGAGAAAGAAGGGGCACCCCAGAATCAGGACAGGACCCTGAGTCAGAGCCCAGGAGGGTGGTAGACAGGTCACTCCTTCACATGTCTGCACAAGCCAGCTCTGGCCCCACATGCCCCGGGAACCAGCCAGAGAGGCGGGATAGGGTGACTGACCTGTCGCTCCATGACCCGTTCCACTCAACCTGGCCCCAAGGGTTCCGGACTCGGATGAGCTCAATTCTCTGACCTCGGAAGTTTACCTAGAAGAGAAAAGCATGAGGGAAGTGTGAGATGATAAATATGGTGGACGTTTGGCCACATTCATCCATGAGCTCCAGGTGGACCAGCTCCATCCAGGACTGGTTGTTGAAAAGTCTCTTGCCTAAAACGCTGCTGAAGGTATGTAAAAGTTCGCCAGTTCTTAACCAGCCCTTGGAACCTTCTAATTCCTATTGAATAATTGCTACTATTGCCAAAGATACTATATTAGGCACCAAAATGCTTATGCCACATCTGGGAAGTAAAGTGGAATTGTAATTAACAAGAAATTAGTCCATGTGAATCTAGAAATGGATGGGTTTCTCTCTAGACTGGGATCTCCCTAGAGGCAGGAGCCAAGTCTTAGGCGTCTTCAACATCTAGTAGAGTGAATGGTAAAAAGTAGTCCTCAAAGATGCTCATGGAACTATTACTGAACTTTCTTCATCCTAGCATCCCATGCACAGATGAATGATAAGAAAATAAGCACATGCTGGGAATTTAAACACAACAATAAACAAAAAGAGCTTTTACATCTTCGAAACCCAATATTCTCCTTGTTTCAGGTATCTATGAGGATTCCTGCTGTTTACCTCAACCATCCTTGAGCCAGTGTACCCTCAGGCTCTGCCTGGGAGCAGGGACAAGGGTCAATGCATTTGAGAAGGGTTTTGGAGGAGAGAGAGTGAAAGTAAAAGACTTCTAGTTATCGACTAACCAGAAGCTGTAGCAGTCAGAACATTTTATCCTCATGCATTTGGCATAAATTATATTTTGGATGTATAAAAATTCAAGTAACATCAACTCTTCAGAGTCCAAGATGTGGCTTGTGGCTCACCATTTAAGGAGCTCATTTAATTTGAAAGGTTCAGGGCAGGTGAGTTCCTTGTAGGGGCAGAGGAAGCAAAATCAAGCAAACTAAGATGATGGGGGGTTTCTGTTGTTATGTGGAATACATAGAAGATCTAAGCTAGAAAATCACATGCCCACTTGAGTGACCGACCTGCAAGTCATGTATGGACGGGGAAGGAAGACAAAGGAACCAACACAAATAGCTAACATTCTAAAGAATCCCAAAGAGTCCAACTGCATCTCACACCTTGGCTCCAGTGAGGAGGAAGGACAGGGCCTCCTTTCTGTGTTCTTTACTGCCCATACATTCAGCGGATGTCATTCAACATGTGGGTGGCTACAGAAGACCAGGGGCACCTGTGCCTTTTGAGTGCTGGGTTTGAGACTGGTCCAGGGGAGGTATGGAGTGGGCAAGGCAGGCTTCTGGGCTTTGCTGAGCTTGAGTCTGGGAAAGTGATACCTTTGGCTTCGTGTCTTCCTCTTTCATCCTATTCTTTATTTCTCTTCCCCTTGTGCCCCTCAAGGATCTCTCCTCCTAACCAACCACTCCCTTGAAGTCAGGGTGGTGCTGTGTGGAGTCTGGGTGTTCTCAGGATCAGTTCCACCTGGGCTACAGCTACAGAGAATGGGATTTGTGGTGATTAATTTTATGTGTCAACTTGACTGGGCCATGGGGTGCCCAGATATTTGCTTCAAGGTTATTCTGGTTGTGTCTGCAAGGGTGCTTCTGGGTGACACGAGATTTAAGTTGATTGAGTAAAACAGATTGCCCTCCCTGGTATAGGTGGGCCTCATCTCATCTGTGAAGACCTGACTAGAACAAAAATGCAGAGGAAGGGGGAATTCCCTCTCTCTGCCTGGGTTCCTGAGCTGGGACATCAATCTCTCCTGCCCTCAGACTGGGACTTTTACCATTGGTGTTCCTGGTTGCTAGGCCTTCCTTTTAGACTCAGACCGGAACTATGCCACTGGCTTTCTTGGGCCTCCAGCTTGCAGACAGCAGATCACGGGACCTCTCACTCTTCACAGTTGCATGAGCCAACGCCTTACAATAAATCGTATTACTGTTGATCCTGGAACAATGTGGGGGGTTGGGGCGCCAACCCTCCTGCATTGTCAAAAAATCTCGTATTCCCTAAAACTTAACTCCAAATAGCCTACCATTGACCAGAAGTCTTATTGATAACATAAAGAACCAATTAACACATGTTCTATAATTATTTATATTGTATACTGTATTCTTACAATAAACAAGCCAGAGAAAAGAAGTGTTATCAAGAAAATCATAGGGAAGAGGAAATACATTTACTATTTATTAAGTGGAAGTGGATCGTTGTAAAGGTCTTCATCCTTATTATCTTCATATTGAGTAGGCTGAGGAGGAAGAGGAGGAGTTGGTCTTGCTGTCTCAGGGATGGCAGAAATTGAAGAAAATCCCCACATAGGTTCAAGCCTGTGTTGTTCAAGGGTCAACTGTGTGATGTAGATAGATAGATAGATAGATAGATAGATAGATAGATAGATAGATAGATAGATAGATAGATAGATAGATAGATATGTGTGTGTGCTTAATTGTATGTACGTATATTTGGTTCCATAGTGATTCTATTTCTCTGAAGAATCCTGATTAACACAGGACTGATGCAGAATTGGGAAAGAAAGGAAATTAAAAATAAACAAAGAACAGGCACTTCCACCTGCTAAACGAGTTTTGTGCTGCGGTGGAATCACACGGTTTCTCTCTTTCCTGGCTTGCCATTTTGAATTCCAGCCTGCCTCTTTAGGTGTCCCTGAAATGTCTGAAAGGCAGACATTTAAACTGCAACACACTGAATAAATGCCTAAGGGACTAGCATTATCATGCGTCTCCCCTCACCCTGCGGTTAGAATTCAAGTCACCTACCTGGTCAATTCCCGTTACACTGTAGGCGTGACCCTTAATAAGACCGAACGGCGTCCGGGCCTCAGATTCTGCAGCACTTCTGGTCTAAAACATGGCAAGAGCAGAGTCACACGCACCCTCTAAGTCAAGCCTCCCCTGCTGGATCAGACCCGGCTACAGGCCTGGCCTGGTCACAACCTCCAGCCCCTTCTGCTGCCCCAGGTGCAGGCCATGTGCGTGGGCTATGCATGGGACTCCCCTAGGATGTTTAGCAGTGAAATGCAGCAAGTTCCAGTCTCTTCCCAGGATGGGGAGGCGCTCGTTCCCAGTGTGGACTCCAGTGAACAGTTCACTATTGTGTCCCCAAACAGAACAACTTGTCACCTTCATGTAGTATAGTGTGAGAGAGAAGACACAATCACATACATCCCAGAGACGAAAAGAAGCATATAACAATAGGACACACAGCTCTGCGTCACAAACCTGAAAGTGCAGAGGAACTGGCTAATTCATTAGCGAAAAACAGACCCCATGGCTAATCTAAGAGGAAACAGAAAACTAGAACTGATTAAAAAAAAAAAAATACACAGTGTCATAGCAGTCCATAAAAAACAACAAAAAAATTTTAAAAAGATGAGATAAAATTATAAATGTGTGTGTTAAAATACCATTAGACTTCTATCTGCTATTTTTTCATAGTATATGAAATGAAAAAAAAAAACTTCAGAAAACTAGACAGAAAGATTGCATTTCAGTAAAATCAAACCAACTGACCTTGATGTTTGTGTGTGGACGTGTGTGCCTGTCTGTACGAGCAGAGAGAGAGCTGGGAAGGGTACAGGCCAGGTGATCCCAGTCCCAGGGTGGAGCTGGAGAACAGAGGCAGCTGAGAAACGGGTGGGAAAGAGGTAAAAATGCACCTGTATGGGTCTCAAGATTGTTCCATCTGATAACAGCAAGTACATCTTACCTTTGTCATTTGACAACCATTAAATAAAAACTTGTGTTTTATTTGTTATTTGTTTATTAGAGACAGGGTCTTGCTCTGTCACCCAGGCTGGAGAGCAGTGACACGATCATAGTTCACTGCAGCCTCAAACTCCTCGGCTCAAGGGATCCTCCTGCCTCAGACTCCAGACACACACCACCATGCCTGGTTAAAATTTGTGTTTTAATTAGCAGGAATAAACACTGCCCCCCAAGAGTTATGCCCCTTCTTAGGTGTGGCTGGGGTACCTGGTGCAGACTGCAGCCCCAGCATACTGCCTGGAATGGGAGCTCATGAGCGACTTACATCAATGAAGCAGCCCAGCAGGGAGCCTCTCTTCAAAGCCTTCTCTAGAATCTCATAGAAGTTCTCGGGGGCCTCTTTCATTTGGAAGGTCTCTGCCACACCCCCGGTGAAGTCTTCCATGGCCTCGATGGCGCTGCCTCCCTTCAGAGCTTCATAGCTCCCATTTAGCCTGCAAGGGTGGCAGGAGAGAGAGGAGACAGTCAGGGACCTAGGGAGGCCACCGGGGGCACCCTGCAGTCAGAGCTTTTCTAACTAAGCCAGAAGCATCTCCCAGGGTTTGTCCTGGCTGGGTGGTGTGGAAGGAAGATGGGAAGCAAGCATCAGGGTTTGCTTGGACCTTTGAGGAAGCCAAAGATCCTGAGCTTCCTGCAAGGGAGGCAGTGTGGTGTGGTGGTGTAGAGCAGCAGCCCTGGTGCCTGAGTGGCTGCAGGTTCAAATCCTAGTTCTACGACTTACCATCTGAATGACCAGGTCACTCAGTGCCTTAGTTTTCTTATATGCAAAATGAGGGAGAGTTGTGCTCTCCCTTTTAGGACTGCTGTGAGGTTCAAATGCTGTGTTTCACTCTGCAGTCTCCCATGGAATGGAGCAGGGCCTGACTATGTGGACAGAGAGAGGTCCTTTCTCTTCTCTGGTCTCATATACCCCTAACCATTTTCTTTCATAGTCATCTCTTTTATTCATAGGCATTTTACATGTAAGTGCTCTGCTTGATTGTTAAATAAGCTTTTCGATGTAGAATTTTAGAATCTGGTGGGAGGTGATTGAATTAGGGAGGTGGGTCTTTCCTGCACTGTTCTTGTGATAGTGAATGAGTCTCATCAGATCTGATGGTTTTAAAAACGGCAATTTCCCTGCCCAAGCCCTCTTTGCCTGCCACCTTCCACGTAAGATGTGACTTGCTCCTCCTTGCCTTCTGCCATGATTGTGAATCCTTCCCAGCCACGTGGAACTGTGAATCCAATTGAACATCTTTCTTTTGTAAATTGCCCAGTCTTGGGTATGTTTTTATCAGTAGTGTAAAAACAGACTTAATAATTAACAGCTTATTTGGGCTCCCTTAGTTTCTACCTAATGTCTTTTTTCTGTTCCAGAATCCCACTCAGGACCCCACATTGCACTGAGTCCTCACGTATCCTCAGGCTTTTCGTGGCTGTGACAGTTTCTAAGACTGTCCTTGTTTTTGATGACCTTGACGGTTTTGAGGAGTCCTGGGCAGGCAAACTGCAGGATTAGAATTTGTCTAATGTTTTTTCTCGTGATAAGACTAGGGCTATTAAAGAAATGATAAATGCTTAAGGTGATGAGTGTCTCAATTACCCTGATTTGATAATCACACATTGTGCGCTTGTAATCAGAATATCAAATGTGCACCATCAATATGTACGCTATTACGCATCCATAAAAATAAAAAATGAAAAGTTTTTAAAAACTAAAAAAAATAGCTGGGTGTGGTGGTTGGTGCCTGTAATCCCAGCATTTTCGGAGGCTGAGGCAGGAGAATCACTTGAGTCCAGGAGTTCCAGGCTGCAGTGAGCTATTACGGTGCCGCTGCACTCTAGCCTGGGTGAGAGAGCAAGATGCTGTCTCTAAAAAGAAGTTAATAATAATTTTTTTTAAAAAAGAGTAGAGCTATTGGTTAGTGGAAGGAAGACCAGAGAGGTAAAGCTCCCTTCTCATCTCATCATATCAAGGGCACCTGCTGTCCACATGCCTTACCACGGCTGATGCTGGCCTTGATCACCTGGCTAAGGTAGTGTTAGTCAGGTTTCTCCACTGGAAAGTTGCTCCTTCTCTCCCCTTTCCATACTGAACTCTTTGGAAGGAATCATTATGTGCAGCCCGCATGAAAAAATTAGGGAGTTATGCTCCACCTCTCAAGGATGGAATATAAACATAATCTTTTGGAATTATTCTACACAGGATATTTGTTCCTTCTTCCGCATTTATTTATACGATCATTTACTCAAAGTAGTATGGACCCATTGATATTTATTTTCTACTTGGGTTTATTTTGTGTTTTTTTTGTTTTGTTTTGTTTTTGTTTTTGAGATGGAGTCTTGCTCTGTTGCCCAGGCTGGAGTGCAATGGCGTGATCTTGGCTTACTGCAACCTCCACCTCCTGGGTTCAAGTGGTTCTCCTGTCTCAGCCTCCCAAGTAGCTGGGATTACGGGCGCCCACCACCATGCCCGGCTAATTAGTGTATTTTTAGTAGAAACGGAGTTTCACCATGTTGGCCAGGCTGGTCTTGAACTCCTGACCTCAGGAGATCCACCTACCTCGGCCTCCCAAAGTGCTGGGATTACAGGTGTGAGCCACGGCACCCGGCCTCTACTTGGGTTCATAATCCAGTACTGCTTTGTCTGTTTTGTTGGTTGAATTCTTCTAGCTTTGGCTGTTTGGAGCTCCTTCAGCATGCTCTTGTGTCCTTTTGGCATAGCCTTATTTGTGTGTGTGTGTGTGTCTTGCATGTATTCTCACTTTCTGGGACTATAAGATGACCTAGGCTCATTTTACATATGTATGCATGTATGTATGTATGTGTGTATATATATGTATGTATGTGTGTATGCCCCAGTCCTAGAATTTGTCTTATCTCCAAGAAGCTCTAGTTCCTTTGATTGAAGAATGATCTTAGAAACCAAGACTTGAGACATAGGTGTGCTTGTTGCTACAGGATTGTCATTGCTTCTAGCTCCTCTCACTGACAAAGCAAGGAAATATATATGTGTATGATAACCCAAGTATAGATCAATATATATGTGTATGATAACCCATGTATAGATCCATGTATCTCTACGTAACCATCTCTATTAAGCTATATCTAAGTTAATTCTGGACTCTCCAACTCTAATCTGCATGGATCATTCTGGCCTCCTCCCCTTGCCTATCTGTAACCTCTCAATCCAATAGAGAGAAACTCGGTTCCTGCCGTCTGCCCTCCATTCACTCGATTGTTCAACTCAGTATGTGTGTATAATTAGATCAATTTTTCATTTGTATTCCTTTGAGAAACCACTTTAGCAACTAGAGCACAGCACTCACGTACAATTTCTTTTCCTTTTAATCTTACAGATTCCACTAATTTCCAAAGTTACTTAGGTCAGCACCTTTCTTTCCAACCCCTTAGGTGAGGTTATTTCATACATTTGAAATTGGCTTTCATAGTTAGGGAGGCCAAGAAATCTCACAATCTGCCATTTGCAAACTGGGGAACCAGGAAAGCTGGTGGTATCATTCAGTTTGAGTCTGAAGGCCTGAGAATCAGGGGGTTGATGATGTAGTCCAAGTTTGAGTACAAAGGTTTGAGAACCAGGAGCTCCAATGTCCGAGGGCAGGGGCAGGGGAATATGGATGTCCCAGCTGAAGTGGGGGAGGGAATTCACCCTTCCTTTGTCTTTTTCTTTTATTTGGATCTTTAACAATTTGAATAATGCTCATCCACATTGGCGGCAGCAATCTTCTTTACTCAGTCTACAGATTCAAAAGCTATTTTCTCCAGAAACATCCTCACAGAAACAGCCAGAAATAATGCTTCACCAGCTATCTGGGCATCCCTTAGCCCAATCAAGTTGACACATAAAACTAACCATAACACCATCTATACATCTTTTTTTTTTTTTTTTTTTTTTTTTGTGAACTGTTCTGCCAACCATTTTTGGCCTTTTTAAAGGACCCTAATAAACCTTTTTTATGTTTAGAAACTAGATGATGCACAGTTTCTGTTGCCTTGCTTGCGTCCTGTTGTGTGGGGCACTCACCAGAGGGCAGAGCTGGGCTTGGATTCCACCCACTGGACTCAGAAACAGTGCCCTGTGTCCCCTTAGGCCTGTCTAGTGGCACTGATGGTGTTTGCACAGACCTGGGCGGGACAGAGGGCAAGCGTGGGCATCTTTGGTTCTTCTTTGATGGTTTTAATTCTGTCCTGCTGAATTCAGGATTAATTTAACCACAGTATGCCTTCATTCTATTTTTGCCACTTTCATGCCCCACTTGGAGGTAGAAGCAAGACCATCCTTGCTTCTGTCTCTGGGGATAGGATTCTCATGGCTTGAAGATCCAGGCTGAACCTGAAAGTGGCTCCCAGGAGCTCTGCCATCATCTGTGGATCGAATTCAGGCTGCTGTGGCCTTTCACTAACAAGCTAGTGGGCTGCAAATTGACAGCCTGAGGAAACTGAGGCCATTTGGCTGGTGATTAAAAATGAATGTCTTGGTTCCACTTATATGAGGTTCCTAGACTAGTCAAATCATAAAAGCAGAAAGTAGAGTGGTGTAGCCAGGGGCTGGGGGAAGGGAGGAATAGGAAGTTATTGGTTTATAGGGACAAAATTTCAGTTTTGCAAGATGAAAAAGTTCTGGAGATAGATGGTGGTGATGGCTGCACAACAACGTGGATGTACTTAACGCCACTGAACTGCACACTTAAAAATGGTAAAATTTATGTCACATACATTTTATCACAATTTTTTAAAAATAAAAAAGAAGCATCCTGTAGGATGGACAATCGATGTCTCTATATCCATGTGGGTGACAGCCCAGATGTTTGAGCCATGCCAGTGTCTGAGAGAAGTCTGGAGCACTAAGTGCTGTCGGCACAGCCAGAATTCCCCTCCGCTTGCCTTCCCAGCTCTTCCAAAGGTCAGATTCACGACCCAGGGAGACAAAGGGTCATGAATGTAGCCACCGTTCCCAAAGATGGGCACATCTAGGCCATGACAGGAAACCCACCTCCATCCCCTCTTGAGCCCTGAGAAGGTTGGGTCCTGCCGAGCCTCACCTGCAAACCCAGAGCCCTGTTTTTTTCCCAGCCCTTAGATGCCCAAAGGCCAGTGGAGAGACTCCTGTCGGGAGGCTGCCCGAGCTGGAGAAGCTGTCACTCACTTGGCGTAGGCTTTTTCCAGCAAGGCGCTCCAGAACTCATTGTGGTCAGCAGAGTGGAGGAAAACCAAGCGGTCCCTGAAGGTGGGCAGGCGGTCATCGATCACCACATCCAGCCACTCACTGTGCTGCCAGAACTGTTGCCCAGGAAAAAGACAGAAATGATGGGAGTCAGCTACATGGGAGCTCCAGGCCCTGTTTGTAAATGTTGATCCTGTTGCTTTTTTCCCCTCTGACCAAGATACCCATAGACAGCTTTGAAAATCACACACAGGTTCCATGGTAGGGCATCTGGGCTTCGTCCGCTAAGTTACAAGCTGAGCATTGTACCCAGTACCAACCACTGACATCAGTTCAAAGACTCAAGGTCAACCCATCAAGGCTGTGGGCGAGGGGAAGGCAGAACAGGAGTCACAAGTAGACACTCTACGGTGCTCTGAATTAGTTTTTCTTCTTCACAAGAAAGTTGTTTTTGTGGGGGAGGGAGAATGTATTGTGGTGTTTGAGTTTGCTGTTTTGCAGCCCAGTTCTCCATTATTCTCTCCCACCCAGTTTCAGGGTCTAGCTCCAATTTGCCTTAAACTTGCTTCCTCCTTACCCATAAGTGGAGCCCCTAAGATTGATTTGTTGGCCATTCACACAGGAGACAGGTGGACTCAGTATCTCCTGTGTGCCAGGTGAGGAGGCGTGAGGAGAATGTGGCTGTATGTGAATGCATATGTGTGCACACATGTGTATACACGAGCATGCAGGCAGGCATGACAGGTATGTGCACTCTTTGTAGTTTATTTATACATTGCATGTGTGCAAGCATGTTTGCTCACATGTGTGCAAGTGTGTGCATGCAAGCACATGCATGTTTGCGCGTGTGTATGTATGCACACATGTGTTTGCAAGTGGTTCTACACATGTGTGTGCTTGAGCACATGTATGCATGTGTGTGAGCTTGTGTGTGGTCTGCTGGGAACAGGAAGGAAGGTTGGAACGAGTCAAGGACCATGTGTAGTTTCTCTGTGTATCCTGCAGTGACCCACCTCCTCCCTGTTCCTTCTGGTTCAGTTGGCCTGAAAGCAATCCTAAGGTAACTTCTAAGAGTAAGAAGATAGAGGTTGAAAGAGGAGGGTAGGCACAGTGCTTTTGGGAGCCATTTATTTACAGCTTTGCTGTGTCATCCTGAGCATCTTGCTGCATCAGTGATTCAATCCCAATCAGAAGAGTTGGCCACGGTGTGGCTGAGGGTGTGTGTGTGTGTGTGTGTGTGTGTGTGTGTGTGTGTGTTTTAAGGAAGATTCCTGTCACCTGCTCCAGCTGGACCTCCCCTCCGGGGCTTCCCGCTCTTGGGGCTATCCACAGCTTCAGGTGGGACTGAGGCACAGTTGGGTTAGGTGTTTAAAGTCCAGGCCTGGGCCCTGGGCTTCCTGAGCAGGGGAGGGGTGGGAAGGAGCCTCAGTGCTGGCTTTCCTTGCAGAGGGGCTGGCTCAGGAGGCCTGAGTCAAGAGAGATGTATCCACCAGCCCCGAGAGCTCCGCTAACTTCCTAGCACCCACACACCTGTACTGTGGCTGAGGGGTGGAAGAGGAGTGTGAAGGAGGTGGATTTATTTCCAGTGCTCTGCTTCCTAGGAGGCCAAGGAGGGGAGCGGGCAGAGTATGGTTATTGTGGGACTGACAGGCACCAACAGGTTCATTCCTCCCCACCACCTGATCCCTGGCAGCACAAAAGGATGCTGGATCCCAAACCCCCGAGTTAGAGGTCTGGCTTGGCTACTTATTGTTTTGTAACCCTGGATCAACCACTTCCACTCCCTGGGACTCAGTGTCCTTGGGGGTCAATGAAAGGACTGGGTCAGGGGATTGCCAAGGCTCCTCCCAGCTGTGACATTTAAGGGACAAGAACACTGGTCCCTTGGGAGCCCAAGATCAGATGGCAATGGTTCCGGTTTAGAGGCAGTAGTTCCGCTGGATTTTCTGAGCTTAACCACCCCCAACACTGCCACTCTGGTGTGCTCAAGAGGACTGGAGAAAGACCAGCTCCTGGGGGTGCCATCAAGCCAAGACTGTGGTCTCAGCAGAAGTCACAGGAGGGGAGGGGAGACAGCCAGGCGGTGGCAGGTCTGTGAGAGAGCAGGGGTAGAGTTTCCCTGGGACCCAAAGTGTCTCTGTCCACCTCCCCCCACCCCCCACCCCCGACCCCTGCCGGCGCAGGCCCGACCCCTGGGAATTGCATGCTCCTGAGCGACACGTGGTCGGCTCGCTGTCTGTGCCTTTGAAATGCTTCTGTGCCATTGGTGACAGGGCTTGAGAGTACCTCTGTTTATCAGAATGCAGGCCTCAGGGACAGAAGAAACGGGCTGGCCCTGAGTGGTGGCCTGTGAGTCAGGAGAAGGTGACACTGTCTGGGGTGCAAGGTCAAGGAATGCCTACTTGGTGCCTGGCTCTGTGCCAGCTCCTATGTGTGATGCCATTTAGCTCTACGGGCAGCCTGCGGGGAACAGTCAGTCTCTCCTTTCTTCAGATGAGTGTAGAAAGGCTTAGTGTCACTAAGAAAACTGCCTGAGGTCACCCACCTGAGTAAGTACAAGGGGCAAGTTTCAGTATCTGGTCGAACCCTATATAAGGACAAGGGTAGAGGAGAGCGTGGAGAGATAGAAAGTGGAGGTGAAGGAGCAGGAAACCATCTCCGGGGGGCAAGCCTCACCCAATGTGCCCCTCGGTTGAGGGTCTGCGGGTCACACGGGACTCCAGCAGATGCTGTCTGTATTTTTCTCAGTTTTTATTTGTTAAAATCCCTCGAGATGTCCAAATTCACATTTCTTCCATAAGGAGAACCTCTGTGTTTATGAGAAATCAACCAGTTTCCTGGAGGCATAATCAGTTTAGTCAATTTGTGCTTAAAGCACAGGAAATTCCAAATAATAAAACCCTTAACATATGGACCCCAGATCTGCCAAAACATCACTTACAGTTTTACATGTATGTTCCATAAGGATTTGCCGTGCAATGCCGTTAATGTTCTTCGGAGGCATTTAGCTGTTATTCCGTGATAAAATGTGGCTTCAGCATGGTTTAGGGCCATATGTCACACAGATCTGATGACATTTTTTTCCAGGGTTACTAGACAGTGTGAAAATGCACCTGGCATCATGCTGGACCCCAGAGAGGTAAACCCACTTGCCAAGAGCTCCCTCTTACCTGGAAATGGAATATCCCGGCATAACCAGGGCCAAAGCTTTGGTCCTGGGGGATGACTCTGGCCAGCGCTTTTTGATTAAGCGTAAGGGAGGCGATGGCGGCTAATAGCCAGCAGTCTCCTGCAAAATGAAAGCCATAAATCACAATTTTCATTGCTATTTCATAGCAAATAGGAAAACTCGGTGTCAGAAGGGGACATGAGGAGTTTCAGATGTGGCCACATCTTTTCTACCTGTTTAAAAATAGACAGGACACCAACAAATACCTGTCTCCTCCCCTTCTGCCTCCCTTGCCTGCTCTTCTCTTGCCCAGTCTATCATAAACAGCGGTTGCCTTCTTGGCACTGTTATAGGATATGCTTACTTGGGTTTGAGACATATGGCTGCATGATGCCTCAGCTCTGTGAATTCCAGCAACTCCCTTTCCAGAGGACTGAGGCTGCATACATCAGTGTCAGCATGGGCTGGGCGAGCAGACATTTCATAACTGCCGCCCAAGTAGTGAGGCAGTACTGGGGAGGGTGGTTAGAAATCGCCTCTGCAGCCCCAACCCAGACTCAGCTTAATTACACAGATAGTGGTATGTCCGTGGTGGCTCCATTTGCTTTAAATTACCTTGCATTTTCAAGATTTATTGACTGACCTGCTGAACTTCCCAGCTGTGTCTTTATGTTAACACACATCTGGAGGAAAACTAAAAAGTGAAGTCAAACATCAAACCCTATTTTATCTATGCTATCTGTGCTGTACCAGACTCCTGGATGCATTCCTTTGCCCACACTGAGCGTGGGCTGTGTCTGCTGTGTGCCTGACAGTGTCTCAGATGTTGTCCGTGTAAGCAGATATCTGGGAAGATCCATTTATCCAAATCAGCTTTATCCAGATTCATTTGTTTTCAGTAGACAACACCAATGTCATCGGAACCTAAGAGCCCATCACACTCAGCTTGGCAGTTTCTGAGTTCACATTTCTGGAAAGCACCATGTACCACTGGGCTTAGGACATTGTAATATGGCCCTTTCTGGCTGTTTACACAGGCAAGAGAGACTCGCCAGGGCCGAACATCGGGAAAGCTACTTCCGAATCGCCCTGGTTCTGGCTTTCTGGGAGATGTCACCAGCAGAGTACAAGCCACCCCCAGCCTTAGCTGGGGCATAGAAGGATTGGTTTCTAATGCATCTGTTGGTCTGCTTTGGGAGATGCCACTAGAAAGTGACATGACTGGAGCCTGCAGGATCATTTGTTCAGCAAACTTTACCAAGTGCCTCTAGGGTGGCAGACCTTGTGCCATGCAGAAGATACAAAGATAAGGAGAGACTTGGTGTCTGCTTTCAGCTTCAGGGCGGGGGCCAGCAGGAGTCTGATAGAGTAACCTCTGCTGTGGGCTGACCTTTCCCAGTTCTCCACCCAGTTTCAGCTTTGCCCAGTTGAGGAAAATGAGTGTTTCCTGGCCTGAGAACTCAACACCTCACATGTATTCAGCCAGAAATGCCCTGAGCTTTTCAGGGGGAGATTGAGAAGCCAATGTTATTTATGCAATTTAAAAGAGAGACAAAAACTCCACAACAAAACAAGATTGCTTTTTCCTCTCTTGGGCCTGGGCAGATGGATGGGGCTGGCCACCCAGCTGTGCCTGGGAGAAGTGCCCTCTGCGGGTCAGTGTGTTGCTCGGCTGTCTGGGTGGTGCAGAGCAGAGGGCACTATGGGAGGAGCAGGCTGGAGTGAAGTGGCACCATCTTGGCTCAATGCAGGGGAGAACCCTGTGCCTCTCGGGTTCTCAGGGACCCCATACTGCGGTTGCTCTCCTGATCCAGCAACCCAACCTCCCTCTTGCCATGCTCCATCCCCTCACACTCACCCAGCTCCCCTCTACCTCCGCCGGCAGATAACAGCATGCCTTGATGCTATTCTAGGTGTGTTCTAATTCTTTTTTTTTTTTTTTTTTTTTGATAGAGATGTGGTCTTGCTATGTTGCCCAGGCTAGTCTAAAACTCCTGGGCTCAAGAGATCTTCCCACCTCAGCCTCCCAAAGCACTGGGATTACAGGTGTGAACACTGCACCCGGCCAGATGTTCTAGTTCTTATTGTGGGTGGCAAAAGATCACGGCTGTTCATTTTCTTTTATTCTTTATAACGTATATATGCCATGGACAGTACTTTGGGTGTAGTAAGTGTTTCAAAATAATATTTAGAATCAACTATCCACTAAGGTAAAATATAAGGTTGTAACTCCAAATATATGTTTATGCCAACGTGACAAACCAAAACTTTGAAAAACAAGGAGCCAGGAGAATGATTTTCTATTAGATAGCAATGGAGGACTACGGGGTCGAGGAGAAGGGAGGCAGAACAGGAGTGGGAGAGGTAGGTAGTGTCAGGGACGATCTCCTGGAGAAGGACCACCTGAACATAAACATTGTGAAAAGTCTACATTGTATCTAGAATATGGCACACATGGGGGATTGGTTCCAGGACCCCGGTGTATACCAAAATATGTGCATACTCAAGTCCCACAGTAAGCCCTGTGGAATCTGCCCATCAAGTCAGCCCTCTGTGTATGCGGGTTTCAAACCCTGGAATAGTATATTTCCTTCCTTCCTTCCTCTTTTCCTCACTCCCTCCCTCCCTGCCTCTCCCTTCCTTCTGTCCTTCCTTTTTTTCCTTTTTGTTTGTTTGAGACAGTGTCTTAGTCTGTTGTCCAGGCTGGAGTGTGGTAGCACGATCTCAGCTCACTGCAGCCTCAACTTCCCAGGCTCAAGGAATCCTCCCACCTCAGCCTCCCAAGTAGCTGGGACTATGGTCACGCACCACCAAGCCTGGCTAATTTTTCCATTTTAATTTTTAGTAGAGATGAGGCCTCACTATGTTGCCCAGACTGGTTTTGAACTGCTGGGCTCAAGCGATTCTCCTGCCTCAGCCTCCCAAAGTGCTGAGATTACAGGTGTTAGCCATCACACTCGGCCTGGAATATTATATTTTCTATCTGTGTTTGGTTGAAAAAAATCCACTTAGAAGTGGTACTGCACAGTTCAAACTCAAGTTGTTAAAGGCTCAACTGTAATTCTGTCTGTCATCCACCATCTATCTATACCTATCCATCCATGTATTTACCCACCTACCTTCCTATCATTATTTACTATCATCTATCTATTATTATCTATTTATTTTGTACGGTCTATCAGTCAATCAATCAACCTATCAATCTTTTTATCTATCTAATTATGCACCCATTTTCTACCTATCATCTATTTCTTATCTATGTTTCTATCTATCCATCTGCTTCTCTCTCTCTCAATTGTCTCTCTGTCTAGCTAATTAACTATTATCAGTCTAGGTTTGTGACTTTGGATCTTGTGTTTAGGATAGCTCAGTTGCTCAGCCTGGAGGTTCCAGCATGGCCTTTCTTAACCAATAGACCACAGTGGCAACCTCAGCTATAATTAAGTCAGGGTCCACACAAGCTTGCAGTGGTTTACTCTCTCGGCTGATTTCACTGGTGTTTTTTAAAAGAAAGTCTCTCTCTCTCTCTCTCTCTCTCTCTCTCTCTCTCTCTTGCTCTTTCATAGATAGACTAAAGGTAAACCCAGCCCATTTGGATTAAATCCTAAAATGCAAGACCCAATTTGAGTGACTTGAGGCGCACTCAGGTCCATTGCAGGAGGCAGACTGGATTGCTGGGGAGCGGCTCCCCAGGGTGTGCTCCTCAAGAGGCAGTGTGTATAATGGTTAGCAGCAAGGGCTCTACTGCTGGAAGGTCTGGGTTCACATCCTGATTGCCTGTCTGCCACCTCTGTGACCTTGGACAAGTTACTGAGCCTTCCTCAGCCTCCGTTTTCTCATCTGTGACGTTAGGAGGGTGGGTTGGGAAGATGGAATGAGGCCATGTGTGCTAGGGAGAGTGCCTGGCAGGTGACTGAGTTCATGTGTGCAGGTGTTAGCTACCGTGGTGGTGTAGGAGAGCCCGACCAATGCTGCTGGGTGTCACTCTCCTCTGGAAACTCTGGGGCTGTGAGCCCCACATCACAGGCACGTCTGACTCTAGAGGAACAGGGGTACAGGGGCTTGAGGCCACTGGACTCCATTCAGAGGGAACGAGGAAGCAGAGGCTGAAGCAGTGTTGTTCCCCCAACCCCGTGCCTCTTGGGTCCTCAGGGACCCCATGCTGCAGTTGCTCACCTGTCCCAGCCACCCAACCTCCCTCTCGCCATGCTCCATCCACTCACACTCACCAAGCTCTCCCTGGCAGATATCAGTCCTGGTGGCTCCTCCAAGAATGAATTCCGGGTTTTTCACGATTTCCTGAAGGAATGAGAGTGTTATTAGACTGAGACCTGCCATACTGCAAGCCACCATGAAAGGCGGGCTCAGGGTCTCTGCTTTCTTGGTGCAGAGGGCTTTTGTCATGCTTGATTCTTTTCCCTGAGGAGGGTCACGGGAATGGAAAAGGCTGCCACCTCTCTATGCTCTGGACAAGCCTGGGCTCATCTTTGGTAATCTCCTCCCCTGGGGAGTCCTGCCTACTGAGCAGCACTCAGCACCAACCACTAGCCCAAGAGACTCAGGCCACACCTGGCCACAAAGTGGGACATCAGCCACACGCTGAGGATTCCTGTGCTCACTCAGGCACTGGGCTAGGAGTCCAGGGCTACCCCAGCTGTGAGCTCTGTGACCTCTGTGGGCTTCAACGAGCTGAGTAATGCATGCACCACAGGCTGGGGCCTTGGACTAAACACACTCCCCACCCACCCAGCTTCTCCAGTTTTTAATTTAATCCTTCCCCGCCAGTGGATTCCAAATATATATAGGTTTAGAGACAGAGTCTTGCTCTATCACCCAGGCTGGAGTGCAGTAACGTGATCATAGCTCATTACAGCCTTGACCTTCTGGGCTCAATCAATCCTCCCACCTCAGCCTCCCAAGTAACTGGGACTACAGGCATGAGTCACCACGCCCAGTTAATTTATAATTTTTTTTTTTTTGTAGAGATGGGGGTCTCGCTATGTTGCCCAGGCTGGTCTCAAACTCCTGGCCTCAAGTGATCCTCTTGCCTTGGCATCCCAAGGTATTAAGGTAACAGACACATGCCACCCTGCCCAGTGTTTCTTTTTTTTAGATATGCAGTTAGGTGAAATTATATGTATCTATACCATATAAAGAGAGATATCCACGCATCTCTCATATGGTTTCACCGAAGTGGATTATATATACATATATATATTATTCTATATTGCACATAAGCACATACATTATATTAATCTAATCGTTAATACATATTAATATATACATATACAATATGGAGGGATATTTCATGAACAAAAAAGGGTAGAAAATAATCTTACGAAATGCATATATTTTTCCACCATTTGGGTTGCTGGGCTTCATTCCTGGCATTGGATGGCAGCAAAGAGAGAGGGAAAGCCCCCGCCCTCTTGGAGGTGCCCTGGATGCGGTGGACCGTGCTCGCGGAAGCCCCGCCCCTCCCATCTCCTGCCCCGCCCCTCCCCCAGCCGGCCTCAGGCCTGGCCTCACCCATGGTGCCCACTGTGCCTGCAGCTGCCACCACCTCCCAGAAGTGGTTGTTTTGTTCAGGAGAGTTTTGCAAATTGCATCTGAGGAGGAGACAAACCATAAACCAGGAGAGAAAAGAGCGAGGATGGAGAGGGAAGGGGTGGGATGGGGCAAGGCTAGCTACCGCAGTCTGCAGGGGAGGCGTCTCTAGGGGAAGCAGAGGAGCACAGACCTAAACAAAGGGAAGGAGGGAGGAAGCCGGGCCGGTCCCGGAAGAGGAAACAGCCAATCCTGTGACAGCGAGGCACGTTCTGGCTCACCCTGCAGGTGTGGTGAGTTAACTGGGCCGGGGCCTGCAGAGGAGTGAAGGATTTTTCCCCCCTCTCCCCACTTTTCCAGGCACCAGGACTGAGGAGGGGCCTGGGCTGGAGGTGGAAGGTTCCAGCAGTGTCTGGGCGGACGCCGCGTGGGGAGCTCAAGCTGCGCCACTTTCCCCGAGAGACCTCTACTTTGAATTGTCTTCCTCAGGCTTCTCAGGACCCTGCTTCTCCTCTGATCTTGTGTCCCTAAGAATCACAGGCAGGATAGAAATTTCTCTGAAGTCAAGGGAATTATCAGGACCAAGAGCAGAAGCTTCAAGTGCTGGTGCTCTCTCTGCATCTCCCAGGATGTGACAGCCTGGAGGAGTGACAGACACCAGGGGTGCCTGCCCAGGGAGAGCTATGTGCGGCATTAGTGTCTAGAATATTCAAGAAAGCTTGGCCGGGAGAATTTCTGAAAAACACGGTGTGTTTTTAGATGCACCAGGCCCAGCAGAAGTAAGGACCTCCTAAATGCTGGCCTCTCCTCTGCCAGGTCTCACACGTCTTTGCATTCCCACCCCCAGCTCCAGGTAGCCTTGGAGCCTTTTCATTAAATGACTCTGATCTCCACGGTGGCTGGAAAGGGAGTGAAGGTGGGGGGCAGCGCTCAGTTCTGGGGTCCTGGTAGACCTCTCTCATCTGTAGGAGGTACACTGCTGTTCTTCCTCCTGCACCTCAGCTAGCGCAGGAGTTTGCGGGTGGCTCTGAGCTGAGCCCATAAGGACAATGCAAACCAGGACCATGTTAGTGGGCCTCAGTAGAGTCCTAGCAATAGCCTGCCCCACTCAGCAGTGGGTCTCAGGGTGGACCATTTAACTTCTCACGGCTGCATCCTCATCTGTCGCCAGCTTAGACATTCTGGACTTGTTGCAGAATGTGCCTGCCCAAAGGGAACCCCAGGATTCCCCCAAGCCCTCCCTGTCTTGATTGCCCAGTCCCTGCCAGGGGATTGCCCTGGCGAGCAATGCCCCCACTGCCACTGCTACTCACTCCTCAAGTGGACATAAAATGGACTCCAAAAGCCACAGATGCCTGCCCAGCAGGCTGTACCGGCTCCTGGGGCAGGGCTGTTCCCGGATGCCCGCCTCCTTCCCATCCTTCCTGTCCCTCCCCTCCCCCAGCCTTCTGCAGGCCTGGCCCAGCCAACCGCACCAACTGTGCCTGCAGCTGCTGCCGCCTCCAGCTCCTGTCTTGCAATTGGTTGTTTTGTTCAGGAGAGGTTTGTTTTTGTTTTTGTTTTAAACCAAATCGCACCCAACGAGGAGAAAAATACAAAAGGAGAAAACTCAGAAACTCTCTCCAAGTAAACACAAATTAGTCATCGGGTATAAACTGGGGAGCTGACTGGATGTGTGACCGATTCCTCTGCGGGTCACTGTTTCTGGGAATTGGTGTGCACCCGGGCCAGTCGCAGGGGGTTCTGCGGACGCATGTGTGGAACGGCAGCTAGGCCGTGGGCCTGGGAGTGGTGTGTATGTAACGGCCCACATGCCCACATGTGCGAGGTGCCTGTGACTTGCCTTGGTGTGTGTGCCCAGGTGGGGTACACGTCTGTGCCTGTGCATGCTCCACATGTGTGCTGGTTGCCTGTGCACTGGGGAGCATTGTCTACGCGTGAGTGTCCTGCACGTGCATGTCGATCCTGGATGTACATTTGTTCCTGTGAAATGTTGTTTGGGAGGCCATGAGAATGGGGTTACCTGAAGTTACAGTCCTATTATAGGACGATCATAGGTGTCTCAATTGCAGGGGCCTTGACAAACCTGAAGTGAGCCCAGACTGCTGCCTGGAGATGCCTGAATCCCTGAGGGAGGCACGCAGACCCCTCCCTCGCCCTCCCCCGCCCCACTGCCCTACCACCAGGTGGTTTTCCTGGAGCACTAAGGGCCGGTCACCCTGGAATGTTTGCTTTCAGGGACTGTTCTGTTTACTTTGTACATCATCGCGGCTCAGCTGAAGACACAGACTTTCCTCTATTAAGCACACTGAATAATTTACAAAGGGAAAAGCCTTTCTTTCTTTCTTTCCTTCCTTCCTTCCTTTCCTTTCCTTTCCTTTCTTCCTTTCTTTTTTCTCTTTCTTTCTCCTTCCTTCCTCCCTTCCTCCCTTCCTCCCTTCCCTTCCTTCCCTTTCTCTCTCTCTCTCTTCCTCTCCTCTCTTTTTCTCTTTCTTTCTCTCTTTCTTTTTCATTCATCCTTTCTTTCACATGGCCTTCCAGTGAAGAAAAGCCACATTTCTAGCAAGGTCTGGAGATGCCAGACGCTGCTGTTCATAGCTGTCTGCTCATCCCTGTCATGTGCCTGGCACTATGGAGGCCATGGGGCCTTTGGGGCTGTCCCAGAACAACTGACAACCCCTCCTGGGGGTCAGGGGAGCAGCACAGGGAACAGCAAGCCCACCGTGCAGGAGAGGCTGTGGTCACGTCCCACGCTGTGCACAGATCTGCCAGGGGGTTGTTCACACGGGCTAGAGGGGTGTGGGCACTTTCAGGGAGGTGTCCTGGATTTACACTGAGAATTGGGAGAGGAATTGCCTGGCCAAAAACAGATGGGTACAGACAAGGAGAGCTGGACTGCATGGTGGCTGCTCCCCATCAGGCTGGGAGATCCCACCCGATACTCCCTCCTCTTCTTTCTGTGCACCCGCTTACACTCAGGTACACAGCTCCTTGCATGAGACCTGGGGGTGATGTCACCTTCTCTCCAGGTTGAGCCTATCACCTCTCTGCCTCCCAGCCCCTCCCGGCCAGTTCCCTGAGTCACCCCCTCAGTGCACTCCTTGCCCTGGGCTCCCTGGAGGGCAAGCCTGGCTGTCCACTGCCCTCCAATGTCCCCTTGGCTTTGTGCTCTGCCCACCCTCCCCAAGCACAGCTGTGTTTGACAAGAAGGTGGTGCTGGGGAGGAGGGCCCTCAGCCCCACGGTCCCACGGGCTGCTGAGACATGCACCGCGTAGTGCTGAGCCCCACTGCAAACGATGCCCAAGCCACAGAGGTCTGCAGGGAACTTGGTAACGCTTGTGATTTCCCTATGGCCCGCTGCCCCCGACCCCCTGTGACTCATGCTGCAGAGAGAATCTCCATGCTCATCCTCAGCCCTTTTGCTCCTGATTTTACAGAAATCTGTAAGATACAACGTAAAGCCCCTAACTCCCCTAATTAAGAAACAGATAGGGGTGCGGGAATGAGGACCAGACCAAAGGGACAATCTCAGTTGCAGACAAAGGAAAAGGCAGAACAGATTCTGAAAATGAGTCCGTGGGAACAACGGCAACATAGTAGACCTGGGTTAAGATCAGGAAAGGGTCTGCCCTGGGTGGAGACAGTGGGATGAGGAAGGGACAGAGGGCTGGTACAGGGGCATGGGCTGGGTGGCAGGTCAGGGTGCATCTTGGCAGGCGCTTGTGTGTATCAAGGGCCCTGGCCTATGAATGAAGGCCTCACCCAGCATTTGGGGCAATGCCAGAGGAGATAACACTAAGGAAGACAGCCCCTTGGAGCGGAGATCTGGGACTCTAGAGTCACTGGGCAGGCCTTGGTGGCCCTGGTCCCAGGAGGGGAGACTCTAAAGGGGGAGACAAAGATGCCGTCCATGCTGGCTTGTGTGCCCAGCTTTTATCTTGGAGAATTCTAACTTTAACAAAAAGGAGGTGAGTTGCAGAGTACAGATTATACTTTAAACTAGGTGACATCAAGACAGACTTCGAGGATGGGGACCCTCCTAGAGTTAGGAGGCAGTGGTGTTAGGTTGCAATGACAGCAGTAGAAATAACAAGGACTGGCACTGATTCTTTACACACCAGGCTCTTTGCTAAGTGTGCTACTCATGCTAACGCAGCTGACCCTCATGAGGACCCCGTAAGTTGCGTTATTGTCCCCATTTTAAGGAAGAGAAAAAGTGCTTCCAACTTTTTCATATCAAGCGCCTGTAGAGAACATGAACATTTATACAACACCCTGGATCAAACAGAAAGAGCTGCTGCTTCCAGTCAGGGGCTCTGCTCACCGGGAGCCCAGGAAATCAGTTTCTCTGGAACTCTATTTCTCAGGACTCCTGACATCAACTGCAGGGAAATTTCCGCCCATAGTTAAAAATGCACCCATAGCCTGCAGCCTGGGCAGCTGCCCACGCGCCCATTTGTTCATGTGTTGAGGCCAGAAATAAGCCCAGGGAGACCTAACAGTCACGGGCAGAGGGTCAGAGGTCACTGTTTTATGTCTTGTAACTTCTGCTTTTTTATTTTGGAAATGTCCTTTTTCTTACTTAGCAAAGCATGATCTACTAATCCTGTCTGTAAAGTGCAACCCCACATGATCTGCCAGTGCCCTGACCTCACACTGCAATTGGCCATACGCAGAGAACCAAAACCAATCACAGCGTGGCTTTGGGTTGTGGTGTGGTGAGGAAGGTGCCTGGGAGCTTTCACTCCAACTCTGATAGGGCCACTGAATGCTCACTGTGATTTCCTCACGAACATGGCACCTTGTGGGATCAACTACCCGGCGGGTGAAGATCAAGGCACCTGTGTGCCTATGCCTGCAGTCACTCCGCCACCCCTGCCCCACACATATGTATATGCATATCCACGCACGTGTGCACACAGTCACACACATGCACACACAGTCAAATTCCTACACACACAAGTGCATGCACACACACGCACCCCACACTGCCTACCGCAGGAAACAACAATAAAACGCTTACCACTTCGGAAACAGCCGCTTAGGTTTACCTTGGCCCTGCCCATGAAGAGCCCAGAGGTTTTGTGAATGTGCATTAAAAAAAACCTTAAATCATCAACATTATTTTAATGTTGGGAGATAGAGAGGAGGTAGTTATGGTGAGTCCTCTGCTACTCATATGTAAGATGAGACTCAGAGCTCATCATCATAATGATAATAATAGTATCAGTGATAGTAATAATGTGACAATAGCTGTAATGTACTGGAAACCTTCTGTGTGCTAGACATTGGCCTGCGTTAGTCATTACTGTTTCCATTTTACAGGTGAGGAGACTGGGGCTCAGGGAAATTAAGTGATATGACTATATGCATAAGACAAATTGGCAGGATAAGACGGGCACTCAGGATCTCACCTGTAGGACCAGCATCGCTTGTACTGCCCCTCCTTGCCCAAAAGCCACCTGACCCCACGGTAGCCACTCCCAGGCCCGTACCCACCCGGAGGGAATGGAAGCCAGCCCAGCTGGCGCCGGGTCAGAGGTAGAGCCCTGACTAATCCAGCACCGCAAATATTGACATGGTGTTTCAGGCACAAGCTGGCACCTCTTGGGACCCAGTGACCAGCTAGTACCTCTTGGGGAGACACCTCCAGACTGTCAGAGGTGGGGCACTGTTCACCCTGATCTCTGGGAATGGGGGATGCATGATTCTGGGGAGAAGATTCCTGCTTCCCTTGTATTCCATCTGTCACACAGTTGCTGAGACCTTGCTGAGCTAAACATCCATCCACACTGAGCACCCTCAGCTCTGGGCCAGAAGCCACAGAGCACTGTACATACGTGATCTCAGTGTTACCACACACACAGGGTGGGGGCCTGTCCTTGTGAATAAGGTTTCGATTCGTGCCTATCACCTGCTGACAAGACCCGCTCTGACTCCAGGTCCTCAGCCTCGGTGGGAGTCAGAGAGCTTGAGGCAGGGGAGGGAGTACAGCCAGATACCCCAGGCCCCCACCGCAGAGTATCCCAGGCCTGTATATCATTTTCTGCCTCCAAACTTCGAAGCTTTCCACAGTAGACTGGGGTGACGCACCTCAGTTGCACTGAGCGTAGCCGGCCCCTCCCAGCTCCCGTTTCCACTTCCTGCGCGAGCTTCTGAGCCTCAGCGTCATCTGTGCTCCTTCCCCTGCTCGCCCCACTCACCCCTGGTCGTTTCCACACAAAGGGGACCTGCGGCCTCTCGCTGTAGAACAGGGAGGAATTGCTGGCTGGAAAGTCTGCATCCTCAAAAAGGGTGCCTCTCTGCAGGCACTCCTGCCTCAGTTGCTCAAAGCTCTGGCCTGAGGAGTGGGTGGTCCGGGCGTCCTTGGGAACCGGGTGTGCCTGGGGCCCTGGGGCCCGGTAGAGGTAAGGCATAGCTGCTCCCTGGAAGGCCGGCTTGGGCCCGGCAGTGGATGGAAAAGGAAGTGAAGGAGCGAGCTGTGTGTGCCGGTCAAGAAGGAACAGCTCAGAGGGCTCCTGGGCTGAGTGGCCCTCACCTCCACCTGTTTTCTGGGCACCTCCCTGTTAGACTGAGATGGGACACGCCCTGATGGAAAACAGCAGAGACAGCCCTCTGTCCACTCTGTGCTCCTGCAGACCCAGAGGCAGCTCTGGGGCCTGGCACGTTCCACTCAGAGGCGGCACCTCTGCGTAGTGCACTCAGGGGGCCTAGTGGGAGAGAGAGGATTGCTTCAGAAGGAAAAAGAGCAAGAAACCCAACCGGTCCAGGAGGTGGCTTTATGGAGAAGTGCACGGTGTGGCCTTGAGTCACATCTCCTACATCAGAGAATGGCAGAATTTTGTAGTCGGAAGGGAGCTTGGTGAATGAAAACAGGATGTATTATGTGAACACAGCTGGCACAGCTCCTGCACAGGCAATCCCATAGTGAGTAAGAGCTGGGGTCAGCAAACTTTTTCTGTAAAGGCCCAGACCATGAATATTTTCAGCTTTGTGGGCCATACAAAGTCTGTACTGCAACTGCTCAACTTTGCTGTTGTAGTGACAGAGCAGCCATAGATGTGACACAGATGAATGGGTGTGGCTGTGTTCCAATAAAGCTTTATTTACAAAGGCAGGTGGGGGCCAGATTTCTTCCAACCTGACCCCTGATAGAGGACAACTCACAGAGGACATCTGCTCCTCCTCTAGGGCACATGTGCCTCTCTAGTTCTCTAATAAAGTTCCTTGTTGTTACAGTCCCGCAAATAGGATCTCACATCTGAGAAAAAACAAATGTTAGAGGATGGAGGTGGTTTGATAAATGTGTTTGCCTATAGAAATGATTAATACAGGCTGGGTGTGGTGACTCACACCTGTAATCCTAGCATTTTGGGAGGCCAAGGAGGGTGGATCACCTGAGGTCAGGAGATCGAGACCAGTCTGGCCAACATGATGAAACCCTGTCTCTACTAAAAATACAAAAAATCAGCCAGGTGTGGTGGTGGACGCTTGTAATCCCAGCTACTCGGGAGGTTGAGGCAGGAGAATCCCTTGAACCTGGGAGGTGGAGGTTGCAGTGAACTGAGATCGTGCCACTGCATTTTAGTCTGGGTGACATAGAGAGACTTTGTCAAAAAAAAAAAAAAAAAATAAATAAAAATAAAAAAGAAAGAAAGATAAAAGAAAAGAAATGATAAATACTGGAGGGGATAGATTGCCTAAATACCCCAACTTGATGTCACACATTCTGCACATGTAACAAAATAGCACATGTACCCCAGCAATACGTACAAATATTATGTATCAATAAAAATAAGTAAACAAAAGTATTAGTCACCGTGTGAAAACCCTGATGTTCTAAGCACTTTATAATGATTTCTGTGTGATTCTCTAACTAGTCAAAGTTGGGGTTTGGAGACAAGGGGTCTTGAGTTAATGGGTGCAGTTAAAAGGCCATGATGTGAATTTTTATATAAGCTCTCAGTTCCCAGGAATGTGCACTCAGTCTGACACACATTCTCTCTAGTAGATCCTGCATATGGTTTTACAGGGGAGGGGTAGACATTAGAGTTGGGGATATTTGGCTTTCACTCTGCTATGGCCTGATTGCTTGTATTCCCCCCAAGATTTGTATGTTGAACCCATACCCTGCAAAGTAATGGTATTAGAAAGTGGGACCTTTAGGGGGTGATTAGGCCAGAAGGGTGGAGCCCTCATGAATGGGATTGGTGCCATAATGAAAGATTAGGTCCAGAGAACCCCCTTCTCCCTTCCAGCATGTGAAGACACAGGAACCACAAAGTAGACCCTTACCAGGCATGGAATCTGCCAGCGCCTTGATCTTGGACTTCCAGCTTCCAGAACTGTGAGCAACACATTTCTGTTGCTTATAAGCCACCCTGTCTGTGCTGTTTTGTTATAGCAGCCTGAATGAACTAAGACAAATTCCCAGTTTTGCCTGAAGTGATCTTGAGCGAGTTATCCATGCTGTCTGTCCCTGCTTCCGAGCTGTGAATCGGGACAATCGGTGCTGCCTCCTAGAGGCATGGCAGGTTTGTGGAAACAAAGCCACTTGCAGAGTCGGGCACATGGAGGGGATCAGGCGTTGCTGGTTCCTCCCTTTCCCCTATCGTCTCTGCACCCCCTGCCCCTCCCACAGATGCTGACTTTCATGGTCTCCTTCTGAGCCTGACTTGCCTCAACTTGTGTCTCTTTGTTTGCACAATGAGGGACTTTGGAACTTGGGGTCCTCTGGCTGGGACCAGAGTGCAGTTCTGGCCCATCCAAATGATTCTTGGCTAGAGATGATGGAGCTGCCCACGAGCATCGCATTGCCCGCTGCCCTGGCAGATGGCTCTGGTTCGAAGTGATTAAGGAGCGCAACCTGGGGAGACAGGTGTGGCAACATAAGGGCCATCTGGTGAAACCTCGGCAGGGAAACGATTACCAGCCCAGATCTCTGAGAACATCCCCTTCAAATGCTCCAGCAACTGAGAAAGGACCTTGAAGTACATTTCAGCACTGTCCAGAGTGGGTCCAGCACCGGACCCACTCCCAGCTTCAGGGATTTACGTTCTCATTCTCCTCCCGATAGAAACTCCTCTCCAGGCTGGGGTCTTGTCCTTCCACCTGGGACTCTCTATGCATTGGAAGAACCTGTCTTTTCCTTTAGAGCTTTATTATAGTTGCTAGGTAATCAGAGAATCGCATCGTCATTGTGAGTAAAGCAAACATGCCTCAGAGTAGGAAACACACCAAAAAGGTTTAACAATCCTCCAGAACCACAGCTGGAATTCCTCCTGCCCCTTGGCTCTCTAGGACTCTGAGAATGTCTGCGGGAGCCAGCGCATCCTCAGGATTTACATCTTCATCATTCTTCCTGCCCAAAGTCGGCCCACAGAGCCCTGGGCGCATCTTTCCTGCAGAGCTCGTGGCACCGGACTTCTCCGTGACTTCGTCTTAGTGTCTAATCCTGCTCCCAGCTCAGCCCAGCGCGGGGCAGGAGCATGATGCACATTTGCCGAGTAAACATTGAACCAATGCCCCAAGCCGATAGCGTTCTTGGGTCTCTCCGTTTCGTTTTCCAAACCTTCGCTTCTCAGGATGAACAACAGTTACAGAAACTGCAGCCACACAGTCTGAGGCCTACTAGGCCTTGCACACTTCCTCACCCACACTGGGAAAGGGAAAGGGCTCTGAGCTTGGGCAGAGAACCATGTGCACTGCTTTTAATAAGCTCTGCCCGCTTGTCACCAGCCTAGAGACACACGCAGCTTTGAGCCAAGCAGGGACCGTACGTCAAGTGTATTTTCCTCTCTTTAGCAGAGCAATCTGCTGGAGCAATTTCTACACGAAGTGAACCTGAGCCTGCAGCTGGGGCCTTCCCGGCCTCTCTTTCCTGTGCTGTTCTTTCTCTCTCCTCCACACTCAGGCCTGCAGCAATCTCCCTTTGTTGCTCTCCTTCTTGTTCATCTCGCAGGGCGGCAGGGTGTGAACATAGTGCCTGCGTGGCTCTGGGATGCCATGAGGCAAAACCCCAAGGACAAACGCTCGGAAGTTTCACATGGATGCAGGGAGACGACCCCTAGAACTCCAGCCGGTCCGGGCCTTACAGCAGGGCCCAGGTTTTGAGGGATATACCAAACGGCCTGGATCCTGCAGAGGGGAGTGTCCTATTTTCCACCCCTATGATGGGCTGAGAGTGAGCCTGCCTGGCTGCAGTGTTTGTGGCCCCTTGGCTTGCAGTGTAGAGGACAGGGTGGGCTGGCGAGGAGAGGGGAGAGTGGAGAGGCAGGGGACCTGCACAGGTGTCCAGGTGAGAGGGGCTTAGGCTAACTCCAGATGTAACCGGAGTGAAGGCGGGACGGGGACAGATTCTTCTAGGAGAAGTACTGTCAGGGTGTTCTGCTGGGGCGCAAGGATGGAGATGTGAGGGTGGCGTCCTGCTTTCAGACTTGAGCAAATGGGTGATGGTGGTGACAGGAGGAGGAGAGGCAGACTTGGAAGAAAAGTGGAACACTTTGGATATGTTAAGAGTAAGACAGCCGGGCGCGGTGGCTCACACCTGTAATCCCAGCACTTTGGGAGGCCGAGGCAGATGGGTCACCTGAGGTCAGGAGTTCAAGGGCAGCCTGGCCAACATGGTGAAACGTTGACTCTACTAAAAATACAAAAAATGAGCCAGGCGTGGTGGGGGCGCCTGTAATCCCAGCTGCTTGGGAGGCTGAGGCAGGAGAATTGCTTGAACCTGGGAGGCAGAGGCTGCAGTGAACTGAGATCGAGCCACAGCACTCCAGACTGGACGACGAGTGAGACTCCATCTCAGAAAGAAAAAGTAAAACACCCTCCTACTTGCTGGTGGGAGTGTAAATTGGTGTCTCCTTTTTGGAGAACTATTTGTGAATACCTCTCAGAGCTACCAATGCACCCACTCTGATCCAGATATTTCCTTTCTAGAAATTTATGTTTATTCTGACGATAGAGCCGCATCCCAAAAAGTGAAAGGTATACCAGGTTGTTCATTTCATGGTGGCATTGTTTATGTTTAAAAAAACAAGTTGGAAAGCACTTAGTGTCCTCTATTGGGGGAATGGTAAAGAAAATTATGGTCCAGCTAATCACGAAGTGGAACAGTATACAGCCATAAAACGGAACAAGGAAACTCTGCATACACTGATGTGGGAAGGTCCCTGGGACACAGTGTTCAACTGAAAAGCTGAAGTGGCCAGGCGCAGTGGCTCACGCCTGTAATCCCAACACTTTGGGAGGCTGGGGCAGGCAAATCACGAGGTCAGGAGATCGAGACCAGCCTGGCCAACATAGTGAAACCCTGTCTCTACTAAAAATACAAAAAATTAGCCGGGCGTGGTGGCGGACACCTGTAATTCCAGCTACTTGGGAGGCAGAGGCAGGAGAATTGCTTGAACCCGGGGGGTGGAGGTTGCAGTGGGCCGAGATGGCACTACTGCACTCCAGCCTGGCGAGAGTGAGAGACTCTGTCTGAAAAAAAAGAAAATTCAAAAGACAGAATGGCATGTAGGGTATGCCAGCATTTGTGGAGAAAGAAGGCAAAAAATATTTATTTATATCTGCAGAAAAATCTCTCAGAAACTACACAAAGATCTACTAGTAATAGTGGTTCTGCTTTCTGGAGGTAGGTGGAGTAGATGGGGGTAGAGGAATGTGGGGAGACTTTTCTATACACCTTTTATACTTTTTAAGCTTTAACCCTATAGATTTACCTGGCTGAATTTTTTTTTTCAATTTTATTTTAGAGTCAGAGTCTTGCTCTGTCATCCAGACTGGAGTGCAGTGACATGATCATAGCTCACTGAAGGCTTGAACTCCTGGGCTCAAGAGATCCTCCTACCTCACCCTCCCCAGTGGCTGGGACTACAGGTCTGCACCACAACACTACCCGTAACTGCTGTCGACTTTTTTTTTTTTTTTTTTTTTGAGACGGAGTCTCGCTCTGTCGCCCAGGCTGGAGTGCAGTGGCCTGATCTCAGCTCACTGCAAGCTCCGCCTCCCGGGTTTACGCCATTCTTCCGCCTCAGCCTCCCGAGTAGCTGGGACTACAGGCGCCCGCCACCACACCCGGCTAGTTTTTTGTATTTTTTTTAGTAGAGACGGGGTTTCACCGTGTTAGCCAGGATGGTCTTGATCTCCTGACCTCGTGATCCGCCCGTCTCGGCCTCCCAAAGTGCTGGGATTACAGGCTTGAGCCACCGCGCCCGGCCTGCTGTCGACTTTTAAAAGTCTAGTTTGAAACTTAAAGCCTACAATGATGTTTTGGCCTAGGTGGGCTCTGCCTTCCCCTCCCCGTGTATCTCTCCTCGCAAGATGTCTGTGTGTTTGCAAAGGAGTTTACCTGTCCTGAAGGCCACCCCCATTTCCTAGAAGTTGAGAGCTAGATCTTCACCCAGACCTTGCTTCCCTATCCATCCCCTCCCATGGTCATTGGTAAGCCTGACACCAGGCGAGGGTCTCACTTTCTTCATCTGGGGACTTGTCCATCCCCGGAGCACTCTTCATTTCACCGCTGTCCTAGCAGGCACTCATTCATGAAGCACCACAAAGCTTTTCTTCAGTGGGAATGAGCCGTGATCAGGCATCATACCATAGGGTGAGAACCATCTCCTGAAAGGCAACAGAGCACCCAGCCCAAATCTCTCCCACACCCACTGTTCCACAGGGTGATGCCCAGTCTTTGGCCTCAGCTGTCTGACTCAAGAGGTCCCAGCTTGGAGGCGCACAGGCTTGTGGGCGACCACGTTTCAGGGAAGTCTCCGCCCCTTTCCTGGAAAACTCATGAATAATCCACCCTTTGTTTAGCATATGACCAAGAAATAACCCTAAGTATACTCAGTTGAGCAGCCCATACTGCTGCTCTACCTATGGAGTGGCCATTCTTTTGTTTCTTTATATCTCTAATAAACTTGCTTCCGATCTATAGACTTGTCCTGAATTCTTTTTTGTGCGAGGTACAAGAACCCTCTCCTGGGGTCTGTATCAGGACCCCTTTCCGGTATCAGGTCCACTTTTCCCCAAATAAGTGATCTTCCTCCTCCTTCCTCCTTCCGATAGTGGCATCTAGGTCAGGGTGAATCTTACCAAACCTGCCACTGGAGCAGGGACCTCTGGCTCTCTGGGATCTCTTGGTTGAGGTGTCTCTGGGAACCTGCTTCTTTCCTTATGGTATTTGCTATGGAGGGGTTACAGCTAGCAGCGTAACTTGTGTTTCATTTTCCTATTGGGGCAATGCACCGTAATTACCTGGGAAGCTCAGTCTGGCTCCAGCATTTCCCGTTAATGATGAGCCCTCCACCTGGTTTCTCTGTGCTTGCCAAATCTCAGAAACTCAGTCGCTCTTCTCAGTGGTCCCCAGCTTTGGGGTCTCAGCTCTGCAGACTCTGCCACACCATCTCCTGCCCTGCTCAGGGCAACACTCTGGTGGACAAGGTGACTCTTAATTCTCAGCCACCCCCCACCCAATAGTGGAAATTGTGATTGGATATTTATTACTAGTATTTTAGAGACACTGCTGGAGTGCAGTGGCATGACCATAGCTCACTGTGGTTTCCAACTCCTGGGCTCAAGCCATCCCCCTGCCTTAGCCTCCCGAGTAGCTGGGACTACAGTCATACCCAGCTAATTAAAAAAAAAAAAAAAAAATTGTAGACGGGGGAGTCTCAGTATGTTGCCCACTCTGGTCTTGAACTCCTAGCTTCAAATGATTCTCCTGCCTTGGCCTCCCAAAGTGCTGGGGTTACAGAAGTGAGCCACTGCACCTGGCCTTGTTATTTTTAATTATAGAGAACATTGATAAAGTCTGTTACATAGTAGCAAGAGTATCCCTAACATGCCTTACCACTGAGAAATAAGATTCTTTGCTGCTGGAGGTGTGTGAAGTTTTTCTATAGCAGAAGGAGATGTAATTTTTTAAAAAGTCTTTTGACTACAGAGATTTTTATATTGTCTATGTACAATATTACTGGGTTTATTAAAATAATTTAATTTAAAATATCTCATTTGATTTATCTCCTACATCTATAGTTGTGTATTTAGTTATGGGACATACATCTAATTGAATTCCCATCTTTTTGTGGTAAAGGTTTATTTTCAGCATCTCTTCATGCGTCTCATCCTTTCCCACTCTCCATTTTCTCTTTTTAATGCACCATTTTCTGATTCTTATAAATGACACAGCCTCCCGCTTTGGCAAGGCAGCATTAGCCAGCAAGCATACCTAATGTTTGTGTGGATAGAAGGCTCAGGAAGAGAACTATTTGTCTCTTTTGAGCTTATGGCTTTCACGAAGTGTCATAGCAATTTTTATGATTCAACTTTCAGAAGAGATTTATTAGCTTGGGTCTCTAGGAAAAAATAGTTTATAAGACCACTGACAATCATAGCTGTGAAGACATAAAGTAACATAATAAGCACTTATTTTTTATAGCACTTTTTACACATGAGACTACCATGGTATGAGGTTCAATTATGATGACTGATTTATAAACATCATTTCTTGTTTAACGTGGGTAATTTTTTAAAGTATGAACTGGTGAGAATGTCAAATGGTGCAGCCAATGTGGAAAAGAGTCTGACAGGTCCTCAAACAATTTAACACAGAGTTACCGTAGGAGCCAGCAGTTTCACTCCCGGGTATCTGTCAAGAGAACTGAAAACAGATGTCCACACAAAACGTATTCACAAATGCTTACAACAGCACTATTCATAACAGCCAGAGGGTGGAAACAACTAATTGTCCATCAGCTGATGAATGGATAAATAATGTGTGGTATATCCACGTAGTGGAACATTATTCAGCCATGAAAAGGAATGAAGTACTAACGCTACACCTTGGATGAATCTTGAAAACATTACGCTAACTGAAAGAAGCAAGTCACAAAGGACAACATACTATGTGACTCCATTCATAGAAAGTCCAGAACAAGGACAGCTATGGAGGCAGGAAGTAGACTAGTGGTTGCTTAGGGTTGGGGGTGGGGTTAAGTGGGAGGGGTGGGGGTGATGGCTAAAGGCTTTCTTTTTGAGATTATGAAATCTTCTAAAATTGACTGTGGTGGTGATTGCACAATTCTAAATAAACTAAAAATCATTGAATTATACACTTTAAGTAGGTGAATTGCATGTACAGTATATGAATTACATCTCAAAGCTATCTTAAAAAAATAAATAAGCTCTGTGCCTCATTTTGCCTCCTACAGTGTTTTGTAAAGTTGTAGTACTAAAAGGGAGATTTAAATTTTAATAGCAACAATGATAATAATAATAAACAGGCTGGGTGCGGTGACTCAAGCAGGTAATCTCAGCACTTTGGGAGGCCGAGGCAGGTGGATCCCCTGAGGTCAGGAGTTCAAGACCAGCCTGGCCAACATGGTAAAACCCCATCTCTACTAAAAACACAAAAATTAGCCAGGCGTGGTGGTGGGCACCTGTATTCTCAGCTACTCAGGAAGCTGGGGCAGGGGAATCGCTTGAACCTGGGAGGCGGAGGTTGCAGTGAGCCGAGATCACATCATGGCACTCCAGCCTTGGGGGCAAAAGCGTAACTCCATCTCAAAATAATAATAATAATAATAATAATACTAAACAGCTTCTAAGTATTATTCTTAGCAGTCACCTATGCATGGCACTTTGTACAGATGACTCCTGCCTATGTCAGGGTTTTTCTTGCGAGCAATGCGGTCTGATTAGTACAAATTAGGCAGAAAGGTATTTGATGAAGGGTTTGGGGAGCTCAGAAAATGGACTGGGAAGCTAAGAACCAGGTGTGGAAATGCGCAGGAGCTAGGGGAGATCGGGGAGCAGGAGCAGAAATGGTCTTGCACCAGGGTCAGAAATGCCTGTGCTTGAAAGTCAGCTGTCTTCAGCATTCGAACCTCGGTGCTCCAGATTCCAGCTCCAGGGTGGTTGGCTTAGCAGGTACCCGCCTCTCAGCCCAAGGAGAACAGAGCTTCCAATTCACAGAGCTTCCAGCCTCCACTCAAGAACAACAGGGAGCCAGGTGCTGAAAAGGGACAGATGCCTCCCGCAGAGTCCAGGGAAGCATCAGTTGTGACCACCTCTACCCTTTTAAGAGATTGAAGCCCAGCCTAGCAGGAAACTGAGCTTTGGAGCTTTGAAATTTTGCCCCAGAGTGCTGCTAGAAGAATTGGGTTAGATAGGATACCACCATGTCGCTGACTACTTAGGGGGAAAAAAAGCTGAGGTAGTGAAAACATTTAATGAAATCCTGAACACCCAGAGTAACCTAATTCTTCTTTACTCAGTCCCCATTTATGTCTGAGAACTGTGTTCATGCCCCAGATGTTGCAAGAATACTACAGAAACAAAAGTGTTTGAAATAATTCTTTTTTTTTCTTTTTTTGAGACAGAGTCTCACATCGTTGCCCAGGCTGGAGTGCAGTGGCACAATCTCGGCTCACTGCAAGCTCCGCCTCCTGGGTTCACGCCATTCTCCTGCCTCAGCCTCCCAAGTAGCTGGGACTACAGGCACCTGCCACCACACCCAGCTTTTTGTATTTTTAGTAGAGATGGGGTTTCACCATGTTAGCCAGGATGATCTCGATCTCTTGACCTTGTGATCTGCCCGCCTCGGCCTCCCAAAGTGCTGGGATTACAGGCGTAAGCCACTGTGCCTGGATGAAATCATTCTTATGTTCAAGATCAAAATGATAAGGGGTAAACTGTGTTAAAAAACAAACACACACACACACACAAACTTTGCCTTAAACATAAATGTGTTTCACAAGCTTGGAAGCAGAAAATAATTTTGGGACTTGAGTATTATTAATCAGCCTCTGTGTTTTCAACTGCATCAAGAAATATAGCAAAGATATGCAGACTCTTTGAATTTAAGACATCACCTTTGTGTTTTGACATTCTTTCCCAAATCCCGCCTAAATGATGGGTGGGACTATTTTCTTTTAAACAGTGAAGTCAGGGTCCTGAGAAGACACTTGAATGGGGCAATCGGAGGAGTGCTTAATCGATGAATTATTTACAAAGATGTGGGCAGGAAAACCATGACAGATTGAGCAGTTGTGGGAGCTGGAAGCAGCAGGGCACCCCTAGAATCTCCAGCTCTGAGGGGGTGAAGAAGAAGAATTCCAGGAAGGAGGGTGGGATGGGAGCTGATGGGGGAGGATGCAGTCACCTGAGGCCATTCTAAGGGGAAGGAGAAGCTGTGGAGTGGGAGCCAGGGAAGCCCGGGAGCCCCGTGACACCATCTGTGTAGTCAGCCTCCCAGGAGGTGGAGCACGGTGACAAGTGCACTCCGAAGGAGGGGCCGCCAGGTGAGTCAGCCGAGGGACCGATGCTAAGAAGGGGGGCAAGCCTCCTCCAAGTGGGGTTGGGCAGGGGGGCAGAGGAGAACAAAAAAGCCACTTTACATACTTCTGTATCGAGATTTTACCAAAGATTGTATTAATTTACACTGTAATTTAAAAATAAAAGTGTAGAAATATTAAACGTGACTTGGAAATCATTGAGTTTGAGGATCTCCTGAGAAGTTGATGACCCTTCTTGAGGTAACTAATAACACTTTGGAAGGTGAAACCAGGTTGCTCACCCGCTCTAAGAAGGAGCGAGAAGGAGGAGGAAGGAGAGACAGCACTGTGCCCGCTTCTTCCCCTGCAGTTGGGGCGAGAAGATTTCCACGCTCTGGGAGGTGGTGGAAGGAAGCGTTCAGAGAGGCCCTTAAAGGCAGTGGCTCTGCCAGCCAGTTGTGATGTTGACAGTGCTCTCCTGCAGGAGGGCGGGAGGCCTATAAAGTATCAAGCACAGTCCTCCAGGAGCAACGCGGGGGCAATGAGCTACGCTCTCCTTCAGGGATAAACACAGACCCTTTCCTGCAGGGATAAACACAGCCGGTTATATTCACCAGCTATGAATTAAATGTTTCACCGGAAGCAGTCTTTCCCTGTACATAGGGATGAAACACACACACACACACACACACACACACACACACACACACACACACCATCTATGTATTTATATATGCGTATATACAAATTATGGTAAAATACATATAACATAAAATTTACAACACCCATTTCGAAGTGCTCAGTTCACGGGCATCAAGTATATTTGCATTGTTGTGGACTCATCACACCATGCATCTCCACAAATCTTTTCATCTTCCCCAACTGAAATTCTGTGCCCATTAAGCAAAATCTCCCCATTCTCCCCTCCCCCAGCCCCTGGAAGCCACCATTCTGTTTTCTGTCTCTATGAATCTGACTATTCTAGGTACCCTGTATAAGTGGAATCATACAGCACTTGTCTCGTGACTGGTTTATCTTACTTAGCATACTGTCTTCAAGGTCCATCCATGGTGTAGCATATGTCAGAATGTCCTTTCTATTTTGCCTGAATAATATTCCAACGTATGGATATGTCATATTTTGTCTTTCTATTTATCTGTTGGTGGACACTGGGTTGCATTCACTTTCTGCAAATATAACACATACACAATGACACACAAACTCCAATATGTGCCAGGGACCCCCACTTGTTAAAGGGTCATCTATAAAAGAGAAAGATAAAATACATGTGCCAACCTAAGAGAGCAGATGAGAAGCTTCAAGAGGCTTGAGTTGGGCCTCTGTGCATCACAAAGGTGGAGGCTGGACTGTTGTCTGGGCCCGGGCCCTTGGGTAGTGGTCCCTGAATGACTGGCAGAACAAGCCCATGAAATGGTCTCCACGCAGAAGACAGTCATGTGGAAGTGGCTAACTGGTAGACCAGCTGAGATGAAGACTACTGCAGTCCTTGCAGCGGTCCTCAAATGGCCCCATCAAATCAAATGTAATGACCAGGCACAGACTAGGGTGAAAACAGTTGTGGAAATCCGTTTGTATGTCTCCTGTAATATATGATTGGATTAGCTCATCCCAACTCAATGAACTTCATTGCCAAGTTCTCCAGAGGAAAATTCTGTCCTTCAAGTACATTCTGTTTTCACACAATAAGCAAGGATGACATTTTGGCATGACTTGTTAAGTTGTAGCAAATGAGATAACTGTCAGGGTGTAGACAAAGGCAAACAAGTAACTTAGTCATTCGTCCAGTAAAAATTGACCTCAAACAAAGGCTCTCACTGGAGTCTCCTTGTGGCATTTCTCATGAGCGCTTGCTTTCATAAGCTTTGATGTTACTTTGCTAGGCGAAAGTGGAAAAGTGTATTTGGAAACACTGAGTTTCAGAGCTGATAGTAACACTGTATCATTTCAATCAGAAAAGAGTTTTGCAAAAAGGGACTGACTTTGTTTTTGTTTTTGTTTTTGTTTTTGTTTTTGAGACAGAGTTTAGATCTTGTTGCCCAGGCTGGAGTGCAATGGTGCAATCTTGGTCCACCGCAACCTCTGCCTCCTGGGTTTAAGCGATTCTCCTGCCTCAGCCTCCCGAGTAACTGGGACTACAGGCATGTTCCACCATGCCCAGCTAATTTTTTGTATCTTTAGTAGAGACGGGGTTTCTCCATGTTGGTCGGATTGGTTTTGAACTCCCGACTTCAGGTGATCTGCCTGCCTCGGCCTTCCAAAGTGCTGGGATTACATGAGTGAGCCACCGTGACTGGGAGGGACCGACTTTTAACAGATCACTTATTTAAGCTTGTCCTCTGCGCCTGGGATGGTTGTAGGTGCCTGTCTGCACTCACTGTGCTAATACAGTATAGTCCTCAAATACCTTTGGCCCTTGAACAACACAGATCTGAACTATGCGGGTCCACTTCTCGGATTTTATTCCACCTCTGCCACCCTTGAGACAGCAAGACCAATTCCTCCTTTTCCTCCTAAGCGTATTCAACCTGAAGATGATGAGGATGAAGGCCTTGATGATGATCCACTCCCACTTAATGGAGAGTAAATGTATTTTCTCTTTGTTACGATTTTCTTAATAACATTTTCTTTTCTCTAGCTTACTTTATTGTGGGAACACAGTATATAATAACCACAACATAAAAATATGTGTTAATCAACATTACATTATCGGTAAAGCTTCCGATCAACAGTGGGCTATTAGGAGTTGAGTTTGGGGAGAGTCAAGTCATTCTTGGATTTTCAACTGCAAAGGGAGTCAGTGCCTCTAACCCCAGTGTTGTTAAAGGATCAACTGTAGTTCACCACGAAAGCCGGGGTTGATTCCATCCCAGCCCCACCCTGCTCTTGGTGGGCACAGAGAGTTTTGAGACCCACCTCTGGCCAGACACAGTTCTAGGTGTGGAAATATTGCAATGAACAAGATCAACCCTCCAAATGCTCACTGTGTCCAGGTGCGGTGGCTCATGCGTATAATTCCAGCTCTTTGGGAGGCCATGGTGGAATGATTGCTTGAGGCCCAGAATTTGAGACCAGCCTGAGCAACATAGCAAAATTCCGTCTCTACAAACAAACCAACAAAGTAACAACAAAAAATAATGCTCGCTGCACATAAACCAGCATATAAGTAATATAATTTCATGGGATGATAGTCACTATAGAGAAGATGGGGTGGTGCAGTGGAATAAGGTGAGATAGGGTTGCGGGGCAGGGCTCTTCTTTGGGGGTGATCAGACGGGTGAAATTTGAACTGAGATATGAGTGATGAGGAGCTGCTGCACAAAGATGCTGGATAGAGGGAACAGCAAGAGTTGTGCCCTAGGAAGCTTTGAGTTTCTGTGTTTTTGTTGTTGTTGTTGTTTGTTTTTTTTTAGATGGAGTCTCATTCTGTCACCCAGTTTAGAGTGCAGTGGTGTGATCGTGGTTCACTGCAACCTCTGCCGCCCAGGTTCAAGAGATTCTCCTGCCTCAGCCTCCCGAGTAACTGGGATTACAGACGCGTGGCACCATACCCGGCTAATTTTTTGTATTTTAAGTAGAGACGGGGTTTCACCATGTTGGCCAGGCTGGTCTTGAGCTCCTGACCTCAAGTGATCCACCTGCCTTGGCCTCCCAAAGTGCTGGGATTACAGACGTTAGCCACCGTGTCTGGCCGAGTTTCTGTGTTAACAGGACACAGAGGAAGTCAGCACAGCTGGAACACGGAGGACAATGAGGTGCATGGTACAAGGCTGTAGAGAGAAGGACAGCAGCCAGGTTGTGTAAATGACTGCACACTGCAAGGATTCAGGAGTTTCCTCTTACTGCAATGGGCAGCCTTGTGGAGTTTTCCTCTGGGAGGAAATCTCATGGATTCATACTGAAGAAATAACTGGCTGTGTTCTGTGTGATAACAGATGGAAGGGGACTGGAGGGGAAGCAGAGAGTCGGGTTGGGAAGCCTGTGGGACCCCTAGAAGCCATCCCTGCACTAGGTAAACAGTGTGAACCTAAATGGGACAGCCTGAAGCACAAAGTGTGGTTTACAAATATTACTCGAGCCAGAATAAGGACAGCTGCCTGGAAGCCTCAGACACAAGTGACCTTGGATATGAGCTCCATTTGGCTTTTGTCACAAGGTTTTTAAAGGAACAAAAAGGGAGGAGTCAGGGAGTGGCCTGATACAAAGTTCTGTCAGGAATTCTCATTGGTTTTCAGAAATAACATTGATTAGTGATTGGCTATACATTGTTAAGCAATAGCATGTGGGTTACATTGTCCAGTGAGGCATTATTAGGTTAATTCATAACTACTCTTAGCAATAGCAAGCAGTTTCAGTGGATGAATACATAGCTCAAAAGGGGCATGTAGGATGTGATTGCCGTCTCATTTTAATGCCTATCTGGGCCTAATAATTTGAAAAGGCTCACAGTCCTCAGATGAAAGTTATTTTCCTTCTTCAACAGCTGTGGGCACTGTTGGAGAAGTATAACAGAAAACAAAATCTCCCAACCCAGAAATCCTCTCTACAAAGGTAGCAAAGAAAGAAAACACTCTCATTACTGAAAAACACTTTAAACCAGAAAGTGTTACACACCACAAGCAACCTGCTAAGAGACAGCCAAGACAGGAAGGAATCTCACCTGTTTATGGAGCTAAGCAGACACAGCTCGTTCCACACACGTTTTCAAGACGGACAGTAACTGTTACCAACTGAGTCAGCTTTTCCCCTAAAGGCGGCGTCGGGAAGCCAATATATGAAACCCAAAGCGAGGGCCAAGCAGCGCAGACTTTATTCAATGACCAAGGAATGGAGAAGCGGGAGCATGGCCGCAAATCAACTTCTTGTCTAGTGAGAGGCAAGGGGGTTAAAATATAGGGTATCTTGGCTGGGCACCCTGGCTCACGCCCGAAACCCCAGCAATTTGGGAGGCCGAGGTGGACGGATCACTTGAGATCATTAGTTCGAGGCTAGCCTAGCCAACATGGTAAAAACCCATCTCTACTAAAAATACAAAAAAAAAAAAAAAAAAAAAAAAGTAGCTAAGCATGATAGCTCACAGCTGTTATCCCAGCATTGTGGGAGGCTGAGGCAGGTGGATGACCTGAGGTCAGGAGTTTGAGACCAGCCTGGTCAATAAGATGAAACCCTATCTCTACTAAAAATACAAAAATTAGCTGGGCCGGGGGAGGATCACAAGGTCAGGAGCCTCCTGAGTAGCTGGGACCATAGGCATGCACCACCACGCCTGGCTAATTTTTTGTAGTTTTAGTAGAGATGGTGTTTCACTGTGTTAGCCAGGATGATCTCGATCTCCTGACTTCCTGATCCTCCCGCCTCAGCCTCCCAAAGTGCTGGGATTACAGGCTTGAGCCACCGTGTCCAGCCCGTCTTCCTGTTTCTTAAAGATAAGATACAGAAGATAGGTTAGAGGAGAGTAGAAATTCAGCTATGTCAGGTAGGCATTACACTGGGTGACATAAGTAGTAAGAGAACTTGACAACACTATTTGTCACACGCTGTTCATTCTAACTTTACCTGGTAACTGAGGTGACCATTTGTATTAGCTAATGGGCTTTCTCTAGAGAAAAACAAGTTTCTTACATCTTTGTGATGGGAGGCAGTTTTGCAACTTGGAGGCAGGTGCCCACTAAGGGCAGGCTCTCACCCTCCCACAGACACTGGGAGCTGGAGCCACTGTCTCTCCCTTGATGTTTGCCTTTCAAGGAGATGGCTCCCGGGTCCTTGAGACATGCCTGAGTCATCAAGCTGACAAAAGGCCTATCTGATCTTCAAAAAAAAGTTACATGCATTTGAAAGAGAGGAGAAAGTGCTTATAATTACAAGTTTTCTAAGGTAAATGCTCTGAGAATAAAGAAGGGAAGGAAATCTCTTCCCTCATTTTCAACTGGGAGAATTAAGCCTCTTGTTTTCAAGTTGCATGTGTCCTTACAGTGGCTACTAGGTGTTGGGAACACTGCCCGGGAGCTAGTAAGAACAATTGGGGTTGGAGGCCATTTGGCGCCAACAGGCTGTTGCTGAGCATGGATGAAAGTCCAGAGAGAGAGTGGAAGGTGGGGGTCAAAGGGCATGGTGGTGCCCTGCATGCAGATGGTGGAGAAACTGCACCAGGCAGATGCCTCAGGCTTTCTGAGTCAGGGGAGAGGGTCAGGTGGCCTTTGCAGTTCTGTTTGCTGTTACCCTGACTGAGTTAACGGTGTGAGTACCTGACTCTCTTTGCCCAGTCTACTAGTGGACAACCCCATTTCCAGAAGGCTTTTCACGAGTGATAAAGCAACTAATGCTCTCCCAGGGCTCACTGCCTAGCAGGCTCTGCTCCGAATGTTAACTAACTCACTGCCTGGCAGGCTCTGCTTTCATGCGTTAACTAACTCAATCCTCACTACAGCCCATGAGACAGGAATTGCAGGGAGTATAAAAATGTGTCAGATGTGTTTCCTGGCATTAGTGAAAGAGGATGTGAGGCTAGAGCAAAACTAATGCATGTGCTGAAAGAGCTATGGTGCAAAGAGTACACACAAACCCTGTCTCCCCTTCTCTGTACACTGCTGTGGACACTGTTACAAAGCATGAAAATGAGGCCATAGATGCAAAATGCTTGAAAGGGTAACCCATACCTCAAAAGTTCTAAGTGGCAGCATTTTATTATTGTGGCTATCATTTTGCCAGTTATATCTTAACAGGTATAAATATTGAAACCTCCTTAGCGAAAATTGTAACAGTGAGCAAATTATGACAGCGGAGGAGATCTGACCTAACCATCTCCTTCTTGCGTTTTAACCTCTAAACTGTCCTTGGTCATTTTTGGGCATGGGTCAAGCTAACTTTAGGAGAAATTTAGTTTATAGTTTAAATGATAATAGACCTTCCCAAAACTAAGTCACCTTTGTAAAACTAATGAAAGGCCACCAGGTCAAAAGGATGAGAAGGGCCTGAATTCTCCTGAGATGTAGACATAGTTAAACAATCACCAGCCATTATTCTGGAGGTCACAAGATTTGCAACTTTCTGAATTACTCCTATAATTAACATCACTACTGTAGACCCTAAGTTTGGCCTTTTCAGATTCTTTTTCAGACTTTTGTATGTCTGATGACCAGATGACTTCATCTCAACCTGTGACCCATGCCTGTGGCCCCCCACCTAGAAGCAGACTCAGCATATGAGGACCATTTTCTCCACATCCCTATGATTGCATCTCCAACCAATCAGCAGCATCTGTTCTCTAGCCGCCTGCCTACCAAACTATCTTTTAAAAACCCTTGCCTCCACATTTTTGAGGAGGCTGATCTGAGTAGTAATAAAACTCTGGTGTCCTGTTCAGCCAGCTCTATGTGTATAAAACTCTTCTCTATTGCAACTCTCCTGTCTTGATAAATCAGCTCTATCTGGGCAGTGGGGAAGATGAGCTAATTGGGTGGTTACAATATTACCTCTTCAGTATGACTGAGGTTCTTGAAGGCAGGAAATTGTCATATAATTTATGTCTCCCATGTCAGAACGTTATATAGAGTAGTTATCAATAATTACTCATAGAAGATGAGAATTACTGGTTCCCTAGAAGTCATTTTCCCATTCCAGGCATGGTGCCTTTTAGGGGACAGAGCGCTGACTGAACTATATATGTCCTCCTTAGTTACTTACTTAGGGTCTTGATTTCTTCTGGAAGCTGTATTTGTCACTTAAATTTTGCTAGATATTACGCATATTACTTAGGTTTTCACACTTTATGGCGTAAATCTGTACCTGATATTCCCTCTCAATTTTCTAATCTCCTCTGTAACTGCAGTCTATTTATATGTGCTCAGTAAATATTTGTTGAGTCTGATTGACAGTTTTGGGTTAGGATCTGGACTAGCTCAGTGAGGGCAGTTGGATATTTGCCTCCTGGGAGGACATCTGGGATTCACAATCTGGATGCTTGGTGTCTTGAGACAATCTCTCTGCCCTGGCTTGGGGCGGGGGGCACCCATGGGTTAAGGCATAAGTAACAATTCCTGACGAGAGTGGAGTCATTAATGTCTGGAGCAGGAAGCTGGAGGGAGTTGTGTTTTTCTCTTGCCTCAACATTTTAGGAGGAGAGAGAGTCCTTTCTAGGCATCAGGGTCATCCCTGAGCACCCCTGGTGTGATTTTAGGGTTCTCCAAGGGCCACTGTGGTGCTAATTTCCTGCCACCATTCCTGAACGTCCCACCATTCATATCCTCAGTGTAGAAAACAGAGACAGTAACTTTGACTCCAGGTCACCATTCACATGACCGCTTAGGAGAAAGGGAGAAGGGAGAACTTTCAGTATTTTATCCAAATTCTTTATTTGTCACTCAGCTAGCCCAGATGTCTTCTTAGGAAGCATTGCGAGATATGAAAGAGTGGCGTGGGGTGGGAAGCAAATGGTTGGGGGGACATAGCATCTGGCTTCTTTGGGAGGCCCTGCTGGGTTGAGACAAATCTGCAGACAGGAGGAAGAATGAGACGAAAGGCACTCGAGTGTTATTCCTCTCCAGATCATGATTCTCCCAGTTTGAATAAGACTCTTCGCTGAGTTTTGGAGGAGAGATGCTTGGAAAGGATGATTGAAGAGATTCATTCACCCATTAGATTTCCTACTATTGATTAAGGATGTAATGAAGTGATATAAGTCATCCATTAAGCTACTTTTTTTAAAAAAAACATAGTAAATGCAAACTAAATAGAGCCCTCTCCCACCTTAGCCAGTAGAGTGACATCTTAGGTCCTTAGGTCAAATCTTTTTTGTTGTTGTTCTTTTAGTTTTTAAATTTGGAGGATTAGAGGATTAGGATGACAAAAATGGCACCTATGGGTGAAGGAGATGTGGAAGGAGTGGAATGACATTCAGACATTTTTTCCAGCAGGTTTGTTGGTTTAAAAACACAGTACCTGAAAATAAAATGCTTGGATTCAAATCTTGGCTCCATAACTAACTGAGATCTGTCTTCTCTGTTCTTTGTCATCTTCATAAATAAAATGGGGAAAAATAACACTGTCTGTGTCTTAGAAAGAATAAAATAGAACATTGCATATAAAGTGTCTAACACAACTCCTGGCACATAGTCATCAATAGCTTGTTTATTATTGTGCTTGTGAAATTCCATTCACCTGGAAGATCCAGGGATCCATTCAAAGTTGGCTCTGGCTGCCATAATGCCAAGTGAAGTCATTCCAGTTTTGTGGTCTAAATAGCACACACTGCCTTATCCCCAGGAGAAATACCAACCCAGACATTTTGAATTGACCATTTGCACTGAACCGTTTATAAGGCAGTTGATCCTTCTTGTCATTAAGATGAGCAAAGCCGTTGTTGTGGGCACTTCTCTTCACATTGATGTTCAGTCATTTAGGTTTCTGTGCAGTGGCTGGCAGGTGGCCCTAATGGTGACAGAAATCCCAATGACTACTGTCCTACTGGCTCTGGTTGGAAGCCTTTCCTAGCATTCCTACCATGACTGGCCTCTTGGATCCACTCTGAATTCTCTACTTCTCTTTGCAGTAAAAAGGCATTAACTGATATTTCTCTTTCCAAATTTCTTTGCAATGTTTTCTGTAGAAGAACTGAACATTAAATAAACATTATTTCTAGAACTCAGTTTTCGCAAGAGATAGCATTTCAGTCCCACAAGGGCAATATTTATATCATTGCAACTGTGGGGTTTTGGTGGGAAAAGGATGACAACATTTTTCCATTTGGATAGCTGTTTCTTATCTAAACTTATTAAATGGTGAGCAGAACTCTTCATTGTAGACTTTTCCCAACCCTGAGTGCCAAAGCAAACACACAGAGTTCGGACCACTGACATGTTGCTGCAGTAGTATAAGGGCAAATAAGTCTGAATGGAGATAACAGACTTGGAAATGGTACTTTCTGTCTCTACTTCATGATCCCTCCCTCTACTGACATGGAAATAGCACCCTAGGCCTTCCCAGGTCATCCCTGAACTAGGCAGGCATCCCCCGTCAAAACAAACTGAGGACATTGGAGAATTTGCATTTTACATAACAGTATTTTACTCAGATTTATGTGGCTGCTGATGAATTTTCATCAAAAAAGTGTTTTCTGGAATAAAATCTATTAAACCAATTTAATCCCTTAATCAATTTTTATGTAGTGTAGTTAAATCATTTTTATTTTTCTAAAAGTTAATTAATGAAACATTTTCTTTTTTTTTTTTTTTTTTTTTTTTTGAGACGGAGTCTCACTGTGTCTCCCAGGCTGGAGTGCAGTGGCGCGATCTCGGCTCACTGCAAGCTCCGCCCCCCGGGTTCACGCCATTCTCCCGCCTCAGCCTCCCAAGTAGCTGGGACTACAGGCGCCCGCTACCGCGCCCGGCTAGTTTTTTTTTGTATTTTTAGTAGAGACGGGGTTTCACCATGTTAGCCAGGATAGTCTCGATCTCCTGACCTTGTGATCCACCCGCCTCGGCCTCCCAAAGTGCTGGGATTACAGGCTTGAGCCACCGCGCCCGGCCTAATGAAACATTTTCTATTTTTATTTCTGAGAAGTAATTTTCATCAGGATAGATTCTTTTCAATTTAAAGCTTATAATAAAGAGCTGATTAATCAATTAACTTTTGTCCTCTTCAGATTTTACTGAGTATAGCTTCTGCCACTGCAAGTTTTCTTTTATGGCCAGATCCAAAGTTTCCTTTTGTTTTATTTTTCCCCTACCATAGTCAAGTCCAATGTCTCAGGCTCAAATTTTGCGTATCTAAATTTTGCCAGCAATATTCTTTTTGTTTGTTTGTTTGAGACAATGTCTAACTCTGTCACCCAGACTGGAGTATAGTGGCATGATCATGGCTCACTGCAGCTTTGACCTCCTGGGCTCAGGTGATCTTCCCACCCCAGCCTCCTGGGGAAGCTGGGACTACAGGCACATGCCACCAAACCTAGATAATTCTTTGTATATTTTGTATGGATGGGGTTTTGCCATGTTGCCCAAGCTGGTCTCAAATTCCTGGGCTCAAGCGATTCACCCACCTCAGCCTCCCAAAATGCTGGAATTACAGGCGTGAGCCACTGTGCCCAACCAGCAGCAATAATCTTTTTAATCAATTTTTGGTTGGTGACAAAGTGACTATTTCTACCTATAATCATTATGGATTGGATAAAACATATTGTCTAATTATTTTGGTGTCATTGTATTCAGAATTCCCAGCATAGTCATCCCTTCATATAGGAATAGAATAATAAAATTGTACGTTAAATAAGTGCTGTAAATACAGTAGGTATTTCTAAAGCTAATTTTTAAAAGAAAGGACAATGTATAAGTCTAGAGCTAACTCCTCTGTCACGGACAATCTGAATTAACAGAACAGAGTAGCGGTTAGCAAGCTTTTTCTACAAAGGGACATGTAATAAATATCTCAGGCTTTGCAGTTCATATGTTCTCTGTTGCAACAACTTAACTGTGCTGTTGTAGCACAAAAGCATCCTGGACTATTCATAAACTAATGAGCATGGCTGTGTTGCAATAAAACCTATTTACACAAACAGATGGTGGTCCAGCCCAAATTTGTCCCATGGGCTGTAGTTTGCCGATCCTTGGAACAGATAAATGTTCATTCTATTCTTTCTTTAGTAAGAGTACCTTTAGTTGCCAGGTGGACCATGAACTACCATAAATAGAGAGCTCCTGGAATGTACATTGGAAGTTTTTCTTTCCGCCCAGTTTTTCAGGATCACAGTTGTCATACAAAGCTCTGTGTACCAACAGTGCATATATCACCAGGCTCATATACAGTTTTCTTAGAGGAGCTCAACACCCTGTGGACTTAAATTAAGAATGATAAAACCTCTTGGTAGTGGACACAGAGAAGATAACCATTTTCCTGTCTTACTGAAAACAGAAGCAGAACAATCACCCGGACTCATACCACAGGACTAATTATGGATGGAGCATATTAGATGATAAAATAAAAACTAACAGGAAAGCAAAGCATGACACTAGCTTTGGTATTCAGTCATGCTTACAGTTACTAGCCTCATCTGGGTATAGCAGACAAGCTCTGGCCTTAGGAAAATATTATACTCTGCACTTTGATGACTCCCCTAAAAACAAAACAACTAAAACAATTGTAAAAAGCAAAACCTATTACAAAGAGGGAACCAAAATTGAACAAGAAATATACTGTGCTTAATATAATTGAATTCTTGAATAATGTTCTTCTGGCCTCTGAGTGAGAATAAAGGTGGTACTATTTAAGAATGTTTTCAGTTGCACATAACTGCCTGTATTAGTCCATTTTCACACTGCTATAAAGAAATACCTGAGACTTGGTAATTTATGAAGGAAAAAAGTTTAATTGACTCACAGTTCTTCATGGCTTGGGAAACCTCAGGAAACTTATAATCATGGTGGAAGGGGAAGGAGACACCTCTTTGCAAGGCTGGAGGAGACAGAAAAGTGTGTGTGAAGAAGGAACTGTCAGGCATTTATAAAACCATCCGATCTTGTGTGAACTCACTATCATGAGAACAGCATAGGGAAAATCATCCCCATGATCCAGTTACCTCCCTCTCTTGACGCATGGGGATTACAGCTGCCTCCCTTGACATGTGGAGATTACAATTCGAGATGAGATTTGGGTGGGGACACAGAGCTAAACCATATCATTCTCCACTGGCCATTCCCAAATCTCATGCTTTTTCAGATTTCAAAACCAATCATGCCTTCCCAACAGTCCCCCAAAGGATTAATTCATTCCAACATTAACCCAAAAGTCCAAGTTCAAAATCTCATCTGAGACAAGGCAAGTCCCTTCCACCTAGGAGCCTTTAAAATCAAAAGCAATTTAGTTACTTCCAAGATTCAAAGGGGTTACAGGTATTTGGATAAATTAGCCAAAAAAAAGGGGCTACAGGCCCCATGTAAATCCAAAGTTCAGTGGAGCAGTCATTCAGTCTTAAAGCTCCAAAATGATCACCTTTGACTCCATGTCTCACATCCAGGTCACACTGGTGCAAGAGGTGGGGTCCCATGGCCTTGGGCAGCTCCACCCCTGTGGTTTTGCAGGGCACAGCCTCCTTCCCGGCTGCTTTCACAGGCTGGCATTGAATGTCTGTGGCTTTTCCAGGTGCATGGTGCAAGCTGTTGGAGGATCTACCATTCTGGCGTCTGGAGGATGGCAGCCATCTTCTCACAGCTCCACTAGGCAGCACCCCAGTGGCAACTCTGTGTGGGCACTGCAACCCCACATTTCCCTTCTACATTGCCCTAGCAGAAGTTCTTCATGGGAGCTTCACCCTTGCAGTAGACTTCTGCCTGGACATCCAGGCGTTTCCATACATACTCTGAAATCTATGTTCCCAAACCTCAATTTTTGTCTTCTGTGTGGCCACAGGCCCAACACCACGTGGAAGCTACCAAGGCTTGGGGCTTGCACCCTCTGAAGCAATGGCCTGAGCTGTACCTTGGCCCCTTTTAGCCATGGCTAAAGCTGGAGGGGTTGGAACATAGGACACCAAGTCCAGGGGCTGCACAGAGCAGGGGGGCCCTGGGCCTGCCCACAAAACCATTTTTCCCTCTTAGGCCTACAGGCCTGTGATGAGAGGGGCTGTGGTGAAGGTCTCTGACATGGCCTGGAGACATTTTCCCCATTGTCTTGGTGATTAACATTTGACTCCTCATTAGTTATGCAAATTTGTGCAGGTGGCTTGAATTTCTCCCAAGAAAATGGTTCTTTATTTTCTATGCCATCATCAGGATGCAAATATTCCAAACTTTTGTGCTCTGGCTTCCTTTTTAAACATAAGCTCCTATTTCAGATCATTTCTCTCAAGTTCAAAGTTCCCCAGATCCTAAAGGCAGGGGTAAAATGCTGCCAGTCTCTTTGCTAAAGCATAGCAAGAGTGACATTTGCTCCAGTTCCTAATAAGTTCCTCATTTCCATCTGAGACCACTTCAGACTGAACTTCATTGTCCGCATCTCTATCAACATTTTGGTCAAAACCATTCAACAAGTCTCTAGGAAGTTCCAAACTTTCCCACATCTTCCTGTCTTCTGAGCCCTCCAAACTGTTCCAACTTCTACCTGCTACCCAGTTCAAAAGTTGCTTCCACATTTTTTGATATCTTTACAGCAGTGCCCCACTCTCTGCAGCACCAATTTACTCTGGCTAAAAATGCTGCAAATAGTGCTCACACAGTAGTGCAGAGAGAGGCAATCATTTGTACTAGTTTAAATAGCTCTATATGCCAAGCAAAAACCCAGGTGTTTCCTATCATTTTTTGCTTGTTGGCTTTTGGTCCTTACACTTATTGCCTCATAGTTGCAAAATGGCTGTTTTGTCTCCAGACATTACATCAACATTTGAAGGAGGAAGAAGAGTTAGTGTCTGAGCCACTGACTCTGCTGATAAAAGGACAGGAAAAGCTCTCCTAAAAGCCCTCAACAGATTTCTGCTTATGTCTCATTGGTCAGAACTATCTTACTTGACCACTGATCGTTACAGAGGAGAGTAGTGATGCAGGATTTTTCTTGGTCCCATTGCCAGTCGGGGACCTCTGGCTGGTGATGCTGGAGGCCTTACTTGGGGCACACTACCTGCTACTAGAGGAGCCTTGCCCAGTTGGCCCCCCTGGGCCAGGTCTGGCTTGTATACCAGTTCCTGAGTTCTTGTCCCACACCCAAAATGAATGAGGATGTGCTGAGCACTGAAGGGTGAGGGTGGTGGAGAAGAATTTTTTTGACCAAAAAACAGCTTTCAGGGCGGAGGGGACGCAGGGGTGGTCTGTCTACCAGAAGGTGGGAAAGTCCCCCATGTGGTTGGGTCTGGGGCTTTTTATGGACTCAGAATGGGGAGTACGTGTCGATTGGTTTATGAGTGTGCAAAAAAGGTTAAATAAAGCAAAGACACTACTCAAATGTGGGCATGACAGTGCAGAAAATCAGTTAGGAAAGGACAGATATATGTAAAATAGGTGAAGGGTGGGGATCAATCAGAGGAAAGCACACCAAACAGGAGGACAAGTTCTCAATTCCATTCAAGGATTTAACTTGTAGCTTGGCTTTCAGGCTTTAAACTCTCTTCAGCTTGGAGGTGGGGTTTCACCGGGGACCCACCCCATCTACTTAGGCAATTGGCTGCCTCCTCCTGCTCTTAGTAGGAAAGTGAGTGTTCAGTTTTCTCAATTTCTTTTCTCTGTGGATGTAGACAAAGGAGAAAGGGGCAGGGAATAGGGGGGTGTAGTCAGCCTCCCACAGTTTATTATTACTGAAATTGTGCCCTAAAGAATTAAAGTAGCCAGTAACTAACAGAAATTCTTGAGTTTGCAGGTAAGAAACAACTTGCTCAAATGCTGAAACTCCCTCTGCTTGTGAGTAAAACTAGCAGAAATCAGTTGGAACCACCATGGCCAACTGGAGTTTGCACACAGTGAGCTTGCTGAAGTCACGGCCTGAATTTCTACCATGTGTTTCATATTAATCCTCTGAAATTTTCTCATGGGACCCATGAGGCAGCATGAAGAGAAAACTGTGCGAGCCAGAGGACTTTCTAGGCCTCCCCTTTCCTTTCACCAATCACCTACAATCCCAAAATTCACCCCCTAAACCTTTTCTAATAAAATTACGCCCTACCTTAAAGCCATCTCAGGGAGACAGGTTTGAGCTTGACCCCTGTTGCAATATAAAGCTTTCTCTTTTGTCAAAACCCCAGAGTCATTGCATTGACTTCTAGTGCATCAGGCAGCAATCCCTTTTTGCTTGATAACACTACTTTTTATAAGTACCTGAAACTGGATTCGCTAATTATGTCAGCTAATGTTGACATTGACAGAGGCAAACGACTCATTTCTTATTTACAAATCTGCAACTTGACAAGAAAAGCCATTGGCTTGGCTATAACTTTTGAAATGTGCTGCAATCGGCCAGGCATGGTGGCTCATGCCTGTAATCCCAGCACTTTGGGAGACCGAGGTGGGCAGATCACGAGGTCAGGAGATCGAGATCATCCTGGCTAACAAGGTGAAACTCCGTCTCTACTAAAAATACAAAAAATTAGCCGGGCGTGGTGGCGGGCGCCTGTAGTTCCAGCTACTCAGGAGGCTGAGGCAGGAGAATGGCGTGAATCCGGGAGGTGGAGCTTGCAGTGAGGCAAGTCTGTGCTAGTGCACTCCAGCCTGGGCGACAGAGCGAGAATCCATCTCAAAAAAAAAAAAAAAAAAAAAAGAAAGAAAAAAGAAAAAAAAGAAAGAAAAAAAAAGAAAGAAATGTGCTGCAATCACAAAATTTCCCAGAACTTTATCTTATATGACTGTTCTCCTCCAGCTCATGGACAGCTATGTCTGAATCAACAGCAATCTACAGGGCACTGCCCGAGGTATCAGGTGATGTCTAAAAGGATTCAATAGGAGGAGCAGGCATCTGGGAATATACCAAAGGAAGTAAAGTCAACACCTAGTAGCGATATCTGCACTCCCAAGTTCAATGAAGCATTATTCACAATAGCCAGGATATGGAAACAACTTCTGTCTGTCAACAGATGAATAGATACAGAATAGATAAAGATTTGGTGTACTGTATACACACAATGGGATACTATTCAGCCTTCAAAAAAGCATAAAGGCCAGGTGTGGTGGCTCATATCTTAATCTCAGCACTCTGGGAGACTGAGGTGGGTGGATCACTTGAGCTCAGGAGTTTGAGACCAGCCCAGGCACCATGGTGAAACCCTGTCTCTATGAAAAGTACAAAAGTACAAAAGTACAAAAAATCAGCCAGGTGTCATGGCATGCACCTGTAGTCCCAACTACCAGGGATGCTGAGGTGGGCAGATCACTGAAGCCCGGGAGGTCAAGGCTGCAGTGAGCCATGACTGTGCCACTGCATCAGCCTGGGTGACTAAGTGAGACCCCGTCTCAAAAAAAAAAAAAAAAAAAAGCAGAGTGGAAATGTGCCGCTTGCTACAACATGGATGACTGTGGAAGACATTATGCTGAATGAAACAAGCCAGATACAGAAAGGAAAATACTGCATGATCTCACTTATATGTGGAATCTTTTTTTTTTTAAGTGAATATACAGAGATAGAGAATACAACAGTGGTTACCAGGAGTTGAGGAGGAGAGCAGGGAGGAGATGCAGGTCAAGTGATACAAAGCAGCAGATATGTATGATAAACTAGAGATCCAATGTACAACATGAAGACTATACTTAAAAACGCCACATTGCACTTGGGATTTTTGCTAAAAAGGTAGACTTTAGGTGTCCTTGCCACCTAAATGAGGTGAGATGATGGATATGTTAATTTTCTTGACTACCATAATCATTTTACTATCTTCGTGTCAAAATATCATGCTTACACCTTATATAAATACATAAAAATTATTATTAAAAAAGAAAGAACAGGCTGAGAATGATGGCTTATGCCTGTAATTCCAACACTTTGGGAAGCTGAGGTAGGAGGATCACTTGAGACCAGTAGTTCAAGATCAGCCTGGGCAACATAGCAAGACCCTATCTCTACAAAAAATAAAAATAAAAAAATTAGTCAGACATGGTATCATGCACCTGTAGTCCTAGTTACTCTGGAGACTGAGGCAGGAGGATTGTTTGAGCTATGATCATGCCACTGCACTCCGGTTTGGAGGATACAACAAGACCCCAACTCTAAAACAACACACACACACACACACACACACACACACACACACACACACAACCATTTCTCCTGGGTGAAATGGGGGAGCTCGGACTATTTTGTTTTGTTTTTCAGGAGTCTAAAGCCCATGTGAGCCAACTTAAGAAAATTCTGTTTGTATTTGAGTGTTCTTTATAGGAAAGAAATGGACTTTTCCTTAACCCTAATGAGCCCATTTTACAAATTAAGAGCTCCAAATGCCTGGTTCTAGCCCCCATGATGTAGATGGGTAGCAATGAGGACCAGAAATGCTGGGAAGTGTCCTTGCCATGCAAGGAAAACATGGAACTTCAAGGATCCGTCATGGGATGCAGGGCAGCAGGCTCCACCCCTCTCCCTGTTTTCCAGTAAATGATGTTCAGGGCTCACGTGCCCCTCCCAAGGCATGATGTGGGGTTGCAGTTCTGATCCCAGCAGAGACAAGGCTCCTGTCAAGCAATTAGTTTTGGCTCAGAGGCAAAAAATGGAAACCCCATTTCTGTATTTACCCTTCATTCTTTCCTTGCTTCATACAGCTGGTTCCAGGTTTGATTGCATCATATACATAAATAAATAATCTCTTGCTTTCCTGGTTTGGTTTAGTTTTGCTGGAGAGAGGAGTTTATGTGTCCATCCCATGACTAACTGGGTGGTCAAGAGATTGGAAAGTAGGAGTCCTAGTTTAGACCAAGTCTCATCTCAGAAAACCACAGAGTAGAACTGATCCCAAACGTTATCATCCAAATAGCACCTGCCTCGCTAATACATCATGCTCTGCTAACTCCATATGTGGCTGGTTTCCTGGATCCAATTCTGACTGATGGTGTATATTTGTCTGTTCTTTGCTGCTAACAAAGACATACCAGAGACTGGGTAATTTATAAAGAAAAAGAGGCTTAATGGACTTATGTGTTCCACATGGCTGGGGAGGCCTCACAATCATGGTGGAAGGTGAAGGAGGAGCAAAAGCATGTCTTACATGGTGGCTTGCAAAAGAGAGAAGCATGTTCAGAGGAACTCCCCTTTATAAAACCATCAGATCTCATGACACTTATCCATTATGACAAGAACAGCACCAGAAAGACCCATCCTCATGATTCAATTACTTCCCACTGGGTCCCTCCCACCACACATGGGAATTATGGCAGCTACAATTTGAGATTTGGGTGGGGACACAGCCAACCCATATCAGATGGCTTACTCGGTTTCTATGTAGAGTCTCTGCTTTTCATTCAACAGTCTTCATTTAGCCACAGATAAACTCTGTCTCTAACTTCCACTGGTGGAATGAACACATAAGAAACAGAAGGTGCCTACTGGGAAGAAAACTGGCCTGAATCTGAGCTGGGTCAAATGTCTGTGGTCAGTTTGAATGGCTGTTCCTTATGGGAATAATTTACATTCTCAATAAAATTCTCTAGTAATTTTCGGATTGATTTTAATGAGCTTTAAAGCCTTACATAGAAGATCCCCCAGCTGACAGCCTTGGGCGTGGATTAAGGGCTTTTAACCAATCTTGTAACACGTTTAAGCAGATATTCTTTATTGGGTCCAATCTAACTAAAATTATTTTCTTATGTTCTCCCCAGTAACATGTCATTATTAAGAGAAGTTTGGCTTGCTTAGAGGCCACATTTAGAGGGTCCTGAAATTTTACTTTCTTTTACACCATTTTCCAGCATGTTAACTGATCAGTTGTTCATTATTTTTGCTGTTGAATGGAGTGATCATTCCAAGGACCAGAGGCAGGAGGCCCAGGCACAGTGGAAACTCTCCCAAAGACCAGGATCTTTGTGTTGTTCCCCGATATACGCTGAGCACCAGGAATAGTGAATGAATGAAACAAATTGTGAGGCTTTAAAGAGCTGAAATATTTAAACACTGGGCACAAGGTTGGTGCTTAATCAGTGCTAGATCCTTACCTCCCCCTTGTGCCCAGGTCTACTTGTTACTGCAGTTAAACCGCTTGCTGATCCTCAAACAACTAGTTAGTGGCAGAACCAGGCCTAGGACCCCAGTCTCTACTGCTCCAACTAACCCATTCACAGGAAGGAGCACTTTGAATGGTCTCTTATTTAAAAAAAATTAAATAAAAATTGTCTATTTATTTAGAGACAGAGTCTTACTCTGTGGCCCAGGCTCGAGTGCAGTGGTACAATCAGAGCTCACTGTAACCTCCACCTCCTGGCCTCAAAAAGTGTTTGAATTACAGGTATGAGGCACTGTACCTGGCCTGAAGGTTCTCTGGAGACAAAGCCACCTCTAAGTCATTGTGGGGCCCCAGACAAGTAATTTTTGAGGATTCCCTATCTATAGGAACAAAGTGATTTTAAAAATGTATTACAGAATTTACAGGCCCATGTGAGATATGATTTTTCAAATGAAGATTTAGAGTAATGGGTAGAAAAGAGGTACATGTGTATTTGTTTATTGTTCAGTCAGTGAATGTACAGCTTCTGTCTCATATCCAGGCACCATCTCTTCCTGCTCTTTGTTGTTAAATGTTCCTTTCCTGGGTAATTTCACGTCTGCCACCGTGGATATGCCATGGCTCCTTGAACCTGCTTGTGTTGAAGCAGGATCTTCCTTCCTGCCCCTGCCCCTGCCCTGTTAGTGCCCTAACACCGTGTATTTAAGGCTGGACACATCACTGCTCCCAACCTGCCTCACCCACTGCATCACTTGTGATCACTGGCTTCCAGCGACTCTCACCAAGGTCGTTATCGTGCCCCGTTATAATAACTATAAAAGCAAGTCTTACTTATAGGAGAATAAGAATTATAACCCTCTTACTGGTCATGTGAAACTTACCATTTGCAATTTGTACAGCGTAAACTTAGAACAGCACGTCTTTCAAATGTGGCTTCTCTGGAACTCTGCAGGCCATGCAGGTAGGCTGCACTCCGAGAGTGTGTTCTTTTTCCATATTCGTCAGACTCTGCCTTTCACACCCGGACATCAGTGGAGAGAATATGCAAGGGCATGGGTTGAGGGAAAAGAACATCTCATCGTCCGAAAGAATGTTCTTTCCTCATCTGGCATGGCTGAAGACCAGCCCCAGAAAGCATGGTGTCACTACATTGATTGGAGGGAAGAAGGGACATCTCTTAGAAGGGTCCTTAGCTCACACTGCAACACTTTGGAAAGCGCTTGAAAGAGCGAGAACAGCTACCGCTGGAGGACTGCCTGACACAGGGCTCAGAGCCTGCAGAGGGCGTGTGGTGACCATTTCAAGTCAGAGGCAGGGGACACACAGGGAGAAGGATGCCTGCTGCCACCTGTACCCTTGAATGCTATAGAGCAGGGAGGATACCATGGAACATGGGTGGATGGGGGCAGACACACGAGCCCATACACAAGCCCAACAGTTGTCAAAGGGCGGTTGGTAACTCAGAGCTCTGAAGTCCTGTGTGCATTGTGAGTCCCTCAAGGGAACACATCACCACCATTACAGCGGCCCAATCTCCTGTGGTCCTGCTGTTTAATATCAGTGAAAGAAACCCTGTGTCAGTCATCAAGAGTGATTCGACTAGAAGATGGCCCTCCTAGAGCTGTGAGATGCCCCATCAGCTGGAGTCCCAGAGATCCTCAGACATCTGGTCACCCTGCTGCAGCTTGGAGATGAGTAGAGGGTGGGGAAATGCACTGAAGGGGAGAAACAGGAACCAGGGATCACACAGGTCATGGTCCTGCCCCTCCACCAGTCTCGAGCACCAAGGAGGAACTTAGAAAACTTGGAGGAAAGTGCTCTTGGGTACATCTTGCAGTCTGAGCTGGGGCTCTAACGGCAGTCCCATTGGGAGCCTCCTAGTTTCATGGTCCTAGTTTCATTCAACTCTTCTTGCCTTAGGTTACCCACTGTCTTTGGGCCATTTGGAGATAATATAGAAAAACCTGGTTATGCACATACTTGGAGTTCAGGATTCCTCTGCCAAAGTACTAGTTTAATTAAAAAGTGGCGTGGTGGCTCACGCCTGTAATCCCAGCACTTTGAGAGGCCGAGGCGGGCAGATCACAAGGTCAGGAGATCGAGACCTTCCTGGCCAACATGGTGAAACCCCGTCTCTACTAAAAATACAAAAATTAGCTGAACAAAATGGCACGTGTCTGTAGTCCCTGCTACTCAGGAGGCTGAGGCAGGAGGATTGCTTGAACTAGGGAGTTGGAGGTTGCAGTGAGCTGAGATCGCACCACTACACTCCAGCCCAGTGACAGAGCAAGACTGTCAAAAAAAAAAAAAAAAAATGTGCAGCAATGTTTGTCTAAAGGGCAGGTGTCCCCCCACCCCTTGATACTGCCATTTTTGTGAAGCATTTGCAGTCCTTTGGAGAACAAGTCTAAAACGGCTTATCAGAAATTAAACTGCAATTCCACATTAACAAGCACGATCTAATTTTCATTTTATTTAAAATTTTTTTTTCTACTTTCTGCAGAGACAGGGTCTCACTATGTGGCCCAGGGCTGGTCACAAACTCCTCCCAAAGTGCTGGGATTACAGGCATGAGCCTCTGCACTTGGCTTAAATTCCTTTCGTGATGCTCGAATCATGTGCCTGGGGAGAAATGGGCTGTCAAATAGGTTTAGGGAGAGCACATTTCCCAGCCAATGCCTCTGCCTGGGCTGGATGTGTCTTTTCTCTTGCAGGAATAGGAAAGTTTGCTGATGCTCCTGGTCTTGACTGAGAGGGTCTTGCCCTGGTCTTGTCTTGGGTAGGGCAAGAGAACACCCCCAGCCTTGAAGGACAGAGACTTGCAGGAAGGAGTGCACCATCCCTGTGGCCAGTCCTGTTTCTGGGAGAATCGTGGACCATTAGACATGGATGGAGCCATGGAGATCATCTGGGCCCCAGCAATCCTACTCCCAGGGCTACTCTCACTCATCCTCAAGGTCTTGCCTTGACTCCTTCTTTCTTAGTGTGAGTCTATTCTGATCTTTCAGGCTGGACCAGGCTTCTGTTGTATACTCAGGACACTCACTGCTCTTTCCTTCCTAACATTTATCCCAACTTCAAAGAGATCATTGTGTGCAATAATGGATTAATCCTGACTCCCAGTGAAACTACAGGCTACATGAGGGCGGGCTATGTCTCAGTTGTTTACTGTGGTCACAGAGATTCTGTGCTTGGCATGCAGTAGATTTCCAGTCAAAAGTTGTTGAACAAAGTAATGAATGTGGTAGAAAATGTGTGGGTGTTGGAGTCAGACAGACCTAAATTCACCGTTTTCTTTCTGGGTGGCATTTAGCAAGTAGCTGAAACCTTTTCGGCCTTGGTTTTCTCTCCCTAGAAGATGGGGATAGTGAAACATGGTGCAGACATGTTGAGAGGATTTATACACCTAGCATGTAGCAACTGCTCAATATTAACTTTCTGCTGTCTAGTTTCAGACAGTTTCCCAACCCCTCTTCTTCCTTTCAATACCGCATTTCTTAAAAGAGGAGCTCACAACTCAATGTGCCTGCATCTCTTCCATCCGCTCAGCCTGGCCTCTCCCTCATGCTTCCCTGAGGCCACTCTGCAGCTCACCAGTGACCTCCACCTGCCTCTTCTGGTCTTTGATGAGCTGTACAGACTTGGGAAAAGACTGGCCGAGAATGATCTGGGGAGATGCATCTGAGCACCAAAGGCTTTAAGCCATCAGGACATACTGCTGAAAATACCTCATTCGGCCCCAAACTCCTCACTTTGCAAAACTCTCCCCCTTGGCTTCTGGAACAGCATCTCCTTTTTGCATTGCCCCTCAGACCCCTCCTCTCCTGACTCCTTTCCCTCCCCCCACTTTTGGATTTCTGTCCTCTCTCCTCTCCTCATGGATAAAATGTCTCCACTCACAGGGCTTGAATTGTACCTTGATGCATTTGCCTGCCTAAAAGAAAACCTGTTTCTCTACTCACACTTGTGAAACCAAATGAGCGGGGAATTTTCCAACACCAACCAATTTTCCAACTCTTCAGACACCTACTGGGTTTTCCACAACTCAGGTCTAATATTAGCTGCCTGGAATTAGTGCAAACCCTGCAGGGCTCAGTACCACAAGACTGTCCCCAACTTCAGACGTCAATTGTAAGTAGTGGGTCCCCAGGTTACCCACACTTCTGTCTGGCTTGGCTACAAATCAGAGGTTTCCATGACCCCTTCCTCATGTTTTGCTAGTAAGGCTCACAAAAATCAAGGAAACAGACTTGTTGGTGGGTGGTTCCAAGATGACTGAATAGGAACAGCTCCAGTCTACAGCTCTCAGCATGAGTGATGCAGAAGATGTGTGATTTCTGCATTTCCAACTGAGGTGCCCGGTTCATCTCATGGGGGCTTGTCGGACAGTGGGGACAGGACAGTGGGTGCAGCCCACCGAGCATGAGCCCAAGCAGGAAGAGGCATCGCCCCACCTGGGAAGTAAAAGGGGTCAGGGAATTCCCATTCCTAGCCAAGGGAAGTAGTGACAGACGGTACCTGAAAAATCAAGTCACTCTCACCCTAATACTGCGCTTTTCCAAGGGTCTTAGCAAATGGTACACCAGAAGATTATATCCCGTGCCTGGCTCGGAGGGTCCCACGCCCAGGTAGCCTCGCTCATTGCTAGCACAGGAGTCTGAGATCGAACTGCAAGGCAGCAGCGAGATGGGGGGAGGGGTGCCTGCCATTGCTGAAGCTTGAGTCGGTAAACAAAGCAGCTGGGAAGCTGGAACTGGGTGGAGCCCATGGAAGCTGAAGGAGACCTGCCTGCCTCTGTAGACTCCACCTCTGGGGGCAGGGCATAGCTGAACAAAAGGCAGCAGAAACCTCTACAGACTTAAGTGTCCCTGTCTGACAGCTTTGAAGAGAGTAGTGGTTCTTCCAGCATGGAGTTTGAGATCTGAGAATGGACAGACTGCCTCCTCAAGTGGGTCCTTGACCCCTGAATAGCCTAACTGGGAGGCACCCTCCAGTAGGGGCAGACTGACACTTCATATGGCCGGGTACACCTCTGAGACGAAGCTTCCAGGGGAATGATCAGGCAGCAACATTTGCTGTTCAGCAGTATTTGCTGTTCTGCAGCCTCTGCTGCTGATACCCAGGCAAACAGGGTTTGAAGTGGACCTCCACAAACTGCAACAGACCTGCAGCTGAGGGTCCTGACTGTTAGAAGGAAAACTAACAAACAGAAAGGACATCCACACCAAACCCCCATCTGTACATTACCATCATCAAAGACCAAAGGTAAATAAAACCACAAAGATGGAGAAAAAACAGAACAGAAAAGCTGAAAATTCTAAAAATCTGAGTGCCTCTCCCCCTCCAAAGGAAGGCAGCTCCTCATCAGCAATGGAACAAAGTTGGACAGAGAATGACTTTGACGAGTTGAGAGAAGGCTTCAGACGATCAAACTTCTCCGAGCTAAAGGAGGAAGTTCAAACCCATCGCAAAGAAGCTAAAAACCTTGAAATAAGATTAAATGAATGGCTCACTAGAATAAACAGCGTAGAGAAGTCCTTAAATGACCTGATGGAGCTGAAAACCATGGCACAAGAACTATGTGATGAATGCACAAGCTTCAGTAGCTGAATCGATCAACTGCAAGAAAGGGTATCAGTGATTGAAGATCAAATGAATGAAATGAAGTGAGAAGAGAAGTTTAGAGAAAAAAGAGTTAAAAGAAATGAACAAAGCCTCCAAGAAATATGGGACTATGTGAAAAAACCAAATCTACATCCAATTGGTATACCTGAAAGTGACAGGGAGAATGGAACCAAGTTGGAAAACACTCTGCAGGTTATTATCCAACCTAGCAAGGCAGACCAACATTCAAATTCAGGAAATACAGAGAATGCCACAAAGATACTCCTCGAGAAGAGCAACTCCAAGACACATAATTGTCAGATTCACCAAAGTTGAAATGAAGGAAAAAATGTTAAGGGCAGACAGAGAGAAAGGTCAGGTTACCCACAAAGGGAAGCCCATCAGACTAACAGCAGATCTCTCAGCAGAAACCCTACAAGCCAGAAGAGACTGGGGGCCAATATTCAACATTCTTAAAGAAAAGAATTTTCAACCCAGAATTTCATATCCAGTCAAACTAAGCTTCATAAGTGAAGGAGAAATAAAATCCTTTACAGACAAGCAAATGCTGAGAGATTTTGTCACCACCAGGCCTGCCATACAAGAGCTCCTGAAGGAAGCACTAAACATGGAAAGGAACAACTGGTACCAGCCACTGCAAAAACATGCCAAATTGTAAAGACCATCAATGCTAGGAAGAAACTGCATCAACTAATGAGCAAAATAACCAGCTAACATCATAATGACAGGATCAAATTCGCACATAACAATATTAACCTTAAATATAAATGGGCTAAATGCTCCAATTAAAAGACACAGACTGGCAAATTGGATAAAGAGTCAAGACCCATCAGTGTGCTGTATTCAGGAGACCCATCTCATGTGCAGAGACACACATAGGCTCAAAACAAAGGGATGGAGGAAGATCTACCAAGCAAATGGAAAACAAAAAATGGCAGGGGTTGCAATCCTAGTCTCTGATAAAACAGACTTTAAACCAACAAAGATTAAAAGAGACAAAGAAGGGCATTACATAATGGTAAAGGGAATTAAACAGGAAGAGCTAACTGTCATAAATATATATGCACTCAATACAGGAGCACTCAGATTCATAAAACAAGTCCTTAGACACCTACAAAGAGACTTAGACTCTCACACAACAATAATGGGAAACTTTAACACCCCATTGTCAACATTAGACAGATTAACGAGACAGAAAGCTAACAAGGATATCCTGGAATTGAACTCAGCTCTGCACCAAGCAGACCTAATAGACATCTACAGAACTCTCCACCCCAAATCAACAGAATACACATTCTTCTCAGCACTACATCACACTTATTCCAAAATTGACCACATAGTTGGAAGTAAAGCACTCCTCAGCAAATGTAAAAGAACAGAAATGGTAACAAACTGTCTCTCAGACCACAGTGCAATCAAACTAGAACTCAGGATTAAGAAACTCACTCAAAACCACTCAACTACATGGAAAGTGAACAATCTGCTCCTGAATGACTACTGCATACATAACGAAATGAAGGCAGAAATAAAGATGTTCTTTGAAACCAATGAGAACAAAGACACAACATACCAGAATCTCTGAGACACATTTAAGCAGTGTGTAGAGGGAAATTTATAGCACTAAATGCCCACAAGACAAAGCAGGAAAGATCTAAAATTGATACCCTAACATCACAGTTAAAAGAACTAGAGAAGCAAGAGGAAACACATTCAAAAGCTAGCCGAAGGCAAGAAATGACGAAGATCAGAGCAGAACTGAAGGAGATAGAGACACAAAAAAAACCCTTCCAAAAATCAACGAATCCAGGAGCTGGTTTTTTGTAAAGATTGACAACATTGATATTAGCAAGACTAACAAAGAAGAAAAGAGAGAAGAATAAAATAGATGCAATAAAAAATGATAAAGGGCATATCACCAGCGATCACACAGAAATGCAAACTACCATCAGAGAATACTATAAACACCTCTACACAAATAAACTAGAAAATCTAGAAGAAGTGGGTAAATTCCTGGACACATACACCCTCCAAAGACTAAACCAGGAAGAAGTTGAATCCCTGAATAGACCAATAACAGACTCTGAAATTGAGGCAATAATTAATAGCCTACCAACCAAAAACAGTCCAGGACCAGATGGATTCACAGCCGAATTCTACCAGAGGTACAAGGAGGAGCTGGTACCATTCCTTCTGAAACTATTCCAATCAATAGAAAAAGAGGGAATCCTCCCTAACTCATTTTATGAGGCCAGCATCATCCTGATACCAAAGCCTGGCAGAGACACAATAAAAAAAGAGAATTTTAGACCAACATTCCTGACGAATATCAATGCAAAAATCCTCAAGAAAATACTAGCAAACTGAATCCAGCAGCACATCAAAAAACTAATCAAGTGGGCTTCATCCCTGGGATGCAAGGCTGGTTCAACATACGCAAATCAATAAACGTAACCTAGCATATAAACAGAACCAAAGATGAAAACCACCTGATTATCTCAATAGATGCAGAAGAGTCCTTTGACAAAATTCATGCTAAAACTCTCATGCTAAAAACTCTCAATAAATTAGGTATTGATTGAACGTATCTCAAAATAATAAGAGCTATTTATGACAAACCCACAGCCAATATCATACTGAATGGGCAAAAACTGGAAGCATTCCCTTCGAAAACTGGCACAAGACAGGGATGTCCTCTCTCACTGCTCCTATTCAATATAGTGTTGGAAGTTCTGGCCAGGGCAATCAGGCAGGAGAAAGAAATAAAGGGTATTCAATTAGGAAAAGAGGAAGTCAAATTGTCCCTGTTTGCAGATGACATGATTGTATATTTAGAAAACCCCATCGTCTCAGCCCAAAATCTCCTTAAACTGATAAGCAACTTCAGCAAAGTCTCAGGACACAAAATCAGTGTGCAAAAATCACAAGCATTCTTACACACCAATAACAGACAAACAGCCAAATCATGAGTGAACTCCCATTCACAATTGCTTCAAAGAGAATAAAATACCTAGGAATCCAACTTACAAGAGACGTGAAGGACATTTTCAAGGAGAACTACAAACCACTGCTCAACAAAATAAAAGAGGACACAAACAAATGGAAGAACATTCCATGCTCATGGATAGGAAGAATCAATATTATGAAAATGGCCATACTGCCCAATGTAATTTATAGATTCAATTGCCATCCCCATCAAGCTACCAATGACTTTCTTCACAGAATTGGAAAAAAAAAACTACTTTAAAGTTCATATGGAATCAAAAAAGAGCCTGCATTGCCAACACAATCCTAAGCCAAAAGAACAAAGCTGGAGACATCACGCTACCTGACTTCAAACTATACTACAAGGCTACAGTAACCAAAACAGCATGGCATTGGTACCAAAACAGAGATATAGACCAATGGAACAGAACAGAGCCCTCAGAAATAACACCACACATCTACAACCATCTGATCTTTGACAAACCTGACAAAAACAAGAAATAGGGAAAGGATTCCCTATTTAATAAATGGTGCTGGGAAAACTGGCTAGTCATAAGTTGTAAGGATCCCTTCCTCACACCTTATACAAAAATTAATTCAAGACGGATTAAAGACTTAAATGTTAGACCTAAAACCATAAAAACCCTAGAAGAAAACCTAAGCAATAGCTTTCAGGACATAGGCATGGGCAAGGACTTCATGTCTAAAATACTGAAAGCAATGGCAACAAAAGCCAAAATTGACAAATGGGATCTAATTAAACTAAAGAGCTTCTGCACAGCAAAAGAAACTACCATCAGAGTGAACAGGCAACCTACAGAATGGGAGAAAATTTTTGCAATCTATTCATCTGACAAAGGGCTAATATCCAGAATCTACAAAGAACTCAAACAAATTTACAAGAAAAAAACAAACAACCCCATCAAAAAGTAGGCAAAGGATATGAACAGACACTTCTCAAAAGAAGACATTTATGCAGCCAACAGACACATGAAAAAATGCTCATCATTACTGGCCGTCAGAGAAATGCAAATCAAAACCACAATGAGATACCATCTCACACCAGTTAGAATGACGATCATTAAAAAGTCAGAAAACAACAGGTGCTGGAGAGGATGTGGAGAAATAGGAACACTTTTACGCTGTTGGTGGGACTGTAAACTAGTTCCACCATTGTGGAAGACAGTGTGGCAATTCTTCAAGGATCTAGAACTAGATGTACCATTTGACCCAGCCATCCCATTACTGGGTATATACCCAAAGGATTATAAATCATGCTGCTATAAAGACACATGCACACATATGTTTATTGTGGCACTATTCACAATAGCAAAGACTTGGAACCAACCCAAATGTCCAACAAGGATAGACTGGATTAAGAAAATGTGGCACATATACACCATGGAATACTATGTAGCCATAAAAAAGGATGAGTTCATGTCCTTTGTAGGGACATGGATGAAGCTGAAAACCATAATTCTCAGCAAACTAACACAAGAACAGAAAACTAAACACCGCATGTTCTCACTCATAGGTGGGAATTAACAATGAGAACACTTGGACACAGGAAGGGGAACATCACACACCGCGGCCTGTCATGGGGTGGGGAGAGGGGGGAGGGATAGCATTAGGAGATATACCTAATGTAAATGACAAGTTATTGGGTGCAGCACACCAACATGGCACATGTATACACATGCAACAAACCTGCAAGTTTGTGCACATGTACCCTAGAACTTAAAGTGTATTAAATTTAATAAAAAAAAAAAAAAGAAATTTACTTGTTTAAAAAAAATCCAAATCCTGGCATTGTCCAGAAAAATGTAACAAGTTTATTTATAATTATCATAAAGTTGAATTGCTGAAACTTGTTCACTGAAACATTTTGATTTGCATTAATGCTTTATGTTTCCACATTTATATTAAAAATTCACACACAAATAAATATGGAAAAACTGCCCCAAAAAATCAAGGAGACATTTTATTTACATTTACTGGTTAATTATAAGGAATACAAACGAACAGCCAGAAGAAGAGACACAAAGCGTGAGGTCCACAAGGGTCCTTTTTAAGAGACAGAGTCTCTGTCATCCAGGCTGGAGTGCAGTGGTGTGAGCATAGCTCACTACAGCCTCAAACTTCTGGGCTCAAGTGATCCTCATGCCCCAGCCTCCCGAGCAGCTAGGACTACCAGTGCATACCACCATATCCAGTTAGTTTTATTTTTTGCACAGATGGGGGTCTTGCTATGTTGCCTAGGCTGGTCTCAAACTCTTGGCCTCAAACTATCTTCCTGCCTCAGTTTTCCAGAGCACTTGGGTTATAAATGTGGGCCACTGCACCTGGCCCCCGATCTTGATGGGGAGCAGGTTTCTGTGTGTGGGTCAACCCCAGCTCCTTGAGAGTGCGGCCTGAAGTCCTTGGTCCCAGAGGCTCAGCAGGAAATATGACAGTGACTGCATAAGCTTGTGAGAACCTGTGGCCAGGCAGCAGCAGCCGTTTGGCCAGGGGTTGTCTCCTGCAGCCCTCCTGCCCAGTACCCGGGCCTGCTTGTATTCCCCCACACGCGCCCCCCCCCATGCTCTCCCTCTTGTTGGTGAGTGTCACTCAAGCCTCTGCCTCAGAAAAGCCCTTCTGCAGCTTCCAAGTCAGACCAGCTCCTCCTCCAGGTGCAGGCCCAGCGATAGCTCTCCCTCGCCCCTCGCCAGCTTGCACAGGTGAATGCTTTCTGCATCCTGAAGGCATTTTGTTTGTGTCTTTTAATCTGGCTGTGCTACTGTTGGTGTTTAACAGTCTCCCCAGCTACACTGGAAGCTACCAGAAGGTACTTTTCACTTGCTCGTGTGTTTTTCCCAGTGTCTATTAGAGGCCTTTGCACAGGGTAGGCGCCAAATGGCTGTTGGGAGCAGCTGAAGGTCACACATCCCATGAGCGGGCAGCAGGGTCAGGAGTGGCCCCCGTGTTGCCTGAGCGAGACTCTCCCCTGCCCTCTGCCCTCCGCGCCTCCGGCCTGCATGTCCCCATGGCCTCTTAGGGGCACATCCCGGGGCTGGGTCAGCAGGCCTGGGCGGTTGGCCTTAAGCTGTCACACACCTAGGGAGATGCTCCTGTTTCTGGGAACCTTGGCCCCCACTCCTGCAAACTTCAGTAAATGTGTAACTCGACCCTGCACCGGCTCACTCTGTTCAGCAGTGAAACTGTGCATCGATCACTAAGACTTCCTGGAAGGGGTCCCAGCGTGAGTGTCCCTTCTGGCGTCTGTCTTTCTGGCCAGCCTGTGGTCTGGCCACATGATGTAACCCCCCTCCAGCCTGTGCACAGGCAGCCTGGGAACGGCTCCATCCCCACCCCTCAGATATAAATAGGGCCTCGTGACCCGGCCAGGGGAAGAAGCTGCCATTGTTCTGGGTACTACAGCAGAAGGTAAGCCGGGGGCCCCCTCAGCTCCTTCTCAGCCTTGTCCCTCTCAGACGTAACTGAGCTGTGGGCTGGGAGGAAAAGGCCGGGAGGGGCGCTGGCGATGGCTGAAGCATCTCTCCCCTCCCATAAGACCAGTCATCTGGACGCAGGCTTTCCCTGCTCAGTGCCCACTCAGGGGTCTCACAGGAGGAGCTGCTCCTCCTTAGCAATAGGACCAGATGGTCAGGTCTTCCTGCTTCGGCTGAGAAGAGTTAGGGTCCTCAGGGATGGAGCAGACTGGCACAGGAGCAGAGTCATCATGGTCAAGAGTCCACCAGGTCCTCTTGCCATCAGGAGGAACAGCAGGGCTTGTACAGGAAGTGGGGCCACAGGGAAGGGCTGGGCTCAGTCAATCCCCAGCTGGGATCCCCAGAGTGGTCACCCTACCCCTCCCTCGAGACAGATTCCCTGACTGTGTCATCAGGCTGGTCACCATCTCTCTGAACCTCGATTTGCTCACCTATAAAATGGGACTAGTAACGATGCCTGGGCTCCCTCTCTCAGGGGCTGTGGTGCAGCTGAAGAGAACTAATACAACATGAAAGTACTTTCTAAGCTTTGGGATAAGCTAAAGGGCAGATTCCAATTTCATTCAAGGGCAGCGTAGATTGGTGCTTAAACTTGTGGATGACAGAGTCAGAGGGCCTGGTTCTGAGTCCTAGTTCTGTCTCTTCCCAGCTGTGTGACTTTGCACAAGTCACTGGACCTCTTTGTTCCTCTGGAAAACAGCAGGAACCAATTCATTAACTACTTCTCCAGGATGCATTAGGTCCCGGGGACTGTCCTGGGAATGTGGGCTGTATTAGGAAACATAGCAGCGGGAACCCTGCTCCGGGGCTCACATTCACGTCAGAGCAAACAGACAAAGACGCTGGACAGCACAAGTGCGTAACTACGTGGTACAGGGGGTTATAAGGAGGGAAAAGGGGAGCCGGATGAGAGAGTTGAGAGTGCCCGGTGTGGTGGGGAAAGCTGCAGGGTGAAATACGGCACCAAGGAAACCTCAGGGAAGGTGAGGACTATGATGAGGTCAGAGGGGTTGATATAAGAACGATGCCCTGCAAATGACAGACACCACGGGAGCGTGAGCCGTCATCTTCACCTGTAGCATTCAGCCTGGGGGAAGTAGGGAGACATAGAAGGGGCAGGTGCTGGCGAAGAGGCAGGGGCAGGAGGGGAGAAGGCGGAGGGGCGCTCCGGGCAAGGGTGTCAGGCCCGCCACCCCAGAGCACCATTACTCCCAGGACGCGGCTGCGTGCAGACCTGGAACCAGCCTAGGGAGCAGCCGCAGATCACAACTGAGAACAAACGACGGTCTCTGCCTTAAAAATGGCCCACGGCATTGCGTCTCTGGAGATGGTACCTGCGCAGGAGCAGCACAGCGAGTGGGCTGCACCGACCAGCGCCATCCAAACCCCGAACAGGTGGCGCTTGTCAGGCAGGACTTCCCAGCAGTCGGTTCCCACAGGTTTCCCCTGACGACCTGATTTGATGTGACTGTCTAGATTAGGTGTGAACTGGTGGCTCAGGCTTCTCTGCACAGAAAGGCCTGCAAGCAGCAGGGAGAGTTTCTGTTCTGTTTTTCCATGTCGTGTGGCTCTTCCTGAGAACAGTGGATGGAGTCAACGCATGGGGAGTGGGGTGAGGCGGTAGCTGAGGTCAGAAGTCAAAGTCTCTTTGGCATTTGAATGACTGAAGCAGAACGAAACACACCAGGTACTTCAGCAGTTGCACCGTGTTGAGGACAGGTACTGGTTACTGGTCTGGGTGGGGGAAGCCAGCTGCTAATGTAAGAAGAATGACTGGGTGTGCTTAGGTGAAGCAGAAAAATGAAGGCATCAAGGTGGCCTCGAGTCAGTGATGACCTGCTACAGCTCCAAGGAAGCCTGGCGTAGCCCTGGGGGGACAGAAAAGGCTAAGAAGTGACGATATTGCAGTACACCCCCTCCACAAGAAATGAGTGAGATGTGGTACAAACTGTTAGAATTGAATGAATCAATAGAATCAACGTTCATCCCGTCAATCAAGAAGAGTCAGATGAAATGAATTAGCAGGGCCAGCCCAAGAACCTTGTCTTCTGGGGTCTCGGGGTAGTTTTCATTTGCAGCAGCTGAGGCTGAAGCCTAGTTGCAAGGCCTTTGAGAGAACATGGTGCCGGACCCGTGTCTAAGGCAGGGGTTCTAAACCCTGCTTACATATCAGAGCCACCTGAGAAGTTTTTTTTTTTAAAAATTTTTATTTTTTTAATCTAAGGAATCCAAGTATCAGTGGGCAAGCCATGCTAGGTGTGCATGCCTTTGGGGCTCTGCAGGGGATAGCACTATGCAGGGATGGTTGAGAGCTGGTTTTGGGGTTGAGACACGTGGAAAATACTTGGGCTTTGGGTTGAGCCTGTGGTGCTCAATCCTGGCTGCATATTAGGACCACAAGGAGATGAGAAAACCATTCCCAGCCCTCACCCTAGGGCCCTTGAATGAGCATCTCAGGGGTCTAGGAGGCCTCCACAAAGACCTACTGATTGGCACGTATGTGTTTTTCTAGGAGAGAACTTACAGCCGCAGGCAGGAGCATGTCTTAGTGTGCTTGGGCTGCCATAAGTACCACAGACTGGGAGGCTTCAACAACAGAAATGTATTATCTCACAGTTCTGGAAGCTAGAAGCCCGGAAGCAAGCCATCGGCAGAGTTGGTTTCCTCTGGGGCCTCTATCCTTGCCTTGTAGATGGCTGTCTTCTCTCTCTGTCCTCACATGGTCTTCCCTCTGTGTGTGTCCATGTCCTCATCTCCCCTTCTCATAAGGACACAGGTCATATTAGATCAGGGCTCACTCTCATGGCCTCATTTTAACTTAATCATCTCTTTAAAGATTCTGTCTCCAAATAATGGTCGCATTCTGAGGTCCTGGGGTTGAGGACTTCAACATATGCATTGTGGCCATTGGGGGAGTTAGGACATGATTCAGCCTATACTGGTGCATTTTGCACTTGGATCATGTAGATATTTTCCATGGAGCTTAGAATCCATTTCTTTTCTTTTTTTGTAGACATGAATGGACTTATTCTGGGCTAAATGGTGACAGAGAATATTAAGACAATGAAAAATCTGGTTAGATGGCACTTAACGATCAGTTAATAATAATCACCTTTCACCCTTTGCAAAATGATATTTCAGGGTATGCAGAAGCGAGCGCCCCAGTCCGAGATGGCTCCTGCCAGCGTGAGCCTGAGGGCCACCATCCTCTGCCTCCTGGCCTGGGCTGGCCTGGCCGCAGGTGACCGGGTGTACATACACCCCTTCCACCTCGTCATCCACAATGAGAGTACCTGTGAGCAGCTGGCAAAGGCCAATGCTGGGAAGCCCAAAGATCCCACCTTCACACCTGTTCCGATACAGGCCAAGACGTCCCCTGTGGATGAAAAGGCCCTGCAGGACCAGCTAGTGCTGGTCGCCGCAAAACTCGACACCGAGGACAAGTTGAGGGCCGCGATGGTCGGGATGCTGGCCAACTTCTTGGGCTTCCGTATATATGGCATGCACAGTGAGCTATGGGGCGTGGTCCATGGAGCCACCATCCTCTCCCCAACGGCTGTCTTTGGCACCCTGGCCTCTCTCTACCTGGGAGCCTTGGACCACACAGCCGACAGGCTACAGGCAATCCTGGGCGTCCCTTGGAAGGACGAGAACTGCACCTCCCGGCTGGATGCGCACAAGGTCCTCTCTGCCCTGCAGGCTGTACAGGGCCTGCTGGTGGCCCAGGGCAGGGCTGACAGCCAGTCCCAGCTGCTGTTGTCCACAGTGGTGGGCCTATTCACAGCCCCAGATCTGCACCTGAAGCAGCCGTTTGTGCAGGGCCTGGCTCTCTATGCCCCTGTGGTCCTCCCACGCTCTCTGGACTTCACAGACTTGGAAGTCGCTGCTGAGAAGATTGACAGGTTCATGCAGGCTGTGACAGGATGGAAGATTAGCAGCCCCCTGACGGGAGCCAGTGCGGACAGCACCCTGGTTTTCAACACCTACGTCCATTTCCAAGGTAAGGCAAACCCCTCTGCCGGCTCTGCCCTAGGACTTAGTTTCCAATGCATAGCTGAGCTCAGCAGGTCAGGCCTTGGAGATGGGCAGGGGCAGCCCTGCGGACATACCTGGTGGCCACCCTCGAGGAGTGGGGAAGTGGCTACTCCGCTGGGTCCCTGGATGGATGTCCACCTCCCAGACCTGCTGCCCTACTATGTGCACGACTACACTACATCCTTTTTCTTACATCATTTAATCCCCTTATGATGTGATGCAGAGGTATTTGTGCCTTTGTTTACTGGTAAAGAAATAGAGACTTGGAGAAACAAAGTGCCTTGCTCAAGATGGCACAGCCACCAGTGGGTGTCCTGGGATTTCAGCCCACATCTCCTGGCCCCACAGCCCAGCTCTACGCTCAGAGGGTACAGGTTCTTGTCTCTGGAGATGGTCAGGAGCTGGGGTCCCTGGCCTATGCAGAAATAAGCAATTGGCTTGCTTAAATCCCTTTCATGTTAGGAGGGGCATTACTGAAAACCCGTACTACAAAGATCGTTGGTTTTTTTTTTTTTTTTTTTAATTGAGACAGGGTTTCGCTCTGTCCCCCAGGCTGAAGTGCAGTGGCGCAATCATTGTTCACTGTATCCTTGAACTCCTGGCTGCAAGCGATCCTCCCACCTCAGCCTCCCAAAGTGTTGGGATTACAGGCATGAGCCACTGCACCCAGCCAAAGATTGCTTAAAGCATTCTTTTAACAAATACTCATTGAGGATTTGCTACTTGTAAGACTTTAAGCCTGGCATCTCAGAGGAGGCCAGAGGAGGGTTGTAGAGGCCCTGACTCCAGGCTTTTAAAGGTCAATGGGCAAACGCCTAGGATATGGAGCTGCAGGGAAACGTGCTGTACAAGGTACTCAGGGAGGACTCGGAGCCCTCAGAGGACAGAGGTCACTGGGGAGTGGAGAGCAGGCCTCACCTGGCAGTGAGGGGAACGGGGCTGGTGAAGCCAGGAGCAAGCATGATGGGCCCAGCCTGCAGAGTTTGGGGCAAGGAACGAGGATGGGGTGTTTGGCTTGGCATGAGTGTTGAACCAGAAAATGGGCCTGGGGAGGGCAGAGCTGGAGACACTTTGAATGCCATGCCAGGTAGGTGTGGGAATGGGGACGCATTCGTTCAGAGGTCGTCCCGGAAGCCTGCCGTGTGTGGACTGGAGGCAGGGAGGGTTGTTTGAAGGTTACGCAAGAGTCCAGGCACACAGTCACGGGAACACGCGCTCGGGGAGCAGCTCGGCGAATCCATGGGTGGGGTGGGGCTGAGGGGTGTGTCTGAGAGACATTGATGAGGCTCCGTCAAGATGTGTAACCTCGTGAGGGACAGAGAGCCAGGCGGGCGGTGAAAGACAGGACTGTGCAGAAAGAGCTTCAGTGGCGCGTGGTGATTTTCTTACCATGACAACATCCTTGAGGTCTCTCCCTGCAGGTTCAGGGGAGGTGATAGATGGGGGATTGCTCAGCCCTGGCACTGACTGGTCACAGGGGCAGAGGCCAGCCTGAGGGTTGCCCGGTTGAGGGTGGCAGCACGCTGTGCAGGGCAGAGCGGGGACACGTGGGCTCAGCCTGCTGAACCTAGGAGGAGCGCTGGGAGGAGCGCTCACTGAGAAGGAGGGTCCTGCAGAAGGCAAAGGCAAGAAAGCCAGTGGCATCTGAAATGGGTCTCCCTTCGAAAGACAGCCCATCCACCTCACCCAGACCTCAGAGCCAGGCCATGAGGAAGAGGAGAAAGAAGAAAAAAACCAATGACATCAGGACTCAAAGGAAGCCCGGCATCCTCCCTGGCCTCCACCACATGCTGCCCTGACCCTGCCCCACTTCCTAACCTTTGCTGGTCTCAGTTTCCATGAAAGGAGACAGCCCCTTCCTGCCCACATGGCTTGTCCAGTGAGGAGATCGGGGGCTGTCTCGGGACCTCTAGATTCCCCTTTAGCAATGATGTTCTATGTACATGACCTCAGCAGGCAGCTAGATGTGTCCCACTAGAGAGGACTTGAGGATCTGGGGCCCGATGGGTTCCAGGGCACCCTTTGCCCAGCACCTGCTGTGCTGCTGAGCATGGGACGCTGGCCCCGGCAGTTTCCACAATGCCAGCTGACTTGAGCTCGAGAGATTTACCTAGCCTTCGGATGAGAATGGTGAGCCGTGTGTGTGTCAGACGAACAGAGGGAAGAGGGCAGCCACTCTCATGTCAAATTCCAACATCTTTTGGGAAGCAGCTTCCTTTTTTTGGTTTAGTTTGTTGGAAGAAAAGAATTGTCCCTTTCCTCCCTCTAAACTAAAAGCCTTGCTAGCCTGGGTGGGCGGCACCGAGGTCCCTGTAGGGAATGTGCAAGGAGGATCCTGCAGTTTCCCGCTCACATGCCCTCCCGAGACTGAGTGCTCCGAGGACTGAGGACGAGGAATATGCCAGGTCTGCCACTGCCTTCTCACAAGACCCAGACCCAGGGGAGGCACAGCCATGCCCAGCTCCCACCTGCCAGTTCTGTCCTCCCAGCTTCCCTACTTCCCTGCTGGAAGCTCCAATTCAGTACAAAGGGAGACCCCACTGTTTCTGAACCATCTCTACTCAGACTCCCAAGTGTCACGTGCCCAGAGGACTGCTCTGTGACAAACTCATATACAATTTCACCCTCTTCTCCTAAAAACTACCACAAAATGGGCCTTTCAAGGTGAGTGGGAGGACAGCCGAGGGCATCCTGTGATGCACTAGTGTAAGGTCGAGGCAGAGGGCGGGCTGCCGTCATGGAGAGACCCCGGGTAACTGCTTCACACGCAAGTTTGTGTCCTTCTCCCACGCCGGGCTCTCCCGAGTTCTCTGTCTTCTCCACGGCCCTGTGAGCGGGGCAGGGGGTGGGGAGAACAGAGGGCTCACCCCTGCCCCCAGGGCCCAGTGTGCAAATCCATTCATCACAGCGAGGTCTTGTGAGTCTCCTCAGTAGCAAGGGCTGCTGAAGAATGGAGCCCTCGTTCCCGGAGCCTGCGTGGTCAGCTCTGTATTCCGTGACTGTGATGGGGGAGGGTGGGGGCCACAGGACAGCCGGCAGGCTCTGCCACTGCTGGGGCTGGACATGGATTAAAAAGTGAGCATGAGCAGGGGCCTCTAGGAGCAGTGGGATACTGCAGTGGTGGCTGCGCATCATTCTACATGCATGCAAACCCACAGAATGTAAAACACCAGGACGGAGCCCCAAAGAAAACCATCAACTTTGGGTGCTGAGGACGTGTCAATGCAGGTTCATCAACTGCAATAAATGGGCCACTCTGGTGTGAGATGTTGATCATGGGGAAGGCTGTGTGTGGGGGGACAGGAGTTACATGGGAACTTTTTGTACTTTCTGCTCGATTTTGCTGTGAACGTAGTCACTCTAAAAAATAGTATCTCTTAAAATTTTTAAAAAGTTAGTGTGTCAAATCACAGCCTCTGTGTCAGGACAGATGTAGGTTTGAGTTGACCTGGCAGGTACCAGTGGCATATGTCCCTTAAGATGACAGACGCAAACCTCCGGTTCAGTGCCTGGCATGTTATATGTCTTCAGCAGGTGGCAGTTAGGGCTGCCTCAGTGAACTCAAATGGCTGCATTTTGCAGGAAGATTTGAGCTACACTTGGGGTCCTGTGGCCAGGAGAATACAGAGTGGCCTGGGGTGGGCCAGGGAAGGAGGCTGTGGCAGGGAGAGGGGCAGGATCTGGGCCTTCGGTGTCTGCCAGCCCTCGTCCCTGCCCCTGTCTCAGCTGACTCTTCCCTCCCCGTCTCCTGTCTGGATTTCAGGGAAGATGAAGGACTTCTCCCTGCTGGCTGAGCCCCAGGAGTTCTGGGTGGACAACAGCACCTCAGTGTCTGTCCCCATGCTGTCTGGCGTGGGCACCTTCCAGCACTGGAGCGACGCCCAGGACAACTTCTCAGTGACTCAAGTGCCCTTTACTGAGAGCGCCTGCTTGCTGCTGATTCAGCCTCACTACGCCTCTGACCTGGACAAGGTGGAGGGTCTCACTTTCCAGCAAAACTCCCTCAACTGGATGAAGAAACTGTCTTCCCGGTAGGAGCCTCCTGGTCTCCCCTGGAATGTGGGAGCCGAGCTGTCCTTCTGCCCCCACTGGGGGTGGGGTGGGGAGTAGACACACATGAACTGAGCCTTGGGTGCAGAGCAGGGCAGGGCCGCAGTGGCATGGGGCTGGGCAGGCGGCCTGTGTGTCTATCCACCAGCTCTCCATCCACCCAGCACCCAGCTCTCCAGTTAGTGTCTGTCTTTCAGGTGCAGGCAAGGTAAAGGAGGGGAGGAAGAATGCTTTTTCTATGCTTATATTTGCTTGGTGGTTTTGGAGGGAAAGAATACATTGCAATCCGCCCTCTGAGAGAGGAACGTTTTGGCCCCACACCTGACACACAGCACATCTGTGGCATCCAAGAGCTTCTTGGAACTGACTTGCCAGGAGGGTTTGGACTCCATATGAGCGGGGGTGGAGCCTTCTCAGGGAGCATGCCTTGACTCCAGAATGTCCTTGCTGGCGGCTGGCGGCTGGGCGGGGACAGGTGTCGTTAGCACCTCTTTCCTGCTGCAATTCCCTTCCATAGAGCCTTGGATTCAACCTACACATCCCCCCAGATCATCAAGGCCTGGAAATCTGATCCCAGAGGCAGGCATTGAGTGACACGATGGCTTCTTGACATCAGCTCTGGATGCTTTTTATGTTTTAAAAATTATGGTGATAAAATATACATAACAAAATTTGCCATCGTAACCATTTTCGAGTGCACAGTTCAGTGGCACTAGGCACATTCACACTGTTGTGCAGCCATCACCGCCATCCATCTCCATTTACCTTCTCATCTTCCCAGACCGAAGCTCTGCCCTGCTGAAACACTAACTCTCCATTTTCCCTTCCCCTGGGCTCCTGGCAAGCACCACGATGTCCTCGAGGTCTACCCATGTTGTAGCACGTGTCAGAATGTCCTTCCTTTTGAAGGCTGAATAATATTCCCTTGCATGTGGTTACCACCTTTTGTCTATCCACTCGTCCATCGATGGACACGTGGGTTGCTTTCACCTTTGAGATGCTGTGACTAGTGCAGTGTACATTGTAAACATGGATGTACTGTCAGCTCTTATAAGTGCTTGATATATCACTGGAAATGTCCATGGGCTCTGAAGGATGCCAGAAGATGGAAGAGGCTCTTACAAAGATCAATTGAGTTGACATAGCAACGTGTCCAGCACGAGTTGACACTGTACCCTCCTGTCTCCCTCCTTTTCATGGGTGTCTTGTCATCAAGAACACTGCTGTTGCAGTAGTAAGACACAGTGCATTATTTAGAGAATAGCATTTTAAAATTACCCAAGTAACACACCTTCAGTGCAGCCAATCTAAAAACAGAATGCACCAAAGGACAACCATTCCTAGGTCCTCATCGGTCAATGTCATAGTATTTCAAATGACATGAACGTTTTTTATTGTAGGTTTTGCTGAAATTTTCCCCAAGGGGGAGGATGACCTAGTTGGGTGGGAGGGGGGGCAAACATCCCTGTCGTCAGGGTTGGGTACAACGAGCATATGCCTGCCTGGCCTCTGGGAGAGCCCTCTCTGTGTGGCCTGGAGCCTTCCTAACTGTGCCTCATCTCCCCAGGGCCATCCACCTGACCATGCCCCGACTGGTGCTGCGAGGATCTTATGACCTGCAGGACCTGCTTGCCCAGGCTGAGCTGCCCGCCATTCTGGGCACCGAGCTGAACCTGCAAAAATTGAGCAATGACAACCTCAGGGTGGGGAAGGTATGCGCGAGCCTGTGTCTGTGCCTGACCTGGGTTCCGAGTGTTCACAGGGTGGGGGGCATGGATGAAAGGGACACAGAGGAGGCTGTGGGTGGGGCCAGCAGGGCAAGAGGGAGAGGAGAGTAGGGCCAAAGGTGGGAGAGAAGTGGCCAGACCATTGTGAGGCTTTCTAGGTGCACAGCAGCAAATCCCTCCCCTGCTCCGCCTCCTCCTGCTGGGGTGTGTTCATGGTCCTGCTCCGCCTCCTCCTGCTGGGGTGTGTTCATGGTCCTGCTCCGCCGCCTCCTGCTGGGGGTGTGTTCCATGATCTTGTCTGCTCCACCTCCTCCTGCTGGGGGTGTGTTCATGGTCCTGCTCCTCCTCCTCCTGCTGGGGGTGTGTTCCATGGTCTCACCTGCTCTGCCTCCTCCTGCTGGGGGTGTGTTCATGGTCCTGCTCCGCCTCCTCCGCCTCCTCCTGCTGGGGGTGTGTCCATGGTCCTGCTCCGCCTCCTCCTGCTGGCGGTGTGTTCCATGGTCCTGCTCCGCCTCCTCCTGCTGGCGGTGTGTTCCATGGTCCTGCTCCGCCTCCTCCTGCTGGCGGTGTGTTCCATGGTCCTGCTCGGCCTTGCCTTGCCTCAGGGTCCTCCAGGGATCCTACAGTGGAGTTGAAACCGGGATGAAGAGAGTGAGCACCCTTGGACCTGGTGCCCTGGGTCCAGCCCCTTCTTCAGGGAAATGCTGAGCACAGACAGAATGTCCCCTGCCATGAGGCACCATGCACATCTGTGGCTACCAAGGATGCCCCTGGATGCTCTGGGCCCTGTGCTCCGTGCTGGGGAGAAAGTGGGAGTTCCTACGGGGGCCAGTGGGATGAGCCCTCTGTGCTAAGTTAGCTAAGTCCTGGCACTGGTGGGCCATGGCCAAGGGAGCCAGGAATTCTGCCCAGAACAGCCGGGTGGAACGTGAAGATGGAAGGACTTGAGGGGCGTGGTAGGGAGGAGCCGGTACGTGAGTTTGGCCACTGTGGCCGAGTAAGGGTCATCTACACAGACACACCCTTGCCTACACTGAGGAGCAGGCATACACTGTGCATCCTCCTGGCAGACTGGACAATGTCTCCCTCCAGGACAGTGCACATCACAGAGGTCCTGAGCCCTCCCTGGCCCTCTAGCACTCAGCACCCTGGGTCACCCAGTGCGCCCTCAGAATGACCCTGATGTCTGCCGCTTTGCAGGTGCTGAACAGCATTTTTTTTGAACTCGAAGCGGATGAGAGAGAGCCCACAGAGTCTACCCGACAGCTGAACAGGCCTGAGTTCTTGGAGGTGACCCTGGACCGCCCATTCCTGTTTGCTGTGTATGATCAAAGTGCCACTGCCCTGCACTTCCTGGGCCGTGTGGCCAACCCGCTGAGCCCAGCATGAGGTCAGGGCCCCAGAACACAGCGCCTGGCAAGGCCTCTGCCCCTGGCCTTTGAGGCGAAGGCCAGCAGCAGAGAGTAACTCTGGACAAACCAGCAATTTGTCACCCCCAGTCTCCCACCTTTTCTTCTAATGAGTCAACTTCGAGCTGGAAAGCAGTCGTTTCTCCTTGGTCTAAGTGGTGCTGCGTGGAGTGAGCAGTAAGAAACCTGTGGCAGCACAAATGCGCCTCCCAGGTTGCTGGGTTTATTTTAGAGAATGGGGGTGGGGAGGCAAGAACCAGTGTTTAGCGCGGGACCACCGTTCCAAAAAGAATTCCAACCGACCAGCTTGTTTGTGAAACAAAAAAGTGTTCCCTTTTCAAGTTGAGAACAAAAATTGGGTTTTAAAATTAAAGTATACATTTTTGCATTGCCTTCGGTTTGTATTTAGTGTCTTGAATGTAAGAACATGACCTCCGTGTAGTGTCTACAGTAGCTTAGTTTTTTCCACAGATGCTTGTGATTTTTTTGAACAACATGTGAAAGATGCAAGCATCTGAATTTCTGTTTGAATGTGGAAACCATAGCTGGTTATTTCTCCTTTGTGTTAGTAATAAACGTCTTGCAACAATAAGCCTCCCAAAATTCTATCTTTCATTTAGCAGCCAAACAGATGTATACAATTTAGCAGATAGACTGTGCAAACCAAAGTGCTTTCCTGGACTTTGGATGGAATTTCCATTGGAAGCCTGAGCCAGTACTTAGCAGTCCTTTGAAGTTTTAGGTGATGCTTTTCTCTGGACACTTCCATTGGTAAGCAGTGGTGGCCATCTGTGTGATGGACAGGGGGTGGGAAGAGGGTGACAGGGAAGGCCCCATACCCCACATGGCACCTGGGAAAGGAACCAGGCAGACAGGACTTCTTCCATCCTGGTGACACAGGGCCAGACTGCTGTTGGTATTATGCCCCGGGAGTGGAAGGTAGAGAAATAAATCTTCACAAATAAATATTTGCAATTTTTCCCCATCTGTTGAGTGCCTCCGCCTGCTCCTCCTCGATGGGATTAGGCCCACAGTTTGGAATCTTGGGGAGAGCCAAGGAGGCAGTAGGCACCCAGCAGGCCCGTGGCCGTCAGCTGATAGCAATGGTGATCCTGTCTTACCTATGTGTGTAAGGCACTCAATCTTCCTCCCTTCCATACATATTGCAATAAATAAGCAAGCCGTACCATGTGTTAGCTATTGATCAGAACGAAAGTGAAATCTGCCATGGGGATTACAAATCTTGGCTTCTCCCCTCACATTTCCGAGAGTCTTCCCCTGATTTTGAACACATCTCCCTAGCTCGATGTCAAGATGAGGGGATTCTGTCGGTGACAGCAGTGCCCTTAGTTGCTTTGTTGTAACTCCCCGTCACCAGTTTTATTCAGTTACCCTCCAGTCCCACTCTCAGCGCTTCCTGGCTTGTTCTGCCCTCAAAGTGGGTAGAGCTGGCACACATGGACTCTCCGAAACAGCTGCAGGACGCCAAGTTTCTCGGGAGAACTGGAAGTACAGAGAGCAGAAGTGCCTTAAGGTCTCACTATTCAAAGTGTGGCGCTTGGCCCTGCAGTGGCAGCAGCTGCCCTGGGAGCTTGTTAGAAGGCAGCTTCTCACGCCCCTCCTGGACCTACAGAGTCAGAATCTGCAATTTTACGGGAGGTCCAGGCTTGGAAGTTGCTTGTAATGACCTGAGACAGCGCAGCCAAGTGCTGGAAAAATAGAGCATTTAAGTTTGTGACTTTATTTTAAAAGGCAGCTGGCAGTCGACGAACCAAATTTCTTCTACTTAGTGGCGGCTTCGGCTTCTGGAAGTCGCTAGGAGTATGAAGTTGCCAACCAGCACTGTTCTCCCGCTGTTCTCTGTGCACTTGTAAATGGGAAGCTGGGTCAGGATAGATCTCTCAGCTATTAGAAAGATACAAAATACTAACATTTTGCAGGTTACTTAACACACACACACACAAAATTCATTCCACAGGTCAGTTTCTCTGAAACATTTTTTCACTGAATTCTAAGTGTTCCTGGAGTTGCAAGTGCCTGTCTCCTAGACTAGGCAATTACTCAGCAACTACAATCACTGTCAATCCGAGATTTCAGCTGCGCATGAGACCATGGTCAGGGGATGCTTTGAACAGTCTCTGAGGAAATTAGTTTGAAAAATGGAAAGATTTTTTTTACGCACTTGGCAGTAAAACCTGATGGGGACAGACATCAGGCTGTTTAAGATCCTCAGAAGAAAAAATTGATAGTGTGAATATTCCTCAATTTGCTGCACAAAGATGTACGTGTGATTATAAGGTGTTATTCCGGAAGCCCCTGGGGGTGTTATGGGATATACACTATATGGGCCACTTTACCTTCCTAAAATCTGAAAAATTCCAACTACTGAAACATGGACTGAAGGTTTTGAATCGTGTATGGTGAATCTGAATACCATTCCATGTGATTTTTTTTCTAGCAGACTTTAGTTTTTTAGAGCAGTTTTAAGCCCACACCAAAATGGAGAGGAAGACACAGCAATTTCCCATATACCCTCTACTCCCTTCCAGTCTCCCCACCTATTGACATCCCCCACCCAGAGTGGTCCATTTCTTACAACCCACGAACCTACACTGACACATCATTATTACTCAACGTCCATAGTTTACATTAGGGTTGGCTCTTGGTGTTGTACATTCTCTGGGTTTAGACAATTTTCAGGAGTTTCACTGCCCTGAAAATCCTCTGTGTCCCTCCTATTCATCCCTCCTTCCCTCCTAACCACTGGTAACCACCGATCCTGTTCCCATCTTCTCCATAGCTTTGCCTTTCCCACCCAGGATGTCATACAGTGGAATCATTCAGTATGTGGCTGTTCCAGACTAGCTTCTTTCACTTTAGTAATATGCATTTAAGGTTCCTCCATGTCTTTTCATGATAGTTCATTTCTTTTTTATTGCTAAATAATATGCCACTGTCTTGATGTGTCACAGTTTATTTATTCACCTACTGAAGGACATCTCGGTTGTTTCCAAGTTTGGGCAATTGTGAATAAAGCTGCTATAGACACCCATGTGTGGGTTTTTGTGTGGACATGTTTACCCCACACAATTTTTAAAGTTGCACAATGATCAGAGATGTTCTGAGTGACTCTGATGGACCCATAAACATGTCAGTGACTGTATCACTTCAAGAGAGTAGGGGTCTCGGGGCCCACACCCCTGAACATGAGTAGTCTCATTCTTCTGTTAAGTTAGCTGGATCCAGGCGAGGAGTTTATGACTAAGTCCTCAAAAGCCAACACAACAGAAACAAAAATTGACAACCGGTACTAAGTAAACTGAAGAGCTTCTGCACAGCAAAAGAAACTACCAACAGAGGAAACAGATGAACTAAAGAACGGGAGAAAATATTAGTAACTATGCATCCAACAAAGGTCTAAGATCTAGAATCCACAAGGAACTTAAACAAATCAACAAAACAACCCCATTAAAAAGTGGGCAAAGGACATGAATAGACACCTCTCAAAAGAAGACACACAAGCGGCCAACAAATATGAAAAAATGTTCAACATCACTAATGATCAGAGAGATGAAAACCAAAACCACAATGAGATACCATCTCACACCAGTCAGAATGGCTACTATTAAAAAATCGAAAGAACAGAAGATGCTGGTGAGGCTGAGGAGAAAAGGGAACACACACACACAGTTGCTGGGATTGTAAATTAGTTCAGCCCCTGTAGAAAGCAGTTTGGAGATTTCTCAAAGAACAAAAAAATAGCATTACCATTGACCCAGCAATCCCATTACTGCATATACACCCTGAGGAGAATAAACCATTCTACCAAAAAGACACATGCACTGATGTTTACCACAGCACTACTCACAATAGCAAAGACATGGAATCAATCTAGGTGTCTATCAGTGGTGGACTGGATAAAGAAAATGTACATATACACCATGGAATACTATGCAGCTACAAAAAAGAATGAAATCATGTCATTTGCAGCAACATGGATACAGCCAGAGGCCATTACCCTAAATGAATTAATGCAGGAACAGAAAACCGAACACCACGTGTTCTCACTTATAAGGGGGAGCTAAACACTAGGTACACATTGGGCCATAAATATGGGAACAACAGATCCTGGAGACTCTAAAAAGGGGAGGAAAAGAGAAGGTCAAGGGTTGGAAAACTATCTACTCACTACTATGTTCACTATTTGGGTGACGAGTTCCACTGAAGCCCAAATCTCAGCATCACACAATATATTCATGTAACAAACCTGCACATGTACACCCTGCAGCTAAAATTAAAAACAGGAAGTTAGGTGGAGAGAGTGTCATCCTTCAAGGCTTGTATCTATGTTTTGTGAGGTGGCTTCAGGGCAGCCCTTTACATCAGGTAAATTTGGCTCCACTGCTGGGGCCATACCCCCACCCTCCACGTCTTTCCACTCTGGACACACTTTTCTCAGGCCCGTTTTGCTCTGGGGCTTTTTTCTACCTGCTCCTTTCTGGGGATTCCTTCCTTGGCCTTGACAACCTCTTTATACAGGCAGGCTGGTCCAATACCCAGCTCCAAAAGCAAAGTGACGCTCCAGAGACCTCGCTCCTCTCCATTACTCTGCACCCCCAGTTCCAGCCTCTTCAGTGTCCCCAAACTCCACACTGCCTCCTCTCAGGGAGTCAGCTGGGCTCTGAATGTTCCTGTGCATCCAGAGACCCCCCATGCGAGACCCTGGGCCATCGCAGGACCCCCGACCTGCCCCTTCTCTCTAGGACCCTGCACTGCTGGCATCCAACACTGGGCGGCGCTGTTTCACACAGTGTCGATTTTCAGTTGTTTAGCATAGGAGGGTCAATCAGGTCCCAACATGCCATCAAGCTGGATTACACAAGAGTTAATTTAAACAGTCAGAATGCCACTCTGAAGATTAATAATCCCCCCCCCCCTTTTTTTTTTGAGATGGAATCTTGCTCTGTTGTCCAGGCTGGAGTGCAATGGTGAGATCTCTGCTCACTGCAATCTCCACCTACCAGATTCAAGCGATCCTCCTGCCTCAGCCTCCCAAGTAGCTGGGAATACAAGTGCCCGCCACCATGCCCAGCTAATTTTTGTATTTTTAGTAGAGACAGGGTTTCGCCATATTGGCCAGGCTGGTCTCGGAACTCCTGACCTGAGGTAATCTGCCCACCTTGGCCTTCCAAAGTGCTGGGATTACAGGTATGAGCCACCACGCCCGGCCAATAATATATTTTAGTTCAAGATTAGTGAGAGCTAAGGAAAAATGAGAATGCTGATTGTTCTGAAATTCAGTCTCCACACGAAAACCAGATGAGGGTTGAGTGGAAAATGGAGAAACTTTCACAATCAAATGAAGGTAACCCTTCCTTCACTGAACAATTCACAGATGTTCACAGCCATCCAACACGAAGCTTAGTGGCTGATCAAAAGTAGCAGGATATTTTCAGGGCAAACACTGAGACTCACAGGCAGCACCAGGACTGTTTGCACATCTCAAAAGACAAGCAGCGTTTCCCTGAGGGCGCTGAGGCTGAGGTCTTACATGGAGAGAGGATTGCCAACTGGCAAAGGCCTGCTTTTCACAAACTGCTGGAACCAACTGGATTGTCTGGCTGCTGATAGGGAGGGAAAGATCCACCAGATGTATTCAGATGCCGTGAACAGAGAAAATAACACTGCCTTCAAACGTGGACCCCTAACAGATCTTGTTTAAGAATCTAACAGTTCAGCATCTGCAGTTGATCACTGCTTTTGAGTTCTGAGACATCAAGATACTATGGAGATGTCCATGTCGTCAATGACTCAGCCATGCTGGCTCCAATTACTACACCACCAGAGCTGTTGCTGCTGTTGGAGTGACATCTAGACCCGAGTACCAGAGAGCTTCATGGTTATTTCAAAAGGGCCCCGCAAAGGAAAATCAGCCCTTACCTCCTGCACTACAGTTCCTGAGTGACCCTGCTTTTATTCCATCGCTGGGATCATTAAGCCATGGGCAGCACTGTTTGGTGACTGTGGGGTTTCCATATGGGCAACTCTATATAGCAGTTCTAGGGAGCTGCGAGGATTACCTTTATTGATCCCAGATCAGAGATTGGGGAGTTTGTCTGCAGAAGTTCCAAATCCTTTTTTTCTTTCTCTCCTTTCTGGACACACAACTAAAACTACAGTTCCAGGCCCCACATGCCTGAGCTCCACACACTGGAGTGAGGGGGAAGGATTTTGTGCTCATCCAAACTGGGGCCACAGCCACACCCTGGGCGTCCCCGTCACACTCCTTTCTCTTTCTGGTAGGCTGCAGTGGAGGGGGAGTGGGCTGAACGGTGGCCTCCAAAAAGATATGTCCACCTCCCACCCCCGGAGCCTGTGAATGTGAACATATTTGGAAAAGGATCCTTACACATGTAATTAAGCATGGGATCTCAAGATGCGATCATCCTGGATTAACCGGGTGGGTCCTGAATCTGACGACAGTGTCCCTATCCGTCAGAAGGGGAGGAGGCCACGTGAAGACAGAGGCAGAGACGGGGGTGATGCTGCCGTAACCAAGAACCTCGAGCCACAAGACGCTGGAGGAGGCCAGGAATCTCCCCTAGAGCCTGCGGGGGGAGCACGGCCCGGCTGACACCATGAGCTTAGACTTCTGCCTCCAAAACTGAGAGAATGCGCTTCTGTTGTTTTAAGCCACCACACTTGTGGTAATTTGTTACAGCAGCCCTGGAAATGAACGCAGGAGGTTTCCCCAGGGTGAACTTGGGAGCCATAGGATGGAGATGGTTGACTTCCAGTCAGCCTGGGTCCCCGAATGACCTACTCACGGCCTCCCCAGCAGTGTTATAGTAGAACGAAAAAACTTCTCCTGTGGCTGGCACCCTCTTTTAAGTCTATATGTTAGAAAAATTGAAACTAATTACAGGTTTATAGTATATAAGTATTATTCCATCTTTAAGCTTTATTCAATAGTAATTTCTCCAAAGCAAAGCAAATAAAACACGTATCAAAGAAAGGAGAGATGTTCTGGGGGAGCCACGGACAAAGGCTCTGAAGCCTTTTGCTTTTTACCCAAAGATTCTTGTTTCTTTTTCTTTTTGTTTTTTGAGACGGAGTCTCACACTGTTGCCCAGGCTGGGTGCAGTGGCACGATCTTGGCTCACTGCAACCTCCGCCTCCCGGGTTCAAGTGATTCTCCTGCCTTAGCCTCCTGAGTAGCTGGGACTACAGGTACGTGCTGCCATGCCCAGCTAATTTTTTATTTTTAGTAGAGACGGGGTTTCACCATGTTGGCCAGGCTGGTCTTGAACGTCTGACCTCAGGTGATCCACCCACCTCGACCTCCCAAAGTTCTGGGATTACAGGCATGTTTCCTAGAAGCAGGAGTTATGGCATCAAGGCTGTCATTGAGAAAGGCAGTGTGCTGAGTCCAGGGCCAGCGTGGGGCTTGACAGGGTCAAAGAAATCAACAACTTACATTCCAATTCTTGACTGTCAACTTCTTTATTGTAGTGCTGATTTTAGGGATGGAGAATTACCTAACAATTAGTAAACCAGGCTCTGGAATTATCTTGCTTGGGTTTCAACTCTACTTATTAGTTATCTTGATGACCTGAGCTCCGTTTCCTCATCTGTAAAATGCGAATAATAATGCTGGAGTTGGAGGGGATGTTAAGTCATAACCCTCTCCTTCTATGTTCTAAAACAAATGGGAAGGGCAGAGCACTCAGGGAGATGGGGACAAACATTTGGGGTCTATCAATGAAGGCTGGGGTGGAGGAAGTAGCTTACCTCCATGTGGTTACTGAGGTAGCTTTGCACTGGATCGGCTTAGCTAGGCTGGACCTGTGTTCCCCATGACTCCCCTCCTGGATGGTTTGAGGTTGGCCTTGGTCACAGGAAACGGCTGCAGGTGGTGGGGTGGGGTGGCTGCATGCTCACACGCAGCAGGCTGCTGCAGCCTGGGCTCCACTGCAGCTCCCACACGGTGACCCAGAGCTGCAGGCTCTCCTGCTGGCTTGGGGCAGAAGACAGGCATGCAACTCCTCCAGCTCCTGTTGAGTCTCTTCCTTCAGCTTCCCCGAATCCTGGGCCAAGTGCATGTGCAGCTTCCTCTCCACGTCACCCCATCACTGAACTGGGGAGACCAGGAGGCAGCAAGAGCCAGATGCAGGCTCCATTTATCCTCACGGGTTCCAGTTCATTCTCGCTCCCCCACTGCAAGCCCGTCTTTCCTTCCGATGGCGCCCTGCTGATGGTACCCCACCATACCACAGCCCTGCCAGGTGAGCCGGCTCCCACACCAGGGAGGTCAAGCCCTGAGAAGAAATCCCTTCTTTGTCTCTGTCCCATGGTTCTGTCACTGACCAAATTTCCCAACACTGAACTCTAGAACTGGACACATCCCCCTCCAGGGGCAGGGCCTCCAGCGCTAAGCCCAAAGCAGATGCTCTCTACACAGGGGGCCACTGTCCAAGGTCTGTTACCTGCAAACAGAAAGGGGAAGCCACTCTTTGTGGTGGGCTGGGGGCTGCGTGGAAGCCCCTGGGGCTCCACACACACCTGGCTCTTGGTGCTTTCATCACTGGGATTTCCTCTGACTTCTCTAGCCCTCCTCATCCCGGTCTGTGCTAAAAAACTCAAGCCTGCTAACTACAGGACCTGCTCTCATTCCCTACCATTTACTTCCTCTCCCTACGGCGAACCTTTGAACAAAGAAGGGACTGAGATGCACGGGAATGCAAGACTAAGGACTTAACATAGCTGCTTCCAGCTCCTCATCAGGCTGGGAGGGCTGAAGCCACAGCTCGGCAGGGGCTACACAGTGCTCCATGCTGCCTATGTGAGTTGGAACCAACAAACCAGTCTTGGAGTGCCTCTCCCTGGTGCTTCCAGCTCTTCTCAGGGCAGTCTTCCTTCCTTCTATCCACATCAGCTTGCCAGGAAGGGCGGGGCCTGCTGACTCCGAAGGAAGGTATGTTACCCCTCCAAGGAAAGGAACTCCCACACATTGAAAGAAAGGGCTGGTGCTGGCCAGGACCCTTCCCACTGGTGCTAAGACGGGCATCTGCCTGGAAGGGAACACATGTCATTACAGGCACGAGTGACGAGGAGTGCTTTCCTGGTGCGGAATTCCCAAAGAAAAGGAGCACACACTCCCGGGAGACACGTCTTTTATTTAGGAAGGAGGTCTTTCCTACTGGTGCCGGCCCCTGCCAGAGGCTGCGGTGACAGCAGGATCAGAAGCACTGCTCCCACACACAGTGGGAGTGGAGGACGGTCTCCGGCAGCCTCTTTAGAAAGCCCAGGAGTTCTCTTTATTTCAGAGAAGGGCGTTTCTATACAGGACATCACTCCACTACAGTCGTCACTTCCAACTGCAGGCTCAGGGAGACAACTCCTGACATTCATAGGTATATATTTACTTTAATCATATTTTAGAAATCAGCTCTTCCACACTAAGATTTACAGTAAAAATAAAATAATTTGTTCTGTAAACTATAGTAGAAAGTTTCAAATGTCTTAAAAACTATCTTCCATACAATGGAAAAAGGCTTTTGTGTTCTTTTTGGGCAAAGGAAGACCCAAATACGCTGAGAGAAGACGCATGGGCGTGTCGCTGGAGTGATGCTGGAAGCACTTCTTCGCTATGGACGGTAGCTAAGAGAACAGAGTCACTTTCTCCCCTTCAGCCTGGAAGTCCAACTCTTCTCTTGCTTAAGAATCTAACCTCGAGATCTTCCAAGATGCTTAAGGCTGCTCTGCTGTTGCCTGGTCCTTGGCAGCAGCAACAAGCTCTGCGAGAGCTGGGAAGCTTTTTATGTCACTTGCTTGCAGTCCCAGCTTTTGTATCTGCAAAGGCCATGAGAATGAATTATGTTACTGCAATTCAAGCTGAATGTGGAGGGGGGGGGGAGAAAGAAAATCTTCATCCTCTACTAAACCAGAAGACAGTTCCCTGAAGACTTGTAGGATATTTTTTCCTCTAGAGCAAAGGGTTTACTTCTTGTAAAATGTGAGGTTTTTGGGGTCAAACACTTACCATTCTAAGAAGCCAGTAGGTTAATTTATCTTAGTCCAATAAATCAGACAGAATAAGAGCCCCTTTTGTGGGCCTAAAAAACACTAGAAAAGAAAATCCACACTAGGGAAATAAAAAAGTGAACTATTTTTTAAGTAGAGAATTTTCAAAAAAGTACTGGCCTGTGCTCTTAGTTTCTTAACATATTGCCAAAAACCTTTTAGAATCAGATGAGTTGAAAACACTTTGCTTGGCACAGCAACTACCGTGGATTATTTTGGTCACTGAGACATGGCACACTATGTTCCCACTTTTGTTTAAAAACGACAATAACAACACACATACACGTATACATCCATACACATACACACACGCAGAGAAAGATCCGGAAAGATACACACCAAGTGTCTGTCAGCATTCTGTGGTTTGTTCTGGGGACCAGGACTGCGGAGGCACCTTTTCTTTCCCTTCTCTTTCCTTTTAGTTCCCTATCCCACTCTCCTTCCTTCCTTCCCTTTCTTTTGCTCATTGGCTCTTCACGTTTCTATAATATACTTTCTTGCTTGTAAAAAGTCTTTAGGTTTTTTTTCCAAATAAAGCAACATGGCAGTTGACTTTTACCAGGATATATCTCTAAATTCATCTCAAAGCAGAAAACAGTTGAATTTTCAGTGATGATCATGACGTGTAAAAGAAATTCCTTAGTAAGCTAGAAAATCAAGGGTCTTGTTTTGACTGCTTTTATTTTTTGCTTTTTCTATTAACATTGTCTCAGTTCTCCAAATCAAGACCAAGTGTCCTCTTACGGAAACTTTATAATTTCAATTTTTTTCCCTCTGGAAAGGCCTCCTTTGAGGACCTACTACTGTGTGGGATGACACTTCAACAGTTTAGAAGGCCAGTTTCTGAACATCTAGAGGTTTTATGAACTATCCTCACAGTATCACAACATTTCATTTTATGATGAAATTTCATTTTCACCTCATTCATTACATGTTATCCATATCTTAAGTGATAATATCCACATTACCATTCGGCCACATGCCATGATTCTAAAATTTGTGTTTTATAGGAAACCTACAAAAGCCAACCAGGGAAGCAGAGGAGTTGTGCTCAGAGGATTTCCTACGCACCATAGAGGGGTAAATGCTTTCAGTTATTTTAAGCTAAACCAGCAAGGATTTCAAAAGCCTGGGGTTAGCACCAATTAAGTATCAGGCACTCGACCAAAAAGTCCCACTGTAGTGAGCTCTGTGAGCATGGGCACTGGGGAAACCAGCAGATGGCAACAGCACCAGAGAGCACGCCACTGGACTTCAAAACGGGAATTCTCCATTTTCTTCTACCTTTTCCTTCTCATACTGCCTAGAGGCAAAATAATTTGGGAGCCCTGACTCCTAGTCGTTAACACTTGGGAAGCAATTCCCTAGCCACTGCAACAGCATCTCTGGGATCACGTGAGCCACCAAGTAACTGCCCGGCTCTCAGAATTTGGTTTCAGGCTCACTGGAGCTGCCGGCGGCTGATGGGTTACCTGCTCTCCTAAGTACTCAACATCCAGGGCCAACTGCAGCCTGATTTTGTCGTCATCACTCATGCCACCACTGGGACCGACGGGGTTGGTGGGAGTGGTTTTTCTGGCTTGTTTCAGCCTTTTCAGGCTCTCTTCCATTTTCTTCACAGAGTTCAATACATCTGACACGGTTTCGTAGTACCTTGAGCAGAAGACACGTTTATTGGTGAAAAGAGGCATTTGTGTGTAACACCAAATACAGTGACTGGCTTTGTGGACCAAAAAAAGAGATTTTTAAGATACGAATTCGTTTCCAACGAAAATTCAGCCATGGTAAGTAATTAAGTTTCTTAAAATCATTTTTTAATATATATACACACACATATATGCAGATACATATGTGTATATATAGTCTTAAGTGTCTAACACAGCATTCCCTCAGAATTTAAGAAGTATGTATTTGCATGGATTTTGTTTAAAATTTAATCGAGGGTGGACATCTGTAGCTCATGCCCCAGATCAAGTAACAAGTTCATTTCCAATCAGTTCTAGGAACAGTTCATCTTTTAGAGTGTAAAAGTATTTCAGAATTTTCAATAAAGTTCATTGTCTTTAAAATACTCTCAATATAATTTTGAAATTATAAATAAGTTATATTTCAAAGCTTTGTCTACAAGCTGGTTACTTGGCATTTGAAATACATTTGCCCACAAAAACTGTATTAGACATTATTTTTATGTTCTAAATTAACCCATAAATGGCCACTTAAATCTTAATAAAATACTACTGCAAAATTAATATTTAATAATTAAACAAAATCAGTAAAAAAACTGAATAGCATACTTGTTGATTTAGGAAAATAATATTTCATTAGAAAAAGACATTCATGTGTTTTAGAGGTTTCAGGAATCGAGTCCTTGTCAGCTGTAATTACTTTTAAATGTATGTTTTCTCTTCCTTGATTACCAACCTAAGTTCTTTGATTATCTGTTATGATTAGAGCCACTCTGGACTGACAGGGCTGAGCAAAGAAAGGGCCTCCAAGAAGAATGTGGCTGGACCTCAGAGAATGGCACCTGCAGGGAACGTAGGCAGGGCCAGGAGATGCAGGGGCACTGTGCACATGGCCAGTGAGGCTGCGGCCCAGGCAGAGGAAGCCGGCCCACGGGCCGTCCACGGGGGTGTGGGGAGGGAGGTAGCAAACTGCGGGACCACACTCTGACTAATCCAGTGAAGAAGCGCTAGGCAGTCTCACTGCTTTATTCATACGCAGTGCTTGATGGCCTCGGGGGTTTCTGCCGCAGACTCTTCTAAGCAAGGCCCACAAGGTCTACTTTTAATTTACTTACTTATGAGTGCTTTCACTGAGAGCGCCTTCTAGCCATTGCTGAATTATTGCTTGTTTGAGCTTATCCTTGTGTCCATTCTGAAGCTGGAATAAGGGCTTCAGAGCACTGTCCACATAGGAGGAAGCTGTGGTTGGGACCTCCTGGAATGATGTTGGTAGGAGATAAAGATGCACAGGAAAGAAACAGAAAAGAAACAGAGTAAGTTACCCAGACCTCAAGTCCAAAAGGATACTATTAATGTTCTAGTTTTGAGACATGAACAACTTCCATCCCTCCCAAAGGTAACACTGGGGTCCACAGAAAGCTGCCTGGAGAACACGAGGGAATAAGAAGAGCCAGCACAAGAAGGTGACGTCTGGAGCCAGGCTGGGTTCAGGTGCTGGCTGGCACAGCCACCCACGGCTCAGGGCATCGAAACTAGGGCACTGCTTCCCGTAGCTTCATGTCCACATCAATCACCTGGCAAGCTCGTAAAACTCAGGTTCTAATTCTGTTGGGGGCAGAAAACTCAGGTTCTAATTCTGTTGGTGGAAGGGTTGAGTTCTGGGACTGTGCTTTTCTAGCGAGCTCCCACCCGCCAGGGGATGTGAATGCTGCTGATCATCAGACCACCGTTTGAGAAGCAAGGATCCAGGCTCAGGAATGTAACTTTTCTTAGCTCTGGTTTCTTCATCTGCAAATGACAATACTACCTCCCACTTAGGAGGATAGTAAGACTATATAAAGTGTCTAGCACAGGGTCTGACCCTAACACAGACTCTCAGGAAATATATTACTGTAGCAACCTATTGACTAGAAAGGGAGAGTTGGTAGATTACTGAAGAAAAACAACATATTTGGCAACATAAAATAGGTCTCTCTCTCTCCCACTTCCGAGAAGCAGCTTCAAATCAGACAATAAGGAGCAAATATAAAATGGCATCATATTTGCATAAAACCTATGCACACCCTTCAGTATAGTTTAAATCATCTTTAGAGTACTAACATTTGTATTTTTTTTTTAATAAAAACTTTTTTTATGTGTGGAGACTGGATGTCACTACTTTGCCCAGGCTGGTCTCACACTCCTAGGTTTAAGCAATCCTCCTGCCTCGGCTTCCCAAAGTGCTGGGATTTTGGTGTGAGCCACTACATCTGGCCTGTATTATTTTTTATTGTTGTAGTTTTTCTTTTCCCTGAATATTTTCGATCCACAGTTGGCTCTGTGGATGCAGAACCTGGGGACACAGGGGCCAACTATATTTCCAGTAACAACAAAGAGGGAACAAGATATAAAGTGTGGAATACCAGATATGGAGACAAAAATGTATAGGACTTTAAAATGTTATTAAAATGCTTTTTCTGAAAAACATACTTTTCCGCAAGACCAAAAGGAAACTGAGTACATCCTTAAATACTTTTAGGATAGGATGGGAAAGGTCTAACTATTTCAGTTTGTGGCCCAGAGCCCCTGCTCACCCCTGCCGAACCTCCCTCTCTTCATCAATACCATTCTCAGAATGGGATGAGCTCAGCCTGTCTCAGGCTACCCTGGGAATCCGCCGCTTCCTTCCTTCCTCTTTGGCTTTCCTAATACACACTTCCCCACCTCAGAATTCTCTCCCATGAATGGCGCTGACCTTATTGGTTCTTCGGTAAAGCCTGGGAACCTCCAGTGCGCTTTTTAGGAAACTGAAGCAAGAGTCACTTAAATCCTGGATGATCTTGCTACTCAAGGAGGGCACACAGGCTGACAAAGAGCTCTGGGAGTCCTCCAGGGCTGCTGTTGAGATTAAAGACTGGATTTAATCATCATGCTCAGGCCCAGATGTGAACTTCATTTGAAATACTGTCACAGCATTTACAGTGTGTACTATAATAAATCAGATCAAATGAATTAAACAAAACATCTTATTTAGGGAAGTTATAATACAGAACAGAATAGAGAAACAACCAAGGATTTACAACTACAGAAGAAAATGTTAAATTAAATATACCCTACAGTCTCTGAAATTTTATTTTAAATCATTTCTTATTCAAAGATTTGCTTAGTCAAGATTCATTTTTACCTGTGATAGAAGAAAAATTCTTAAAGCCAATCATTTCAAGTTTTGGCTTGATTATTTCCAAGAGTTCTGGAAGCTGAAATAAATATGCACTTTATATATTCAGTTACTTTTTATAAGTCAAAGGAAGAGGCGATTCTATTTGCATCTACAAACGCTAGAATTTGCTAATGAATGGTGAATCTAAAATCAGGAATTTCGGTAATTTTCATCAAAGGAAAGAAACAGTTTTAATGCTTTTACTATAAAAAGATTTCAACAACATGAGAAATCACATGGTTTAATGGCTACTAACAGGCACAGAAAATAAGCAAAAACATTTTCTACTCTATGGCTCTCCATAATACGAAAATAGACACAGTAAAGACCATATTCTTACTGAAAACATACAAATTTTAAAATTCAAAACGGTATTTATTCAAGCACCACAAAATATCTAACGTTGAGGAAAGCAGAACTGTGTATCAGAGGACTTAACCACTACATTCACCCCACAGAGTTAACGTTACAAGCAAAAACATATGGATCTATGCAGAGAAAACAGAGGAAGAAGTTTTAATATTTTAGCACTTTCAAGGTATAGCTGAAGATTAAACATCAACAGAAAATACTGGGGTAAATTAATGTAAAGTAACTGAAATCCAGCCCACTAAAGATCATGCCTGAGCAGAATAAGGTGAGCTAATGGAAAAAAAAAAAGGGGGGGAAGCATGGCTGCTCCAGCTTGTCTCATCACTACTGAAAAGGAAGCAGGGTGGAGGTGAATACAATACAGAATGCACTCCACGCAGAAGAAGTGCACACCCTTAGAAACCCTATATGGACATGATCTGTCAGCGGAAGCTGGAGAGACACCTAGAAAGGGAGGTGAGAGGTTCTCTCTTGGGGTACCCGTGGGCCCCACAATTTAAGCCCCATAAGGCCCAATGGTGTTTGCCTTTTACACATGCTACCTTCTGTGAAAACATTAAACCAAGCACCTGGAATTCTTCTGGGACACAGGCTTACCTGCTCCTGAAGCTTGTCCAGGTCTGCAACCACATACACGAGCTGAGTACGGGAAATGGAAACCACAGGCTTTGTTTCTGAAGGACCACTTCCTTGGTCTTCAGTGTTTCCTTGGGTGATGGAAGGTTCTTTGCTACCAGTTACCAAAGGTTTCTTGATCTCCTTGGGACTTTCATTAGAAATGGGCCTGAGTGAAAGCTGAAAAAGGATTTCACTGATTAACTACTTTTACACTAGCAAGATACATGAGCATTTATAAATATGTGTGTGTCAATAACTCACCATTAAATGCTAGCTGTCTACATAGCATTTAGTAAAAACTTACTAATAAAAGTACACTATATTGTATCTACAGGAAGGAGTGAAGCACTAAGAGAAACAAGGACCAACTACGCCCCCATGTACATTTACCTTCTGGAACTTGTCTACTTTCTGGTGATAAAAATACCATGTGAAAAATAAAGTACCCAAACCACAATAAAATTAATTTTGGGGACATCATAGGTTTTAAAAAAAATCAATTATGTTAGGCAAATATACCATATTTGTAATTATAATTAATAAGGGTAAAATATCAAAATCCAAACCTTCAAATACAAAAAACAAAGTGTTCTTTGCGTAACATTGTTTATAAGGGAAAAAAATTAAAAAGAAGTATGCTAGCATCAAGAAACGAATGGGATAGAATGGGATAATGAACATTCAGGGCAAAGTGATCTATTACAGATAAACAGAGAATTCCTGGCTAGCAAGAACGCATGCTTAGCCTAACTGAATAATCGTCCTAACCCAATTCTGTCAGGTGAATCATACAGCGGTCTTCAGAAACAGCTGATGGCCCAGGGTGGTCCACTAAGACCCTTCTGAGCAGAGGGAAGGCAAAAGGGAAAGACAAACTAGATTTCACTAGACTCCCATTACCTGACAGAAGCTTTAGTCCAAATAAATCCTCACAACAGCCACATATAGAAGCTGTTTTCCCATTCTCCAGATGAAGACTCAGCTTAATTCCTCTAGGTACACAGAATTAAAAAGTTGAAGAGCCAAAGTTTGACACTGGCTCCAAAGTTGACACTCTTTCCATTAAAATACACTGCAAGAGGAGGACTGGGATCCTTTCCTACTCCAAATAACAAAGATTTTATTCAAAGTGTGCTGTTTTCTCCATGTTGTCTTTTTTATTTTTTAGAACACATCTCCTTTGCATACTCCTCACACTGCCATGACTGGTTTACCTGAGAGTCTGTTACTCACGCTTCCCCCAGAGAAAGGGCAGCACCGCTATCCGAGGTCCTAGCAAGAACCCACGGGGCTGGTGCTGAGCACTGGACTGTACCAACGCTCTTGTGGATCAAGAATTTCTGGCTTTTTGTAGAGTATTAATAAGTCACCAAGGGCATGTGGATATTTAATATATTTGATTATTTGAAAAGGGAAAAGGATATTCAAAAAAGAAAAGATAATTTTAATACCTTTTTATGTTGATGACAATATTGTTTTGTAACCTTCCAAATATTAAGTATTAAAATGCACATATTTTTATTTCTAATCATTTTCATAATCACCTTGAAATTAAAATGAACATCTTTTTTTTTTTTTAATTTGGAGGCAGTTCAAAGAATCTGGTTTTGAGAAGGGAAAACATGGACTTGCCACAGTGGTGCTTTTCAACACAACAAGTTGGTGATAATAGACACCCCTAAATGCAATGCTTGCAGGAGTAAAAGTGAAACACAGAAACAGAGCTGCAGATCATCCTGGGAAGTCAGACTACTGTGGTCCTCTGAATTCACCTCTCACGGCATTTACAAAAATCTTAAGGAGTTAGCCTAACATCTTTAATTCTTATCAGTATTGACTATGGATGAGCTCCACGGCCAGCCCTTATTACCTCACTGACAAACACAGAGTATCGTGCCAAAATCTGCAGAGTGAATCTCCACAGGCGATGCACCAGCAATGGCAAGAACATCTCATCTGACCAACACCTCCTGAGGCTGTTCCAAGTTCTATGAGAAGCCAGAAGGCAGTATGGACTTTCAGCTAGAGAAAAAACAACAACAACACACATTTAAGGAATTTCAGACAATTTTAGGCTATAATCTAATGTGAGACTTTTGATGTATGATTCAAAGGTAAAGAAAGTGGCCTTCTGAAGAAAACCATGTGGTCAGCAAAGCTGTTGGAGGCACAGGGATGAGGAGTGGCCCCAATCCATGTTCCCTACCACATCCTTCATGCCACACACAGTTTTACATGACACTATCTCCCAGGTGTCTGGATAAACATCAAACATATATAGCATTCAGAAATAATGTTTAATAGGTACTTTATACCAAATCAACAAACATGGGCTGGAGTGGCAATCACTTGCAGAGGTTTAAACTTCAGTTTCAAATTTGTCCTGTTTCACAAGAGTCTTCCTCTATCTCAACATACTTCTTATTCTTTTAGAAGAAGTTAACTACATATGACCATTTTTGGCAAAGACAGATGAAAACAAATTCTGAAGCTAAAACTGATTCAAAATGATAGGAGACTTAGCTGCATAAAAGAGAGTGGAAATTTAAGTCGAGGAACCTAGATATAAGCACACAGTATTTCAGTGGTCACTAGGAATAAATATATGATACAAAAATTAATGAGACTGTCAGAGTATGCAAACATGTACTGGTAAATCCACATATCTACAGCTGTTACCTGCCCAGCAGCCCAGCATAGGCAGCCAGGGCCCAGGAGGCCCAGGATGCATGCTTCAGCTGTGAGTCATTGTCAGTGAGAGGCAGGAGCACCCTGACCCTCTACCATGCAGACCAGTCCTCAGCCTGGGAGGAAGGCAGATCACAGCCCATTTGCTAAAAAAACCAGCTGATGACATAAGCACACCAAGGGGCCATATCCCCTGGACAAGTTATATTCAGGAATGAAAATGAGGTCTGTTTCCTATATTCTTATTCCTTTTTCATCTTTATAAAGCAAGAACTCTATGTACCAAAACTATTTGGTTTATTTTTACCTTATTAAAAAAAGAAGGGCTGGGCATGGTGGCTCATGCCTGTAATCCCAGCACTTTGGGAGGCCATGGTGGATGAATCACTTGAGGTCAGAGTTCAAGACCAGCCTGGCCAACATGGTGAAACCCTGTCACTACTGAAAATACAAAAGTTAGCCAGGCGTGGTGGTGTACGCCTGTAATCCCAGCTACTTGGGGGGCTAAGCCAGGAGAATCGCTTGAACCTGGGAGGCGGGGGCTGCAGTGAGCCAAGATCATGCCATTGCACTCCAGCCTGCAAAACAGAGAGAGACTCCATCTCAAAAAAAAAAAACAAAAAACAAAAAAAACCAGTCAAACTAAGTGATTTTAAGGTCCAACTTAAGGCATGATAAAACAAACAAAAAACAAAAAACAAAAACAAAAACAAACCAGTGAAAGTATGCTCAGAGTATTATGATCTAGCTGACGTGGTGAACTGAATGAACTCATTTAGGATACCATGCCACTTATCACTTTGGGGGAGTTACCTGGGGCATCTTCCAGGACATCTGTAAGTGTTGCTTCTAAGGATCCTGCTATTTCTCTAAATCTGAGATAAAAACAAGAACACAAATTAGTGTTTATGACTGACAGATGCCTTTCCCTATCCATCCTCTGTTTTTCCTAAGTAACAGGAACTTTCTCTGTCACTCGCTGGTAAGTCCAGCCTCGAAATGCCTATTCTCCCAGCCTTTTTTTTTTTTTTTTAACTGAACAAGAAATCGTGACTAAGCCACTGTTATATAAGGGTTCTCTGTTATTTGCAGCTGGTCTGAATCATAACCTTCCCCATGTTTCTCAAATTAAACAAACTGCCAGTTAAGTCTCCATCAAGAAGTTGTCAGGTGAGTAGCACCTGCTTATGATCCTCTATTCACTTCAAGGCCATAAAACTTTGGTTCCTCCAACCCATCTATCTTAACACCATCACAGGTAGGTAAACGTCCCCAGGGTAAGAAAGCTGCATTCTGTACCTGTGTTGGCAGCTTGAGAAAAATCACGGGAAGCAGCCAGTTAAAGCTAGAACTCGCTGCTTGGTGCTCTTCTAATCTGCTGACCCTCTCCCACATCCATGGTACTTGCCCTTTGGGTACTAATGCTCAGTGTCTGTACCAGTGCTTCCTAGATGTGCGTTCTTTTTTTCCTGATGACAGCTGGCTCACCTGGCACCTCAGCTCATCCTGTCACAGACCTCTGTTCTAATAATGGATATGGACATGTTTTTATGACTTTGTGAAAGGCTAACGTGTTATATAGTTTTTTTAAGCTAGCTGCTTCGGCAGGCATTGTTTTCTAACTGTATAACTCTTCCAATTTCATACCTGTCTTTACTAGCATGCTCTTTTGTCACCTGCTAATTGCCTTACTAGTAATGAATTCTGATGCATGCTCAGTATCAATTTATCCGACTGATATGAAATTATTTTTTATAGTACATAATGTGCTTTTAAAAAGCGGTTCAGAGACTGAGCTAAAGGCAACTGTCTAAAGAGTAAAAAGAACAGCTTGACACAAAAAGCTGCAGCCCTACCCAACACAGCTGAGCACTGAAGACACCAAGGCTATCCTGGACCATTATAGCTGGCTGGTTTCCAGTAGCCGTCCTGTCTGCCCCATGGAAAGAAAGGAACTCTCTAATTGCCCAGTGAAGCTCACAAAAGGCTAGTCTTTTCCTGCTGCAGTTGAGAGGTACAGAAGGAACAAGTGACAGATGGAAAAGTGGGATAAGAGAGCACTGGAGGCCGGGCGCGGTGGCTCATGCCTGTAATCCCAGCACTTTGGGAGGCCGAGACGGGAGGATCACGAGGTCAGGAGATCAAGACCATCCTAGCCAATACGGTGAAACCCTGTCTCTACTAAAAAAAAAATACAAGAAAGAATTAGCCGGCCGTGGTGGCGGGCGCCTGCAGTCCCAGCTACTCGGGAGGCTGAGGCAGGAGAATGGCGTGAACCTAGGAGGCGGAGCTTGCAGTGAGCCTAGATCGCGCCACTACACTCCAGCCTGGGCGACAAAGCGAGACTCTGTCTCAAAAAAAATAATAATAATAATAATAATAATAACAGAGCGCTGGAAACTAGCCCAGGAACAGCAGTAAGAGGAGGCAGTGACACTGAACACGGGAACAAGGGAGATGGGACTGCTCTGCACCTGGGAGAGCAAACCAGCTCCTAGAGCTCAACCTCAGACCCCCAGTCCTGCCTTTCTTCAAAATCTAAACAAAATACAGGAAGTTAGCCCTGATACAGAAAAGGCCTGATAGCTGACACAGCACTGTTTATATCAGGGAAAAACTGACGCAACCTAAATGGCCAAAAGAAAGAATATGGTTACAGAATCTGCGGTATATTCAATGGACTAGTATGCAGTATTGATGTGGAAGCTTGATGCTATAAACCAATAAGAAAAAATAGGTATAATTTAGTACTATGCAAAGACATGGGCCACAGAGTTTTATGTATATTTACGATAATTCTGAAAAGCATACAAATGAAAAAGGACCAAAAAAATGTAGTAGAGCCTTGATCCCTGCACTTCACAGAGAGGTTCTGCCTATCTTTGAGCAGGGACAGTGATGTATGATTACAACTGCCCGAGTCACTTGGCCTAGGTGTGCTCCCCAGCCAGGGGACCAGCCCTTCACACAGCTCTGCTGTGCGGTAACTGCCAGGAATGAAGCAACAGAACATATTTCTTCTTGGAAAATGGCCAAAAGAGAGAGGGAACCTCTGTTGAAATCTGAAAAGCTATGCTGTGGTTTTCATGTGCACATCGAATGTCATTCTACTCTCAACAGGATCCATGTAAGAAGGGCAACCCCAAATACAAACATTTCTAAATTCTTAAATATAGGCCCGGGGAAGGTCTCTAGACATACTCCTCCACGAACATCACAGGGCTACAATAATACTTAAATAAAAATTACAATGGCGATAACAATAGTGATGCCTACTGTTTTTTTTCTCTGAAGTATCAGGAACATCATAAGTGCACCCGTCTCTTGTGGATACACACGTCTGAGAGGAGTGCAGGGACAGGAAAGAAAGGGCTACCCGCACCTTAATATTACTACGTAGATTCCACATCATAAGACTGTGTTCAGCATATACTATGTAATACAGTATATACATGTGAATGTACTAGAAATATTTCAATTTTAAAAAGAATAGCAAACTGAAATTTAGCCTTTGGCATTTAAAGGGCTAACACCTGCAGTTTCCAGGCAGTCACTGACTCATTATAATTTGAGACTGTTTTGATCACATCTGCATTTAATTTCTTCCCATGAGAAACTAAGTCCTCATCTACTTTCCAATATGCCCATAGGAGCAAATGAAATGTAGACACAGCGGGGTCTCAGGGACAGTGAGAGGATACAAAATGTGTTCACAAGAATTGTGGTGATGGCTGGGCTGGGGAGGTGGCTTTTTTCCCCAAGATGATTGGGATATGGGTAGTCAGATCCAGGAGCAGAAAACTTCTACTGAGAGTGCAATATTAATATTTCTTCTTAGGAAATGTCCAACCATCACCACCCCACTGTCTTTAGGTTTACTTCAAATGACCTTGAAATGAATCTGATGACAATGCAACTCTGACCCTAACCATGTTTGCGGAACTTTTTGTCATCCTTCAGAGCAAACAACCCAACACCTGATAAAAATCAATAGAAAAGTTCTACAAAGTCTTAATGGAATTTACTTTTTAGATGGAAAAACAAATGTACTAAAAACAAGTTCTACACTTCATAACTCAAACGTATTTTTTTAAATTTCATGAATTTTAAATAAAAGAGGTTTTTTCAAAAAGGCTAATCAACTCCTTTGAAGGCTTAAGGCTGAAATCTGGTGACGGTAAAAAAGACTTTCAGGGAATTGGCTGAGTTTCAATGGAGTTTAAGCCCCAATTACCAGCTTTGAGAGAAACTGAAACGAAGGGAGATGCAGCTGAAGCCAAGCTGTGCCATCACCAAGGGGCCCAGCCTGGCAGAGCCAAGAGCACGGGCTGAAATAGCCCATGGGGGCTGCAGGAGGTGCAGTGGTGGGATGGAAGAGTGAGGTAACGGTGCATGGGTCCCAGGGTCTGAGGAAAAGGACCAGGAAAGAGTTTGGAGGCAGGAAGCAGAGGAGTATGTTTGTGAGGTGATAGCATTAGATAACCAAAGTAATCTAACTCCAAACCTGGATGACAAAGAGAGATGGGGAAATGTAAACCTTATTTCTCCATAGCAGTATCATTTTATAAAACGATGCTTTGCTATTTTAAATCCTGCTCACAAATCAAAAAGGCTTCTTGCCCTGGCTTGATGTTGATTATCATATAACAACTATTTCCAGTGCATCCCATTAACATCTTAGATGAACAAATCCATAATTTCCTGCTGAGAGACAAACTACATGATGACGCAACCTTGGAAAATTTAGCATAAAACACAGTATTGTAAGTGAAAGGGCACCTTACTACTTCATTCTGAGAACTGTGATTTCATTATAAAAAGATGATTACATACATTCTCAATCATCCCAAGCAATTATCATCAGGGGACCTAATTCTTGATCTCCTTCTCTGTAATTATTCCTCAGAACTCTAGGGGAAAGGACTGCATCATAATTAATGAAAGCATCCAGCAATGTAAATAAAAAAGCCTATGATTCTTCAAAGAGCATTTCAGGTAAAATGCCATTCTATGGAAGAACATATCATGACCTCATTCAAGAGAATCTGCAAAAATGGCTATTATCATCTGTTTCTCCAATGCACTGTATGATGTTAAGGGTTCATCCTATATTTCCCCAAGTATTTTATAGAATGGCTTATTGACAAAGGTGATATCATCATGAAACCTGGAAGAAAAATGTCACCATTTTCCAGAATAGAGGGCACAAATGTCACAAAGATGATAAGCGAAGCCGAAATAATGACAAGGCTTCTCATACACTAATAGATGGAACCAGCTGCAAAGAACACTTAAGGCTCTGCTTTTCCCCATTCCCACAAGTATCTCAGATGAGCAAAAACAGATGTAAGACAGGTTCATTATTTGAGGCAGATGATGACACAGGGAAAATGGAAAAAAAGAGCTGCTGTATAACTCCTACTTTCTCTTTTCACAATGAATGAGGACATGGTGGGTGGGAATGAGGCGGGGCTTGGAGTCAGCTCCTTCCAACTCTTGTGTTCTGAGCTCTCCAATTACCAAAAAATAAAACTTACGTTTTTGTCATGCAAGTCAGATTTTGGCAACCATAATACTTCTTATGTATCTTTCTCCACTTTCAATTTTGTCTCCCAAAGCCTATTATAATGATCAGAGAAAAGGAGCCACTAATTGGCACAACAACCTTAATTGGCATTCAAATTCTGTTTTAGAAGGGTGTGGGGGTGGGGGTGGCGGTGAATAAATGACCAACCTTATTTGAAAATAAACAGGCAAGTTCCACTTATTATTGAAGCTATGATAGGCAGGATGTGCTCTTAATCTTTTTACACTAGCCTGTGATCCACATTGCCGTTCAAATCTTCTGACAAAATCCATACTTATGGTATATTTCTAAAATAAAAACAAATGGAAAATTTTCATTATCAGAAAACTAACCAGAACAGGGAGCATGTACTGAAAACTGTAATCAAGATAAAGAAGCTCAACACATAAGAATCACAGTTTCTAGAGTTAACAGGGACCTTGCGAGATCTTCCTTCCAATGTCCCATTTAAAGATGCGTAAATGCCCAAAGTGGTTCTGTGATATGTCTTCCGTGTCTTCCATGGCAAAGCCCATCTGCGACCCAGGCACTCCAAGTCTGGTGCTCTTTAAATGGTAGTGCTCATGTTCTAGGGCCCCCTACCCCAGCCCACTGGAATTTGAATTGACAGCAGATTAAATGACATAATTCATCATTGCCTCACATAGGAGAAAGAACAGAAGGAGAAAATTCTGAAGAAGAAAGGGAGAGAAGAGAAATAATCGAACCATGTGAGTATTCGTATCATTTTTATAAACAAGATAGCATGAAAACTGACAGGGAGATGTACCAAAACCATTAAGAGTGGCAGCTAACTCGTAGCATTTATCATCAACACACTGTGCTTAGAATTGTATTATTTAATTTAATCCACAAAACTACCCCACAAGGCAACTGCTATCATCCTCATCATCATCCCCCATTTTACAAATGATGCTTCTTCTTCTGTTGAGGCTCGCAGAGAACCTGCTCAGAAGACAAGCTAGGAGGTAGAGGAAGCAGAATGCTAGTCAGTCAGTTGAGCAAAACTGCGACTGCACTGCACGTTGCTTTTGTGGGTACTTTATTCCCGAAGCCCCCAGGCTCTAAGAACACTGTTGGCTTTTTTATGTTCTTCTCAATTAAAAGGGGCTCAATCCAGGGTCAACAAACCATTCATCTAAATATGCTAAAGTCTGTGCTTAGACAGGATTTTGTAGTAGTAAAAACTACAGGCTTTAAATTTCTTTCAAAAGATTTTGGGCAAACTTCTGTTATCCCAGAGGGTGGTCTAGGTGTGCAGAGTTGAGACAAAAATCGGGATTATTCTTCCCTTTTGGGACAAAACTATACCTCTGCATATAATGGATGCTAAAAAAATATATATAAAGATACTTCCCTCTTACAAGAAACATGTTACATTAAGGCTTAAAGCTGAAAGTATTTCTGGAAATAAATGGATACTATCTGCTGGAAACTATACTCACAAACGTTAAGTATTAGCCTAAAATTCTAAAGTCAAGTTCTATCGGAAAGGTTCATTTCTGAGCTGAAACATTTCCTGAGCCAAACATGGTCAATATGAGTCTCTAAAGCATAGAGCAAATTGTAAAGCGTCTTTACATTTGCCAGTGCTTAAAGCTTACAATTGCTACTGCTTAAAGCCATTATTTCACTCTCCTTATGCTACCTTAAAAGCCTACTTTTTAAAATCACAAATGTTGTTGCTACAAAATTTATTGAAAACAGCACAATCCTTTTATTCAATGCACTGTAATATAGGACAATCTGCCAAGAGATAAGGTAAGTTGCATTTCTGGGATGGTAAACCTCCCAATGTATCGTCTTATCTGTGGGAAATCTGCTGGGCCCCAGGCTGTTTACGCTTATCTTGTGCCTCTCTACACTTAAAAAATCAATAAACAAATTCACCAGGGAGGCTAGACAAAGAACAAATACAACCTCCAGAAATAAAAAAAAAAACAATTAACTGGAAACTCAATATGCAGGTGGAAAAGAGTTTAGATACAACTAAGAATGGAATTAGTGACCTGTAAGACAGACTGTGAAATTATCGAGAATGCAGCAAATACAGAGGATAGGGTGAGCCGGTCTAAACAAGAGATCTAGATGGAGATGATGGAGGAAGGAAAGAAAAGCACAATTGAAGAAATAATAAATAAAAATCTTCCAGAATGGATGAAAGACACCAATTCTCAGATTCAGAAAAACCTATCAAATCCTAAGGATAATAATTAAAAAAAAGAAGTTCTACTGGACATATCACAGCAGAACTTATTTAGCACACCAAAGTCACACAGAAGATCTTAAAAGCAGCCAGAGAAAAAAGGCATTAACTACAAAGGAATAACAATTAAATTAACAGTGAACTTAATAATGCAACTCAAAAGACAATACTCAAAGTGCTGAGAATTCTATTAATATATCCAGCAAACTGACCTTACAAACAGAAGCAATACAGTTACTTTCAGACAAACGCAAACTGAGAAATTATTTAAAAAAATAAATTATTATCAACAGAGCCTTACTAAAAAGTCTTCTAACATGAATTTCAGAAGAATGATTCAAGAAGGATGAGCTGACATTCAAAAAGGAACAGTAAGCAATGACAAACATGTAGGGTAATTCCCAGAGGATGATGACTATTTAAAACAATAAAAATGCCCAGTTTTTAAGATTAAAAAAAAAAAATAGAAGTACGAGCAAGGAAACAAAAATATATACTATGAGAAGGGATGGCTGGCGTTAATGTGCTCTAAGTTCGCGTATTGTCCAGGAGAAAGCTCAAGAACATCAATCAACTTTAGATTCTGTTAAGTAACCACTAAGGTTACTGAATATATACAGAAATAAAGGGTACAACTTCCAAATTAGTAGAGGGGACAAAATGGAATAAAGACAGAAAACAGATCCCCAGAAGTCTAAAATACAAAGAAGGTGAAAAAAGAAGGGAGGAAAAAAAGATGGGAGGAAGGAAATAAGGGAAGAAAACTGGAACAAAGAGAAAGTACAAAATAAGAGTCAAATGTATTGACAATTAGAATCACTGCAAATTTAATAAAGTACCTAATTAAATGACAAAGATTATCTCATTGCATAAGAAACCAAAAACCAAAATCCAGGGAAGGAGAAGGAAGAAAAGTACCAAGAGGCTGAGCCTTTAAAATGATACAAAGGAAAACAAACTTATACATTAACTTTTTAAATCCTAACCATGAAATCTTTAAAATAATGATTTCTTTTTTAAGGGGGAAAAAAGCCGGGGGTGGAACAGGGCTGGACATGGGGGCTCACCTGAAATCCTAGCACTTTGGGAGGTTGAGGGGGAAGGACTGCATGAGGCCAGGAGTTCAAAATCAGCCTGGGCAACAGTGAGACCCATCTCCACAGAAAAGGAAAAAGAAAAAGAAAAGGAAAAGGAAAAGAAAATAAAAGAAAAGAAAAAGAAAAAGAAAAAGAGAAGAAAAGAAAAATTGACCAGGCATGGTGGTGTGCACTGAAATCCCAGCTACTCAGGAAGCAGCAGAGAGGACTGCTTGAGTTCAGGAGTCAAAGACTGCAGTGAGCTATAATTGTGCCACTGCACTTCACCCTGCGCGACAGACTAAGACCCGGTTTCAAAAATAGTAATAGTAATAATAAAATAAAATATAAATTAAAAAAGGAAATAAATATTGGGGCTTTCTAACTTTTTAAATTATAGAGGACATTTATATAGTCTATTTTAAAATCCAATCAATTCCTTTGTACTTGCTGCTTGAAAAAATCCAATGAGTACTCTTTGTTTTCATTCAAAATTATATGGCAGAGATGTACAAACTTAATTTTTCACAGAAAACTGCAAAAACACTGGCTTTTAACGGTCCTCAGGATGTTTTTAAGAAAATAATGTACATTTCTACTCACACTTGTATCTAGACTTAATTATGCTTTATATTATAAAATGAAAATGTTCTTATTCCTGAAAGTATCATAGCTCATATTTTGGATAAAGTGATGTGTGTGTTTTAAGGTAAATGTTCACTTAGCAACTCAAATTTTTATTTTTAATAAACCACAGAACCAAGACTAAGCAGAAGAGAACATGATATTTCTCCAGTCTCCGGTTAACATCTTCAAGAATCAAGACGATGGGCAGAGATACCTCATGAAATGCATCGGGATTCCCAGGATTAAAAAGCGAGGGTAACTTTTCTTCTAATCCTTGTACTATTTGTGGCCAGACAGAATTCACCAAAAAGTCATATCCAGGAACAGTATTGCCTTTTTCACTGTAAAATAAGAGCACATTTCAGTAAAATACACCATAATCTATTTACAAAGAGCAAATTTCCACTGTGTTGCTTCTGCCAAAAGATCTGCAGTCTAAAACTTATTTCAACTTTAAAAAAAAAAATATTTGTAATTTAGTTTGTTTCTAGCCTCAAATTTCTACTCCACTCCTTAATCTCAGTTTCACCTCACACCCGGCAAATCTCCTGGATCCTGACTCCTCCACCTCAAGGCTAATCACCTTGGTACACTTTTCCCTCTAAAATACTTCCCACCACCTTTATACTCCTATCTTGGAGAAAAAAAGTACAGTAGTCTAATACTACAGGAAAAATAACCTTCACGTTACTGAACACCAATAAACCATACAGCATTGTAAATTATGCTAATTTATAAATTAATAACAGCTTTTATTTACTAAGCTATCTCTAAGATTACTTTCAGTTCTAAAATTCTATGACTATCAAATGTGAAATCTTATCACAAATCTTGACACAAAAATCTGATAATAGATTAATTTTTTTTGTGTGTGTGTGCTTGTCTTATTTTGTCTTTGTTTAGCACCAGACTTTAAATTCCAAATTCCCAAATGTAGATGACAGGCAGCACTGAGAGAAAAGCATGCGCTTCGGAGCCAGTGTGCCTGATTCAAATACTAGAGCGTGGGCAAATCATTTAACTTCTCTGTGCTTTGGTTTCTTCATCTTTCAAATGGTGATGATAATAGTACCAACTTCACAAAGTCATAATAAGAATTAATATTTGTAAAGTACTTAGGATAGTGCCTAACACATAGTAAAAGCCCTATGTTGGTAACGGTTAAATAAAAGAGATTCCTTAAGTCTTTCACGAACTCAAAGACCTGTAAACATCCATTCTAGGCAAACACCATTTCACTAATCTGCCCACTTTGTTTCATACTGTGTATTCTGCTCTATTTTAAGGTAATTTTTAAAAATGGCAAACAATTTAATAAATGTTCTTATTTTAGCAAAACTGGGAGTTTTGTAGCTAAGTTGCCATATCAAAATGGGACTTAACATTCTGGTGAGTATTAAAATAAATTTTTTAAAAGTTTTTGTAATTTTCCTGCTTAACGAAAATTATCAAGACAGATAAGTTATCAAGGAAGCTTTGTTTCACTGTCCAGGAAGAGCTAGCAAATACTGTTAGTATAGTTTCACCTAAGTATTGTTAAGAAATCACTGGTGGGGGTGGAGGGCCAGGAAGGGGAAAGAAGATGGCTGCCTCCCATATATCCAATTCCACACAACATATTATACACTGTCAAATAATAGTAAGAGCAGGCTCTGTTAAGGTATCTGGAGAAAGAAAGCACAAAATTGAGGACTCCAAACTACAGATATACATAATATAATCACTACTAAATGACAACATTTCCTCGTTCCCAAAGTTAATGTCTAATGAAAGCCCCAAAGACAGAATGTAAAACCTGCAAAACTAACAGTAGACGGATTAGAAAAGCTCATCTGTATTCTCTGGAGGAGAAATCATGAATGTTTTGGTGTTGCCAGTTATAAAGCCCATGAAGGGTGGCACATGATAAAAGAAAAGAGTGACAGGGAAAGCACCAAGCTGGAAATCTGAAGCCAGGAGCCGAGCACGGGAAGGAAAGGGATACACAGAACCTGCAACACAGTGACGGGCTAGCAGCAGATGAAGATGATCTCGCAAGGTACAGTTCAGATTCCTCAAATCTCTAAGCCTTCTACGTGAATTCCCCCACACTAAAAACTGTGGAAAAGATCCCCTAAAGCTTTGAAGCTTGACATCTCTGGACCCAGACTGGCTCTGTCAAATCTAATGACTGATTGTTTCATATCTATGGCTTCATTTTACATCATGATTTCTACTATATTCTTATCCCCAAATCCAACTAAATCCTTATGATTACTAAACAAAAGTAGCAAAACTAGGCTTCATCTTAGGTGGTACAGAGGAAAGAGAGAGGGTACTGCAAATGCCAAGCAGCATACTAATTACCCCACATTTCTGCAAAGAACAAAAACTCAAGGCCAAATATATTGCTTGCTCCATGAAAACAGAGACCTTATTTGCCTTTTGAGCATTAAACTTAGTTAATTCTTTCATTTTGCAAACACTAACTGGGCAGCTGCTAGCTCTAAGACACTGCGTCAAGAGGCAAGGGAAGGTGTGAGCAGCGGAGAGGTGATCACAACGCAACATGGAAATCAGTACTCAGAAGACATAAAAGCAACACGTCCTGCAATCCACAGGACATGATGAATGCTGAACATTAGGACAAAGACTGTTTTTTTTTTTTTTTTTTTTTTTTTAAAGACAGGGTTTTGTCATGTTGCCCAGGCTGGTCTTGAACTCCTGGCCTCAAGCAAATTGCCTGCCTTGGCCTCCCGAAGTGCCGGGATCACAGGTGTGAGCCACTACGCCCAGCCAAGGATGGTCTCTTGAAGGAGGTGGTATCTGAGCTGGAGATTCATGTGGAGAGGCGGTTTGACAGGAAAACGAAGGGCACAGGAAGGGCAAGGCAAGCAGAGGAAAAACGCAGAAGCACGTGAGTACAAGGGAGCTGGGGAAAGGCAGCTAGCACTGTGTGGCTGGAGCGTCCAGGGATATGGAGGGAAAGTTCCATGGCAGAGAGTTCTCCAGCAGAGAGCTACCAAGCAAGAACAAAAAGGGCCTCACGCCCTGCTTCAAGAAGCCTGGATCTTCCTCCATGTGCACTGAGAAACCACTAAAGATTTATGAAGAAATCTATGAATCGCAGATTTCTGGGTAAATTGACAGTCAGAAGCTTAGAGAAGGAGAGACTGGAAGTAGGGAGACAGGGTGGGGAGATTCTATTATTGTGGACAGCAGATGACAAGGCCTGGACTGGCACAATGGCAATGGTGAAAGTAATGGGATATTTATGAAAGAGAATCAGGAAGTCTTGGAAACTGAACCAAGGGAGGAAAAATTGAAGATGAGTTCATACTTAGCATAAAACTTGTTGAATTAAACTGAACTGATATCTATAGACAGATTATGACATATTAGAATCATGGAAGGAAAGCAATTCTGACTTCAAACTGAATTTAGGAAAAAGTGCAGAGAAGAAAGGCTAGACTTTGGATTTGGAAATGTGGTCGTTAGTCTCAGCTTCATCTCAGTGTCCACATCTTTGAAATGAGGCTAATGCAACCTGCCTCACAATATCATGGGTAGAAACAATGAAATAACAAGATTCATAATGGATTCACTTCATACAAGACAGTCATCGTCTGTCGTGCGCCTGCGCTTAGCAGGTGCGGTCACTGAAAGGGAGGTGGGGGTCCACACAGGGTCGTTTAAATTACCTGGAGATGGCACCTCCCGTGACTTCTCGAAGAAGGCGGCAATGGTGAGGAACAAACTCCAGGAGTTTATTATACATGACCTGAAGGCCATTGGGATGAGATTCAACAAACTGCTCTATAATCACCTATCAAAAGAGTATCATTTTTTAAAAAAAGCATTTTAAAGGGAAGTACAAACTATATATTTCAGAGAAAACAATAAAGAAAACTTTACAAATCTGCTTCCTCATGCTCACCCTCCTCCCTGTGACATATTTTCTAAACAATAAAGTAAATAACAGGCCACATTCAAAACTAGTTCCTCGGATTTGGCTGCACAATTACGACTGTTGGTGAGACATGGGCTGATAAACCATGCACTCTCTTCTGCTTCCCTGTGAGTTTGAAAATAAAGTAACACCTTTTTAAAAAACAATTTAAAGCAGAGCACACGATTCTCCACTGCAACTCCTCACTGTCTTTATCCTGGCCTTTTCTTCTACCATCATGCAGATTAGGGAAGGGTTTGAGGCAGAGAAAGATAGAAAATATATTAGTTTATTATTTTATTTTTTGTGATAAAATTGGGAGTCAAGAATGATATGACAAGATAAGCTGAGTTTAAATAAAACATAATGTGGCTACTGAATTTAATATGCCACTGAAAGTTCAAATATTTCTTGAATTTAGCATACTATATTCAGTTCAGTGAAAAAGGAATAGATGAGTGACTAAAATATTTTCATTGGTTGGGCACGGTGGCTCATGCCTATAATTCCAGCACTTTGGGTGACCAAGGCAGGCAGATCACTTGAGCTTAGGAGTTCAAGATCAGTTTGGACAACATGGCAAAACCTCGTCTCTACAAAAAATACAAAAAAAACCATTAGCCAGGCATGGTGGTGTGTACCTGTAGTTCCAGCTACTTGGGAGGCTGAGGTGGGAGGACTGCTTGAGCCCAGGAGGTTGAGGCTACAGTGAGCCATGATCATGCCACTGCACTCCAGCCTGGGCGACAGAGTGAGACCCTGCCCCCCAAACCACACACATACAAATTTTCACTTATTGACAAAGAAATAATGTACGTAATTTTTTCACTCCCATAGAGACAGCTATGGAATATAACAGGATATAAACAGAACTGAAAGATTATTTATTTTTAGTAATCTTAACGAGGCCAAAATAATTATTAAAATTAGTCCCTAAATTTAACTTTTATCATTGGGAGTGTCAACTTTCCATTTTAAAAAATAAAAGACTTTCACCCTGAAATCATGTGAGTATAATCTTTGTATTTACTAACAACAGTCAGAACATTCACACTGACAGGTCACTGGAGGCAAGTCCCCGAATGCTGAGGATGGGCTCAGTGACTTCTCTCAGTCTGAAGCAGACGAAGCTGCTGTTTTTGCATGTCAGAAACTGCTGAGTATCAGCAACTTTATATGGCACAATCTATACTCTGGCTGCTCAGAAGCGGGATACACTTACTTCCTGTATTTTAGCTATATCCTAATAGGTGAAGGATACTGCATAGCCAAGTTCTAGATTTAAGGTATTACCCAGCTAATTTGTTATAAAAGCCCTTGATCTTTGAATATTCCTCCTGTCGCCTTCCCCGTCCAGCAAACTCCTCCGTATTTTTCAAGACTTGGGCCAAATGTCATTTATTCCCTGAAGACTTGAGGGTGCCACTGTCTACCCCACTCACACACCTTTCCACGCTCACAGCACTCTCTGCACCTTCCTCGTACACTGCAGTGTTGTCACTGCTTAATTGTCCACCCTGCTTAGTCCACCCATAAGACCAGTGGTTTGAAAACATTCTTTTAACAACTACTGAGGAACAATTGCCTGCCATGAAATTGACCTAAAAACCCGTGGATGCACACCTTCTCCCTAGGTGAGAATGTTGCCCTTGAAGCCTGAGCCACAGCACTGCTAGGACACCTGAGAGGGCATGCCCAATTCCTGGCATTGTAACATTACTTCCCAACTGTAACCCATGGGGACCAAGCCTTCCTTACAGCTGGTACTGTAGGAACTGAGAATCTTTCCAGAAAGATCTCTGTTCTCTCTTCTTATCTTCCTCACACCCAGTAAAGAGTCAAAGACAGAGCAGAAGCTCATGAATGTTTGTTGAAGGAGGTGCACAGACCTCGTCTATGTATGGTTTCACTAGTACTTGGCCAACTAAGGCCTCCGCGTCCCGTGTCTTGTCAATCGTGGCGTAAGTCCGCAAGCAGTGCCGTATTATGTCGACATCAGACGTCTGAAGGCCTTCTAATAGGAGGCCTTCCAGTGACTGCTGTAACATGGCTGTAATGCCAGCTATACGCTGCAAGAAAAGGTGGGTAAGTAAAAAAAGCTCTAGTTGGAGCAATTTCTGAAACTGCGAATAGACACATAACGAGCCTCTTACACCAATAGATGATGACATATATAAAATCAAAATAATAACTTTTCCTGGAGATAACAATGAACCCCCCCACCCCAATCTCTTTATAAGTAAATTTCTGCTTCATCAAAGAATTTAGACAGAATTACAGAATGAGAAAAAAATTATCTTCCTCTTAAGCTACAGAGTCAATCTTTAGGAAACATCATGGATTTAAAATCCAATTAAGAGCTTTGGATAAATTAATTGTCTACATCATATAATATGTCCAATTCCATGAAATTCAGAATTAATTTTACTCTTATCATCTGGAAAATGTGACTGAGTCTTTACACAAAATCTATAATGTGTGACACTTAGGAAGCTGGGGCCCTGAAAATTAAAAATTGAAAAAAAAATGCAAGGCTAGGTTCAAAACCCTTAGATCAACAATATTACTAATTTAAACCAGAATTATTTAGCAAGTTCCTAAACACTAAACTGTGGAAATCCAAAACAACACTTACCGGTCTTACTTTGTCCAAAAGAGGCATGCCTTTGCTTTGAACAGCATGAAACTGTAACTGATTAAATTCTGTGGCAATTCTCTCCAAAATTTGTCCGGTCAAAAGGGGGCTAGTAGAGAAAACAATTATAGAAGTGTAATCCCTAAGGTCTCTATTTCCACGAGAATACATCACACACCTACCTGGCAGTGAGAGGCTTTCACACCCACTATATTTTGACTTTTGTCAAAGTGTTTTACATGGCCACCTTGTTACGAGGTGAAAGCTAAAGCGTCTTTTGTGCCATCAGTCAATGTTCCCCAGGAGCCATATGCACAGCATGTTCCAAGTGCACTGGGGAATCTGTTGAGTACAAGCTGCTGCTGCTGCCTGGCTTTGACCCCCAGGAACCAGACAGCAACAGGGCTGGCCAGGCCTGTGTGCATGCAATTACATGTTTCTGCCACTGACTCCAAGCCCTCCCATTCATAACCTTCTTCTTCAGCTTCAACCTCCCTTCTTCTTCCCTCTTCCTCCCACCCCCCACCTTTCCCCTCTCCCTCCTTATCGTTTCTTTCTCTTTCCATCCCATTTCTTATAGCTGGATCCTTTCTACTTCTCTGCTTGCCTCACTCCCCTTGCTAAAATACCTCTAAATATTTTAAAATACCAAATACATTTGTCTCCTCAATAAATGACACTGACCCTCCAGCAGGAATAAATATCTCAAAATATCTTCTTTTAAATTTAAATAGTAATGACTTACTTTAAAGTTACATTTACCAAACAGCAACAGCTGTCAACCTGTATGTTCTGGGTCCTAGTGACAGGGCATTCTTTACATATCTGGCACAAAATATAATAAATGTACTTTTCCCCCCCAAACATATTATCAAGTGTCAATGTCACTCAAAAAGAAGTAAAATAGCAGAGGAGAAGTATAAAGGTATAATCACCCGCTGTGTATACTGAGGCATCCTGTGTACACTGATGGTTCATCAGTGAGTGAGGAAAAATGCCCACATCATAAGGACACAGAAAATGCTGCACTGAGAGTGTCAGTGGTCTACCCAGTTCTGCATTTGTAGCATCCAAACTAGTTTAGAGGAACAGGAGCTACCCAGCGTGACCAACCAAAAAGGTTAACTCTTTCTTGAATATCCCTAACTCTTTCCTGAATAATCTCGTGTGAATTGATTATTTATAAATTATCTGAATGTTCCTTGGCTTAACAAGCATGGTATATCTACTATTCAGTAATATTGCCCTGGTTTTACCTTCTCTACAGCTCAGATTTGCAGATCTGAATTTAAGAAAAGCTCCTCAAAGATGGTTCAGAGCAAGGAAGAGTGCAGTGTCTATTATACTGAATATAACATATTGAATATAATACAATAATATAAGAGTATGTCTAGAAACAGACATCACTGAGGTAATCAGAAGCCTATTCTCCACTAGTGGGGGACATTTGATATCTTTTCTTAGGTACCTACTAGTTCCAGACACTGTGGATATAAAGATGTCAGGGACCTTACAGACTGATGGAGAAGGCATGCAAGTCAATCAACAGTTCCAGTCTCAACCGTAAGTTGTCTGATGGATGACCCGGAGGCCTGATGAATGCATGGAGATGGAGCATCTAAATCTGAAAGGTCAGGGACGACTTCCTAAAAGAGGTGGTCTTGTAAGTGAGCTTTATGGAAGGGAACTCTTGCAGTGTCTTGTTTATACTTTCTCTCACAGAACTGAGTGAGACAGGTTTAAAGAAAGCAGAAGGGATCAACAGTATCCCATACAAGAGACAAGAATAAATTTTACATAACAAATCTGTATCGTTTTATAACCTGCTTTTTTTCCACTTAGCATAGTATTTTGAACCTTTCCATACTTTAAGCATGTTTTGGGCTAGATTTGGATGGAATAAAGAGAAATCAGGCATGTAAAAGGGAGGTGGAAGTTAAAGGAAGGGCTTTTAGTACAATAAATGGCCATACATAGTAAAATTAAGGAAGCATAAGTCAGCAATGTTCAGGGCAGTCAGGGAACCACAAGTAGTTCCGAATAGCTTTAGTGAAGAATACAGAAATGGCAAGGAGCAGCTTAGGAGTTTAAGATTTACCCTAAAAACACTAGGAAACCATTGTTTCCCAATCACACAGTAAGATGTGATTAGACAAATCTGAAAGATCCATTTGACAGCTACAGAGTTAGTTGTCCTAGAGAAAATGAGAGGTCAGTCAGGAGGCCACTGCCTGAAACGAGGCAATGGAAGAACCGAGAGGGAGAGGCAGACATTTCTCAATCTCAGAGATGCTAGAGCAGCAGACTCTCCAGGGCTTGCCTAGTGAATGAAAGAAGGAGATGAAGGGAAAAAAAGGAGACACTGACTCCCCCAAGATGTCTAGCCTGGTTAGTGAAGGAAATAAAGGCACTGTTTCCTAAGACAAGGAATCAAAGGGAGGAGTAAAATGTTTTTGCTGGCGGAGGCAGGGAAAGAAGATGAGAGCTCAGTTTTCAACATGATGAATGTGAAGTGCCTGTAGAACGTCCACGAGACTCCCCGCAGTCATCAGACTGATGAGTCTGAGGACTACAGAAGTTCGTCTGCAGATAAAGAGATCAGCATCCAGGAGGCCACTAAAACTATGGGGTTGGATGAGGTTACCCAGAAAGTGCTGATCAAGAGCACAGGGCCAAGAACAGTGCCCTGGAGAAAGCTGGCATGAAAAAGGGCAGTGGAGTCCATCAAAGGAACAGAATAGGAATAAGGAAGGAGGAAAAGAAAACGGGGAGGCAGGTATCACAGATGCTGGGTGAGGACACAGTTGGGAGTGGCTGTCAACGCTGTTGAGTGGAAGACAGAAGCAGAGCAGTTAGTCGAACAGGGCTCCACTGGTTCTCTCAGAACTGACACTGACAGGGACTCTGATGAGTGCAGATGAAGGGGAACAGAAGGGACAGAAGCACAAGTACTACATGCTGAAGAAAAAAGATGGCAGCGATTGACCACTTATTTACACATCTCGATCAGGAAAGAAAGTAGAGACCTAGGACATGAGAATAATTTCCTTTTCAGATGCCTCATCTCCCTATCTATAAAATGAGAGATACAGAGCATACTGTTTCTACAGTCTCTCCAAATCTAAAATTCTGAAATCCTAAATTTAAGAATTTAAGGATCCTAAATCCTAAAATTAAGAAATCCAACTTGTCTTGATAGTATGATCAGGACTTTGAACTGTAGGTATATTCCATTTGGTCCTGGTTGGTTTTCCTGTAGCTTATCCCATATTAGTCAAGGAAAAATACGATGGCTATCAACATGGCTTTCAGAGATGCTTGCGTTAGGCCCGAACTAGACATGTATGAGGGTCTACTCTATGGCTACCAATCCTGCAAGTGAAGTTCCTATTAGCCTTATATGAGAGATGACAATACCAAGACACAGAGTGAAGTAACCTGACTCAAGCTACCCAGCTGGTACAAGCAACATAAGCCCATGCTCTTTCCACTGCACCATGGGGCTTCCCATTCGTGTTCATAATGATCCATTCAATTCATTTTCTGAGTCACTCAGCGACCTGACTGATTTTAAATTCAGTGTGGGAAGATAATAAGACACTACAGTATAACAAAGGAAACCGTCATCTTTTGTTTATTTCATCAGCTTTTTCTTTGCTGTTTATAAATTTCAGTGAAATGTGTCCTGTACTATCTCTTAATGATATAACACTCATGCATTTTGAACCTCAAGATACATCAACTGGAATACTCTGGGCCTGTCTAAATAATCTAAGATGACTGCTATTCCACACCTTACAAGTCAACAGGAATTTTACTAGTCCATGGGTAAGGCAATTTCAATAATAAAAACCTTCCACAGAAAGTACACGCTCTCTGACTCCCTGAAAGGTGCCATGTTGGAACCTTTCAAGGCTATATAATACGACCATCAAGGCTATATACGACCATCAAGGCTATATAATAACAAGTATAAGCTTTACCATTTCATGCACTCTGCTTTGCTTGAGCTACATTTAAAAACACTAAGCCACAGTCTGGGATTTTCTTCTTTATCAAAAATGAGTTCTAACTAAAAAAATTTTTACGCTGGATGTAAAGTATTAATTTATGAGTTATTTAGTGAAAAATACTTACCTGCTTGCTTCTAGTGCAGATGTTTCTTTAGAACTTTGAGAGTTTAAGATTTTTTCAATTTTCTCAACTGATCGAATAACTTGTATAAGCCTCAATACACACATCTATAAATAAAAATTAAGAATAGAGCTATTGTCATGTTTAATCTTAATTATCTTATTTTGTCATCCTAAGTGCAGGAAAATACAAAGTCAAAAGTCAGTGTAAAATTACCTATAGCATTCTACATTTTTAGCATTTCTACATAACACTAAATTCCCAAGAATGCAAATCTTTTGGCTTTCTGGAACAAACATATTTCAACATTGTATCACAATTTTAGAATTTAAAAAAACTTATTTTTTTGTTTCTTATAGTATATCCTTATTCCCTCTTTCTTTTCTCCATCTTTTTAAGGACAGGGTCTCGCTCTATCACCCAGGCTGGAGTGCAGTGCTGTGATCTTGACTCACTGCAGCCTCAACTTCCCAGGCTCAAGTGATCCTCCCACCTCAGCCTCCCAAGTAGCTGGGACTACAGGCACACACCATCACATCTGGCTGTTTTGTATTATTTGTAAAGACAGGGTTTCGCTATGTTGCCCAGGCTGTTCTCAAAGTCCTGAGCTCAAGCGATCTGCCTGCCTCAGTCTCTCAAACTGCTGAGATTACAGGTGTGAGCCATTACACCTGGCCTCTTTTCCCCATCTTAAATAAACCTTTATTTTGGTACTACATTTATGTTCTTAAGATCCTTTTTTCATGTTTTTAGTTTCCAATCATATTTGTCCTCTTCCTTTACATGTGCATGATATACCGATAAACCTAAGTGCCAATTTATTAAAGACATTTATTACACAAGGCAGATATTATTATCAGGGAACATTATAAAAACTCATTGTTAAAATAACAAAAATAAAGTCATTCATTAAATACATAGTTACAAAGCATCTATCATGAACCAAGACATTCTTCTATACATTGGGAATATAAGTGGATAAAACAGGCAAAAATCCCCTCTCTCATGAAGTGGACAATCTTTTCCAGCAATGCACTACATTCTTGAATCTATGGACAAAAGCTGAGAAGGGATCTAAAGGAGAGTTACACAGAAGATCTCTAAAATAGGCTTTTCTCCCTTGAGATTTTTAAAAGTGTGCTTGGGTACTAAAGTTATCAAAAGAAAAATAAATACACAAATACATCTAATAAATACATTTAGAAAACACTTTAATATAAACAGAGAGACATCACGCTCCTCTCTGCAAAGGTATCAAGAAGAGTAAATCACACCGTATGCCTGAAAGTGCTTGTTACTACAAGGTGCTACAGTGAATCAATGCTTTAATATTATAATATTTGAGTATACCTTTTTTTTCCTAATGTCCTCTTGTTTAGACACTCGTTCATCAACTGCCCGAATTCCTTCACTGACAGATGATCTAAGGCTCTTTAAAAGAAAAAAAAAAAAGTACTGCAGAGATTGTTTCATAACATTGTGAAATTTACACATTTAATTCAATTCCACAGGACTTAACACCTATAGGCCAGTATTACACAGATATTGACAAATTACAAAATATTAGACACAATTGCTATTTGTGTCTCAAGATTTAGGGGGAAAATGACATATAAAGCCAAGGTCATGCAGGATCGGCTGCCAAAAGAAAATTAATATATATACAATGAGCATCACAGGTGGTCAGGGTAAAGAAAGGATAACCTGAGTCAAAGTATAAGGGTGTCTGGTGGAGGAGATGAGACTTGAGGTAGATTCTAGAAATTTGTGGATGCTGACAAGCATAGAGAGAAGATTATCAGAAGACAAGGCAGGAAGATAGAACAGTTATGACATATTTCAGAACCAGTGAGGAATACATCCAGGGGTAACTGCAGGCTTCAATTTGGGCAAAAGTAGGAATAAAACAGGAAGGGTTAATTCAAGAGGGCTATGACCAGATAATACCTTTAGACTAGATTCTACACATTTTAAGTACTAATATATCACGAAAAAGTTGTTTTGGGAAAATTCAGAATCAAGAAGTCAAGAACAGGAGGCAAGGAAAAGGGAGAGGTAATAGGTGGAGAAGCATGTCCAGAAGTTAATGAATTAATCAGAAATTAGGGCCAAAATGAAAGTAATGGAAAAACTAGAATAAACTAGAGAAATCACAAAAATTCTATAGAAAAGTGAATTAATTCATCCCACAAATGTTATGAAATACCTATTAAATGTCAGCTATTGTGCAAGCCAGTGAGGATGCAATGGTGAAAAAGAAATAGTCTCATTTCTCAATGACTGCAGAATCTCACAGAGTAGTTTCATGAGTTGGAGGTCAAAAAGGAAGAACAGGTCTATTGCTAAACCAATCAGGAAAAAGATGGCTATAGAGACAGCTGTGGAAAGTGGGAGAGCATATGGTGCTAGCAGGAGGCAAGGTAAAGACTAGAGCCTGCAGGTGAGAGAGCAGTCAACAATGACAGAGCAGAATTCAGGAAAGTGAATCCACCTCCATGGGAGGCAATTTGGAGAGGACAGGACAGGAGAGGAGAGGAGAGGAGAAGGCTGAGGACTGAGGCTCGGAAAACACCCTAACTCCAAGGCTGGGGGTAGGAAGAGGTACACTGAAAAGAAGGCAGGAGAGCCACCCAAGAGCCATGTAAAAGCCACCCAGAGTGTGGAATCCAACAGTGGATCACAAAAACAATTTTCCTTCCACGCCAAGAAGTACTTTAAAAGCTTTTTGAAAAAATCAAACAAGACACAAACATCTGAAAATATTTGCTAGTTCAAGGCACAACTCGAGACCTCTCTTTTAAGGATTATTTCTTGCCTGCCATTCCTATGGATTTCTAAACACTGACATTGCTATTATTCTGCCTTTTTTTTTTCAGCACTACACATGCACTGTTTACGTATGTCACCTACTGTGAGCCTACTATGTGCCAGGGACTGTCTTAGGGGCTAAGTGCATAAGGCTACACAAGCTGCGCATGATCTAGTGGTGACATACACAGGTAATAATGGTGCAATGAACCAAGTTTATGACAGCTCCTCAAGGCTAAGACAGCATGGAAGTCACGGTGCCTGACACAGACTGTGGGGTGGACCAGCAGGGACAGGACAGGGTAGCACACTTTTCTGTTGAAAATGATGCTAAAACTTCCTTCTCTACTGTTCATCCGGATGGAGTCCCTGTCTCCAATGGCTTAGACATGGGAGTCCCAACTCACAGCAGACATTATCTCACAGGAACATTAAAATAAATACAATTAGTTATTATATTAATTGTATATTATCCTTCAGTCACATTAGGGTTTAAAGAGCTTCTGTGGATAGTCTAGGAACCTAACAATATATAAAATATTATTTGAGAAAATATTTGTAAAACTATAAATTTTAAAAATAGAAGCTATTCTTAAATTAGTGACTACCTACATATGAGTGAGCTGACGGTAACAAGTTGAGTTTTCAAACAGCCTTCTCCTCCCCCAACATTTTAAAGCTATCTACTCCAAGAATCTGTCATCTTCAAATCAAACATAAATTTTTTTGGTTATAGTATCACATGCAAAAAATAGAGAATGATTTACAACTTTTCCGAGGGTATTATAATTACTAAACATTCAAAAAACAAAAAACAACAATCTAAAGGAATTCTTTTTTGGAGGGGCAAACAAGCATATCATGCTTTATGGTAAACTGTTTAATGTTATTTGGGAAACTTACCAGAACCTCTTCTCGTAATTGTCCCAAAGGCACAGAAAGCTGGTTGAGGGCTTTGTCCATGCCAACCTAAAGGCAGAGATCATGTTGGCACACACACTTCACAATCAAGAGTAATCGCTAAGTATTTATTTAATGATTAATGCAGTGCTAGACTTACGTTATTCTTTCTGTACAACAAAACGAACAACCATATATTGCTAAGTAACTAAATAACATGTTATTTTACAATAAATATTGTTGATAGAATGTGAAAAAACCTTTGATGTACATGAAAACTATAAAAATAAAAGAAGTCATAATAAATAAAAGCTTTCTTAGGCACAATTTGCCTCTGAATAAAATATTTTAATGAATTTGAGAAATTTTAACTGGAGATAAAGAGCTATCCGTCTGTAATTTATAATATTCAACCAGCTGATGTGGAAGTCTCAAGGACTCTATCTGTCCTAACCATTATAACCCTTGAGAAAAATCCAAATGAAATAGAATGGAAATAAAAATTTCTAGGTTTCTAATCCCACTACAACATTTATCTTAGATGTACATTTCCCAAATGCAAATATGGCTCATTAATTTTAATGCTTCTTAAAGTTTCCATGGAGATGGTTACTTTCTGTACTTCTTTGGAGAGAGTTTTAAAAGTAAAATAAAATAGGAACAGGATGACCAAAAGGCAAACTTTGGGAGTATTAAAACATAAGCACTTCTAACCTACTTTCATAAACAGCTGACAGCTCATGGCAAACTATTCTTACATTTTATAAAACCAAGCCTCCTAAAGATCAATATTGGCCAATGTTCTCTGAATCTAGCTCTGGCTCGCATATGTATCTGAAAGTAAATTAAACATTTCCTTAAGAACAGCTGATATTTGCTCTTGCAAATTGGTCTAAACCAGAGAGATTTCACAGTAATCAGCAGCTAACAAAAACAACCACTCTGCTATTACTAGCCTTTGCTTTTTAATAATATCAAATTCAAAAAATATTCAATTTAGAATAGTCTTAAATAAGTAAAAAAGCAAAATTGTATATCAAGAAAGTTTGGTTATTTTATTGATGAGATTAGTGATCTCTTCAAATTTCTGTGAGGACATCAACTAAAAGGTTTCTAAAAACACACAACACTTCTAAGAATAAGTATGAGTGAGAAAGAAATTGTATGTGTGTAAATGGGACTGTGGATTTAAAGTTTACCAGGTTTGTTGAAAGATTGACAAAATCTGCATAATCCTTGTTGATGAGTTCGACCATGGCTGTTTTAAGAAGTTTATAGTAGAGCTCCAGGTCATCTCTCAGTTCTTCCAGCTGGACCCGCTTCCTACAGTCAGACACAAAATGATCGACATCGAAATCTTCCTGAAAAATAAAACCAGAGAAGAAAAAATTATGGCAATGACATCACAGTGACATATACAAATGAAATGGAAGAAAGAGTAAGAAAGCCCATTCCCTTCATTTACAAGGCCATGCTGCTGCAGGAAGAAAGTGTCTTCATACATGAAAGTATGAAGGTGTTTGTCCGCTTTACAAAGGTGCCAAGAAGGGTGGCCCCTGATGGACAACATCCTCTCCTGTTGCCTAAAATTCTAAAAGTGAACTTCTTTTTCAAAACAACACAATTCAATCAGGTTCTTCTCAAAATAGAAATGTTTCCCCTTAATTTTAAAGTAACAAATGTTCAATGTAAAACTTTCGAACAACAAAGAATTACATTAAAAATCTCCATCAGAGTAAAAAAAAAAAAATCACCCAAATTCTCATGCTGTAGAGATAAGCACTATTTTTTTCTCTACCTAACACTGTGATTCACATCCTTCCAGATGTTTCTCTATGTGTCACATGCACACACGGAATCTAAATATTCATGCTGTATGTAAACTGCTTTTCCCCATATAACAATACAACTTGGATATCTTTTCATAATCCACATAAATTTGCATTTATGTTTTATATGGATGTTGAGTATTCCACCAAACAAGATGTTCAGGAGCCTGAGAAGCACACTGCAGCTCAGTAAGGCTGCGATGGCCAGACTGCCAGATTTCTCCTCTCTGGGCAGGCCATCTCTGAAAGAAAGGCAGCAGCCCCAGTCAGGGACTTACAGATAAAACCCCCATCTCCCTGGGACAGAGCATCTGGGGGAAGGGGTGGCTGTACAGCTTCAGCAGACTTAAACGTTCCTGCCTGATGGCTCTGAAGAGAGCAGTGGACCTCCCAGCACAGCGTATGAGCTCTGGTAAGGGTCAGACTGCCTCCTCAAGTGGGTCCCTGACCTCCATGCATCCTGATTGGGAGACACCTCCCAGTATGGGCCGACAGACACTTCATACAGGAGAGCTCTGGCTGGCATCTGGCAGGTGCCCCTCTGGGATGAAACTTCCAGAGGAAAGAACAGGCAGCAATCTTTGCTGTTCTGCAGCCTCCACTGATGAAATTCAGGCAAGCAGGGTCTGGAGTGGACCTCCAACAAATTCCAGCAGACCTACAGCAGAGGGGCCTGACTGTCAGAAGGAAAACTAACAAACAGAAAGGAATAGCACGTCCACTCAAAGACTCCATCCAAAGGTCACCAACATCAAAGTCCAAAGGTAGATGAATCCACAAAGATGGGGAGAAACCAGTACAAAAACGCTGAAAATTCCAAAAACCAGAACACCACTTCTCCTCCAAAGGATCACAACTCCTCGCCAGCAAGGGAACAAAATTGGATGGAGAATGAGTTTGACGAACTGACAGAAGTAGGCTTTGGAAGGTGGGTAATAACTAACTCCTCCAAGCTAAAGGAGCATGTTCTACCCCAATGCAAGGAAGCTAAGAACTTTGCAAAAAGGTTAGACGAATTGCTAATTAGAATAACCAGTTTGGAGAAGACTATAAATGACCTGACGGAGCTGAAAAACACACCATGAGAACTTTGTGAAGCACACACAAGTATCAACAGCCGAATCAATCAAGCAGAAGAAAGGATATCAGAGACTGAAGACCAACTTAATGAAATGAAGTGAGAAGACAAGATTAGAGAAAGAAGAAAAAAAAGGAAAGAATAAAGCCTCCAAGAAATATGGAGTAGATGAAAAGACCAAATCTGCATTCGACTGGTGTACCTGAAAGTGATAGGGAAAATGGAACCAAGTTGGAAAACATTCTGCAGGATATTACCCAGGAGAACTTCCCCAACCTAGCAAGACAGGCCAACATTCAAATTCAGGAAATATAGAAAGCACCACAAAGATACTCTTTGAGAAGAGTAACCCCAAGACACATTATCATCAGATTCACCAAGACCGAAATGAAGGAAAAAATGTTAAAGGCAGACAGAGAGAAAGGTTGAGTTACCCACAAAGGGAAGCCCATCAGAATAACAGCAGATCTCTCTGCAGAAACCCTATAAGCCAGAAGAGACTAGGGGTCAATATTCAACATTCTTAAAGAAAACAATTTTCAACCCAGAATTTCATATCCAACCATACTAAGCTTCATAAGCAAAGGAGAAATAAAGTCCTTTACAGACAAGCAAATGCTGAGAGATTTTGTCACCACCAGGTCCTGCCTTACAAGAGCTCTAGAAGGAAGCACTAAACATAGAAAGGAAAAACTGGTACCAGCCACTGCAAAAACATACCAAATTGTAAAGACCATCAACACTATGAAGAAACTGCGTTAACTAATGGGCAAAATAATGACAGGGTCAAATTCACACATAACAATATTAACCTTAAATGTAAACGTACTAAATGCCCCAATTAAAAGACACAGACTGGCAAATTGGATAAAGAGTCAAGACCCATCGGTGTGCTGTATTTAGGAGACCCATCTCACGTGCAAAGACACACATAGGCTCAAAATACAGGGATGGAGGAATATTTACCAAGCAAATGGAAAGCAAAAAGAAGCAGGAGTTGCAATCCTAATCCAAAACATACTTTAACAAAGATCAAAAGAGACAAAGAAGGGCGTTACATAATGGTAAAGGAATCAATGCAACAAGAGCTAATTATCCTCAATATAGATGCACCCAATACAGGAGCACCCGGACTCATAAAGCAAGTTCTCAGAGACCTACAAAGACACTTAGACTCCCACACAATAATAGTGGGAGATTTTAACACGCCACTGTCAATATTAGACAGATAAACAAAACAGAAAATTAACAAAGATATTCAGGACTTGAACTCAGTTCTGGATCAAGAGGACCTAATAGATATCTACAGAACTCTCCACCCCAAATCAACAGAATATACATTCTTCTCAGCAGTGCACTGCACTTATTATAAAATTGGCCACGTAACTGGAAGTGAAACACTCCTCAGCAAATGCAAAAGAATAAAAATCATAACAGACTCTCAGACCACAGTGCAATCAAATTAGAACTCAGGATTAAGAAACTCACTCAAAACCGCACAACTACATAGAAACTGAACAACCTGCTCCAGAATGACTACTGGGTAAATAATGAAATGAAGGCAGAAATAAAGATGTTCTTTGAAACCAACGAGAATGAAGACACAACATACCAGAATCTCTGGGACACATTTAAAGCAGTGTGTAGAGGGAGCTTTATAGCACTAAATGCCTACAAGAGAAAGCAGGAAAGATCTAAAATTGACACCCTAACATCAAAATTAAAAGAACTGGAGAAGCAACAGCAAACAAATTCAAAAGCTAGCAGAAGACAAGAAATAACTAAGATCAGAGCAGAACTGAAGGAGATAGAGACACGAAAAATTCTTCAAAAAAAATCAATGAACCAATGAAACCAGGAGCTGGTTTTTTGAAAAGATCAACAAAATAGATAGACCTCTAGCCAGACCAATAAATAAGAAAAGAGAGAAGATTCAAATAGATGCAATAAAAAATGATAAAGGGGATATTACCCCCAATCCCACAGAAATACAGACTACCATCAGAGAACGCTATAAACACCTCTAGGCGAATAAACTAGAAAATCTAGAAGAAATGGATAAATTCCCGGACACATACAACCTCCCAAGGCTAAACCAGGAAGAAGTCGAATCCCTGAATAGACCAATAACAAGTTCTGAAATTGAGGCAGCAATTAATAGCATACCAACCAAAAAAAGTCCAGGACCAGATGGATTAACAGCTGAATTCCACCAGAGGTACAAAGAGGAGCTGGTACCATTCCTTCTGAAACTATTCCAAACAACAGAAAAAGAGGGAATCCTCCCTAACTCATTTTATGAGGCCAGCATCATACTGATACCAAAACCTGGCAGAAACACAACAAAAAAAGAAAATTTCAGGCCAATATTTTTGATGAACATCAATGCAAAAATCCTCAATAAAATGCTGGCAAACCAAATTCAGCAGCACATCAAAAAGCTTATCTACCACAATCAAGTTGGCTTCATCCCTGGGATGCAAGGCTGGTTCAACATACGCAAATCAATAAACGTAAACCATCACATAAACAGAACTAATGACAAAAACCAAAACATTATCTCAATAGATGCAGAAAGGCCTTTGTCAAAATTCAACACCCCGTCGTGCTAAAAACTCTCAATAAACTAGGTATTGATGGAACGTATCTCAAAATAACGAGAGCTATTTATGACAAACCCACCACCAATATCATACTGAGTGGGCAAAAACTGGAAGCACTCCCTTTGAAAACTGGCACAAGACAAGGATGTCCTCTCTCACCACTTCTATTCAACATAGTATTGGATGTTCTGGCCAGGGTAATCAGGCAAGAAAAAGAAATAAAGGGTATTCAAATAGGAAGAGAGGAAGTCAAATTGTCTCTGTTTGCAGATGACATGATTACATATTTAGAAAACCCCATCGTCTCAGCCTAAAATCTCCTTAAGCTGATAAGCAACTTCAGCAAAGTCTCAGGATACAAAATCAATGTGCAAAAACCACAAGCATTCCAATACACCAATAACAGACAGAGAGCCAAATCCTGAGTGAACTCCCATTCACAACTGCTACTAAGATAATAAAATACCTAGGAATACAACCTACAAGGGATGTGAAAGACTTCTTCAAGAACTACAAACTGCTGCTGAAAGAAATAAGAGAGGACACAAACAAATGGAAAAACATTCCATGTTCATGGATAGGAAGAATCAGTATCGTGAAAATGGCCATACTGCCCAAAGTAATTTACAGATTCAATGCTATCCCCATCAAGCTACCACTGACTTTTTTCACAGAATTGGAAAAAACTCATCTCAAAGAAGAGCCCGCATAGCCAAGACAACTCTAAGCAAAAAGAACAAAGCTGGAGGCATCACACTACCTGACTTCAAACTATACTACAAGGCTACAGTAACCGAAATAGTATGGTATTGGTACCAAAACATATATATATACCACTGGAACAGAACAGAGGCCTCAGAAATAACACCACACATCTACAATCATCTGATCCTTGACAAACCTGACACAAGCAATGGAGAAAAGATTCCCTATTTAATAAATGCTGTTGGGAAAACTGGCTAGCCACATGCAGAAAACTGAAACTGGACCCCTTCCTTACACCTTATACAAAAATCAACTTAAGATGGATTAAAGACTTAAACATAAGACCTAAAACCATAAAAATCCTAGAAGAAAACCTAGGCAATACCATTCAGGACATAGTCATGGGCAGACTTCATGTTCAAAACACCAAAAGCAATGGCAGCAAAAGCCAAAACTGACAAATGGAATCTAATTAAACTAAAGAGCTTCTGCACAGCAAAAGAAACTATCATCAGAGTGAACAGGCAACCTACAGAATGGGAGAAAATTTTTGCTATCTATCCATCTGACAAAGGGCTAATATCCAGAGTCTACAAAGAACTTAAACATACAAGAAAACTGAATCTCCAATACAAGAGTTCATGAGAGGAGACCTTTAAGAAGTGGTCATGAGGGCTTTGTCCTCATGAATGTATTCAAGCTGTTACCATGCAAGTGGATTCATTTTTGAGAGAGGGTTATAAAAGTGAGTTCAGCCCTCTCTTGCTCTTGCATGCTCCTCCTATCCAATCTCTGCCACATGATGCTCTACACCCCATTTTGACACAGCAAGAAAGCCTTCACCAGATTTGGCCTCTTGACTTGAACTTCCCAACCTCCAAAAATATGAGCCACATAAACTTCTACAGTTTATAAATTATCCAGTCCCAAGTATTCTGTTTTAGAAACACAAAATCAGACACTCACTAATATGGAGTGTCTTCATAGAATCTAAAGTCAAACTCTGGCTGGGCACAGTGGCTCACGCCTGTAATGCCAGCGCTTTGAGAGGCTGAAGTGGGTGGTTCACTTGAGGTTGGGAGTTCAAGACCAGCCTGGCCAACATGGCAAAACTCCGTCTCTACTAAAAATACAAAAATTAGCCCGGCGTGGTGGCATGCGCCTGTAATCCCAGCTACTTGGGAGGCTGAGGCATGAGAATCACTTGAGCCTGGGAGGCGGAGGTTGCAGTGAGCCAAGATGATGCCACTGCACTCTTCCCTGGGCAACAGAGTGAGACTCTGTCTCCAAAAAAACAAAAACAAAAACAAAAAACAAAAAATAAAGAAGTCAAACTCATTGAAACAAAAAGTAGAATTGTGGTTACTAGGTGCTGGAGAATGGGGACTGGGGTTGGGAGTAATGTCAAATGATACAAACTTCCAGCTATAAGATAAATAAATTCTGGAGTTCTAATGTATAGCATGATGACTATAGTTAATAATATACTGTATTCTTGAAACGTGCTAAGAGAGTAGATCTTAAGAGGGGGTTAATTATGTGAGATGATGAATATACTACCTTGATTATGGTAATTATTTCACAATGTATACACATTATCAAATCATCACACTGTATATAATTTTTATTTGTCATACAATTTTTATTTGACAATCATACCTAAATAAAGCTGGGGTGGGCAAGCAGTATGAAATCAAACCTAATTTTAAAATGAGCAAAAGATCTGAAAAAATGCTCAACATGAGTTATTATTAGGGAACTGCAAATTAAAACAAGACACTAATGAACAGAATGACTAAAATCCAAAACATTGACAATACCAAATGCTTCTGAGGTTATGGAGCAGTAGGAACTCTGGGAAGAATGCAAAATGGAAGTCACTCTGGAAGACAGCTTGGCAGCTTCTTACAAAACTAAACAGAGTCTTACCAATTGTGCTCCTTATTTAGCCAAATGAGTTGAAAATGTATGTCCATACAAAAACCTGAATGTGAATGTTTATAGCAGCCTTATTCTAACTGCCAAAACTTGGAAGCAAATATGATTTCTTTTAATAGGTAAACAGATGAACAAACTGTGGCATATCCATACATGGAATGTTACTCAGCAATAAAAAGAGATGAGCTATATGAAGCCACAAAGACACGGAGGAATCTTAAATGTATATTTCTAAGTGAAAGAAGCCAATCTGAAAAGGCTATATATACTGTATGATTCCAACTACATACATGATATTCAGGAAATAGCAAAACTATGGAGACTAAAGAGATCAGTAGTTGCCTGGGGTTAGGGATGAGAGGGTGCTGGGGGTGCGGAGGGTGCCGAGAGACGGGGAAGAATGGACAGGCAGAGCACAAGGGATTTGTAAAGCAGTGAAACTGTTCTGCATGATACTGTAATAGTGGATACATGACACTATGCACTTATTAAAATCCATCGAATGTAGAACACAAAGAATTAATTCTTAATAAAAACTATGGCACTTCAGTTAAAAATGCCTCAATATTGGTTCATCAATTGTAACAAAGGTAAGATACTAAAGCAAGATGTTACTAGGAGAAACTGTGAAGGGGGAGGCGGGACGGGATAGATGGGACCTCTGTGCTTTCTGCTCAATTTTTCTATAAAACTAAAACTGCTCCAAAAAATAGTCTATTAATTAAAAAATACTAAGGTAGATAAACTTTTTTTACCTGAATAGAATAGTATCCACTTTTTGAAAATAAGCTATTTTAGTTAAAAAGCAGTATTTTTTAAAGTAGACTTTTTTCTTGTTAAAATATATATGCCTATGTCTGAAAAAGCTGGAAAAAGTCAAGAATTATGGTCTGTAAGCCCAGAAATTAAAAGAAAAATCATTTCTCTTTATACTCAGAGATATTTCTGACTTAAACCCAGGTAAAGTACAAATGCCCCAAACAGCTAGAAGTTGACTAACAAATCATATACAGGATAATAAGACAGCAAAACAAACCAGCTGTGGAACACTTAAGAACCATTAACTAGAATAGTGACAATCAAATTTAAAACCAAATAAAGTTTAAAAGTTTAGCTGTTTTAATAACTACTTGCACACAAGGATGGCAAACAACGACTAACACAAGAGAACTGGGGAAGTAATCATTTAAAGCTTGCCTGAGACCCAAATATCAATATCCTTAACACTGAGAAAACTTCATAGAACTTTTAACAGAAGACCAAAATTCTCCAAGCTGCCTCATGCTGAATGCCAAAAAGTAAAATGTTCCCCAAATATAGAAAACTATCAAATCATCAGCTACCGCAGCTGTGACAGAACCCAAATCCCCCAGACAACATTCTGTATTCATAATGATGGGAGGCACTACTAAGAGGGAACACCAAGCTGAAGACACGATCCCTGCCCTCAAAACATGTTCAGTCTCATTGAGATAAATACCAACACAAAATATTATGTGCTAAACTGTGGATTAAATAAACTATAGGTGGAAAGTCATAAAAGATTAGTATGAGCTCCTATATGTCTGTGTGTTTCAAACCATTCTTTAAGACAAAGGATCAACAGATAAGAATAAATGCCCCTGCATATTTGATAAACATTAAATATTCACTACGTGCAGAAAAATGAAACTGGACCCATATTTCTCACCATATATAAAAATTAAGTCAAGATGGATTAAAAACTTAAATGTAAGACCTGAAACTATAAAAATTCTAGAAGAAAATCTAGGAAAAATTCTTCTGGACATTGGCCTAGGCAAAGAATTTATGACTAAGACCTCAAAGCAGATGCAACAAAAACAAAAATAGACAGGTGAGACTTCATTAAACTAAAAAGCTCTGCAGAGCAAAAGAACAGCAGAGTAACCAGGCAATCTACAGAATGGAAGAAAACATATGGAAATTATACATGCAACAAAAGACTAATATCCAGAGTCTATGTGGGACTTTAACAAATCAAGAAGAAAAACACAAGTAACTCCACTAAAAAGTGGGCAAAGGACATGAACAGACATTTCTCAAAAGAAGACATACAAGCAGCCAACAAATATATGAAAAAATGTCCAATGTAACTAATCATCAGAGAAATGCAAATTAAAATCACAATGAGATACCATCTAACACCAATCAGAACAGCTTTTATTAAAAAGTCAAAAAACAACACTGGATGTGAGAAAGAGGAATGCTTATACACTGTTGGTGAGAATGTAAAAAGAAAATGTGGTACATATATACCATAGAATACTATGCAGCCATAAAAAGATGAAATCGTGTCTTTTGCAGCAACATGGAAAGAGCTGGAGGTCACTATCCTAAATGAACTAACTCAGAAAGTCAAATACCACATCATCTCCCTTCTAAGTGGGACATAAATGATGGGTACATGTGGACATAAAGATGGAATTAATAGACACTGGGGATTCAAAAGGGGAAAGGTTGGAAGAAGATAAGGGCTGAAAAATTACCTATTGGGTACAACATTCACTATCTGGGTGATGAGTACACTAGAAGCACAAACCTCACCATTACACACCATAACCATGTAACAAACCTGCACATGCACTTCCTGAATCTAAAATAAAATAAAATAAATAAGTAACAAAAATAAAACCACAATGAAATAAGCCCAATAAATCCAATAAATAAATAGATTCACAGCGTGACTCAGGCACTACTGTAATTACAGGGGGCACAGCAATGAAAAGCAAAGACAACATTCCTGTTCTCAAGGAGCATATATTCTAATGGAGAAATGAGAAAATCAACATGTAAACAAATAAACATTATGAATAGTGGTAACTGCTACAAAGAAAATAAAATGGAACCCTATGAAAGTGAGTGGTGAAAAGGGGATAGAAGACCCTTACAGAGCAGTATCTGAGCCGAGATCTGAATGCCATGAAGGCACCAGCCACGGGAGACTGTGGGAAGGGAACCCTTCCTCACAACAGCAAGCTATGGGCAAAAACGTCCCTGGAGCTCTTCCCTCCAGCCCCTGCCCTCAACCTAGGGCTGTCCCCGGTGCAGGGTGGCCCCACAGACACACGACCCAGTTAGTCTGGAACTCGTGTCTCCCAAGGCTCATTCTAAACCTTTATTTGGTTACCAAATTACTAAAGCTTGAGAAATTCAAAATGGATGCTAAAGTGCTTTCCAGCATCTATGGACAGATGATCTTAGAAGTTGTATGAAATAGTAGCACTTAAGTGCTAAATAACTTATTATGTTTCAATGGATTCATCAATTTTATGTCTAAATCCTCTGTTCAATACTGTACCTGGGTTTGACGTATTTATGAGAAGGCAAAGAAAACCTATAACCTGTCCCTTCCCTTTAACAAATATTTGTGCTCTGTCCCAGCTGATTTCTTCTCTTTCTTTCTCCTTTTTACCCCAATTTAACACTAATGATAATCTATGTGGCCTTTCAGCTTACTTTCTCAACTTAATTTCTTGAGCGCTTAAGCAGAATGATCTCATTCTGAAGTGCTCATTGCTGTGGGTGTTTTAGGGACACCTGAGGAAGCCCAAGCCTCCGTTTGTGATTAATTTGTTTAGTTAAATCTTCACAGAAATTTGATGTTAAATGCTATATGACTAGTTAAACAACAAAGATCTATTTACATCATGCTTATCTAACTTTGAACAACTATCCCAAGTAATAAAAACTCAAGGGACCGTGAGTTCAACATTTTATTCAAGAAATACATTGTATAATATTGCAAAAAGTGACTTACAAAATCGAAAGCCACAACTGCTCAGAAAGCTTTTTCTTTTTCTTTTTTTTTTTTTTTTTTTTTTTGCACACCAAAGAACTTCTTTTTACCAAAGGCCAACTGAATAAACTGTGTATGTCCAATGGTACTGATCTCATACCATCAAGAAAAGTATTTCACATTAGGAAATTGCTCCACATGTGGGTAATTAGAAAATTTTGTGATAATCAGTCTCAAATATATTCTTTATTTCTGTTGCAAACTGGAGCCAAAGATAATTCAAGCTTTTCATGAAGACTGAAAATGAAACCATGAACCTGTAAGGTCAGCATTTTAGTTGCTGTGAAATGATGGCACACGCTGTGCCGGGCACTCAGCAACACTGGGCTGCGCGGCTTTCACACCCACATCGCTCTCCTGTATCTCATCTACAGGCCAAGAGTCCAGGTCACTAGATGGGTTACAATTTGTTTTAAATAAGTGATGACCCTCAATCTTGTCCCTACTGATAAAATGCGTGTGCTTTAGCATAGGGACTATGCAATATTTTGGGGCTGTTCTTAGTATTCAAAATCACATATTCCAAAGTTCCCACCACCTAGAAAGGAAAGCATGACACGATTATTTTTCCAGTACTGAAGCCTGGGAGTCAGGAGGTAGGGGCCCTGAGTTGCCCCAGTTAGTTGTGTGACTTTGGGGGAAGTCACAACAACTCTGGACCTCAGTTTCTTTATCTGCAAATGGGAAGAATCTACTACAACTGTACCTCTGTATCCAGGCATTCCACACCGTCTAATTCAACCAGCCATGAATTGAAGAGACTCTTTAAAAAAATAATGTAAAAAATAAAAAGTAACGCAAATAAAAACACAGTATAACGACGACTTACACTGTATTAGGTAGTGTACGTGATCTAGAGGTGATTTAAAGTATTCCAGAGCATGTAAGTAGGTTATATGCAAATACTACACCATTTACAAGAGGGTCTTGAGCATTTGCGGATTTTGCTATCTGTGAAGGGGTGGGAGATGTCCTGGAATCAATCCTCTGCGGCTACTGAGGGGCAACTGTAAGTTTCTTTATTCGCAGAAACATAAAATGACAAGAGCCAGAAACACTGCAAAGAGTACTGAGATAAGCATCACCCCATGACACAAATGAGGACACAAGCCCACAGAGGCCAGTGATTTGCACAAAATCACACGTGAGTGGTCAGCAGAGCTGAAACTGGGGCCCACATCTCCAGGTCACTGCTATTCAATCAGCCAGGCATTATTCTCCTGGACACACCTCCTGTTTCAATATTCCCTATTCACACACTTAGAATACAGAGCAGCCTCAGAACTACAGTAAGGGGTCCCCTTATCTGAGGGAGATACATTCCAAGACCCCTGGTCAATGCCTGAAACCAGATAGTACTCAAGTCTACATACACTATGTTTTTTCAATCTGATAACCAAGATAGCTACTAATCAATAGAAACTGTCCATCAATGCAACAAGCTGCTCTGGAATACTTCCAAATGTTCTGGAAAATGCTTTCTCATGTCTTCATGGTGTACATAGGTGGCAGTCTGATTACATACAAGCACCTGTTACATAAAAGCACCGAGATGCGTTTTGAAAAGGGCACCCTGCCTGTGATGTAGAACATGGACTAGAAAAAGGCAAGAATGGATGCCAGGGGACTATAGTAAGAAGCCACTAGATTATAATGGCCAAAGATAACGATGAGTCAGAAAGTGGGAAAACAGGAGATGGAGAGAAGTAGACAAATTTCAGGGATATTTGGGAAGTGAAATCCTAAGGCTCAGTAACAGATTGGATTTGAAGAATGTGAAGGAGAGAGGTGTTATCAAGGACGACTCCTGGTTTTCTGACTCACAACCAGATGGATGGATTACCTCAGGTCTAGTATACCTGAGATAGGTAATACCAGAAGAGAGCTAGGTTTGAGAGGAGGTTGTGTTTTTTCATCTTCCCCCCACAAATTCAGTTTTAAATACGCCGAGTTTGAGGTGCCACAGAGATAGCCAAGAAGAGATGTCAAGGTGCTGTGCACGTGAGGTTGCAGATCGAAGACATCTGGGCCAGAAGTATGAACCTTTCACCTGTCTACACGTGGTCACTGAAGCTGCATGAAGTGGGTCACCTGGGGAAAAGTGCACAGCATGTGAAAAGGAACAGACATGTGGCTGAATCCATAACCCACCAGTTAATGGTTAGGAGGAGGAGAATGATTATGCAAAAGAGACAAGACCAGAGAAGCCAAAAGAAAACCAGAAAGCACCAAGTTTCAGAAAGCAAATGAAGGAAGCATTTGGTCTACTGAGGTCAGGGAAGGAGGCACAAAAGGGCTGGCGTATCAACTTCCATCTAGTTAACTTTGGTGAGAAGTCTTTAGTGGAATGATGGGACCAGAAGCCAGAATGAAGTGAATTTAAGAGTGAAGGGAGAGAAAGTAAAGACAACCCTTAAGCATTTGGCTGTGAGATGGAACAGAGTGAGGGGCTTTAACTGGAGGTTAGAGGGTCCAGTAGAAGAAACCAAAACAGGAGTGTGTATGAAAGCCAATGGAAAGGAGTGTGGAGAGGGTGGGAATAACAGGGTCCTGAGAAGGGAGAGGGCACCGGATCCAAGCATGGGAGGCAGACCTCCGGAGGAAGGAAAGACCCATACTGGGGTCCCCAACTACCTGTCAGGAACCGGATGGCACAGCAGGAGGAACGCAGCGTGTATTTACAGCCACTCTGTATCAGAGCTCCGCCTCCTGTCAGATCAGTGGCGGCACTAGATTCTCATAGGAGCGTGGACCCTACTGTGAACTGCACACGCAATGGGTCTAGGTTAGGCACTCCTTATGAGAACCTAATGCCGAATGATCTGTCACTGTCTCCCACCACCCCCAGATGGGACTGTCTAGTTGCAAGAAAACAAGCTCAGGGCTCCCACTGATTCTACATTACGGTGAGTTGTATAATTATTTCATTATGTATTACAATGTAATAATTATAGAAATAAAGTACACAATAAATGTAATGTGCTTGAATCATCCCAAAACCATCCCCTGCACCCCTGGTCCATGGAAAAATTGTCTTCCAAAAGTGTCAAAAAGGTTGGGGACCACTGCCCTACACAACAGGTTAACGATGGGAGTGAGAACAGGTACAAACGCAAGAATGAGGTTGTTGTCAGCAAGATGAAGGAGCTGCTGCTTGATGGCCTCTATTTTTTCTGTAAAACAGATGAAGTCATATGTGAGACAGGATGTGATTTCCACAGCACACCTAGGTAAGTGGGTTTAAGTTATCCCTGTTAGCCTACAACCTCTCTCCTACTACCAGTAACTTACATCCTAATTCATCTACCGATTGTCAACCCTCTCTAAGAGTGTTAGTACTTTTTCTTTTCTTTTTTTTTTTTTTGATGGGGTCTCGCTCTATTGCCCAGGCTGAAGTGCAGTGCTGCAATCCTGGCTCACTGCAGCCTTGACCTCCACAGGCTCAGGTAATCCTCCCACCTCAGCCTCCCAAGTAGCTGGGACTACAGGTATGTGCCACCACACCTGGCTAATTTTTTAATATTTTGTAGAAATGCATTCTATATTGCTCAGCGTGTATACTTTTATTAAGCTGACAAAGTCAACAGCATCATGCCACCACCACCTTTGACCCCTCAAGTGATTTGTTCATCTGCCACTCCTGCTTTTTGATCATTTACGTAATATTTTTCACAAACTATCCCCTCCTGTATTTCTCAGATCTCATAAAAACCACTGAAATAACTTTTTAAGTAGCCTCCTGCTACCAGTCAGTTCCAATTGCAACATATATGATCATGCCATTTCCTGCTTTTAACCTGACTATAACTCCACAACGAATACTGCACCAAGTGCAAATTCATCAGTGTAGTATACAAGGCCCAATGCAACTTGCAATCAATCCCATCTCATCTAACTTTCTACTTTCCCAGTCTCTTTCCTGGCCATCCTTCCACATGCTAGCCACTGTGGACTAAGTGCTGTTTCTTGGCACACATGTCCTTCCTATCTACCATGCTAGAGAGCTAAAAAACTATCTCACTTATCCCTATACCTTCATGTCTAGACTGCTGCCTGGCACATAGCAGGTGGTCATGGAATGCCCACTGATTAAACAACTGCTACGATCTATGGCAACCTAAACGCAGTTTCCCATCAACTGACTGGATTTTCAAGCGTCTCAAATCTCCCAACGCAAACGTCATATCCCAACCTTCTCACATGCACAAAACCTATCCAATTACAAAATGTGTTGAATGAGACACAAACACAGAAATATATCCTGGATAAATGTTCCAACCATCCTTTCTGCCATGGAAGTGTAACTTATATATAGTTACATATGTTTAAGGAAACAAAAATTGCAAATAACCTTTATCTTCAAGCTCCACCTAAAAAATCAACAACATTTTACACAGAACAGCTGTTCTATGTATTTTCTTCTATGTATGTTGTCACTTTTATAAGCACTATAAAATGTACGGCATATTCATAGAGCCACGAAATATGCAACTGCTGGCATTCCAGCCACCCTCCCCCACCCCGTTTGCACTCTAAGTTCTATTTTAGAACTTACATTTCTGTGATTTCACTTACTGAAGCTGCATATACCAAAGGCATTCTGTCAACTCAGAGTGGGAAAGGTGGTGGGGTTAGTGAGTCAGAGAAGATGCTGGTGTTGAGCCTTAAGAAATCAAGAGATGGACAAGCTGAGATTATTCTGTACTCCGAGATTCTTGACGTCAACAACGCCCCCGATCTCTGTGTGTGGCCTTTCCTCTTGCAGGGCACCTCTCCCCAGCATGTACCCTTAGCTGTTTCTTTCCACCCTCATTTCAGGGTCGCTCTTACCCAGTGGGCGAAACAAAGGGTTTCTAGATCAATGAGTTGATTCTGTACATTCTTTCAGACATCCTAATGAAGTTACACCTTTTAGTACAGTGGTCTAATAGGAATATCACTTACAAGAATAACGTACATTATTCCTGGGTATAGATAAGTCCTACATATTAAAAATGGTATGGTCACACTGGAGAAGATACAGATATACTTAAAAAACAACAACAGAGCTTTGGAGATGTAATCTGAATGCAAATATTATCAAAAAGAGATAGGCTATTCTAGAAAAATAGAAAACATTTTAAGTCACCAAGAGAGGCAGAGTAAGAGATTTCAACTCACTTGCTCAAAATTGTAGGTGTCTACTAACAAGTTAAAACTTTGCGCTTTTTAACACTGAAAGCAGCTACTAAGTGGTGTCAAAACTCCTAGTCCTCAGGAAATTAAATATAAACATTTTTTTGAATGGTTTAAGTGCAGACCCAGAGGGTTACACCAAATAGATAGGCAAAGCTCCTCCTAGCTCTCACTCAAAGCCTGGCCATTTTCAAGGTTGTGCCTGATGAACTTTATCATCAGTGAAGTGTTTTCAGTTTATATTTCTTTTCTCTAAGTTTACGACCTACAACTACCAACTTCTTCAAATGCATCATGTAAAAAGAAGTAGAGCAACTTGTTTAAAGAGTAATGGTTTGCTTTGTCGTACTGCAAGTCAGTAAGAATGTTCTAAGCTTCTAAAGATCCCATTCCGGAAGCTTTAGCTGAATGTTAAGCAAAACTTCAGGTTAAGTTCTTTTTCTTTCCAACCCGAGTCCCTAGGAAAGTACGTGGGCTCAGGGATTTATTCAACACACACTTAATGAGCTCCAAGACCCCGGTCAACAAGCTTCTTTCCGACAAGGGGACTGGCAATCTGACTGCGCTGCACGGTAACAGGAACGGGTAACAGAGGCTTTGACATTCAGCTCAAAACCACTTGCCCAGAACTTTCAGGCCTTTTCATGTAACATGCACGATTTTACAGAAGTGCTTTCTCCAGGCTGCACCTGCCAAACCTGAGGCCAAAAGACTCATTGCGAAGTGCAGCGAGGTCTCGGAGGAGGACCAGATACGGAGCGTGCGCGGGTAGAAGCAGCAGCCCGAAGAGAGGGCCCCAGAGGGCACAGGGCAGAGGCACCCCCATGGCCCGGCTTCGGGGAGCGGAGGCCGCGCGCACCTTCATGAACTCGTCCTTGTCGAAGCAGAGCGTGTCCGGCCCCTTGGGCAGGTTCATCCTACTTTTCTCCATCCCGCCAGCCACCGCCTCTCAGTGCCAAGATCCAAGGGAGAAAACGCAGGAGGCTGCGCAGACGGACTCGGCGGCCGCGGCCACCGCCAGTTTCCACGGCACAGGGGGGTCTGCTTCCGCCAACATGGCAGCGCCCGCGCCGCGGCCAATGAACGACGGCACCGCAAGCCGGCCTGCGCCTGGCTCTGGCCAAGAGGGCCACGGGGGCCGCCACTGCTGCGCCGGCTAGGCCGTGCTGCCCTCATGCGGCGGAGGGCGGCACTGCAGCCTCGCGCGGGCTCCTGCGAGGCTGCCCACCTCCCTAGGAGGCGTGGCTGAGCTGCAAGGGTGGGTCAAAAGGGGTGAGCGGGTCTCCCTCCCAGCCTACCGTTTCTACTGGGAAAAATTGACCTGCAACGCTTTTCCAGTGCCTTCTCCTCTGAGATTGCTCCGCTTCGTTATGCATGGCCAGAAGTTGGCCCTTTGGTTCTCAGGCCCGTTTTCCAGGTTGGACGTATCACTGGTCGCATTCTTCACCTCCCTGTGCGCGGTCACTGCTGCTGGTGGGCGCTGACGCCTCTATGGAGACCCCCGCCCTTAGCCTCTGCACCCACAGAGAAGTGTAGCGTCTCCTCCACTGGGCTCCGTTACTGGGAACTCATAGAGAAGAATGTGGTCAGCTAGGCAGCTTTGGGTCCTCTGAGCCGCTCCCTGTTCAACCTCGGGCTCCGTTCCAGGTGGGCAGTCTCTGAGCGCAACTTTGGGTCTTCAAGGGGCTTAAAGGAGTGCCTCGCTATCTGATTAAACACAGCAGACAAATACACGTGCATGCATATTTATTTTTAATTTCAACCAGGAATGGACACATTTTTGTGTTGTGGCCAGTAGCGGTGCAACCAAACCAATTTCTCAGACTGTCTTCCTCCTCCTGCCCCCACCCACCCCAATTTTATTCTGAGATGTTCTTCCTTTTTCTCCTCCCTTGCTTTTTTCTCCTCTTGTCCCTTCCGCTAGCTGTAAATACCGTGGTCAAATGATGATGATTCATTTTTCTTCTTTTCTCCTTGACATTCTGATGACTCAAACCACAAACCTCACTTCACACTTCATTCTGCAAACTTTTCCTTCCTGCTTCTATTGGGGAATCTAGGCCTCTCCTCCCAATTTTTCTCCTTAGAGATAAGATTGACGCCATGATGGCTCATAAAAAGGAATGGGACAGCAGAGGACAAGACCTCACTATGAGACTTTGTATTTCAAGTATCTCAACTGGAAAACTGGTCAAATAAAAAAAAAAAAAAAATGTGGGCATAGAATCCAAAACGCTCTACTCCCTAGCACTGGACCTGGCAGACCCTGTTGAAGAGCCTATTTCCTGCCAGTGTCTAGAGAACAGATGAACAGGATGAGAGCTGGAAGCTAGCTGGAGGATCAAACTATTCTGCCAGAGGAGCGATTGGGAAAAGTGCATCCTAAGTCCTGTTATGTTTGTTTGGCTGGAGGAAATGACAACCTCATTTTCTGTTTAATTTTTTGTTTTCTCTTGTTATGAAAGTTTTCAAACACACGGAAGTTTAGAGAGTGCAAGAACCTCACCCTAGGTACTTAGCACCTCTCTTCAACCGTCATCAACCTGTCTCCTCTGCCCCTCCCCACCCACTGCATCAAGACCTTCTTTTTTTTGTTTATATATATATATATTTAGATGCGAGTTTTACTCTTGTTGCCCAGGCTGGAGTGCAATGGCATGATCTCTGCTCACTGCAACCTCCACCTCCCAGGTTCAAGCGATTCTCCTGCCTCAGCCTCCCGAGTAGCTGAGATTACAGGCAGGCACCACCACACCTGGCTAATTTTTGTATTGTTGTAGTAGAGATGGGGTTTCACCATGTTGGCCAGGCTGGTCTCGAACTCCTGACCTCAGGTGATCCACCCACCTCAGTCTCCCAAACTGCTGGGGTTACAGGCATGAACCAATGTGTCTGGCCTTTTGTTGGAATATGTTTTAAAGCAAATTCCAAACACCACATCATTTCCTATCTCCTAATACCTCAGTTTACACATTAAAAGAAGAAGAAAAAAAAAAAACCTGACATTTTATAACACCTAACAAAACCAACAATTCTAATAACCAATCTATACTGGCTCTGAAAGGTGGGCCTTTATCCCAAGGTCACACGGTTAATAAGTGGAAAGTTGCAAACCCAGGCAGCCTGCCTTCACAGCCCAGTACCAAGACACAGGAGAGGATGCGAGATAGATGAAACAAAGATGTCTGCAACCCTGCCTTCTCTTTTGAGGCTCTGCAGGAAGTCTAGGTAAGCTGGAACTCGAACTCTTTCTTTCTTCACTGTAATTCCCTTCTGACATTGTTCAGAAATAAAATGAACCTAATTTTGTACAGACCGGTGGACTTATCTTGAGGATGCTAAAGGGATTAAGTGGCAAAGGCGATTAAGGGTCGCTGCTGCCTGCTCTCCTCCAAAGATTGAGAAGGGAGCCATCAGGACCCCATGGAGTGGGATTCCGCTTGGAGACACAGAGAGTAGTGCAGACCACCACAGCCAAGAGCAGCAAGAAAGACTTCAATGCTGGCATCATACTCTACACAGGTCAAAGGCAAGAGAGAAAGCCTACAACTGCCCAGAGGACATGGCCCTGGGTTTCCACTCAGAGCTGATGTTCAACTGGCACACACTATTTAGCTGTGCTACTTGGTAAATATTGCAACACCTCCAAGGTTGGTGAACGGCCTCTGTACAGAATCTGCTGCTGCCCTGACCCCTACCTTGGCCTCATGATCCAGCCAAGGAATCACTAGAGGGTTAGTGCCTGGCTTAGCAGGGCTCCTCTAGCCAGCTTCTGATTGGCTAATGTCTGTGCTGTTAAATATTTGTCTGCTATTAAATATTTGAATGTTGTCTCTGGTAGTGATACTTATTTCATAGTATTTGCAGGAAGAGTAAATTTAGGAGTGCATATAAAGCACCTACCTAATCAGTGCAAGACATAATATGGAATCTTTGTACCTGAGTTTTTTTCCCCCTTTGTTGATCTGTAACTTTCTTCAAAATGAGACTTTAGCTGACACATTTTTCCATCTTTTTAAGTATCTCTTTTATATCCCCTAATTTCATCCTTTCTTGGCATTTCTTTATAAAGCATGCACCTGCTACTTCATTTCTAAGTAAATATTAATCCCCCTTTGACTTTGCATCTCTGGAAAATTTTTAGTTCCCTATTTTCAGTGGCATTGTGACAGGTCCCATTTTTTTCTTCCCACTCTCCCCTATTTATAGGCTCCACATTTTTGGCAGGTTTGCTATAGAACGCTCAAAAATTGCAAGGGAAATATTATGCTCAGGAAATCATAGGAGCATTTTCTCTAGTAATCATCACCAAGTTCTTATGCTGATCCTCTCCTGAACTGTTGGACTAAAGCAGCTGAATTTTCCAACAGCAACCAGAGTCGCCCTTGTTCACTACTGAAGGATAGGAGGGTTTCCGTTTTTAAATGGATCATGTGCTTGACTTGAAGGCTGAGGATACAGTCAGACGGTCCTGCATTGCTAGAGGAGGGCAGACATGGGGGTAGGGGTGGAGCAGGAGGGAACAAGGGAGACAGTCACCACCTTCAGGACCTGCACTCTGACTTGGAAAGCTCAATGAACCCAACTGGGCTATTTCAACATCTCCTATATTTTGTTTATAACTCTGCCTCATTCCAGAGTGAGTTTGAGGTGGTTTGGTTTGATTCCTGAACAATTCCCATGCCAATTAGAAGAGATTATGTTGGGCGGGTCCCCAATTCGGCCTCGTCTCCCTAATCAACTAGTAAATGTTATGGGAATAACCAAATATACTTTCATCTATGTTTTGTAATAGATCCCGCTCATAGAAATGGTAGGGATAATATCTTTTTCTTTTTAGCAATCTAGGGGAAATTGTGATTTTGAAATGAACCAAGAGGGTTACAGTTGTCTTCAAAGGAAAAAGAGTCAGCCTAGCATGCCATCCCAGATGTGACTCTATGGTGTATCCTGTGCCTTTCTTGACTTTAAGCTATTTTACAACTCCGTAAGTTGTGGTGGATAACTAATAGCAATGCAAATAATAGTAACATTTGCCTATAAACATGCAAATGAATTTTATCCTGTGAAAGTACAGTTGACCCTTTTTGCCTCAATTTCCTTTGGAAAAAGTCAGTTTTGCATATCTTAGGGAATTTCATTTGCACATCCTTGGCTGTATATTTGTCTGGTCTTTAGATTGTCTCTTGAAGCGGTGGTAACATTTTATTAGTTCTCTTGTTAAGTACTGAGTTCAAATCTTTACAAGTATTCTTTTTATATTTGTATGAAAGTTATGATTTTAAAAAAGTATCCCTTAGCAGCATTTCAAATCATAAACTGTGATAGGATCCTCATAAATGAAAGTGCAGAGAAATAAAATCAGTGAATTTTAGAATTGTCTTCTGTGTGGCCAGCACTATGACAGGGGCTAAGAATGAATGAAGCTCAAGACTCAACCTTTGACCCTGAAGAGCTCAGAATCTGCTTAGAGAGACACGACCTTCAAGCATGATAAATGTATGTGACTCTTTCACATTACTGCTCCTCGGGGTTCTGCTAACCTTTCTCTTCCATGCTACCCTCTCCCACAGTCATCTCAGCTGTGCCCTTAGGGTTTCAGCCCTGGTCCACATACTCACAATTCTACCATCACATCTTCACCATGTGCTGCTTTCCCCCCTCCACTAGACCCATGTATAATACTACTTCACTTTGGTGTCCCACTGATGCCTCAAACTCAGCATGTTTGAAATTGATTCATTATCTTTCCTGAAAGGCCCACTTATCCTCCTTCATTTTGTTTCTTGATAAATGGCTCCACCAAATGCCAGCTGCATAAGCCAAACACCCCAGAAATCAATCACAGAACTGAGCCAACCGGTTGCACTTTAAAATATTCAGCCACAAACCTCAAATGGGTGTAGAGGCAGAAAAGGGGTGATCCCTTTCCTCCCCATCATAAAGGGTCAAGGCTGACACTCCTATGACAAAAGACAGGTTAACAGAGAAAAGCATCAGAAATTTATTATGTGCACACATGTGCACTGGAATCATACAAAACATGAAAACCCCAAAGACAGCCAGCTGGTTGATGCTTCAGTATGCTCTTCATTGGGAAGAGGGGAGATGGGGGTGTAGGAGTGAAATAATTTACAGGGGAAATGAATGGACCCAGAAGACAGAAATTAACCTGAAAATGATTCTCTTTGGAATTTAGATGAGCCCTAGAGGCAGACAGTGTCTTGTGGAAAAGTCCATCCCAATGTGGTTGCACTCCTCAGTCTTCTTTCGTGTGATAGAAAATGAGATTTCAGGGAATGAGTGGAGGGCAATTGTGTTCCTCTTTGGAAGTCTGGTTTCCAGGTAAATAAGGAACTTCAGAGAAGAACCTCATCCTGTGCTTTGGGAAAGACAAAGAACTGGAGCCAGAGAAGAGGATGGGGTGGTAGAGATCTTGAGGCTGCTTCTCCAGTTCGTTGTGTCAAAGTGCCATATGTCAGGGCACCAGTTTCTGAGCCCCAGCAGGATACTTAGCAGTGACCGTGAACTCCCTTGTCTCTCCAGCGGGCTTGCTTTCCCTCTAATGAAAATGACTAGCTCATGCCTTCAAGACTTGCCTCAACTTTCTCCCCTACTTCTTCCCCACAACGCCCCCTTCCTCTTAGCTCGTGCCCTTATGTCACCTTTTGTTGGGGAAACAGAAGCAAATTGCACAGGAATTCTCACATGTTCTTAGCATCAGATCAAATCTATAGTGCATCTGTGTCCAGGTATTTTCATTTTTTATCATTTATTCCACACACATTTCTTAAACACCTGCTCTATGGTAGGCAATACGCTGAGCATTGGTAATTCAGTAATGAACAGCACAGAAAAGTCCCTCTCATCATGGAATTTCCATTGTAATTGAACAGACGCACAATAAACTAATAAAAACTAAAAGTTCACTAAAGATAAAGCCGAGTTAGTGAGAAGAGCGGTGAGAGACTGTCATAGGGGAGCAAGTGTCCCCGCTGTCATGCAGCCAGGTCCCTCCACGGGGCCTTGGGACTCATTCTCTCCAGCCCTTTCCAGGACTCCATTCTGGGAGGTAACTCAACGCCTCGTTTCTTTTTTTTTCCTTTTCCTTTTTTTTTTTTTTTTTTTTTTGAGATGGAGTCTCACTCTGTAGCCCAGGCTGGAGTGCGGTGGCGCAATCTCTGCTCATGCAACCTTCACCTCCCAGGTCCCCTTTCAAGCAATTCTCCTGCCTCAGCTTCCCGAGTAGCTGAAATTACAGGCATATGCCACCATGCCCAACTAATTTTTGTATTTTTAGTAGAGATGGGGTTTCACCATGTTGACCAGGCTGGTCTTGAACTCCTGGCCTCAAGTGATCCACCTCTCTTGGCCTCCCAAAGTGCTGGGATTACAGGCATGAGCCACTGCGCCTGGCCTCAATGCCTCCTTTCTAATGGATCACTCCTGTCAGCAACTTCTGAGTTTCCTGCACTGCCATCATTCACAGTATAGCTTGTAAAATACTTCTTTATAACCTGGTTGCCCAACTTGGTTACCATTCCCCTGGGGATACCTGAAAACTCTGTATACAATCGTGTGCACAGATCATCTTAAGAGAGTCCCTTTCCAGATCCTCTCCTTCCATACACACTCTTTAGTAAAACTGATATGCCTAACAATGCATTGGATATCATTAGTGATAGATCTAATTTCCTTTTATTTGGGATTCATGGATCAGGGCAGCCACCGTCCTACAAAACAGAATAAGAGGACTGGACATGGCAGCGCATGCCTGTAATCCCAGCACTTTGGAAGGCTGAGGTGGGCGGATCACCTGAGGTTGGGGGTTCATGACCAGCCTGGCCAACATGGTGACACCCCGTCTCTACTAAAAAATACAAAAATTAGCCAGGTGTGGTTGCTTCTGATTGGCTAATGACTCTGCCTTTGTTTTCTGCCAGTCTTTGCTGGCTTATCCTGACCTCAAATTTTTAGCACCAATGTGCTCCTGAACTCAGACCTGTTTTTGCTTAACTCAGAGTCTCCCTCAAGGCAAAGATGAAGGCATTGACTGGGCTATGTTCTCATCTGCAGGTTCGACTGGGGAAGAATCTGTTTCCAAACTCATTTAGGTTTTTGGCAGAATTCATTTTCTTGCACCCATATGTCTGAGGGCCCTAGCCTCTTTTTGGCTATCTGTTGGAGTCTTTCTTCTGCTTCTAGAGGCCTCCTGCAGTTCCCTGCCACAAAGACCTCTCCACAGTGGTTGACAAGAAGCCCTTTACTTCTTCAAAGTCAGCAGGAGAGCCTCTGACTCCAGTCAGCAAAAAAACAGACTTATGTAACATGGTGTATTTGTAGTAGGGACAACCCCTTATCTCACCATATTCTGCTAGTTAGAAGTAAGTCTAGGTCCTGTCTACTTTCAAAGGACATAACATAGGTCAGATATCAGAGGGCCACCTTAAAATGTTGGCTAGCACACCTTCCCTATCTCTACTCCCTGCACCAACAAGCTCTCCCAGCCTCAGGGCTTTAAGTAACACCCCTATTTTAATGACCGTCACATTTCTGTCTCTAGCCTGGACCTCATTCCTGAACTCCTGTCTTGTATATCCAACTGCCTACTTGTCATCTCCATGTGGATTTAACAGGCATCTCCGATTCAACACATCCCAAACCAGACTCCTGATTTCCTCTCAGACTTGCTCCTCCTATAGTCTTTCCCATCCTGGTAAACAGCAGCTTTATTGTTCCAGTGCTTCAGGCCAAAAATCTTAAAATCTTGCCAATCCTTATCTTGTTCACAGAATCCATGCATAAAATTCTGTGTGTTTTGCCTTCAAAGCACATACAGAATCTCACCACTTCTCCCCACCTGCCCATCTACTGCCTTGGTCCATGCCAGTGTCATTGGTCATCCAGATCAGTGGTTCTCACCTGGGGAAGGTTTTGTCCACTCTTCTCCCCCTGGGTTTTGGCTATGTCTGGAGGCATCTTTGGTGGCAACACTGGGGGAAGGGTCACTACTGGCATCTAGTGGTCAGAGGACAGGAGTGCTGCCAAACATCATACGACACACAGGGCAGCCTCCACAACAAGGAATTATCTGGCCCCAAATGTCAATGGTGCAGAGGCTGTGAAACCTAATCTACATGAATGCAAATAGCCTCTGAACTGTCTCCTTGCCTTTACCCTTGCTCATCCTCCTGTGAGTCTATACTCCACAAAGCAGTCTGAGGGATTCTTTTCAAATCTAAGCCAAGGCAGGCCTCTTCTCTATTCAAAACCATACAATGGATTCTCACTGGTCACAGAGGTAAGGATCAATCCTAACGAAGGCCTTTGAGGACTTACGTGATCAGGTCCCCACTACCTCTCTTCCCTTCCTCCTACCACTTCCCCTCTTACTCCATCCCTATTGATCCCTGTGCCTTTCTTCAAACACAATAGGCACGCTCCCATGTTCAGTTTGCTGTTCAGTTTGCTGTTCACTTTGTTTGGAATGCTCTTCTGCAGATATTACTGCTGCTTACACTTTTATTTTCTCCAGGTCTTTGCTCAAATAAGAGAAACTTCCCTGACACAGCCCTAATAAAATAGCAACCTGCTCCTATAAACCTCCACCTGCTATGCCCCATACCCTGCTTTACCTTTTTTCCTAACATTTATCAACTCCTAAGATAGATTGATGGACAGAGAGATGAACAGATAGATAGATGAATAGCTAGATAGATGATAGATGGGTAGATGGATGGATACACAGATGATAGAAATAGATAGGTAGATGAATAGATGCATAGATGGGTAGATGGTAGAGATAGATAAATAGATGATAGAGACAGGTAAGTAGGCAGATAGATGACATGTTAGATAGATAGATATAAATGGATAGATGAAAGAGATGGATAGATATTGGTAGATGGTTGGATAGATAGATGATAGAGATGATAGGTAGGTAGGTAGATAGACAGATAGATAGATAGATAGATAGATAGATAGATAGATAGATAGATAAATTATTTGTCTGCTTATTGTCTGCCCCACTAAAATGGAAGCTCCATGGAGCCAAAACCTGTATCCTTCTTATTAACTATTCTGTCTCTAGGGTCTAGTATGGTACCTGGCACATAGTAGGTGTTCCATAAATGTTGAAGAATGACTAGTTTCCTCATTTGTACTTTCACCTTCATTCTAGCCATTCTCCACACAGCAGTCAAAGGATATTCTTAAAATGTGAGAGGAATGCTATCACTCCCCTTCACCTACCCTTCCAAACCCTTGAATTGCTTTTTATTGTTCCTGTTTTTTTTTTTTTTTTTAGATGAAGTCTTGCTCTGTCACCCAGGCTGAAGTGCAGTGGTGCAATTTCGGCTCACTGCAACCTCCTCCTCCTAAGTTCAGGCAATTCCCTTGCCTCAGCCCCTCTGAGTAGCTGGGATTACAGGTGCACACCACCAGACCTGGCTAACTTTTGTATTTTTAGTAGAGACAGGATTTCACCACATTGGCCAGGCTGGGTTCGAACTCCTGACCTCAAGTGATCCTCCCGCTTCAGCCTCCCAAAATCCTGAGATTACAGGTGTGAGCCACTGTGCCCTGCTTATTGCTCTTAAACTCCATTTGATTATTTACAAACCAGGCCAGATTAAGATTTTAGTCTTTAATCACTGAAAAGATTATAGTATCATCACCACTAGAGACAATTTTCTAAACATGATAATGTTAAATCCTAAAATAAGTGTATTAGAAGCCTAACAATTTCAGTTTTTACCAAAATCTCATTAATCATCCCGCCTCTGTATCTATCTAATCTTTTCCAACTGCCTGGTTTTCCCTTCTGTTTCGGGCCTTCACCATACTCTGCCAAAATTACTACAAAAACTTTCCAATTGGTCTTCCCACCTCCGGCCAGATGTCTCCTTCCCTTCTCTCTCCACACCAATTCATTCTCCACATTAACTCCAAAATCATCATTCTAAAATATATATCCCCTTACATCCTTCTTCTACTTAAAATTACTCAAGATCTCTAAATTTCCTTAGTGAAGGATTTTTTTAAGACCCATTAGTTGCAAGTGGCAGCAATCCAAAGCAAACCGGATTGAACAAAAGGGAAAAAAATACAAAGCAAAACTTTAAAAAAGGAATTTTCATGTTCACACAGAAAAAGATTCTGTGGTAGTTCATAGTATTCAAAGAAGAGCAGAAAAAATAGAATTTCAGGATCAAGAAATCGGGAGATAAAATCAGTGGAATTTTTTTTTTTTTTTCCTCACTGTCTGTGTCTCATGTCTACTTGTCTCCATTGGACTGCTTTCTTCTTTAGTCAGCATCTTTTCAAGTGTCAGGGAAGACTGCCACTGCCAACTCTGTAATCACATCCACCAAAGCCACTGGCTTCTGAGGAAAGACAGCGTCTTTCCCACCATTTCTATATCAGTCCCAGGGAAGATTCTGATTGGTCAAATTTGGTCAGGTGGACCAATCAAATGTCCCCAACCAGACAGCATAAAGTGTGGGAGAAATTTCCCACAGACATTAGCAGGCTGTCTGCAGAAGAAGGAAGATGAGAAAACATAGTGGTCAGGCACAACTCAGTAGCCGATGGTTTCTGCAGTTTATTAAACATGGTACATAAAGACCTTCCAGATCTGGTGCCTGCCAACCTCTTCAACTCCACCTTAACCCACATCTTCCTCATGTTCTGTGATCCAGCCACAGTCAGCTGCTGGAATTCTTGGGTGGCTTTTGCCTTCTTTTATCTCCAGCACACACCGCTCTCTGTACCTAAAACACCATTTGCTGCCTCATTATACAAAGATGATACTTCCACATTCTTCAGACCTTATCTCATACATTACCTCCTTCAGGAAATCTTTGTTTTAACATGTGGATTTTATTATTATTCAAGTGTAATGAGGCCAGCAGATCAGGAGATAATTATCCTTGAAAAGATCATTTATTACTCACAGTTCCCAAGAGGAGGGGGCATAGCACATCACAAAGGGCCACATGGGAAGCACCAGGGTTGGTCAGGAGACCCAGGGAGAGAGCTTTTGTGGTGGTTTTGTGGGAAGGAATGGGTGAGACAGGGAAGCAACTCTAGGATGGTCTAGTTTGAATAATTTCAACAGGCTCTGGGGCACAGAGGTCATCTGTAGTTGTCTCGCACCTGGCCATGAGGCAATTAGGATAGGAGAATAGTGGCCCTACGTATGAGAGCCCAATAAGAAAAGAGGTTGTGGGGTGTGGGCTCTGGATTGGTTGGTTTTCATATGAAAGGCACACTCTGTGGCAAGTCGTTTAATATCTCTAGGAATTAAACACTCCTGGAGGGGCAGTCCCTCCAGTGTCAGCAAGGCCTCAGATATAAAAGCATCAGAATACAGAAAGTAAGTGGCAGGGTTAATACAATCTTTCCTAGTGTTTTTTCAGCATCTTCTCCTAAATCAGGTTTAGGCATCTCTTTTTTATGATTCCATAATACCCCTTGCACACTTCTGTGGTTGCAATGGCAGCAGTACCAGCAAGGATATCTTAACCAACAGCCCAGCGATCTTTGACCTTCAAACTACATCTAGGGAAGTGGGTAAGTATTTGAAATAATTTTGCTTGGAGTGGGGGTTCACTCACCTATGTAACCTCAACACTTTGGGAGGCTGAGGCGGGAGGATTGCTTCAGCTCATGAGTTTGAGACCAGCTTGGGCAACAGACTGAGACTTGTCTCTACAAAAATTTTTAAAAACTTAACCAGGCATGGTGGCATGTGCCTGTAGACCCAGATACTTGGGAGGTTGAGATGGGAGGATTGTTTGAGCCCAGGAGGTCGAGATTACAGTGAGCCATAATCACAACCCTGCACCCTGCACTCCAGCCTGTGCGACAGACCCTGTCTCTAGTAAAAACAACAATAAGCAAAATATTTAAGCCATTTAATTTCAATTTAATGGATATGTGACCTCATTTTTATTCTCATAGTTTTTGAGACTACACATTTAGTTTTCAATTAAATGTCTTTAAAATATTTATTCATTTTCTTTCTACTAAAATGATGCAAACAATACTCCTAGGTGTATTATACACTGAATTTTGACACTTTAAAGAATACCACCACATTAACATATGTAGCCATGATTAATTTATCTCTGTGCAGACTATTGAATAAAATTTTTCTCATTTTTATTGTGCACATAGTTGATCTTCCAAATATGTAATTAGTTAGAAAAATTGAAACTCTTAACTGCTCTTTTAAGATATTCATGCCTGTGCATATTCATGCATATACAACTGAAATGCATGAATACACCACTATTCCTCTCACTGCTGACTATGTAGTGCCTTATTGACTTTATAAGTCACCTGCATGTGAATTAGGAAACGAAACTCCTTCTTCTGGGCAGATGCAGCTCTGTGTTGGGTTCATGACTTGGGGGCAGAGCATGGGATGGCTTTTGGCTCTCCTTGCTGCCTGGTCAATAATGCCTTGATCTGTACTAACCTGCAAGACCTTAGACAAAGGTGTTAAATGCACACTAGCTTTGCTCAAATGGGCAAGTCTCAACTCATCTTCCTCCCTGAGATCCTCATGCTATCCACAGGACAGGACAGCCAGCCATGTAACAGCACACTATGGTGTAAAATTATACATCATGGTGTAGCTTTGTGTACTCCTTATAAAATGTTTATGTTTGCATTTAGGAACATAAGCATGTATTAGACATTCTTAGTGATTCAACTTTGAAGCAAAGATTTTCTGTCACCTTTTTTTCAATTTAAATTAAAGAATACCCTGAGATTTCAAGGCAAAATATTATGAGTCAGTTTTTATTTGTAATTATTTACCTTTGCAAACAAAATTTTCTCAAGGAACAAAATACAAATGAATACAACATAAAACATAGATATAATTTGGATGCTGACTCTCTAATTGTCAAATATAACTCCTCATTCCAGGTTTCTTTGTATCACCTTATGATTCCTATTCATTGACTAAAAATTAAGTAAATATTATACATTTTCAGTTACAAATTTATGGTAATGAAATATACTTTTATCAATTTTACATGTGATGGATCTTGGATTTTTTTCCCTGTTTTAAAAAGTAGAATGTATTTTTTAGAGCAGTTTTAGGTTCACAGCGAAATTGAGTGGAAGAAACAGACACTTCCCATATACCCTTCCCCACTCCCCCACCATGCACAACCTCCCCCACGGTCAACATCCCCAACCTGAGGGTACATTTGTTACAATTAATGAACCTACATTGGCACTTGAGGGAAAGCAGGTATAAATAAGACTTTGGCCGGGCCCGGTGGCTCACACCTGTAATCCCAGCACTTTGGGAGGCTGAGGCAGGCAGACGACCTGAGGTCAGGAGTTTGCAACCAGCCTGGGCAACATGGTGAAACCCTGTCTCTACTAAAATACAAAAAAGTAGCTGGGTGTGGTGGCGTGTGCCTGTAGTTCCAGCTACTTGGGAGGCTAAGGCAGCAGAATTGCTTGAACCCAGGAGGCGGAGGTTGCAGTGAGCCAAAATTGTGCCACTGCACTTCAAGCTGGGTGACAGAGTGAGACTCCATCTCAGGAAAAAAAAAAAAAGACTTTGGTGATAGTTTCTAGTTTCAGGTAGTCTAGAAGGAATTCATTCACTCAAGGACTCTGGTTTCCAGAGTTCTTGCTGTGCCTCCCAGGTTTTAAAAAGGTCAGGCTGCACATGGTGGCTCACATCTTAGCACTTTGGGAGGCCGAGGCAGGTGAATTGCTCGAGCCCGGGAGTTCGAGACCAGCCTGGGCAACATGGTGAAACCCCATCTCTACCAACATAGTGAAACCCCATCTCTACCAAAAACAAATAATAAGAATACAAAAATTAGCAGGGCTATTATTTATTTATTTTGAGTGGCTGTAGTCCCAGCTACTCAAGGGTTGAGGTGAGAGGATCACTTGAGCCCAGGAGGTAGAGGTAGCAGTGAGCTGTGATTGCAGGACTGTACCCCAGCCTGGGCAACAGAGTGAGACCTTGTCTCAAAAATAAATAAATACATACATACATACATACATACATACATACATACAAATAAAAAGGTCAATAACAGGAGCACATGACATGGCTCATGCTTCATCTGTGACACAAGATGCAGAGTCAAAGATGTAAACATTGTCCATATGACAGAGAGCCGAAAGAGGGAGTTAGTAAGTTTCCCATGTTTGGAATCAGCCATTTGTGGGATACTGGCAAGTTTTGGTTTCTGAAGATGGAAACATCAATTTACATTTTAATTTCTTAAAAAGAAACTAAAAAGTTAAGCAAGAGTCCACCCATTATTTGGTAGTGAGACTATAGCACATTTCCATTTAACTTGAGCTCCCCCTCCTCCTTTTTCCATGAATGGGCCCAGGTCCACTCTGTGATCAGGTGAGGTCTGCTGGGAGTGAATGAGAAAATCTGCAGAACCAGCATTGGGTCCCCCAAAGGGAAGAGAGCAGAAACCCCTCTTGTTCTCTTTAAGATTGACTGTGGGTAAAGAAGATTATCTTTTATAAAAATGAAGTCAATACATTTTCAATTTGGCATGAAATTACATTCCCATGTGGGCTTCCATTCCTACTGTCAAACCATCAGTCTCAGGAAAGACAGCAGGTACCACCAAAAGCAAAATAGTCATCAATCGTCTTTGAGTCTCACAGTTGGGTTTTTTAAAATCTACAGCTAGACAAAGTTTCTTTCTTTTAACCTTTTAAGAGTCAGGCCTGATAGACTCTAGGATAGAGTTTCTTTGACATACAGAGAATCTTCTTTCCACCTCTCAAGTTGAGCCAAGAAGCTTCGTGTCTTTGAGTACAGGAAGCTTTGGGAGGTGGAGGTGAAGAGTTGGCTGGCTGAGCTTGCAGCAGAGCTCCTGGCTCCCCACGGCTGCCTGTGGTGTGCAGAGGACATAGGAGGCCCCCACTCCTGGTGGAGACTGAAAGTAAGAGTAAGAGGAATGGGAGTGTGATAAGGCCACAGGACACTGGGACTTCACAACGGGATCTAGACTTCAGCAGCGGAGCCCACTAGACATGTCCAAGACAACTCACAAGCCAACAAAGACCTACAGTGCCAGAGGATGCAGCACAGATCCAGGGCCCTTCTGCCCCCTGCCCTGGGGTCTCCACCCAGCCCACACCACTGTGGGGTAGAGATGGGGAGGGCAAATGGGAAAAGGGTGCCTTTACCTGGAAGGACTGGTTTACACAAATGAGAGGGCTTAACTCGGCCTTGAGAAGGAGCTGCATTTCAGTTGTTTGTAGGCCTCTCTTTAAACTAGAAGAGACGGAGATCTTTAAACTCCCCCACCCTTTGCTTTCCCTACAAGGTGGGGGTCTATGAGGAAGAACAGACAAGAGAAATGGAGAAGCCACATTTCCTTTTCCCATATGATAGCAGTGTATTTTCTCCCCCCATAAAATTAGCAAAAAATATAAGAATGTGAAAGAGTGACTGTGATTATTAAGGCCTCAACCACAGAGGAGCATTGAGGCTCTGAGAGAGAATCCCCACGGGGGCCCAAGGAGACTTGCACAAGGCGAGTTTCATTCTGGACTGGTGGCAGCTTACATAGAAGAGCTCTGTCGGCCATTCTATGATAACGCGGGCTCATGTCCCAGGGAAGGGGTGTGTGTGCATGAATTGAAAGGTTCTTGTCAGAAAGAGCAGAAACTTTGGCCCCAAAGCCAGACTCAGGGGTGGGCTACCCAGGTGGTCGACAGGGAGGCACTAAAACAACCCTGGAAATGTCATGAGATGAGATCAGCCTGTGCAGCTGGAAGGGCTACTCTGACGAGCAGCTTTGGGGCTTGTCAGGGACTTGCTTAAGTGACACCTGGGGGCCACTAAACTCCCTTCAAAAGAAGAGAGGGTACACCAGTGTTCGAAGCAGCACTATTCACAATTGCCAGGTGGAAGCAACCCAAATGTCCATTGATGTGATGCGGCTACGATGTCTGGGGCATATACCCTGGGGTTCCTCGTCTCGCGCCAGGAAAATGTGGGACACAGACACATGGGAGGAGTTTAGGAGCAGAGGTTTAATAGAAGAGAAAGAGAAACAGCTCTCTCTAGAGAGAAAGGGATCTCCCAGCGGAAAAGACAGCTGGTGGCAAATGCAGGGGATTTTATAGTCCAGCTTGAGGAGGTGGTATCTTATTTACCTAGGGCTCACAGACTGGTTCAATCAGGTGTGGCATCATACCGTGCGTCATATTGCACGTCACAGCTTGAGGAAGGCTGGTCGCCCCACCCTAATCTTATTATGCAAATAAATTATCCGGGGCCAGTGTCATCTTGTTTGCTCCTTACTATACACGTGGCTGGCAGAGAAGGGATGGTGGAACTGCCATCTTGAGCATGTCTAGTCCCTAGTTCCTGCTGGCTTTCACCCGTGCAAGCCCCCAACTTGCTTGTCTATGTCTGCAGCTCAACTTTAAAGGCTGCTCTTTGTTAGAAGATGATTTGGGCTGCTTTTCATTAAAAAGAAAAGCCTTACGGAGGACTTTTATACCCTTACTATCTGCCTAAGTGATTTTCTCTTAACTCCTGTATCAGAAGGACGAATGGATAAAACAAAATGTAGTCTATCCATGCAATGGCATATTGATTATCCAGTCTTAAAACGGAGGGAAATTCTGACATATGCTACAACATAGATTAACTTTAAGGAAGTTATATTAAGTGAAATAAGCCAGTCACAAAAAGACAAAGACTGTGTGATTCCACTTATATGAAGTACCCAGAGTAGTCAAATGCAGAGAAACAGAAAGTAGAATGACAGTTGTCAGGGGTCAGGGGAGCCTTATTGCAGATGAGGACTCTCTGTGGTATCCTCAGGTGGCACAGGGCATTGTATGATAACATGTTAATCCATTAATCTGTGAATGGATTAATCTGGGGCAGAGGCCTCATGATCTGATCATTTCTTAAAGGGCTCACCTCAATACTCCACTTGAGGATAAGTTTCAACATAAGTTTTGGAAAGGATATTCAAACCATAATGAGAGGTGAAACTGGCTGCGCTTCTGGGTCGGGTGGGGACTTGGAGAACTTTTCTGTCTAGTTAAAGGATTGTAAATGCACCAACGAGTGCTCTGTGTCTAGCTAGTTTGTAAACTCACCAATCAGCACTCTGTCAAAACGGACCAATCAGCACTCTGTAAAACGGACTAATCAGCACTCTGTAAAATGGACCAATCAGCTCTCTGTAAAGTGGACCAGTCAGCAAGATGTGGGTGGGGCCAAATAAAGGAATAAACGCAGACCACCCGAGTCAGCAGGGGCAACCCGCTTGGGTCCCCTTCCACATTGTGGAAACTTTGTTCTTTTGCTCTTCACAATAAATCTTGCTGTTCCTCACTCTTTGGGTCCATGCCACCTTTATGAGATGTAACACTCACTGTGAAGGTCTGCAGCTTCACTCTTGAAGTCAGTGAGACCACGAACCCACTGGAAAGAAGAAACTCTAGACACATCTGAACCTCAGAAGGAACAAACTCCAGACACATCGTCTTTAAGAACTGTAACACTCACAAGCATCCGCAGCTTCATTCTTGAAGTCAGTGAGACCAAGAACCCACCAATTTGGGACATATTTTGGCAACCACGAAGGGACCATCGCCTATTGCCAAGTGGTGAGTACAATCAGACCCCTTTTGCTTGCTATTCTGTCCTATTTTTCCTTAGAATTTGGGAGCTAAATACCGAGCACCTGTCGGCCAGTTAAAAGCAACTAGCAAGGCCGCAGGACTAAAGACATGGGTGTCAGGCTTTCTGGGAAAGGGCTCTCTAACAACCCCAGACTCTTCAGAGTTGGGAGCATTGGCTTGCCTGGAACCAGCTTCCACTTTTCCTGTACTTCTAGGCTAAGCTGAGGGTCAACAGAGAGGAAAGCCATTCAGCTCCGGGGTCCCGACAACAAATTGGTTTACCCTGTGGCCATGGGCAGAACTCTCAAAGGCGTGTCACCCAAGTGAGACTTGCCCATCTATCCTGACCATTGCCCCTGGATCCTAATGCCTGTCAGACAAACTTCCTCCCACCTCTCTTCTCCAAGGCTAGTCTCGCTTCTAAAAACTACTCCTTGTCTCTGGTACTTTTCTAGTTTCTCCTGTAAGAACGATTTCTACTATAAACTCCAGGAATTTATTCCCTTCTTTAGGCACCCAGGCTCACCAATCAGAAAGACATAATTTTTGCCCAAAGCCCCGTCATAGCGGGGACTATCTGGAATTTTAGGATCCCTCCTCAGCCAAGCAGGCCTAACAACAGCTATTCCTGAAGCTAGGTTATGGAGAGCCTCAGAAATTGTATCCTACCTGTTCATGTAAGTGAGGACAAAAGATGTCACTCTTCCAACCCTGGAGATCCCTTCCCTCCCTCAGGGTACAGCCCTCCACCTCATTTTTGGGGCATAACATCTTTATAGGACATAGGTAAGGTCCCAATACTAACAGGAGAATGGTTAGGACTCTAACAGTTTTTCAAGAATGCGTTGGTAAGGGCCACTAAATCCAATTTTTCTCAGTCCTCCTTGTGGTCTAGGAGGAAAACTAGTGTTTCTGCTGCTGCGTGGTGAGCGCAACTATTCTGATCAGCAGGGCCCAGGGACTGTTTCGGGTTCTTGTGCAGGGGGATAAACAAATCAAAACCGTGGGTGGTTTTGTCTTTCAGATGGGAAACACTCAGGCATCAACAGACTCACCCTTGAAATGCATCCTAAGCCATTAGGACCAATTTGACCCAAAAACCTTGAAAAAGAGGTGGCTCATTTTTTTCTGCACTACAGCCTGGCCCCAATATTCCCTCTCTGATGGGGAAAAATCACCATCTGAGGGAAGTACAAATTACAATACTATCCTGCAGCTTGACCTTTTCTGTAAGCGAGAAGGCAAATGGAATGAAATATCTTATGTCCAAGCTTTATTTTCATTGAAAACAATTTTTCGATTTTGCATACACAACTATGCAAAGCTTGTAGTTTACATCCCACAGGAGGACCTTCAGCTTACCTCCATATCCTAGCCTCCCTATAGCTCCCCTTCCTATTAATGATAAGCCTCCTCTAATCTCCCTTGCCCAGAAGGAAATAAGCAAAGAAATCTGCAAAGGACCACAAAGACCCCCGAGCTATCAGTTGTGTCCCCTTCAAGCTGTAGGGGGAGGGGAATTTGGCGCAACCCAGGTACATGTCCCCTTCTCCCTCTCTGATTTAAAGTCGATCAAGACAGACCTGGGGAAGTTTTCAGATGATCCTGATAGGTACATAGATGTCCTACGGGGTCTAAGGCAAACCTTCAATCTCACTTGGAGAGATGTCATGCTATTGTTAGATCAAACCCTAGCCTTTAATGAAAAAAATGCTGCTTTGGCTGCAGCCCGAGAGTTTGGAGATACCTGGTATCTTAGTCAAGTAAATGATAGAATGACAGCCAAAGAAAGGGACAAATTCCTTACGGGTCAGCAAGCTGTCCCCATTATGGATCCCCACTGGGACCTTGACTCAGATCATGGGGACTGGAGTCATAAACATCTGTTGACCTGTGTTCTAGAAGGACTAAGGAGAATTAGGAAAAAGCCCATCAATTATTCAATGATGTCCACCATAACTCAGGGAAAGGAAGAAAATCCTTCTGCCTTCCTCGAGCGGCTATGGGAGGCCTTAAGAAAATATACTCCCCTGTCACCTGAATCACTCGAAGGTCAATTGATTCTAAAAGATAAGTTTATTACCCAATCAGCTGCAGATATCAGGAGAAAGCTCCAAAAGCAAACCCTGGGCCCTGAACAAAATCTGGAGGCATTATTAAACCTGGCAACCTCAGTGTTCTATAATAGGGACTGAGAGGAACAAACCCAAAAGGAAAATCGAGATCAGAGAAAAGCTGAAGCCTTAGTCATGGCCCTCAGACAAACAAACCTTAGTGGTTCAGAGAGCACAGAAAATGGAGCAGGCCAATCACCCAGTAGGGCTTGTTATCAGTATGGTTTATAAGGACACTTTAAAAAAGATTGTCCAATGAGAAACAAGCCGCCCCCTCGTCCATGTCCACCATGTCGAGGCAATCACTGAAAGGTGCACAGCCCCAGAGGACAAAGGTTCTCTAGGTCAGAAGCCCCCAACCAGATAATCCAACAATAAGATTGAGGGTTCCCGGGACAAACGCCAGCTCATGCCATCACCCTCACTGAGCCCCAGGTACGTTTAACCATTGAGGGCCAGGAAATTGACTTCCTCTTGGACACTGGCGCAGCCTTCTCAGTATTAATCTCCTGCCCTGGACGACTGTCCTCAAGGTCCGTTACCATCTGAGGAATCCCGGAACAGCCTGTAACCAGATATTTTTCCCACCTCCTCAGTTGTAATTGGAAGACTTTGCTCTTTTCACATGCCTTTCTTGTTATACCTGAAAGTCCCACACCCTTATTAAGGAGGGATATATTAGCCAAAGCTGGAAAATTGTCTACATGAATACGGAGAACAAGTTACCCATTTTTTGCCCCCTACTTGAGGAGGGAATCAACTCTGAAGTCTGGGCATCAGAAGGACAATTTGGAAGGGCAAAAAATGCCCACCCAGTCCAAATCAGGTTAAAAGACCCCACCACTTATCCTTATCAAAGGCAATATCCCTTAAGGCCTGAAGCTCATAAAGGATTACAGGATATTGTTAAACATTTAAAAGCTCAAGGCTTAGTAAGGAAATGCAGCAGTCCCTGCAATACTAGGAGTACAAAAACTGAATGGTAAGTAGAGACTAGTGCAAGATCTTAGACTCATCAATGAGGCAGTAATTCCTCTATATCCAGTTGTACCCAACCCCTATACCCTGCTCTCTCAAATACCAGAGGAAGGAGAATGGTTCACTGTTCTGGACCTCAAGGATGCCTTCTTCTGTATTCCCCTGCACTCTGACTCCCAGTTTCTCTTTGCCTTTGAGGATCCCACAGACCACACATCCTAACTTACATGGACGGTCTTGCCCCAAGGGTTCAGGGATAGCCCTCACCTGTTTGGTCAGGCACTGACTCAAGATCTAGGCCACTTCTCAAGTACAGGCACTCTGGTCCTTCAGTATGTGGATGATTTACTTTTGGCTACCAGTTCGGAAGCCTCATGCCAGCAGGCTACTCTAGATCTCTTGAACTTTCTAGCCAATCAAGGGTACAAGGTGTCTAGGTCGAAGGCCCAGCTTTGCCTACAGCAGGTTAAATATCTAGGCCTAATCTTAGCCAAAGGGACCAGGGCCCTCAGCAAGGAAGGAATACAGCCTATACTGGCTTATCCTCACCCTGACATTAAAACAGTTGCGGGGGTTCCTTGGAATCACCGGCTTTTGCCAACTATGGATCCCCGGATACAGCGAGATAGCTTGGCCCCTCTATACTCTAATCGAGGAGACCCAGAGGGCACATACTCAACTAGTAGAATGGGAACCAGGTGCTGCAGAAACAGCCTTCAGAACCTTAAAGAAGGCCCTAGTACAAGCTCCAGCTTTAAGCCTTCCCACAGGACAAAACTTCTCTTTATACGTCACAGAGAGAGCAGGGATAGCTCTTGGATTCCTTACTCAGACTCGTAGGACAACCCCACAACCAGTGGCATACCTAAGTAAGGAAATTGATGTAGTAGCAAAAGCCTGGCCTCACTGTTTACGGGTAGTTTCGGTGGTGGCCGTCTTAGTGTCAGAGGCTATCAAAACAATACAAGGAAAGGATCTCACTGTCTGGACTACTCATGATGTAAGTGGCGTACTAAATGCCAAAGGAAGTTTATGGCTATCAGACAACTGCCCACTTAGATACCAGGCACTACTCCTTGAGGGACTGGTGCTTCAAATACATATGTGCGTGGCCCTCAACCCTGCCATTTTTCTCCCAGAGAATGGGGAACCAATCAAGCATGACTGCCAACAAATTATAGTCCAGACTTATACCACCCGAGTTGATCTCTTAGAAGTCCCCTTAGCTAATCCTGACCTTAACCTATATACTGATGGAAGTTCATTTGTAGAGAATGGGATACAAAGGGCAGGTTATGCCATAGTTAGTGATGTAACCATACTTGAAAGTAAGCCTCTTCCCCCAGGGACTAGAGCCCAGTTAGCAGAACCAGTGGCACTTACCTGAGCCTTAGAACTGGGAAAGGGAAAAAGGATAAATGTGTATACAGATAGCAAGTATGCTTATCTAATCCTACATGTCCATGCTGCAATATGGAAAGAAAGGGAGTTCCTAACCTCCGGGGGAGCCCCCATTAAACACCACAAGGAAATTATGGAGTTATTGCATGCAGTGCAAAAATCCAAGGAGGTGGCAGTCTTACACTGCCAAAGCCATCAGAAAGGTGAAGGAGAAAAGGCAGAAGGAAACTGTCAGGCAGATGCTGAGGCCAAAATTGCTGCCAGGCAGAATCTCCCATTAGAAATACCTACTGAAGGACCCTTGGTGTGGAACAACCCCTTCCAAGAGATTAAGCCCCAGTATTCCCCGACTGAAACAGAATGGGGACTTTCACGGGGGCATAGTTTTCTCCCCTCAGGGTAGTTAACGACAGAAGAAGGAAAGGTGCTTATCTATGAAGCCAGCCCGTGGAAAATACTTAAAAGCCTCCAGAAAACTTTTCATACGGGTATTAAAAACACTCAAGGCCAAATCCCTATTTACAGCCAAATCTCCTCCGGACCATCTCACAGGTAGTCAAAGCCTGTGAGGTGTGCCAAAGGAATAATCCCTTGGTTCATCGTAAGGCTCCTTTGGGGGAACAAAGAATAGGTCAGTATCCTGGAGAGGACTGGCAGTTAGACTTCACCCATATGCCTAAGTCAAAGGGATTTCAATACTTATTGGTCTGTGTCGATACCTTTACAAATTGGATAGAAGCTTTCCCCTGCAAGACACAGAAGGCTCAGGAAATGATTAAAGTCCTAATTCATGAAATAATTCTTAGATTTGGGCTTCCCCAAAGCTTACAGAGTGACAATGGTCCAGCTTTTAAAGCCAGTATAACTCAAGGAATTTCCAGGGCGCTAAGGATACAATATCACCTTCACTGTGCCTGGAGCCCACAATCCTCAGGGAAGGTGGAGAAGGCAAATGAAACACTCAAAAGGCACTTAAGGAAACTAACACAAGAAATCTCCCATGGCCTACTCTTTTGCCCATGGCCTTGTTGAGAATCCAAAATTCTCCTCACAAAATGGGGCTCAGTCCATATGAAATGCTGTATAGACAACCTTTTCTCACAAATGACCTCCTACTTGATCAGGAAACGGCCAACTTGGTTAATGATATAACTTCTTTGGCAAAATATCAACAAAACCTTAAAAACCTACCTGAAGGACGTCACAGAGAAAAGGGAACAGGGTTGTTTCAACCAGGAGACCTAGTGTTGGTCAAATATCTCCCCTCTACCTCCCCATCCATGGACTCTTTGTGGGAAGGACCATACTCAGTAATCCTCTCTACCCCAACTGCAGTTAAGGTGGCAGGAGTGGAATCTTGGATTCACCACACCTGAGTTAAACATTGGACATCCCCTGAGGAACCTGCAGGACTGTCAGCTCAGGAGTCCCAAGATCAGCCAGACCAGCCTCAATACACATGCAAACCGTTGCATCTCCTATTTCGGAAGGAAACATCCCAGACTAAAAAGGTTCCTACCACTGATCCTGAGGAAAAACCCCTTCCTCCTTAAAAAGGATAAGTGAAAACCTGCATAATCTGTATCTTTAACACCTCTCCTTGCCCTTTTAATGGAATCCTTTTACTATTTCATCATATTATTAAGCAGCATACTAACCATACTGTTTGTGATAGGACTATATACTGTAGCTCCTGCCAGGAAGAAAATCCTAAGCACATTAACCTTGTTTCTATCTTCCTTCCTTCTGACAGCAATTTATTCCTACCTTTAACTCAGCCTGGATAAAATGATCTCGTCTTCCAAAGCGCCCTCTTTACCTTCCTGTTTACTCTTTACCTATCTATCCCTCCTGCTTCCTTGGATACCTCATACAATCACCCCTCCCCTTCCACTAGCTTCTAATTGCCTCTACAAGACTCTCAACTTAACCCAGTCTCTGTTAAACCAGTCCAATCCTTCCCTGACAAATGACTGTTGGCTTTGTATCTCTCTATCAACCTCTGCTTACGTTGCCACTCCCATTCCTGCAAAAAAACTGGGTCTTTACCGACTTAACCTACCACCCTCATTATGAAGGAAAAGACCCTTTCTGACTTCCAAATACGCAATCATTAGCCGACTTCCCCATCTCCAATAGGACCAAGAATACCCTAACAGGACGTAAAAGCTGCAATCCAGCTTTTACTACTACCTATTACTATTACCTACTAGCCCATCAGTGTAATTACACCCTACAACGTCAAGCCCCAATTAATCATAGTAACTTCTGAGTCACCCAAACAGCTCCATTCAGACGGCTTGTATGCTTCTCAGGGCCCCCCAAATCATCACCTCCTCCCTGCTTAACAAACAGTCCAGGTTTTGTAATAGCAAACATACTCCCTGCATGACCATTCACCCCTGCAGCAGCATCCCCACCACTAGTGAATGCCTTCTCATCCCCTCTTTCAATCACTCTCTCAAATGGTTCCTAGTAGACACAAAACATTTTTTTCTCCAATGGGAAAATAGAACACAAGGAGCCACTCAGTTTGCTCCCAACACCCCTTTCCAGCCACTCACTGGAGCTACCTTGGCAAGTACTCTAGGAGTATGGGAAAACAAAAAAAAAACAAATTCACACACCTTTTTAACATACACAACCAGTTCTGTCTACCCAGCCAAGGTATATTCTTACGTGGAACATCAACCTATAGCTGCCTCCCCACTAACTGGACAGGCACCTGCACCTTAGTCTTTCTAAGTCCCAACATTAACATCGCCCCAGGAAATCAGACCCTATTAGTACCCCTCAAAGTTCAAGTCCGTCAGTGCAGAGCCATACAACTAATACCCCTACTTATAGGGTTAGGAATGGCTACTGCTATAAGAACCAGAATAGCCAGTTTATCTACTTCGTTATCCTACTACCACACATTCTCAAAGGATTTTTCAGACAGTTTGCAAGAAATAACAAAATCTATCCTTACTCTACAGTCCCAAATAGACTCTTTGGCAGCAGTGACTCTCCAAAACCGCCGAGGCCTAGACCTCCTCACTGCTGAGAAAGGAGGACTCTGCACCTTCTTAGGGGAAGAGTGTTTTTTTACACTAACCAGTCAGGGATAGTATGAGATGCCGCCCAGCATTTACAGGAAAAGGCTTCTGAAATCAGACAACGCCTTTCAAACTCTTATACCAACCTCTGGAGTCGGGCAACATGGCGTCTCCCTTTTCTAGGTCCCATAGCAGCTATCTTGCTGTTACTCGCCTTTAGGCCCTGTATTTTTAACCTTCTTGTCAAATTTGTTTCCTCTGGAATCGAGGCCATCAAGCTACAGATGGTTTTACAAATGGAACCCCAAATGAGTTCAACTAACAACTTCTACTGAGGACCCCTGGACCAACCTGCTAATCCTTCCACTGGCCTAAAGAGTTCCCCTCTGGAGGACACTACAATTGCGGGGCCCCTTCTTCACCCCTATCCAGCAGGGATAGCTCTTAGCTAGAGCAGTCATCAGTCAAATTCCCAACCGCAGTTAGGGTGTCCTGTTTAGAGGGGGAATTGCCAGGTGAAGCTGTCTGGGCTTTTGGGTCGGGTGGGGCCTTGGAGAACTTTTCTGTCTAGCAAAGGATTGTAAATGCACCAATCAGCGCTCTGTGTCTAGCTAAACATCTGTAAATGCACCAACCAGCACTCTGTCAAAACAGACCAATCAGCATTTTGTAAAACGGACCAATTAGCACTCTGTAAAATGGACCAATCAGCTCTCTGTAAGATAGACCAATCAGCAGGATGTAGGTGGAGCCAAATAAAGGAAAGGACTAAAAGCAGGCCACCTGAGCCAGCACCTGCAACCTGCTCAGGTCCCCTTCCACGCTGTGGAAGTTTTGTTCTTTTGCGCTTCACAATAAATCTTGCTGCTGCTCACTCTTTAGGTCCATGCTGCCTTTATGAGCTATAACACTCACCATGAAGGTCTGCAGCTTCACTCCTGAAGTCAGCGAAGCCATGAACCCACCGGGAGGAATGAACAATTCCAGACGCACCACCTTTAAGAGCTGTAACATTCATTGCGAAGGTCTGAGACTTCACTCCTGAAGTCAGCAAGACTGTGAACCCACCAGAAGGAATAAACTCCAGATACATCCGAACATCAGAAAGAACAAACTCCGGACCCACCATTTTTTAAGAACTGTAACACTCACCACGAGGGTCCGCGACTTCATTCTTGAAGTCAGTCAGACCAATAACCCACCAGTTCCGTACACAATAACAAGTGGCAAAATTTATATTACGTATATTTTCCACAATTTTCTAAAAAATGGAAAAAAAGAAGAAGGTGGGTTCTATTAAGCACTGGGTGTGTTTTCCTGTATGAGGTGTGCCACTGGGATTTTCAACACCTCTACAATGCTGACCAAATTGTAGCCCAGTTAGCTTGCCTGAGGTGCCTAAGGACATCGTCCAGTCCTGGGCAAGGGTACCTGTGGGGAAAAGCATGACTGCACTGCCAACTGGGCCCTTCTTGGGTGGCGCTATGGGCCTGCCCATCTCAAGGTCAGTTAGATCTCCCTGGCAGTCTGGGCTGGAGGTCTACAGACTCCCCCAGAAGGCTATGTGGCCACAGTAAGAGAAGCCACCTCTACCTGCATTCTTACTACCTCCCAGTTAGAAGGAGCGGGTTGATGGCAGGAGCAGATGTCAGGAACCAGCACAGGCCATGCAGGGGCATCTCAGGACTCTCTACCGGGAATAATGTAGCAGGAAAAGAACGAATCTCCTGAAACTTGGGGTGGGAATCAGAGTTCTCTTGATTTCAACATACACAACCAGTTCTGTCTACCCAGCCAAGGTATATTCTTACGTGGAACATCAACCTATAGCTGCCTCCCCACTAACTGGACAGGCACCTGCACCTTAGTCTTTCTAAGTCCCAACATTAACATCGCCGTTTTACCCGGTGTTGCACCGCAAGATGGTAATGTGAAATATATTGTTTGCAAAGGGTAATTAGGGGCATCCAGAAATCTTAAATCCGAGAGAAAGACAGAATTGGGAGCTAGAAGGGCTAATCAGCTATTGAAGATAAGAGAGTAGGCGGCAGGCATAGGCTGGCTCAGAAGAATTTTTCTGAAAGATCTCCTTGTTAACAGCAGCCAGTTTTCACTGGCTCTAGCATGTATGTGACATTTCTTATCTCAGAGTGGCTTAAAAGTACTGCTCAGCCCTTGACAGAAGTTGCAGAATTCCGTTTCTACATCACACAGGGAACTGGACAAAATGGATTCTAGGGTTAAGGGTCTCTAAATCCAAGTTAATAATGGTACTCCTTTATTATTTCTATTTTATGTTGATACCTATGGCATTCCTTGGAGATGCTATATTACTGTTGGGAGAAAAACTTTTCCTCTATTAACTTAGGTCCAGATACCAGGGGTCTGCAAATTAACTGACAATTGATATATTAACAAAAGAAAAGATGAAGTTGATTCCCTTGTCTGTGGGAGTACTCAGTACTGATGAACTCACTGAACAGCTGGGGGTACGGGCTTACATGCCAGCTTAACCAGGGAAGGGAAAGGGTGAGGGTGAGGATGGAGTAAAGATAGAAGATTTGTTCTAGGAGGACAAATGGAAGGTAGATGGTTTTTGATAAGGTTTGTTTATGCACCTTCTCTAATGGTCAGTCTCCTTCCTGGCTGGAAACTTCCCAGGACAGGGCATTTATTCTCAGAAGTCTCTGCCTTTATTCAGACAAGGGAAGCTCCAGAAAGTCTTCTTTCTGCCTCTGCTGTATTTCAAATGTCTTCAATTTAAAGTAATCTTTATGCCGTCTTGGGGTGGATCCAAGTGGGTCCCTTCATTACTATCACTTCTTTTATGTTCAAATGCTGTTATAAGAATCACGTCTTGATAACCGCACAAAAATTTGAATAGGTAGAGCTGGAGTAATAATTGTAATGGGAGCTAACATTTGCAGCAAGCTTACTGTATGTCAGGCATCATGCTTAGCATTCTACATGGATTATCTAATGTAACCCTCGAAATGACAGCAGGAAGTGGATGCTGTCATTTTTGCAGGAGGAAACTCAGGCTTGGGGAAGTTAACATGTGGCCGTGTGATCAAGTGAAAATCAAACACCGGCTCCTCTGACGGTAGAACCCGACTTCTTGTAATAATTGTTTACTGTTGCATAATCAATACCCGCAATGCAGTAGCCTAAAACAATACACGTTATTATTTCTCACCATGTCTGGGAGTTTTCGTGAGGCTGAGTTGGATGTTGGCTGAGTTGGCAGCCATCTGAAGACTTGTTTGGGGTGACGGGATCCACTTCCAGGGTGGCTTTTTCCTGTGACTGTCACACTGGTGCCAGCTGTTGTGGAGGCCTCAGTTCCTCGCTGGGGACCTTGCTGCAGAGTGATCTAACTATGCAGCAGCTGGCTTCCCCAGAAGCCAAGGCAGCAGCTGCAATGCATTTTATTACTTATTCTTAGAAGCCACACACCACCACTTCTGCAGTATCCTATTAGTCACACGGGTTGGCTCTATTCACTGTGAAAAGGGACAGTGCATGGATTCCAGGAGTGAGGATCTTTGGGAGCCAGTTCAGGGCCAGCTACCACATTTCTACTACACTTTTCCTTCTTTACTATCAACCTAGGCAAAAGTGCTGTGAAATGAAATTTATAAGAGTCTATAGTTTTTGACTGAGCTCACGCACTAATCTCCAGCAGACCAGACCAAACCAAACCAGAATGGAGTCACTCATGCTGGGTGCCATGTAATGAAACTGAACTTAGACATGGGACATTTTACTAAACAAGATTCACAGCAATCAATCCAAAGGGGCCTGGTCAGCCTGAAGCAGTGTGATAATGAATTCCCATCTGCCTTAACCCTACAAGGAAAATAATTTTAAAATGAACAATCTGTTTTTTGTTCCTTGTTTTTGCTTTCTTCTGTCATTTCCTCTCTGTAAAGCCAACTTCCTCTGCTCAGCTCATTAGAGCACCTTTTTATTTAATAAATGTGATGCTGCCCGATTCATGAATTGCTGATAAAAGCCAATTAGATAATTAAACTGAATTTGTTGAAATTTTATTGCTTGACAGTGCTTAGACAGGCACCTGGCACTTGGAAGTCTTTCAATAAATCCTAACTTGTTTACATGGAAGAAAAATAAAAAATTCAGGACCCCAAACTATGCCCAAAGAGAAAAGTTTAGCTTTGGAACTGAGTCACACAAAAACTGCCTTCATTTTGTTCCTAAGTAGATAGATGCAAAGATAGAAGGCCACATACCTCCCCAGGTGGCCTCCCTCACAATTTGCTCATGAGGAAATTCTTTGGGGGCCCCAAGATCTTTATTCTGAAACAGAGTTCTTGTGAATTTTACCCTGACAATGTAAATTAAGAGCTTATCTTCACAGGTGCAGGACAGGCAGGACTAGGAATCCCCCCTCCACTCACCTGAGACAAATGCATGTCTCATGACTGCTTCCCCTGGTCTCTGTTTACTTTATCTTATATAAAAATGCAAACTCACTGAACATGAGACAAGTGCATGGTTGACCGTGTTCCTCAACTCACTCCTTTAACATATAAAATGTGGATTTGATGAGTGCTAATCAAAGCCTCAAAAAGAACAAGAAAAAAAAGAGATCTTTTTTTTCTTCCTTTAGGCTGGAAGCTGCTAAAGTACATTTAAAGGTTGAAATTAAGGAGCCAGTGGAGAGGATGATGGTGAAGATACAGGAAATATGGGGATCTGTAGAGCTTCAAAAGAAACCACATGCCACCTTTTGTTTACCCTTCCCCCCTTTTATTCTTTTTGTTTCCTCTGCTGCCCACTCTTTCCCCTTTAAATATCGAAGTCCTCAAACCCTGTTTGGAACAAGCACGAATCACAGATGTTCCTGTGATTCGTGTTCCTTTTCACCAGGCACATCCTGAACTTTGGCAAAATAAACCTCTAAGTTGATTGAGACTTGCCTCAGTCATTTTCTTTGGTTTACATTTCTGTCTTTCCTCCCAGCTGTTTTTCAGCCCTCAGTCATTAGTACATAAGAGTTGCACATCAGTGCATAAAGACTTGAAGGCATTTTGGTAGTAGTGGAGCAAATGAGCAGATGACATCCCACAGTGAGATATGTGGTGTTAGACAAGGAGGAAAATAAATATTGAGTGTTGTCCATTGGTTTTGCAACTAAAAGCTCACTGGGCAGAGGGAAAATGCTTGCTTGCTGTAAATAGAGTAGCTCAGAGGAGTTTAAAGGTAGCTGCGTTGAGTAGATAACCATTATAGTAAATTTGAATGTGAAAGAACAGAGCTAGTGGGTAAGAGTGAAAGAAGGGATCTGACTTGATAAAGAGATTTTTTTTTCTTCCTTTAGGCTGGAAGCTGCTAAAGTACATTTAAAGGCTGAGGTTAAGGAGCCAGTGGAGATGATGATGGTGAGCATACAGGAAAGAGGGGGATCTGTGGATGGGATAAGATCACTGGGGAGATGGTAAGAGATACTTTTAGTTATCCAGTGCTGGGTAACAAAGTGCCCCGAACCTAAATTATTAAGATGGAGTTGGTTTTGTTTTGTTTTTGTTTTTCTTATAAATTTGCAAATTTGTGCTTAACTTGGTGGAGATGGTTTGTCTCTGCTCCATTGACCATTAGCTGGGGCAGCTTGGGGGCTGAGGGATGGAGTCATCTGAATGCTCGTGTGTCTGGTGGTTCATGCTGGCTGTCAACCAGGACATTAGCGAGGACTGAGCAGAAACACCTCCACAAGCATCATGGCTGGATTCCAAGAGCAAGGACCCCAAGAAGATAGGTGGAAGCCTTACCACTTGTTATGAGTCAGCCTTGGAAGTCAGGAAGCTTCCCTTCCACTGTAGTCACAGGCCTGCTTAGATTCAACAGGAAGGACCATGCGCCCACAGTGTCAACTTCCAACTCTAAGGAGAAAATGCAGGATGGGATATATTGGTGAGGTTATCTTTGGAAAATACAATCTGCCCAGATAGTCTCTGCACAACTTGTTACTTGCAAGTTCAGAATGTTCACAATCTAGCTGTCTATCTCTTTTCTGTGCTCTAATATATGAGAAGGAGCTGACCAGTACAGCACAAGCACCCATTTGTGAGGTGTAGTGCAGTATGGAACACAAAAGGGGAACTGCCTGGGTGAAGCAAGGCACACCACTTCATCGACCATATTATCTGGGTTCAAGTCTGTATTCTGGAGGACAGCTGGAGAGCTCTGACTAATGGGGTCTGCTGTGCAGAGTGGCTAAATGAAGTCATTGGAGCCCCTTATGAGGAATTTGAAGATAACTGCTGTCATCGATATTAGCAGTCAGGAGTAGGAGCAGAAGCTGAAATACACAAATAAAAGGCACTCAACTGAAGCCATAAGGCAGAAGTGTTTATGAGTAAGCAGAAGCCGTAAACTAGAGGGAATTCTGAAGACAGGAGGGAAGGTAATTCACAGTGCAGGAGTGGAGGAAGAAGGGACAATGGAGCCGAATCACAGCAATGACTGAGCGTGAGAGCCAGGCAGGTGCCTGCTGCTGAGAGTGACCCCAAGAGAACCCATGGCTTGAGACAACTCTCCAGGTACCTGAGTGCCAGCCAGGGTGGCAGCCAACGTGGAGACCTTCTTCTCAGCTTCACTAGGTTTTCCTATACTGGGCTCTGATCTCCTGAGATTGGTAGACTTTGTTTGACCCAAGAGTGCCTATCTGGCAGAGAATCTCAAAATTAACTTTAGGGGAACTTATTAGGGTGCCAAAGGTATATCTACCTAAAAAAATCAATACCTGCCCACAAACTGGAATTAGCAATATCTGGCAAAAGATTACAAACTGTTTTGACAAGTTGCAGGTGACTCGCTCTATGTGTTTGTTCATTGTTTAATATTTGTAGAAAGACATTATAGTAAAGAATTTGTCTAGGGAATCCTACAATCATTTCACTCTGTAATATGCTCCTTGCAGATGGAAGGAGGGTATATTTTCTGAGCTGGTTAGCTGAAGGGCTCAAATCATAGCACACGTCTGTCACTTCCGTGCCCTCTCTCTCCTGGATCATATTTATACTCAATTGAAGTCTTCTGCAGCCTTCAACGGCTGATCACCAATTGAGTGTCTGCCCTCCCAATGGACCAATGTCTAATGTTACAGTACAGGACACAGGGATTATTTCAGTGAGTTCCTGCACTAAGAGTGGTGTTGGCAACTTTTAGAAACCCACCCCTTCATCCTGGGCAAGACTTCCTATCATGTGGCTAGAAAGAAACATCTATGACATTTATTCTGTGACCTATGTATTACTTTGTATGTTGCCAAACATTCAGCAAGCTAGTGAGTGGTCTGTTTATTTGCAAGCTAGGGCCAATGCTTCTTATCTCTAAAAGCTGGGTACTGCCATTGCCACCATCAACTGGTACAATCTTTTTTTTTTTTTTGAGACTGAGTCTCCCTCTGTCACCCAGGCTGGAGTGCAGTGGTGCAATCTTGGCTCACTGCAACCTCTGCCTCCTGGGTTTGAGTGATTCTCCTGCCTCAGCCTCCCAAGAAGCTGGGATTACATACAAATGCCACCACGCCTGGTTAATTTTTTGTATTTTTAGTAGAGATGGGGCTTCACCATGTTGGCCAGGCTGGTCTCGAACTACTGACCTCAGGTGTTCTGCCCACCTTGGCTTCCCAAAATGTCAGGATTACAGGCATGAGCCACCGTGCCTGCCCAACTGGCATGAACTTTTAACAGCTTTCTAAAATAGTCACATATTCTCCTCTTATTTAGCTTCTAAAAAGCATTGTGTATTACTGAGAATTCTAACTAGCAGGAAATAATTTTATTAAAGAGTATCAGGCACCTTAAAGAACACAAGGAGGTCAAAGTCAGGTTTTATAGCTGTGCCCCCGACAGAGCTAGACATACGACACCACAAGGCATTCCAGAGAAACTGCAGTAATACCCCAGTTGTGGGCCTGGAAAGAACCATGGTCATGCTTGCTGTAAGGCTCCAGCACTCTGCCTCCATCCTTCTTAGAAACAGGTGTATGTGGTACCTGTTTCTTCTTTCCCCGTTGAAGCTTCATGTGAATGTGTCTGATTGACCTAGGGCACATGCCCATGCTTAACTGTACCAATCTTTGGTAGCGATGACAGTTCTTAGCTTTTAGAGGTAAGAAGCATCAGCCCAAGCTTGCAAATAAATGGACCATTCACTTGCCGGCTGAATGTTTGGCAGCCTACAAAATGATACATGGGTCATGGAATAAATATGTCATAGATGTTTCTTTCCAGCCACATGACAAGAAGTCTTGCCCATCATGAGGAGGTGGGTTTCCAAAAGTTGCCAAGGAAGGATGGGAAAGAACATTTCTGGTTCCTACTTTGGGGAGGCAAGGCAAAATAGGGGAGATTCTTCAACATAGGAAGAATGGCCAGGAGACACTGAACAGTCAAAAATTATAACAAATGTAACTGTCACCAGATGACCAGAGGCATCATTTTAATGTCTTCCTATGGATATTATTTAACTTCTAAAAATTACAAAAAATTGCTAATTGTAGACTCACAGGAGATCTGATAACAGAACACCTTTTAGATTTCTCTAACCAGTGATGTTGGTTGACTTATCTTGTGAAAGAGTCTTCTGAAATAGCTGTCTAGCTCAATTGCAATACAGTTTCTCGGTTATTTCATAACCCGTTTGAAGCAGAGCTCAAAGCTCTCTACTCAGTGGGTGACTGCATAATTGTTTTAGTTCATTTGTTAAGCATAATTGTTTTCCCTTACTTCTGTCCTCCTCCTTTGATATATACTCTGCAACTAGATCCCCAATGAATATGATTAGTGCTTCTCATGGTGTGCAAGGGATAGAGGCTGTGATGTTGTTAAGTTGAAGACATGTCTCCATTTCATGTTTCAGGGACTTAGACACTCAGGGACCAAGTTAAAAGAAGAGTTCTTCAATCGCTTTATTTGAACAAATTTTGCCTGTCATCATGCTCAAGGGGAGCTAGACAATAGGGAGGAAGGCAGAGGGCACAGAACAAGCAGGGTATATCGTGTATATTGTGTTAACCTACCAGTTCCCTGAGTCACCCACCAACCCTGACACTAACTATAAATGTTTAAACACAGATGCTATGGTTTAAATGTGTCCCCCAAAAAGCATATGTTGGAAATGTAATTCCTAGTGCAACAGTGTTGGGGTCTAATGAGAGGTGACTAGGCCATCAGGGCTCTGCCCTTATGGATTAATGTCATTATTATGGGAGTGGGTTCATTATTACACATTTTTGTTTGTTTTGTGCTGCTATAAAAGTCTACCACAGATGGTAATTTATAAAGAAATTTATTTTTCACAGTTCTGGAGGCTGGGAAGTCCAATAACAGGGTGCTATTATCTGGTGATAGCCTTCCTGCACATGATGGAAGTCACCACATGGGTGAGAGAAAGGAGAAAGGGGGCCAAACTCAGCCTTTTATCAGGAACCTACTCCCACAATAACTAACCCACTCCTTCAATAATAGCATTAATCCATTCATGAGTGCAGAGCCCTGGTGACCTAAACACCCCGCCTCTCAACACTGTTGCATTGGAAATTAAGTTTCCCACATGTGAACTTCGGGGGACACATTCAAACCACAGCATTGTGGGAGTGGGTTTATTATAAAAGGATGAATTTGACCCTGAAAAGGATGAGTGTGTGCCTCTTTCTCTCTCTTCCTCTCTTTGTCCTTCTGCCTTGTACCATGGTATGATGCAGCAACAAGGACCTCACCAGATACCAATGCCTCGTTCTTGGATTTCCCAGTTTCCAGGACTGTGAGAAATACATTTCTGTTCATTATAAATTACCCATTCTGTGGCATTCTGTTACAGCAGCACAAGATAGAGTAAGACAACAGACATCCCAGTATATATGTGGAAGACAGAGTCTTGGAAACAACAAGTCAGAACATATTCTTGTGAAGAGTAGTTACCTGTAGTGATCCCTTGTGAATTTTAGACATCATACTTCTAGAGATCTCAGAGTGTTTTATAGACACTATCTTATCCACCCTTGTAATATCATCTATAAGATAGTTATTCCCAAGCCTGGAAGAACTAAAGAACATTAGATCCATGCGCTCTTAGATATCAGAGGAGGTGCCAGTGAATCATCACCTTTTCTGGGCTCTAACCTCTACTGAAAATAGATACCAACAAAATTCAGTTAAATGTGTCAGGTATTTAGGGCTAGGTAGGTCAGTATAGCTTAGACCCAAGACCGAAAGGGAATGCCTTACTTCCTGCCCCTCTGAATTGAAAAGTGGTGCCCAGTGAACAGTCTACATGGCCTAACCCACTTTGCCTATCCCAAATATATAAAGATTTTTGCCCTATGCTTTTTAAAGAGCTTTTATAATTTTAGCTTTTGTGTGTAAGCCTATATTCCATTTCTAGATAGTTTTTGGATGTGATATGAGGTAGAAGTGATGATTCATTTTTTCTTATATATATCTGGTGATAGAAGTGCTTCTGAGCCAGTGACAGAGTAGAGCTGGGCTGGGCCTTACCAATGCATTTCCAGCAACAATCCTGAACTGCTTGTTTTCTGAGGAAGCGGATGGTAAATGATCCAAGGAGCTGAAAGAAAATCCCCAAATTTAGCAATACTGTCTGCTGGATTTCTAGTTAGTTTTATTTGAAGTTCATACATTTTACCCTTCCTTAACTTTTTGTCTTATAACATGGATTCTGTTGAACCTCCCTTAACTTAGATAGATAGATAGATAGATAGATAGATAGATAGGTAGATAGATAGACAGACAGACATATAGATAGATAAAATCAATTCACTTGTTTAAATGAATCCTGAAAAATATTATAAGACAATAAGTTAAACCACTTACAAGAGTTTTGTTAGGTACTAATCTTTTGTTCCTAACCCTGTTCCCAGAAAAAATTCCTATTTTTATGGGCAAAAATAGACCAGACACCTTTTCCCCACCCCATGGTGCAATGGAGTGCACAGAAGTCATGTTCAAATAAATCTTATAACTTAGATGTTACAGAGAACAAAACCATCATGAAGTAGATGAACTGTTGGAAACTGAGGTGCTCTGACTCAGTCTTTGCGCCTTTGACTTATGCATGTTTGTACAGTTGTACATTTCTGATTATTATAATTTTGTCTATCAGATTAGTTATAAAATTTCACCCAAGGAGCAGAGGTTTGTTGTTGTTCTTTTATGAAGAGTCCCAAAATTCTGCTTTAAAAAAAACAGGACTCCAAATGCATACAGCAACATTTATTCTTCACACGGGGCATATACACAGCATGTACATGTGAAGTAGGTACACATGAAACCTCAACAATTACTATAAGGTACAAAATTAAGCACCGAATGGATGGAATCATTAACAAGTGCTATGGGACTACAGAGGATACTGAGACTATGGTGTTCTAGGGTGGTCAGAGAAAGCTTCTGGAGGATTTAGGCCTGATTTAGTCATTTAAGTTATGAAGAAGTCACCTCAGAAGGATCAGTGTGGGCAAGGGCATAGAAAAGGAGCTGAGCATCACATGGTGGGACAGCAACTAGGCTTTCAATGGGACCTTGAGCAACATGGTCGAGACAGGTAGCCAGGAGTCAGGAAACCTCCTATCCCTATGGGATAGTTCCCTGAATAAGATATCACAATTATAAGACACATGGTTACTTTATATACCACTAACTGGAGATTTTTGCCAATTAAACTATGACATACCTTTGATTATAAGAAGCACCCCAATTTCAAAGATGTTAGAATGTGTATGGGGAGGCATAAAAACATGGCTGGGTGTGGCAGCAAGCCGCCAAAATGACCACAAACATCCCTCTGTCCTTGTGTGAACACGCACCCATAGTACCCTCCCAGATCTATGTGACCAATAGGATATGGCAGAAATGCGGATGTATGAATTCCAAGATTAAGGTCCAAAGACACTGCAGCTCCTGTTTTGTTCTCTCTCTCTCTCATCATTGGCTTTTGAGGATACCCAGGCAACCTGTAGAGGGAACTGAGGCCCTGCAAAGAATGGAGATTTACCAATAATTGCATAAATGGACTTGAAAGTGAATTGTCCAGCCTTCAGATGACTTCAGTCCCAGCTGGGAGTTTGATAGCAACCTCATGGGAGACCCTAAGAGAGAACCACCCAACTAAGCTGACTATAAATCTCTGACTCTTAGAAGCTGTGTGTAATAATAATAATTACTTAAATATTTCTTGTTTTGAGCTGCTAGTTTGGGGGTAATTTGTTACATAGCCATAGATAGAATTAATGAATACCACATATAATGTGTGTGCATGAGTGTGTGTGTGTGTGTATATATATATATATATATACACACACACACATACTAGGTAAGTGTCAATCTGGGGCTCAGAAACAGATAGACTCCTCTGATTTAAAGCATCCTCCTGAGTTTTCCTCCCTGGCTGTCTGCAGATCACCTGCCATCATGAATGACACAGTAACTATCTGGACCAGGAAACTCATAACCAACCAAATACTTCAAAGGAAACAAATGGTCATAGATATCCTTAACACTGGGAAGGCAACAGTACCTAAGACAGAAATTCTGGAAAAATTAGTCAAAATATACAAGACCACACTGGATGTCATCTTTGTGTTTGGATTCAGAACTTATTTTGGTGGTGGCAAGATAGCTGACTTTGGTGTGATTTATGATTTTTTTGGATTATGTAAAGAATCATGAACCCTAACATAGACTTGCAAGACATGGCCTGCCTCCATGAGAAGAAAAAGACCTCAAGAAAGCAGTGAGAAGAATGCAAGAATAGAATGAAGAAACTCAGGGGGTTGGCAGAGGCCAATGTTGGTGCTGGCAAAAAGCCAAAGGAGTAAAGATGCTGCAATGATGTTATCTGCAGACACTGTGTGGATTAATAAACTAAAAACTTTCAAGTGAAAGAAAGGCATCCTAGTGCTTCCACTTAGACCTTGAAATGCCCCAGAATCAGGTGTAGAGATTAGAAATAGGTAATCACAGTGGGACTCAGGTGGTGGATGACACAATTGTAAATGAGGATGGTTTACGGAAGCAAGACTGGAACGTACTGAGCCAAATCAAAGAGCCTTAATAGCAGAGACAGCTGTCTGCCTTTGTCCTGAAACACTTCCTCTTCTTAAGGAGCCAACTTCAGAACAAAACCCCACTATATTTTACAGAAAGAATTAAGCGGAAATACTTGTACGAAGTGGGAAGCTCAAGGGTAGGTATGGATTCAGGCATTTATAGAACATCAGGACTTTGGGAAGATATAAATTAGTGCTCACTCCCAGAGGACCCTGCCAGCCAAGCTAAGGTATTTTGACTTTATTATACAAGCAGAAGGCAGCCACAACTGATTTGAGACAGGAGAATTAGGTACTAATAACAATGTTTGGAAGATTAAACTGGCCATGTCATGCAATATGACTTCGAGTGAGAGAAGCTATGAAAGCCATGGCCAGTTTCCAATGTGAGGATATTATTAATAGTTTAGACTTAGAGAATCCAACCTTTCTCATCCCTCTGGCCACTTGCCTAGCTCAGGGTCAAAGGGGAGCCTAACATCTCCGTTCTCAAACCCCACCACATTTAGAAAACCCTCTTCCCATAGCCACTCACTCTCTCACAAAAGTTCTTCTGTAGAAATATCCTAGAGGATGCAGTCTATCTGAGCTAATACTGTGCCGTCATGCTGATGCTGCAGTCTCACCAACGTACCTTAATGTAGCGGTTTCCCTGGGGTTCTTTGTCCTACATCCAAGAAAATTAAGGAATGCAGACGTAAGGGTGGGGTTGGAGTCAAAGTTGAATAAGCGAAAAAAGAAAGCGTTCTGCAGCAGAGAGGGGAGTCCAAGTGGATTGCCGGGTTACAGCTGAATTTAAAAGCTTTTTGTAAGAAACTGCTTTCTTCCCTGTAACTGTTTGAGTAACTTTTCTTACCAGTAAATCTGTCTGTGCAATTCTTCTCTTATGCAGCTGTGGGTATGTCTCCAGGCAAGCACAAAGCACTGCTTCTCTTGTTTGTATAACTATGGGTTTGTTTTAGGTAAGCCCCCTTCCTCCCTGTGCAAGTTCCCACTGTGTATGTGCCTGTAAAGGGGAGGAAAGTTTTTCCTAGGAGCTCACTAATTGTACAAAGAACAAAGAACCTTTGTGCTGGACCCCGTTTGCTTATCTGTTTGCAGGTGCAGCCTGAGTTTTTTTCCCAGGTTATTTTATTTTTGCCTGTTACTGTGACTTTTCAGGCAGGCCACTTCTGCGGTCTGAATTTTTCCCAAATGATTTTCCTTCCTTTCTCCCTCACTGAGAACAGGACCAAAGGGGTGCTGGACTGTGGGAGAGGCTAAGGTGTGTGCAGAGACCTTGAAGAGGAAGGACAGATGGGCATCTTTCCCCAGTGTGTGCAAGGAGGTTCACAACAGCTGATGTTTAGATGGGAGCCTCAGACCTGCAGAAACAAAAGAAAGAAAAGCTCCCTATTGTTTATTCATCTAATAAGCTGAGAGAGACCCTAACGGTCATCAAATTCAATTCATAAGTTTGAAAATAAGGCCTTGAGCCCACCTACTGGTCTCTTGCCTTCCAGGCCAGTCTGGTGGCACCTGCTGTTTACCTCTTGTTCTCCTCAAAGGAAGGAAGCTCAGTGTCTACCTGTCTCTGAGGGGAGCCATCCATACACGGGGGAGTAACTTAGCATAGGGTTCTTTGGAAAGGAGATGCTCACTTGGGTGTTTTTGCTTATTTTTTGGTAAGTTAAGAGAACTTCGTTCTGGTACCTAGCACTTTCACTAGGCAAAAATCATGTTTACATCTGGGTGAAAGAGAAAAGGATTCCTGCTTAGTTTTCTTTTTGTGTCTGCACTTAGGGAAAAGTTAGCAGATAAACTCTATCTATTTTTTTAAAATAAGGCCAATTTAAGAGTGTCAAAAGATTCATGTTATTTATTCAGGATTATTTGTTTTTACTCCTATACTTGTTCGACACTAGTATAGACTTATTCACCTTCACTTGGAAATTTTATAATTCTAACCCAAGGGAAAGAACCCTTCTTTCATTTCTGTAATCCATTTCTTTCTTCACATGTCTTTTTATCTCTTTTTTTCAGAAAGTCACACGCTTGACTTGTAACACTTCATGCTACCTGAGAAGAAAGGAAAAGTCACTTTGTGCTTGACTCACATAAGATGACTGAAATACCTGTTCACAAGATTAATAGCAGAGCATTATTTACCAACCTGTGCATCTTATTAAACATCATTTTCTTCTCTTTATGTTTCACAAAAACAAGCTCTGCAGGGATCTCTTTTGGCAATATTGCAATCTAGTTAGCCGAATCAACCTTTCTGCTGAAAATAACTAAAAAGTTTGAAAATCAGAGCTTTCTTAAAAGCACTGATGAGCTGGCAAGAAACCAAGAAATACACAGGGCAAAATCTGAGGGGAAGTGGGAACTGAGAGAAGCGAACAGAGTCAGCTTTTAGCCTGGGGACATTTGCCAAGCTTGATTCTGAGCTTCAGCTTTCATTGCCTCTGGGAGCACCAGAGGCAGGAGGCAAAGCATGGGACAGCCAAAGTGGGACATCCTGGGAGACCCTCTTCCCTCAAATATGGTACCCTGAAGAACCCCACCCTTAGTGTAGGCCTGGCGTGGAAACACATTGTAAACCAAAAGAAAATTCTAAGTCCCCCAACCGACTGAATGAACCCTCCACCCTTGGACAAGGGAATCCCAAAGAAACCTGAAAAACTAGTTCAGGCTATGATGGGAAGAGAGGTCAGATGTGTTATACCCTCCCCTTTGGAGTTCAGGCACAACTGACCAGAATTATCATTAAAATAGAGATCATAAGACGGACAAAACAGACTTTTTGTGGCAATAAGATACCAAATTCTGATCTGACTCTGGTATAGCAACACATGACAACAGGCCCTAAAGGAAATGAAAATATTTTGCCCCAAAGTATATTTCTTTGACATATTTTGAAATGGTCCTGCCAAGCCTTCTTTTGTGGGGGAAATCTGCATTTTGTAGAGAAGCTCCTTCCCTTTCTAGGTCTTTTCCTGATCAAAAAGAGATTTAACTGAGAATCTGACACCTTTTAAGATGCAAAAGGAGACATTTACCATCTATTCTTTCTGAAACCTGCCACCTGGAGGCTTTATCTACCTAACAAGAACCTTGGCCTATACCATGCTCCTTATCTTAACTCAAGCATTTCTTTCTGCTGACTTCAACTCTTTAGGCAGAGCTTAGCTCTTTCAACCAATTGCCAGTCAGAGAATCTTTGAATCCACCTATGACCTGTAAGTTCCCACTCTGAGATGTCCCACCTTTCTGGGCCAAACCAATGTATACCTTGAATGTATTAATTTATGTCTTTGTCTATAACTTCTGTCTCCCTAAAATGTATAAAACCAAGCTGTAACCGAACCACCTTGAGCATGTGTTCTCAGGACTTTTGGAGGCTGTGCTGTAGGCCATGGTGACTCATATTTGACTCAGAATAAACCTCTTTAAATATTGTACAGAGTTTGGCTTTCATTCCATCAGCAATATGCACGTCCCCCATTACCACACTGTAGCATTGCAAGGAAAATTGCTCAGTTTCCTGGTGCAGAACAGAGCTGGGAAAACCCACCTCTGCAAAGTTGTACCACATACACTTATGGGGCAGGGCAAACCCCAAAAGTGGGGCTCAGCTCAGGAAGCCACATGGGTCCTTGACTCCATGCAGGACGGAATTCAAAACCAAGCTGACGAAGTGAAAGCAAGTTTATAAAGAAAGCAAAGGAATGAAAGCGTGGCTACACTGTAGGCAGAGCAACCCACATAGGCTGCTGATTGGCTATTTTTTTGGTTATTTCTTGATGACTTAATAAAGCTGCAGTGGATAATTCATGAGTTTTCCAGGGAAAGGGTGAGGATTTCCCAGAACTGAGGGTTCTTTTTCCTTTTAGAACATATAAGGTAATTTCTTTGCTTTGGTGTTTGTAAACTGTCATGGCATTGGTGGGAGTGTCTTCTAGCATGCTAATATATTACAATTAATGTATCATGAGCAGTGAGGTCACTTTTGTCACATCTTGGTTTTGATGGGTTTTGGTTGGCTTCTTTTTTGCACCTTGTCTTATAAGCAGGGTCCTGTAAAATAAGTCCTGCTTAATTCCTGTCTCACTTGCAGCACAGATTCAAACTATCTAGTTAAAACAACAACTCTAACAACAACACACTCAAGGTAAAAATTTAGCTTCAAGGGACACTGGACTAGTGGTTTTCCAGGCATCTGACAAAAGTAAGTATAAATCCTTTAGGAAAGAATCTGCCCTAATTTCAGACATCAAAGAATTTCCTCAAATAAATTTCCAAGGAAAACAAGTAGCTCACAGAAAAATATAATAAACATTTAAGGAAACAAGGTACTGTGAGGTGAATAAGCATAAACAACAAACAATAGCAACTGACCTGCAAAGACCTTAGATACTGGAATTATCAGACACAGAATTAAAATTCTTTTAATGTTAAAAAAATAGACAAACTTTAATGTCTAAAGAGATTTGAAAGAGAATGAAGTAGAATGTCTAGAAATAAATGTAATAATTGGAATAAAAATCTGCATCAATGAATTTGACACCACCCATGTTAGACATGACTAAAGAGAGAATCACTGAATAGGAGTATAGCTCTTGATTTACACAAAATACCTCATAGAAAGGGAAAGCCGTGGAACATTTGAAAGCAAAGTTATGAAGCAAGAAATGTAGAATAATAAAGTTTAATACGGGTGTAACGAATCTTTCAGAAGCGAAGAAAAGAAATAATAAGACAGACATAATATTTGATAAGATAATGGCTGAACATTTTCACAAGCTTTCAAAAGATAGAAATCCATATACAGTAAGTCTGAAAAGTACTTAGCATAGTGGAACTGCAGAATAACAATCACAAAGAGATCTGAAAAGGAATCAGAGAAAAGAGATAGTGCCTTCAGAGGAGCAGCAATACATTCAATAGGTCTCAACAGCAACAATAGAAGTGGGATGACAGCAAAGTTGTGTTTTCAAGTGTACTAAGAGAAAAGTGCACATACACACACACACACACACACCCCTCCAGCTAAAATATGTTTTAAGAACATATTGTGATTCATAATAAAAAATGCATATTTTAGTCTTTTTCCCTATTTCCTGGCACAGAGCTCCTAAAGCCCTTGTAATGTCCTCAGCTATTAGGGGTGCTAGTAACATCTTTTGTTCTAATACTTGGTCTTTGACCCCAATTTCTGACACAGAACTCCTAATCCCTTGAAATTTCTTGGGTGATAAAAACATCTTTTGTTCTGGTGAGGTGACTCCCAGTGGGCTCCTGGTTGGGGGCTGGTCACCAGAAGACCAAGCTGTGATTAGAAGCTTGGAATTGTCAGTCCCGCTCCCACCACCTCATCCTTTGGGATGGGAAGAGGATCTGGAGCTTAAGTTTGTAAGCAATCATTCCTATGTGATGAAGTCTTCATAAAAATCCCTGAACTATAGGTAATACAGAGCTTCTGGGTTGATGACTACATGCGTGTGTCAGTGGGGTGGCACACCCCAATTCTTTCAGACCCTGCCATATGTACTCCATCATCTGGCTGTTCATCTGTATCCCTTATAATAAACTGGTAAACACAGGTGTTTCCTAAGTTCTGTGAGCCAATTTAGCAAATAATTGACTGCAAGGAGGGGATCATGGGAAACTCCAATTTATAGCCAGTTGGTCAGGAGCATGGATGAATGGATGACAACCACCTGGACTTTTGAGTAGCATCTGAAGTGGGGGTAGTCTTGTAGGACTTTTAACTTGTGGGGTCTGACACTAATTCCAGGTAGATAGTGTCAGAATGCAGTTGAATTTAGGACACTCACTTGGTATCCAGAGAATCGGTTGATGTGGAAAAAACAAAAACAAAAACAAAAACCCACATACCTGGTCACAGAAGTGTTGGGCATGAGTTTAGAGGAAAAGAGTTTGTTTTTCCTATATTCGAGAGGTGAAGGCTAAATAAAGACATTTTTAGACTACAAAATTTGATGCCACTTTAGAGAATTAAGGGAAATTCTAAAGGATGTTCTTTAAGTAGAAGGAAGATGATATTAGACAGGAATTCAGAGATGCAAGGAATAAAGAAGAAAGAAAGTGAAATTATACAGGTAAATATATTTTAATGGCCCCATAAAACTATTGTTTTATAACAGCAATGTTTTTTAGGCTTTATAGAGACTACATAACCCATCCCACAATTGTGCAAGGAGCAATCTATGTAACAAATCCATATTCACAGACATAAATGCACACACATGTGTGCACACATATCCTAGTGGTTGTGCCTCCCTGATAGACTCTGACTGGTATGATGGCTAGGCCAGCCTTTTTATTTCAGCCCCTACATTGGGCTCAAGAATATTGAGGAATGCAACTGCGGGTGAATGAGGTTATGTATGGGAGTTTAACATATCGAGGCACGGGCAGCCTGTGTGGGCCTGAGGCACAATTTCCACCTTGAGTATAGCAGATGAAAACCTGTTAGAAAATTGCAAAATGCATAAGAGTCAGTTTGACTTAGATGGGTGTACAGTGAATCAAACTGCTCATAAACAAACCCTCTCTCCCAATCCACTGGAAGCATGGATTGGAAGACTATCTCGTGATCCCCACAACCAGTAGTAATAACTAACACTAAGGCAGAGGCAGAGTACTAAGCCCTTTACATCCATTATCATGACCGATCTCCTAAATTACCCTGTGAGGGATTTCCTAATACTATCTCCATTTCACTGATTAGGACACTAAGCTTTGGTTGAGTTAGATCATAAACTCACACAAAACAGGGGTTAATGCATGCCCAGGCTGTCTGATGTCCAGGTCCATACTGCCTGCCCAGAATGTGTTTAAGACAGTCATGGGGCTGAGCAGATTGAGAATGTAGGCAATAGGACTTGACTGACTCCAGTGAGCCTTTTCATAGGAGCAGGAGGTGATAACCACCCCCACCCCCTGCTTTTTCTTTTTTAAGAGACAGGGATTCATTATGTTGCCCAGGCTGATCTCAAACTCCTAGCCTCAAGCAATCTTCCCATTTCAGCCTCCTAAAGTAGCTAGGATTAGAGGTGTGAGCCACCATACTTGGCCAAGAGGTGATAAACCTTTTTACCTGTTTCTTCATGGCTTTATCTGCTGGTGCAAGTGGGGAAGAATGCCACATACATAGTCATTGATATCTAATATTGATATAATATAATGCCTACTATTATATCAGCACCATTTCCTCATGCTTTGATACTCTCTGCATATTTTGGGGCAGGCCTATCCAGAAACAGTTGGTGAAGTTCTTAGGTTCTTTCACTTGAACAGATCTGTGATAGGCACATCAACACCAAGGCCAGACACGGACCCAACTTGGGTCTAATCTCTTGCCAAGATACTGACCTCACTGGCACTGGATGGTCAGGTGTTGTTCCAAGAATGGCTTTTTAATCACCGTCTTTAGGGGAGGCATGTGAGAACCAGGGAGAGATGTGGGCCTCTTTCTAAGACCTTACAACCAAGACATGTATCTGTGTGAAATACAAGTTTGAATATGTTCTGACACCTTCGAATACTTATTTTGTTGTTTCTGATGAAATTAGCCCTAAACCATTGATTCCCTGACATTATTGCCTCACGGCCTCTTGCCTGGAACTCAAGGAATCTGGCAGAATTTTTCCTTTACATATTGAGTCACTGGAACCAAAACCTTTGCCTGTCCTGCCATCTAGTAGTCATCAACACAGACTGTCTGTTAAGTGGAGGTGAACTAGTTTACTACAAGGTAATGATGCCTTGAGTCATGTACCTTGTACAAGAAAAGAGTCTGAAGGAAAATCTTTTTATTATTATTGAACCTAGTTCAAAAGGTTTGACCTCATTAATCATTACCCAGACCAACTGTTTTTCTGTATTTTATATTCTAGGCTTATGTTTTTAGACCCAAACTTGGGATTCTTCAGCCCCCCTTTTTTTCCTGTATTCTCATTTACTTCCTCTCAGTTCAAATTATGGCTATGTCTTTCTTAGCTATCTGAAGAATTATTATCTTTCGTGTGTCTGTTTTCCAGACTTATGTATGAGCATTCATTTACCAATTCATTCAGTCATTCATTAACTCATTCACTCAATAGCTATTACTGAATACCTTCTATTGGCCGGACACTGGGACAGGATTAACGTAGATACAGTCTTTGCCCTCAAGAACCTCGTATGCCACTGCAGGGGACAGATCTGTAAGTCATGATAAGACAATGACAGAAGTTCTAAATGGAATGTATGTGTTGGTACTAACAACACAAAGAGAAAACTGTACCCAACTCTTTGAAGACATGTTGGCATGTGCCTTACTGAAACAGGTGACATTTAAGTCAAATCTCGAAAAAGGAGCACGCTGAGGTTCATTTCACGACACCAGACTGCTTCTCAAGTGAGACTAGAATAAAAAATGTCCATCTGATTCTGAAACTGTAAAGATACCGATAACCTTCGCAAGGGAGGTGGAGTGGAGCCAAGTGGGAGAGCTGAATAGCTGTGAAGGTGATGATCGTGGGAAAGCATTCACAACTACTGATTGGGAATGAAAGGAGAGAGATGGGTCATAGCTACTTATGAATGAGACAGGATTGTGGATTTCTTAAGTTGGGAGGTGGGAGCATTTTAGCAAAGGAGACAGTAGAAAGGAATAAAAAAAATACAGTAACTTCATCTCTGGGAGAATCCTCTCTCAGTTTCTACGAAATTACTTATCTACTCTTCATCCCTTCTTTATTTATTTATTTTTTTGAGATCAAGTTTCGCTCTTGTCACCTAGGCTAGAGTGCAATGGCACAATCTCAGCTCACTGCAACCTCCGCCTCCCGTGTTCAAACAATTCCCCTGCCCCAGCCTCCTGAGTAGCTGGGATTACAGGTGCCCGCCACCATGCCCAACTAATTTTTTATATTTAGTAGAGATGGGGTTTCACCATGTTGACCAGGCTGGTCTTGAACCTCTGACCTCAGGTGATCCACCTGCCTCAGTCTCCCAAAGTGCTGGGATTATAGGTGTGAGCCACCGTGCCCGGCCCCATTCCTTCTTTTTGATCTTGTCGTTTCTCTTACTTGGCTCTATTATTTCATTTCATTACCCTTCCTTGTTATCAGTTTGAAGATTATTATATGCGCTATGCTTTGCCACTGTCTTCTCAATATAAGTCTTAAGACCTAAAAACCCATGAATACATTACACTAAGTCAAGCTACATCCAAATCAAAGTACCCTAAGATTACATATATTTGAGAAGTAAGCTCTTTATTTATGTAAGTATTCTAGCACCCTTAAGGAAGCAAAGTGCCAACGTGCCTGAAGAATCTTTGGGAGCCTGCCAACCGACACTGGTTCAGCTTCTACCATGAGGAAAACATGGACCAGAAGCTGTGAGAAGAGCCCAAATGAGAAACAGTGTCCTAGGCTCCATCCTTAAGGGTCATGTAATATCCATCTTGCAAAGCTTGATGTTTCCTGCTAAAACAGGTTTATGGAAGACATTTAAACCTTAAAACATTGAAAGATAAGAGTCCATTTAGTGGCATAACAAAATGTCAACTGAACACAGAAAATTATTATGCCCTTTGGCCATCTTGATTCCTGGGGGTCAGGGTATCTTTGGAAATTACCTCCACTTTCTGTCAAGGGCATTGTACAACAAAAACATAAGGATGGAAAGGAGAAATTTTGATTTTTTCCTGTGGTTCATAGATCAGTTACAGCTCCACATTTCAAAATGTCAGACCTGCTTTTACAAAGGCAATTTTGTTTGTAACTACATGAATAATACATAAACACACAGTTACTGGAAAATATTCTAATAATCAAGCCTATTGAATAAAATGTTATGAGTCCCCTTTGACACACACAGCAACCCTACTCTCTCCTCACTTTGGCATATACTTTTCTAGACCTTTTTCTAGACATTTTCGCACATGGATGTGTGTAAATTTATTTACACATCTAATTTTAAATTTTAAAAAATATGTTGCATGGTAACATTATTAATCTGCAATTTGAGTTTTTTTCATTTAATAATATAGCTTGAAGAGCATAACAATCTCATATATTTTTTGTATTCACTGAATAGTATAATCTGAACATGTTGTAATTGATTTATTTAGCCCACCATTAGTGGATATTTAGATGGTTTCCAACGTTTTATTTTTATTTTTTGCTATCTAAAAACAGTGCTGAAATGAACATTCTTGGGCATGTGCCCTTTTGAACATGTGCAAATATGTGTGTGGAATAGATTCCGTTGTTCCTACTTTCCATCATATTCTTCTTTAAGGTGGTGCTCCCTCCCTTCTCCTGCCCAGATTCCCTTGGATTCTGGCTGTGTCTGTGGCCATCCTCTGACTTCTATATACTTTTTTCCTGATGGCCACACCTGTGGCTTTCTTGGGACTACAGTCCTGAGCCACTTTGCTTACACCAGCAGACAGCCAGAATTGCCTGGGAAATTAGGTTCCTTTGGGGTGGGCCTTAGCAGATGACAGGTGGGACAGGTTATAAAAACCCGGCTCTTTCCCTTGAGTTGGGACATACTTGGAGGTATAATGTGCATTTCAAAGCTCCTCTGCACCATCAAGTTAAAGCTGGGATTTTGCCTAAAAGTACACTCTCCCTTGACTTCTCTCCCCTTTCTGGCTGCCCCACTCTTTCATCAGCACTCCCATAACTCATCACTTGCATATGAATCCTTGACTCAAGATCTGCTTCTTGTGAATCCAACCAAGTCAGGAACCTCCCTGTATTGAACAAACTTAGTACAGAGTTTCCTCCAGAGAAAGCAGTGTCCTTAAAGATTGTCCTTGTCTCCCTTTTGGGAGTTGTATTTGTTTTACCAACTGGGATGGTTAATTTTATCCATCCACTTGACTGGGCCACAGGATGCCCAGATAACTGTTTAAACATTATTTCTGGAAGAGGTTAGCATTTGATTTGGTGAACTGAGAAAAGCAGATGGCATCATCTAATCACTTGAGGGTCTCAATAGAACAAAAAGATAGAAGCAGGATGAACTAATTCTCCCCGACTGCTTGAGCTGGAACATCCATTTTCTCCTGCTCTCTCTCAGCTCTCCTGGTTCTCAGACTTTTAGAATTGGAGTGGAATCTACACCACCAGGTCTCTGGCTTTCAGGCCTTCAAACCATTTGACTGGCTTTCCTGGGCCTCCAGCTTGCAGAGAGCAGATCATGGGACTTCTCAGTCTCCATAATTGCATGAGTCAATATGTTACAAAAATCTCTTTTTTATATCTTCCACTGGTGGTCCTTCTCTGTAGAACCCTGACTGTTACACCTACAGTTTAGAATGGAGTTGGATGGTCCTAAGGCTTCTTTTTTTTTTTTTTTTTTTTTTAAAGGTAAAGTATTCATTTATTCAGTCTCTATGAAATGTATTACCATGTGCCATACAATAAGGAGGTCCTAAGGCTTCTTTAGCCCATCAAGAGCCTATTGTTGTAGAGCCCTTGGGGAGTGGGGTAGGACGGTAGAAGGAAAGAGCAGACATCAAGTCTCTGGCACCGTATCCAGGCAAGAGCCCTGCTGCTTATGTACCTAAGCTGCCGGTCTTCTAACCTTCTACCTTTGGCTTCAATTAGAGGCAGATAGAGGGTGTCTGGACAACAAATGAGTTCTGGAGACAAAAAAAGGGAGAGCCACTGGTCAGTGAGGCCAATGATAATAAAGCCCATTTACTTTCCTTTCCCTGGTTTGCAGGTGGAAGGCAGCCTCTGCTCAATGTTAACTGGATCATGAATGCAGCCCTGCCTGTCTAACCATCTGCAGTGTGACTTGATTGCTGCTGTGAGGGAAGCTGCTCACTTTTTCTTGCTTTGCCTCGCTTCCCTGTGCAGTGCCTCTCCACATCCCCTAATAAGAGCACGAAGGAGGTGTTTGCCTGCTGCTTTCTGCCAGCTCAGTGCTGCTGCAATAGAGCAGAAACTTGGACCCAGATCTTCCATCCTCCATTATAACCCTCTCGGTAGCACTTACCATCACCCCTTGGTTGAAAGTAGAGCTGAAGAAACCCATTCTACACACACTTGCACATGTTCAACGGGGTATTTGCACAGGAATGTTCACTTCGGCATTGCTATGATCCTGAAGATGTGGCTGTACTTCTAGTTTTATGGCCAGGACCGATTATGCAGCAATGTTTAACCACCCATGATGATAACCAGAGAGCAGATCAGGGGCAGCTTATGATGGGCAGATGGGGTGGGGAAAGAAAGGAATGTATAAAATTGGCTCCAGGATAAAATCAGGGTCACATTGGTGAAGCTTGGAGAGATAACATAGCTGGCTTCCATCCCATTTCTATGACAACTTCCTACAAATTTCTGGAACGAATGCTGGAGAACACAGTAAAACTGAAGCTCCATCCCGGTGGAGATGGAGAGAGGATCATGATTATCATGGTGGGGAGTTCTTCCACACTGTCCTAAATTCTCATTTGACCTATAGATATTATCTTTAAAACTACTTGTTTTAATTTATTTAAAATTCACTTTTAGTAGCTAAGCTGTTTGTTTGTATAGTTACTTTCCCATTCTTTGTCCTCTACATTCTAGGATAGAACATGTCGTCCACGTGAAATTATAAACTTTAAAACTCTGGCAGCCCCTGATCATGTTGGTAACCCTGAGCAAGTCACTTAGGCTCTGTCCACCCCACTCGTTACCTCCACCTATCTTCCTCCAAACTGTAACATGGAGTAACTATTATATCTTCAAAGCACAGATCTTTTGAAGATTATGCTGTTGCATCTGAAACTTGTGAAGCCTACCAAACATGCCTAAAAGTTGTTAATTTCTTAGAAAGATTTGCAAGTTAAAATTAAAACAGAATACCCATTAATACAAGACTGACTTTTTAAATTTGTATTTTATTTTTAGAAACGGGGTCTTGCTGTGTGGCCCAGTACAGAGTGCAGTGATGCAATCATGCAGCCTTAAACTCCTGGGCTCCAGTGATCCTCCCATCTGAAGGCTGACTTTTTTTTTTTTTTTGAGACGGAGTCTCACTCTGTCACCCAGGCTGGAGTGCAGTGGCCGGATCTCAGCTCACTGCAAGCTCCACCTCCCGGGTTCACGCCATTTTCCTGCCTCAGCCTCCTGAGTAGCTGGGACTACAGGCGCCCGCCACCGTGAAGGCTGACTTTTTAATCATAGAAATGTTAAGTATGCACCTAAATATTTTAGTTTTTTTTTTCCTGAATCCACATATCTTCAGCTCACAAAAAAAGTCCTTATGGCCGGGTGTGGCGGCTCACGCCTGTAACCCCAGCACTTTGGGAGGCCGTGGCGGGCAGATCACCTGAGGTTGGGAGTTTGAGACCAACCTGACCAACGTGGAGAAACCCGTCTCTAATAAAAATACAAAATTAGCCGGGCGTTGTGGCGCATGCCTGTAATCCCCGCTACTTGGGAGGCTGCGGCAGGAGAATCGCTTGAACCCAGGAGGCGGAGGTTGCAGTGAGCCGAGATCGCGCCATTGCACTCCAGCCTGGGCAACAAGAGCAAAACTCCGCCTAAAAAAAAAGAAGAAGAAAAAAAGTCCTCACATAAAGTCATTCAGAATGCCATATTCTGTCATTGCTTCCAAAGGTTTGAATGTCAAATAGATCAAAAGTGGGTTAAAAAAGAATGAGCTGTGTGATCTTGGGAAAGAACGTATGACAGGTTGGCATATATTAAGAACATGAAAACATGGAATATAATAATATATGAAGATACTCTCACATCTTTTCATCTATAGGCTCAATGACATCAGCAATATTAGCCTGCTCGCATGGGTCAGATTGGAAGCACCTGTAAGTCTGTATTAAGCGCAGCTTTTCAAACTCTGGCATATCCGCGGATAAAAGGCATGCTATAAATAACATCATTACATAGGTAAATTGTACACTTTTTGCAATATTTAAATGATTCAAGTGAGTGACTTTGTAATGGAAAGCACCATTATGCAGAATGTGCCTGGGGAAGGTAATTGCAGCAACGTTGCTGTGGTCTGAAGGAGAATGAATGAGCGAACCTCCTTTTCCATCCTGGCACCGTCAGTGCCTTGATGTGGACAATGAAACTGTTGCTTTATTTTCTTGCACCAGTTCTAACATTTAGGAATTGTAACAACATCCTCCCTTTATTTAAACAGATATTTGAAATCCAAATTATCTGAATTTATGAATTTATTAATAATTATGATCCATGACAGTACTGAGGGAGCTCTTTTATTTAAGAAAACAAGTGGTCGTAGCTGGGCACAGTGGCTCACACCAGTAGTCCCAGCTGCTTGGGAGGCTGATGTAGGAGGATCCTTTGAGCCCATGGGTTCGAGTCCAACCTGGGCAACACAGTGAGACTCTATCTTTCTGAAAACAAAACAAAGCAAACTCCATGGTGTGATATAAATATTTGATATCCCTTTTGATAACAGTTGTATTGTTATTTCCCTAAAGTCTAGTGAATCTGATTAAGAGCGATTTAAAGCAAATATAAGCAAGAAAGGGGAAACCTAGGTGGACGCAGTTATTACTGAAGACAGCGGCTCTGGCAAGGAAAAGGGTATCTGGTGATTCACATGAGCGTGCGGTGAGGAAGGGAGCAAGGCATAAGACATGACCTTGGACATTTATACTCCATCGTGTAGAATATGCAGAGTAAATCAAGTGAATCTGAGTTATAAGCTGGAGTGGGAAATCTAATTATCACAGAGATTTGGGAGATATTGCTTAAAATGGAATCCGGGATGGAGAAGCTTGTTCAACACAAAAGAAGCAGACAGTTAAGTAGCAAGGTTGGGTTCTATAGTACATCTGGATATCCACAAACCTGCCAGCAGAAATCTTGGTGGAGCATAGGGGTAAGGATTGAAGAAAAAATGATAAAAACAATACCCTATGGACATATGCTATAGGCCACCCCATCTGTTAGAGGGAATAGGTAATAAAGTTCCAGTGCAAATATTTTCTAGCTCACCGTCCTTAAGCTGAAACTACAGTATCCAGAAAGCTCTAAAAGGTTTTTTTCATGAATTATTTGGTAGCAAAGTTTGACCTCATATGAAACTGTTTAGAGTCTTTTTTGTTGTTGGGGGTGCTTGCTTCTGTAACTTTTAATTAAACAAAGTGCACACACATGGGAGAAGACATTAGGAAATACAGATCAGAGTAGAAAATGAAAATCACCTATGGTTCCACTATGCAGTTACAAAAATGATTCATGCTTTGTTGTGTCTCCTGCCAGACTTTCATAGCTTTCCACCTACCTACTTACCTGCCTACCTACCTACTTACCTATACACCTATTTACCTGCACACCTACCTATCCACACCTGCACACCTACCTACCTACTTACCTGCCCACCTACCTACTTACCTACACACCTACCTACTTACCTGCACACCTACCTACTTATCCACACACCTGCCTACTTACTTGCATATCTACCTACTTACCTGCACACCTACCTACTTACCTGAATACCTGCTTACTTACCTGCACACCTACTTACTTAGCTACACACCTACTTACCTGCACACCTGCCTACTTACCTACACACCTGCCTACTTACCTGCACACCTACCTACTTATCCACACACCTGACTACTTACCCGCATATCTACCTACTTACCTGTATACCTGCCTACTTACCTGCACACCTACCTACTTACCTGCATACCTGCCTACTTACCTGCACACCTACTTACTTACCTGCACACCTACCTATTTACCTGCACACCTGCCTACTTACTTGCATACCTACCTACTTATTCACACACCTACCTACTTACCTGCACACTTACCTACCTACTTACCTGCATACTTACTTGCTTACCATGGCTACCATCCACCTATCTATAATTCCTAGACATGTAATTCTATCTATACAATATGTAGCTATTTTTACAAAGGCCAGTGTATACCATTGTATACAGCACATTGTTTAATGAACTGTTTTCTTTTTCATTAAGTAACAGATCACAAACAGCTTTTTATGAAATTTACTACACACTTTTTTCATCATATAAAATGACTGCTTTTATGGGAACATACCTTATTTATGGAACCAAACCCAATTTTATAACATTTCATATTTTTGTATTTTTCACTATCAAAAGCAATGCTATGATGAACATACTAGTAACTAGATCTATGCAAATAATTATAATTATTTCCTTAGTATGAACTTCCAACTGTAAGATTGCAAGTCAAAAGATATTTTGCTAATTATTTTATAAATTTACCAATTAATGTTCCAAAAAGTTTGTACTAATATGTAATCACCCCTCCAACATCTTATCACACTACCAATATGCTAAAATGCTCATTTTCCTGCAATCACTCAACACTGAGTAACAAAGTTAAAAATCTTTGCCAACCAGTTAAGTGGAAAATGATATTTAAAGATTTCAGTTTCAGTATCTTTGATTACTAGAGACATGGAGTACTTTTTCATGAATTAATCAGCCAATTGTATTTTTAAAATCTTTTTATTGAGGCAAAACACAAGTAAAGAGTACAAATCATAAGTATAGCTCAGTGAATTGTCACAAAGGGAATAATGCATGTAACAGACACAGGTCAAAAAGTAGGACATTACCAGCACCTAGGAGTCTCCTTTGCATCCCCTTCTGGCCACCCTCCTCACCTTCCTCCCCAAAGGGAGGAATTGTACCTTCATACAATTTCTCTATTAGCTACCTATTTCCAGAAAAATGCCGCATGACAAACCATCCCGAAATTCAATGGCTTAAAACAGCAATCACTTATTGTCATGGATGTGTGAGTTAGCAAGAGTCGGTGATCCAGGCTGGGCTCAGCGCATTGGCTCTGCTACCCTGGGTTCACCTGTGTGCCTGGGGGTCAGCTGATGTAGACGGGGCTTAGCTGGGTCACTATCCTGACATCTAACATAAGAGTTAAGTTTTGCTTCTGTTAGGATTTTATATAAATGGACTCATACAGTATTTTTTTACATCCAGCTAATTTCAGTCAATGTTATTTTTAAAGTTTTGTCCAGTGTGTGTTCAGGAGTATGTTTTGTACCAACTCACAAGAGCTGATGGTTACATTTTCAGAAATTTTGAAATTTATCTGTTAAACATAATTATTAGAAAAATTAAATTATAAAAACGTAATTACATTACAATTAAAAACACAGGTAATAAATACTCAAACTGATTACTTCCTATCTGTCTAACTACATTTTAGTATGGCCTCTGCTTTGGGGTTGTTTCTACCTGTTGTAATTCCATGGAATACTCTATGACGACGGGCTATGGTGTGTTTCTTCCTCACCTTGTTTACAATTGTCACATGTTAGGAATAAATAGCTTAAAATTGGCCACAGCAGGAACCTTTGCGTCACAGAAATCAGAAAATGCTATAAATAAAAAGGGATGGATTTATTGTTTTTTTGATTGTCTAGACTTAAGAAAGTGGTGAAAAAATGTTAATATTGCAGATTAAACTTAAGTGTGTTGTGTCTGTGGCCATTACACTGAAGTACACAAAAAAATTGAGGAATTATTCTTCCAGTATTCAAAACCATTATCCAGTTCAGGATGATAGTTTGACAAATGAGAGAAGTTTTTCTCTCTTTTTGCTGAAGTCATTGAAAAATGAGAGAAGCTTTTTTTTTTTTTGAGACGGAGTATTGCTCTTTTACCCAGGCTGGAGTGTAGTGGCACAATCTCGTTCACTGCAACCTCCGCAACTCCCAGGTTCAAGCAATTCCCCCGCCTCAGCCTCCTGAGTAGCTGGGATTACAGGAGCCTGCCACCATGCCTGGCTAATTTTTGTATTTTTAGTAGAGACAGGGTTTTGCCATGTTGGCCAGGCTGATCTTGACTCCTGACCTCAGGTAATCCACCCGCCTCAACCTCCCAAAGTGCTAGGATTACAGGCATGAGCCACCAAGCCCAGCTAATAAATAAAAGAAGTTTTGACATAAATCTTTATTGTCTTTTGTCTTAGTCTTTAACATAAATAAAACTATCAACTAACAATCATGACAGAACTACAGGTTCGAAAGTTTGGCAAAAATCAACAAAATCGATTGAGAATCAATTGGCAATATGGAATTTACAATAAGAAGTATTATATATTTTATTTTTTGTAAATTGTGTCTTATACATCCTTTATATTAGTAACATTTATAATAAGCATATATATATGCACACGTGTGCACACAAACATATATGTATGTATATAACCCTCCATCCAGAGATAGTCATTAAAAATTTAGGTACACCACTGGATTCATCCACATTGTATACTGTTGTGTGCAACAGTAGTTATTCATGTGTGTTACTATATGGTATTCTATTGAATGATCATACTACAATGTATTTATCTATTCTACTGTGAATGAAGCTTGGATAATTTACAGTTTTGTATTTAACAAATAATGCTCTTGAAACACTCTTTGGATGTATTTCCATACACATATGTACTTATTTCAGCTAGATATTGTATTAGTTACCTATTGTTGCTGTAACAAATTACCACAAATTTAGTGACTGAGAACAATACAAATTTAATACAATTCTGGAGGTCAGAAGTCCAAAAATGGGTCTCATTGAGCTAAAATCAAGGTGTTGGCAGGGCTGCATCCCCTCTGGAGAGTCTGGGTAGGATTTGTTCCCATGCTTTTTCCAGCTTCTAGTGGTTACTTTCCTTGACTCGTGGCCCATTCCAGAAAGCAATGGCATCACTCCAAACCCTGCTTCCATGGTCACACGGCCTTCTCTCACACCGACTCTCCTGCCTCCTTCTTTCCTTTGTAAGGACCTTCGTGATCACGTTTAGAGTCCAGGAGGATCATCCAGGATAATCTCTCTATCTCATGATCCTCAACCTAATCACATCTGCAAAGTCCATTTTGCCATGTAAGGTGACATATTCACAAGTGCCAGGGTTAGGATGTTAAAATTATTGCGAGCTGATTGTCTGCCTACCACAGATATATACTTTAAAATGGAATTGCTGGGTCATGGGCATTCATATGTTCAGCTTTAGAAAATATTGCCCAATATTTTTTCCAAGTTGGACCAACTTAGTCTCCCACAAGCAACACATGAGTATTTTGGTTACTCCACATTTTCACTTGGTAGGGTTAGTCCTCTTAATTTGAGCCATTTTGGTGGGTTTGCTGTAGGAACTCACTGTGATTTTAATTTGCATTTTTCTGATTACTATGCACATTTTGATAGGCCTATTAACTATTTGAATGTTCTCTATTGTGACGTTCCTATTTAGGCCTTGTATTCATTTTTATTTTAGGCTGTTTGAGCTTCTCTTTTTGGCATATCAAAACATTAATATATATATATTCTGAATACAATCTTTTTATCAGTTGTGTAGCAAATATTTTCTCCATGTTGTATAATACATTTTCCATTCTGTTTATCATCATTTCTTGATGAACAGAAGTTCTAATGTTAATGTGACATGGTTTGTCAATCTTTGTCTTTATGGTTCATGTTTACGATGTTCTAAGAAATCTTTGCCAAATCAGTGTCTTGAAATTGCTTTCTATGTTATCCTGTAGTAGGCTTATTGTTTTCCTTTCCACATTACATCTATAGTCTATATGAAATTGATTTTTTTATGTGGTGTAATTTACTTTTTTTTTCCCATGTGGATTGCAATCAGCCCAACCAGCCCAATACCATGTTGAAAAAAACCATCCCTTCCCCTAATACTTGCATTACTGAACATCTTTACACCTAATTGAGTAAAACAAAAAATGGAGCGATAATTTGAGGCATTGAATGTTGTTATCTTCTCCCAGAAAGGATTAGCTTTTGTTTCTGCAGACAGTTTGGGGCACACGTCAGCAGTCATAGATTGAGCTGATTGGACGCTAGAAGGAAGGATTATTTACAGTTTGTCCTTCCTTCAATGGTATGCCATTTTGGGGGTCCCAACTGCAAGCCTTGGGATTTACTGGGGCCTCTCCTCAATGGATTTTAATATTTTCTCCCTGTCCCATAGGAGTGCTGATAGTTCTACTCAGCTTCTCAGACTTTCAGCTGCATTTTCTTTCAGCTTCTCAGCCTCTTAGGTACAGCTTTAGAATCAGCAAATGACTCCAGAGGAAAAGCAGTGCCAAATGTCAGCCTACTCAAAAGACATTGTTGGCCGGGCATGGTGGCTCACACCTGTAATCCCAGCACTTTGGGAGACCGAGGCAGGCAGATCACTTGAGGTCTGGAGTTCGAGACCAACCTGGCCAACATGGCAAAACCCTGTCTCTACTAAAAATACAGAAATTAGCTGGGTGTTGTGGTGAACACCTATAATCCTAGCTACTCAGGAGGCTGAGGCATGAGAATCACTTGAACCCGGGAAGGGGAGGTTGCAGTGAGCCGAGATTGTGCCGCTGCACTCCAGCCTGGTGACAGAGGGAAACTCTGTCTCAAAAGAAAAAAGACACTGTGGCCCACCAGTCAATGCAAAGGCTTAAGGTGGTCAGGTGATCGATGCCACAGCAGGCCCACTCTGTGGCTATTTCTCCAGTTCCTGAGTACTTGGCAACAAGGGACATGCTGGTAGGAAATGTTGAGTCAAAGTCCTCGTAATGTCTTTTTCCTACCAAAATAGTAAAACAGAAACAATACTGCACTCCCAGGGGAATTGCAGAGATTAATGCCACCATCAAAGACTTGAAAGAAATAGGAGGGCACTGTCAATCACACCCCCATTTGGCCTGTGCAGAGCCAGATGGATCCTGGAGGACAACTGTGAACCATCTTCAACTAAATCGAGTCGTGAGACTCCACTTGAAGCTGCTGTCCCCAGGCAGTGTCTTTACTGGAGCAAATCAACACAGTTTCTGGCACTGGGTATGACACTACTGACCTGGCTGATGCTCTTTCTCCATGCCAGTGTTCGAGGGCTACCAGAGCAGTTTGCTTTTACCTGTCTGGTCCAATGGTATATCTTCACAGTGTTGCCTCAGAGTGTCATCAACTCCCCAGCTCTCTGCCGTCATGCAGTCCACAGAGATCTTGATCATTTTGATGTTCCACAAAACATCCCACTGGGTCCATCACAGCGATGACATTGTGCCAATTGGCTGAAGTGATTGATCCCAATTACCTGGGTCAATTGGGCTGCTGCTATGCAATGGAGGCAAGGAGGATCGTGTCTGGAACCCAAGGGAAGTCATCGAGTCATCTCTTAATACTCCCCTGTCCAGCAGTAGAGATTAATGGACAATGTAGCAACAAGGGAAATTAATTTTCTTTTTAATTAATGGATAATGTAGCAACATTTCCATTAATTGATGGACAATGTAGCAACCTTTCCATTAATCAATTGACAATGTAGCAACAAAAGAAATTTTTTGTCCATTAATGGACAATGTAGCAACAAAAGAAATTAAGAGACTAATGGACTATGTAGCAACAAAAGAAAAAGCAGCACAACTGGGGACTCAGACCCTTGGGGAATGAAAGTTTGAGTCATTCTACCAGGTAGAAAGCCCTGAGCTGCTGAGATTTGGGCCAGGAGGACAAGAAAGTTATAGACCGGACTGTGGAAGAAAGAAGCCACAGACACCAACCACAAGCTCATGACCAGCTACAGAAGTGAGGACTGTAGAAGCTTGGTATATTTTCTCTTTGCTTTCTGTATGCATGTGTTTACTGACATATACTAACCATTCTTAAAAATCTCCTTCCTATTTTAAATTTTTATCCAAGTTGTTGGAGGTCAACTTCACAATTTAGTCTTTAGGTAATAGAATATTCCATGGGCCCATGACTAAATTTGAAGAGTAATCGAGGCAGTGATGGATACTGTAATTGGGGGTTTGCATCTTTTGGGATTTCGCATCTTTTGGGAATTTTACTTCTTTTTTTCTTGGGGAAAAGGTGAGAGTTCCTTCCTTGTAAGGAGAGCCATATCTTGTTAGGTAGAAATACTGAGATCTTTGGTTTTTGTATGACAGTCAAATGTGTGTAGAAGAGTGCATATGAAAGCTGAGTATTCGAAGGGGTAGTCTGTGCCAGGGGTCCATTTATGGCCTGTCAGCTCTAAATTCACCCTTCAGTACCTGCTGTGTAATAATGAACTGAGCTTTCAGGCTTTCCTCTTTTACAGCGAACACGATGTGAAGCTTCGTCAGTAGAGGGCAGTGGAGGGGCATTTAGGGAACGTCCTTTTTAACTGCAGTGGCTGTACTTTGCTTTTCCCACAACTGTCGCTCTGACCACCCTCAGTGTGTTCTGTATGGAGACATCGCTGGTGCTCTGCCCCAGCCACACGCCCGGAGCATGAGCCTCTTAAGGCTTTGCAGTCCTGGCTGGGGCCGAGGAACCACGTTGCTGTGCCCCCATCCTCCACCCCCTGCCCAGCCCCGGGACAGACACTGTACTTCAGGCCTTTGACTGTAGTGTGGCCTCTGCTCCCTCTGGATGCCCCCACCAGCCTTGGCTGGCTCACACTCAAGAGGCTGGATTCCTGTTTACCAAGTGACAGTGGAGAAGCTCAGGCCCCAGCAGCCCAGAAACTCCCTTGACATCCAGGAGTCTGCAACTGCACCTTCTCAGCAAGGATGCAACCTGGGGAAGAAGCTCACCTCCAGGCGGCCCCTCCTTAAGGCCTTTTCCCCAACCCTTGGGTCCTGGTTTTTGTTTTCTTTACATCTTTATAGTTATTCTCCTATAATAGTTTAATAATTGCTTATATTAAAATTCTCCTTTTTCTGTCTCCTGATTGGGCCCACACTGATAAGCAAGATGATAATGAAAGGAAGCCCCAGAATGTCAGCCGGGCCGCTGGCCTGTCCGTCAATTCGTTCCAATTAGAACAGGAAGCCAAAAGGCTCCAAGCGAGGATGTCTTTGGAATAAAATGACAACTGATGGCTTTTCTCATATCATGGAAAAGTTAACCGAAAAGCTGTAGAGGGCATGGGAAGAATTATCTGCACATACATAGAATCATAAGAAAATTAAAATTTACTTCATCACATGGAAAATTATATTGAGAAGCTACAGAGAAAATGGGAAGAAAATGAAAGTGATTTAAGTACTTAAATTTAAGCAATGGTTAAATCCAGAATTAGCAATTAATTATAAAAGAAAGGAACTATATTAGATGTGTAATTAACAATATAAAGACAATTAAAGTGATTTAACCAAAATTACAATAAACCTGTGATTGAGAGGTGGGCGATAGCAAACAACAGGTGGGGATAGGGTGGTATAAGAAGCTAAATAACCGTGCAATTGTATATGATATTGGAAGAAAAGGGGGCATTAGCAAAGAATAAGTCTGCCTGTCCAGAAAGCATATCACTGTTAATGAGTACAAAAATAAAGTTAGATAGAACTAATAAGGTCTAGTATCCTGCCAGGCAGGGTGGCTTATGCCTGTAATCCCAGCAATTTGGGAGGCTGAGGTGGGTGGATCATTTGAGGTGAGGAGTTTGAGATCAACCTGGCCAACATGGCGAAACCCTGTGTCTCCTAAAAATACAAACATTAGCTAGGCGATAGTGGCACAGACCTGAAGTCCCAGCTACTTGGGAGGCTGAGGCAGGAGAATTGCTTGAGCCTGGGATGTGGAGGTTGTGATGAGCTGAGATCGGGCCACTGCACCACAGTCTGGGTGAGAGAGGGAGAGTCTATCCAAAAAAAAAAAAAAAAAAAGATCTAGTATTCCATAGCAAAACAGGGCACTACAGTCAACAATACTTTATTGTACATTTTAAAAGAACTGAAAGAGTATAATTGGAACTTTTGTAACTCCAAGAAAGGATAAATTCTTGAGGTGATGGACACCCCATTTACCCTGTATCAAAATATCTCAGGCACCCCATATATATATAACAAAAATTAAAAATTAAAGCAAATTCAAAGAAAGAAAGCATATCACCATGCTACACCAATGATGGATACAAGGCAAAGGCCATGCAGAAACAGAACAGAACAGCCCAGATATGTAAGAAAAACAGCAGGAAGCAAAAGGCCACTGTGAGCTAAGGCTTGTAAAAAGCTGACTTTCAAAATTTGTTTCGTTTAACAACTTACGCATTAGATGACCAATTATTCAGCTGTGTCACTATTCAGGAGGACGTTTAATGTGGAGATGTCATGGAGAGTTGGAAAACATGCAAACTAGTAAAGGCAACCCGGAAGAACACCACTCGCCCTTCCGCTATGCAAAAATTTCTCTCTGTGTTTCTGAAGCTTCCATGTGCATGAGGATGACCTGGGGTCCTGTTAAAATGCAGATTCAGAGTCAGTAAATCTGGGATGGAGCCTGAGATTCTGAATTTCTAACAGTTACCAGGTGGTGCTGATTGCTGCTGTTGGTCCGCTACTCTCTGAGTCCAAGAGTCTGAGTGACTGTAGATCTGCCATGCAACCAATCATTACAAAAAAAAAAAAAAAAAAGATACGATAAGTTGACTGAGACAGGACAGAATATGGGAAACACGGGTATATACATAACATTGTAAACCAAAAAGTATCTGAGGCAGATCTCAATCAGTTTAGAAGTTTATTTTGCCAAGGTTAAAAACACGCCCGGAAATAAGGATTACAAATCTGCAGGAACAATCTATGTTCCACGTTATTTTCCAAAGGTGGTTTTGAGGGCTTCAGTATTTACAGGGGAAAAGCAGGTGGAAGGGGAAAGAGGGAGGATATGGTCACAGTACAGAACCCACAAGTTGCAAGAGAAAGGAGCAGGTACGGGAATAGTCAATTATGTGTTAGTCTTGTGCTCAGTGAGTTTGCACTTTGTATAAGGTGAACATACAGTAGCTATCTGTGGGGATATTTAACTTTTTATCTGTAGCTATCTGCTTAGGAACAAAAGGAAAGGCAGCTTCTTGCATGATTCAGCTTTCAGCTTATTTTTTTTTCCTTCTGTCAAAGTGAATTGGGGTCCCGAGATTTTATTTTTCTTTCCCAACATGGGGCTACTTGTCTCTAAGTTCTATGGGGACAATTGGCTCATATGTCCACAAATGCTAAAGAACTCCGTCTTGGAAGTGGAGGAGACATGGGAGAGAGCTAAGAACTTTGTAGAAACTTAGAAAATTCTCGACATCAAGGAGATGCATGAGAAACCACATAGGTGAGAAGCACCCCCCGACCCCCCACTGCCACGAGCAGTGTTATCAGTGGTGACAACCAGCCCCGGTCTAAGAATCAGTGACTTAGAAAATTCTCGTTTCTATATGGATGGCATTGATAGGTAGATCTGGAAAGTGCACCAGTAATTTGGCAATTTTTCGTGACCTGCTTAAGAACTGTGTAAAGAAATATGGATTAGATGCTATTTACAATTAAGGGGAGTAGTCACTGGTTCAATAACCATACCTGAAGGATATTGATTGACTGATGTCCACTTAAAGGAAGGTTTCCAGCACCCTGTGTACACCTCTTTCATGTTCAAGTTTGGCCCATGATTGGAATGAACCTTGGGATATGAAAGATGTACATCAGGTCTCTTCTGCAAGTGGCAGAAAGATCAACTCAAACAGCCTTAAGCAAAAAGAGAATGTATCCTCTTATTAAAGTCCAGATCTTGGGTGGGTTTCAGGCAGGTTGGCTATTCAAACTGGGCTCTGTTCTCTACAAGCAAACAGAGAGCCACAGAGTGATGGTGTGGATGTTGTAAAGGATGTACAGAAACAGTCAGGGTACAAAAGGAAGAGGGGTCAGATCCACTTGGGAAGAAACAGCCAGGAAAAACATCATAGAAAAGTCTTGACTGAGTCTTGGGACATAGGAAGACAGTCTTTAAGAAGTCAGGTGAGCCAGGCATGGTGTTCATGCCTGTAATCTCAGCACTTTGGGAGGCTGAGGTAGGAGGATCGCTTGAGCCCAGGAGCTCCAGACAAGCCTGGGCCACATGGCAAGACTCTGTCTCCTCAAAAAATAAACAATTGCTGGGCATGGTGGTGCACCTGTAGTCCCAGCTACTTGGGAAGCTGAAGCCAGAGCATCACTTGTGTCCATGAGGTTGAGGCTGCAGTGAGCCATGTTTTCACCACTGTACTCTGGGCAACAGAACAAGACCCTGTCTGAAGAATAAGAGGAGGAAGAAGAAGAAGGAGAAGAAGAAAAAAGAAGAAGAAGGAGGAGGAGGAGGGGTGGGGGAGAGGAGGCGGAGGGGGGAGGAGGGAGGTGGAGAGGGGAAGAGCTGCCAGGGAAGGGGAAGGGCCTGTCAGGAGGCACCAGTGCTTAGTAATTAGGTACTTACATATGAGGTGCTGGAGTCAGAATGCCTAGGTTCAAATCTTGCCTCGACCTTGGGCTTGTTATACTTCACCTTTCTAGCCCTTTGTTGCCTTACCCACAAAATAGGCATATTAGTAAGATTTTTAATAATAGCTAACATTTCCTGAGGGTTTATGAGATACCAGATGTCATGCTTAATGCCTCAGACATGTGTTACATTTACCTAGGAGTTATATATTGTTATTATCCCTATTTTCAAATGAAGAGACTATAGTTCAGGAAGTTAACTTTCTCCATTATAGATACAAAGGGGAGACTAAGAATTTAAACTCAGGCAGAGGAAAAACCTATGCTTTTAGTTATATACTCCTCCAGCTTTCTGGAAAATGTTTGGAAAACAGTTATCTTCATCCATCGTCACAAGATTTTCAGACAGGTATTTTCCTCCATGTCTGTCACACACAATTCAACTTCACTTTCTCTGCAACATCTCTTCAACTCTCTTGAGAAGCTCAGAGGAAAACAAAGTGAAAAGCTGCAAATCCAGCAGAAAATCCTTTTCAAAGGATTTGTCCACTTTATTTTAATGAATGAATTATAGAGAAGGATTTGTCTACTTTATTTTAATGAATTAATTATAGAGACAGGATCTCAATCTGTTGCCCAGGCTGAAATGCAGTGGTAAGACCATAGCTCGCTGTGGCCTCAAACTCCTGGCCTCAAGGGATCCTCCTGCCTTGGCCTCCCGAGTATTTGGGATTACAGGTGCAAGCCACCACTCCTGGTGGCTCTGTCCACTCTAAAAGTCACATTGGATTACTTTGAAGTGGTCAGACTTCTCATAATGCTGTAGTTTGGGGCATTTTCTTTTTGGCAAGAAGTTAAAGATCACAGGATCTTGCTGCAGGGGCCCAGGTGTTGATTTACCTTTGGGGCAATCCTCTGGCCTAGCAGTGTGTGTTGTGGAGTTGTCTTCCTTTTCTTTTTCTTTTCTTCCTACTGTGAGCATGTCTGTGTATGTTCCACTCTGAGAATTACCATGTAGGGGAGTTTGAAAGTATTGTTGTTGTTGTTGCTGTTGTTGTTTTTCTGGGCCTGAGAATTAAACTGACATAAGACACATCAATAGGAAAGAAGCATACGCGTTCATTTCATACAATTTTTGTGTGTGTGTGTGGCATTGGAGCCTTCGTAAGGAAATAAAGACCCAAAGATATAACTAGAGTCAAATACTTACATGCTGAGTTGGACAAAGAGTAGTAAACTGTGAAAATGTGATAAGGCTTGGACTGGGCAGTTAATTGGGTAGAGAAGTGACTAGGAAGATAAGGGCTAGTTTAACAAGGTTTGTTTGTACAAACTTCCCTTGGCTTCAACTTCTAGTCCCTGATGATAAGAATAACGCTTCTTTTGGCATAGGATGATATCTTTTCACATGAGAATTTCCTCTCCTCTTTAGAAATAGAATGAAGCTCAGAGTGATCTTCTTGCACCTGCTGTTTTTTTTAAGTGCCTTTAACTCAAAATAGTCAATATACCAGAGCTGCATATTTGGGGCTTGCAAATTCTTAACCTCCTTCAGCTATTAGTAGCTCTATTCTGGTTGACTGCTTCTCTGTGTGAAGATCTGAAATATACAAAACATTCAAACTTTAAATATTGATCTGCTGGGAGGAAACTGCCTCAAATATAAATAACCCTATGTAAGTGTAAGTCTTTTTATTCCAAATACCAAAAAGGAAGGGAAACCCCAGGCTTAAAGTTGACTTGGTTTCTGTTCTGGTGAAGAAGAGGTTGGGATTATTTTTGTAGGATTTGAACTCTCACCATGAGGCATATCCCAACAAAACCTGCTAGGATGAAAGGCAGATTGCAAATCACTGAAAGTCATTTATATCAGTGGTTCTCCAACTTGCCTCTCCATTACAATTCACCTGAGGAAATGGTAACAATTCCCAATACCCAGGAGGATCACATCTGGATCTCTGGAGTTGGGTCCCAAGCATCAGTATTTTAGTGTGCAGCCAGTACTGAGACTGCTGACACTCAGTGGCAATCTTCAAGCTTCAATGTGCCTGTGATGCATCTAGAAGTCTTGAGAAAAGGCCAGTTTTGATTCAGTAGCTCTGGGATGAGGCTTTTCCAGCGAGCTTCCAGGTGATGTGGATGCTGCTGGTCAGTGGACCACACTTCACATAGCCAGGCCCAAAGGGTGTAGTTCTGCCTACAGAAATCGACACCAAAGGTCCTCAGGAACACACGACAAACTTGCACCCCAAGAGGGCTGGTGCCAATCCGTTATCAGTTCTATCAGTGGCTGCTCATCAGAATCACCTTGGCAGCTTAGAAGAAGAAGTTGGTTACCACCCTGGCGATTCTGATTGATTGGTCTGGGAGCTCTTAATCTATATTTAAAAATATCTCCCAGGGTGATTATGAGACACAGTTATGGTTGAGAATCGCTAAATGAACTAAATGAATTCATTCTTTCAGAAAATTATGGAGTGATGGGTTTGAGCTGTAGATTTTTGCAAACCAAAATATTTTAGGGTCTTGGCTTAGGACACTGGGACTATCTATTTGAAATCTACATTTATCCCTGGGCACACATGAAAGTTTAAAAGACTGCATTGATTAAAAATCTCAGTAAGTTGAGAAACCAGCTTTAACTTCCATCCAAAAAGGTGAGGTGGTGGTAGAAAGAATCCACGCCGAATCCACCAAACCAGCTGCACATCCCTGCCACACACATACCCTACATAAACAACACACAACACACACACCCTGTGCATATGTAACACACCCACAACATACATACATACTCCATACACACATGTACATACACACCATATGCACCCCACACAAAATACACAACAGACACACACACACCACACACATACACAACAGGCATCACACACCACACACATACATACACCACACACATACAAAACACAATGCACACATTCCACACAAACACACCACACATAACAGACATGCACACCAAATACACAGCACAATGCAATACATATCACACACACACACATGCACACCCCACACCACCCCCATGCACACCCCACCTTAACACAGTCTTAATTTCCTTCCAGCCTATGGATGTCTTTCAATGTAGATAAAGAGCTCCCTGACCAATAAATCAGAGTAACAGATAGAAATAAAGATAGATAACACATCCAGAGAGACTCACAGTCTCTAAAGGCAGGAGAACGATGGGCTGCCCTCAGAGCCACACAGGAGACAGAGGCTTATCCACACCCTGAACCTGCTGGCAGCCTCATTTCTAGTCTCGTCTCTCACAGAGGCAGAATCTGCATCTTAACTGTAGGAAATCTATCATATTTATCTTTAGCCATTTGATACAATTTTGAAGTTGCAAATTGAAATCATCATTTCCTAGTAAAATTGTAGCTAAGTAAGAAACCCATATTCATGTCAGAATTTTTCTATTTTGGAATTTGGGGGTTTTTTTTTTTAAGTGACAGGAATCCAAAAACAGCTACTCATGTACTAAACAGAGCAGGTATTCGTAGATGTTTGTTATGAGGATGGTTGCAGCTCTGTTCCTGGAGGAACGGGGGGAAGTATTGGAAACTTCCCTGGGCCCAAGCAGAGGAACACAGGACCTTGAGTGAACAACAGAGAAGAAATGTATTTCCTTCCTGTATCTTCTGTGTAGTGAAGGGCATCACCACTTACCAGTTGACAAAGCTGGACAGAAGTCAAAGTACTTGTTGAATGAGTCCTTGATTCTTCTCTTTCACACACTTACTGAATCATTGAGGTAAGTTGATTCTACCATCAGCTACCACTCCCATCCACCAGTCTTTTGTATCTCGAGTCCCACTACTTTAAGTCAGGCTTGCAGTCTCTCTCTCTCTCTCTCTTTTTTTTTTTTGAGATAGAGTTCTGCTCTTGTGGCCCAGACTGGAGTGCAATGGCACGATCTCGGCTTACTGCAACCTCCCCCTTCCAGGTTCAAGCGATTCTCTGGCCTCAGCTTCCCAAGTAGCTGAGATTACAGGTGACTGCCACCACGCCCGGCTAATTTTTGTATTTTTAGTAGAGATGGGGTTTCACCATGTTGGCCAGGCTGGTCTTGAACTCCTGACCTCAGGTGATCTGCCTGCCTCGGCCTCCCAAAGTGCTGGGATTACAGGCATAAGCCACCATGCCTGGCCTCATGGTCTCTTTAAGACAAGCACAGTGCCCTTCTATCTAGTCTCCCTGCCTGCATGCACGTGGCCTCAAACCAGATGCCATGCTACCACCACCAGTGCGTTGATTCATTCATTTCAGAAGCTTTCTTGAGCATTGTCTGTGCATCAAATGCTGTGCTTTGCGCAGGATGTAAACTGAAAATGAAATCCTAAGCCCCCTAACCAACTGAATGGACCCCTCTTGGCCAAGAGGACCCCAGGGAAAGCTTAAAAATGGAGTTTCCAGCCATGACAGAATGGGAGGTCAGACACACCTCATTACACTCCCCCCACCCCTTCACAGTTTAGACACAACAACTGACAAGGATTAATGTCCAAACAGAGATTACAAGACTGACAGGGCAGACTCTTTGTGGCAACAAGATACCAAATTACAAACAGGACCTAAGCCAGGCCAGGCAAGGGTTAAATCGTGTGCCCCACAGGTCACTCTGACCAGAGCAGTGTTGCTTGCTTTTGCAGCCCATCTCTTGCATGACATCACAGAAAGATTAGCTGACTTCCTTAACTTAAACATTCCTTGTGTTGACTCCAAATTTTTAGACAGAGCTTTACTCCTTTAATCAATTACAAAGTAAAGAATGTCTGAACCCACCTATGACCAGTACGCCCCCACTTCAGGATATCTCACATTTTCAGGCTGACCCAATGTATACCTTCCATGTATTGATTTCTGTCTTTGTTTATAACTCTTGCCTTCCTAAAATGTATAAAACTAAACTGTAATCCAACCGCCTTGGGTGTACTTTCTCAGGATTGTGTTTCTCCAGGCTAGGGTCACTCATATTGGCTCAGAATAAGCCTCTTTAAAATATTTTACAGAGTTTGGTTTTGCCATTAACACTGCAGAATCAAAGTGTTAAGGCTATGTGGTGGGTACATGAGATAGGTATTGCAAGATTTCAGGAGATAATGGAGAAAGAAAAACTAGCCCAGGCTGGCAGGGTCTGAACCAAGGTAGTAGTTACAGAAAGCAAAGACGGAGGATTTTAAAGGCACGACTACAGCATCACCAGAAACACTCAGAGCTTAGTTCAACATGGGGCCCCTGGGTGGCTGGAAGGACTGTACCCCAGGGTCTGAAATTCAGGGAGGACTGTGGGAGGGTTGGTTAGGCCAGTTTGGACATGGTGAGTCTGAAGTTTCTGCAGCACATCCATGTAGAGGTATCCAGGAAGCTGAAGACTGGCTGAAGGTAAGGAGCATCTTAGTGATTCTTAGTGATTATCCTGGGACAAGAGCTGACATCACGGAAGTGGATGAAACTACCCTGAGAGAGTAGGGGAGACAGTGAAAAGCAACCGCCGGTTCCTGGTATGGGTAGAGTCCTGATCTAATTTCAGCACGAAGCCCTAGAAAGCTGCTTCTGCGTTTTCACCTCTCACATAAAGCAGAATTTTGACATGCCAGTGGACAACAAACATTGGGTGCTTCCTGGATAAATTCCTGGACACATCTAACCTACCAAGATTGAGCCAAAAAGAAACAGAAAATCTGAACAGACCAATAACAGGTCATGAAATTGAATTAGTAATAAAGTCTCCCAACAGAGAACAGCCCAGGACAGATGTTCTCACTGCTGAATTCTACCAAACCTTTAAAGAAGAACTAGAACCAATTCTCAAGCTATTCCAAAAACTTGAAGAGGAGGGAATTCTTTCAAACTCACTCTATGAGGTCAGCATTAGCCTGAAACCAAAACCAGACAAGGGCACACACATGCACGCGCACGCGCACACACACACACACACACAACACTCGAGACTTCTCCTTGAATCCCTTTAGTCAACAAAGTAGGTAATCCAATAAAAAAAATACATTTTTTAAATGAAACTCAATAAAGTTATTTTTATTTTGAGTGAAAAAATATTTTGATCTTAAGCCAGAGTATTGAATCTATGCTGAAGGAGGAAACTTCAATTATCTATGGGGCCCAGGACCTAGTGGCAGGGCAACAGGGTACAGAGAAAGCTGAGATCATGCCAGCATCCCCTCTGGAGACCTAAAAGGGGGCCGTGGGTAACCAGCCTAGGTATATTTAAAGAAAACAGGAGTGAAGGAGGGACAGGTTGTGTTGGTGATGCTTCTTTTGTGCTCCTCTAAGACCATTTGATGCTGTCGAGAAATGGGTATGAGCTGAACTGGCTGATGCTCATCTTTGCTGGACATATCCTCCATTCCCAAGGACCTCTCTAGGTCATTGACATCTTTCCCTGAGGGAACTGTTGGAGCTTCCTTATGTGGGGTAATGTACTGGGCTTCAGTGCAAGGAGAATGAGTCGTTTCAGAGTGACACAGAACAGCGACCTCACTTAGGAGCCTGCTGGGCACTCCTACCCAAAAGCTTGAAAATAAAGAAAAATTTTGAGTTCCTTTGAGAGAAGTTCAAGCACCCACCTAGCCCTAAGAAATAGAAGAGTATCTTACTAAACAAAAAGATAATAGTAGCTAAAACAATAGCCAGGAAAGAATCATGAGATGTTTGGTTCCCTGTAGAGTCTAAAGATAACATCCGAACATATGTCCGAGTTGCTTTTCAGGAACCCAGCCCCCCACCAAGTGGATCCACTGGCACATGGACCTCAGCTGAGGGGAAACTGAAGACGGAGCTCTGACCACAATTCTGGGTTCTATCTCGAGGTTCCTGGAGGAAGTCATGCCCACGAACCAGAACTAACATTCTTTTCTGCTGACCCCAAAGGATTAAACAAAGTTTCTCTTTCTTAACCAATTGCAAACCAGAAAAATCTTTGAATCTGCCTATGACCTGTAAGCCCCCATTTTAAGATATCCCACCCTTTTTAGGCCAAACCAATATGTAACTGCCACATATCGATGTACAGTTTTCCTTGTGGCTTCTGCTTTCCTGAAACTTACCCCTACCTTTAGAAATCCTTATGTGCAAGCCACTGGGGACATCAGATCTGAAGCGTGAGCTGCCAATTCTCCTTGCTTGGCACCTCGCAGTAAATGCTTCACTTTCTCTCGCTGCAATCCTATGTCAGTGTTTGGCTTTGCTGCAAGGGGTCGGGGGACCATGGTTCGGTTCAGGAACAAAGTTATTTTCTCTCATGGCCACCTTTCTCCAAGGATTCAAGATTTACTGCAAAAATTGCCTTGGCTTGAGGGCCAAATTGCCTGTCTTCATACCTACAACTGTGTTCCAGGTCACCTTGAAAAAGCATGTAGATTTACTGATGGACACCATCTTGCTGTCAGGAATACCCTTTGGGCTGGGTGGGACCAGCAGTATTTGGTGGTCAATGGACTCGGCATTCTATTGGATGTAAAATTCCTGTTTTCCAGTCTGCTGTGTTGCATGCTGTCACTGTGAAGAGCTGTGACAGCTTGCTGCAGCCAAGACTGGCATGTTAAACAGTGGAAGTGACAGAGTGACTGCATCCTGATGCTGGGCAGGCATGGCAGGCATCATGCCCATCACGGAGCACTGTGGGGCATCCCTCTGAATATGCTCCCAGTGGGCAGCCCCTTGCTGGTTGCTACAGGTTTCCGGAAAGACCAGAGTGAAGGTTTGTCATCAGGGTCCTCTGAGTCAGTCTAACGTTCACCCATGTAGGTGATGACGGAAATGGAAAAGTTGAGGGGGCTCATGCCTGGCTTGTTTGGGAGCTTTAGGTCTATTTCAGAAAAGGGACAAAATGCCTCTAAGGGACTTTCTCACCCTCCCTTCTCTCCTCAAATTTCAAAATGGCGGAAGGTGAAAGGCTACCTCTGAGATGAAGTAAGGACTCCTCTTAGGAGCTGAGGGGCCCTCCCATGCATGGAAATAAAGGCAGCTCTTGAGTTCCTTCAAGGGAAATTCCAGGCACAAAGTTAGCCCTGAAAAGTAAACGAGCAACTTGATAAGCAAGAAAGTAATCATAATTTAAAGCAATAGCCAAGGAAGCTAGAGGTCAGGAAATGTCCTGTTCCCCATAGAAACTAAAGATAGCAGCCTAACATATGTCTCTGAGTTGTTTTTCAGGAACTCAGACCCCCACGAAATAGATCTGCTGGCACACAGATGTTAGATAAGGGGAAATTGAGGGATGAATGCTGGCCACCATTCTTTGTTCTAAATTTCTTAGAGGGCCCTGGAAGAGGTTATGCCCATGAGTTAGAATGAACATTCTTTTCTGCTGATCCTAAATGTTTACACAAAGCATCATCCCCTGAACTACTCACAAATCAGAAAATCTTTCAGTCCACCTATGACCTGTGGGCACCCCCGTCCCCTGAGATGTCCCATCTTTTTAGATCATACCAATCTATAACCTCCATGTATAGATTGATGACATTGCCTGCAACCTCTGCCTCCTCACCTTTAAAAACTCTTACCTGTAAGCCATCTGGGAGTTTGGGTCTTAAGCATGAGCTGCCTGATTTTCCTTGTTTGGCACCCAGCAATAAATGCCTCACGTTCTCTCAGTGCTATCCCAATATCAGTGTTTGACTTTGCTGTGCTGGGCAAGTGGACCCCAGTTTAGTTCAAAACATCCTGAGCTGGAACAAGGGTCCTAGACAGAGAAGTCCCGGTGCTGCAGAGCAGAGATCAAGAGCAACAGCCAGAAATAATACGGGCCCAGCCGAGAATTGTGGGCAGTGCAGGACGGTTCTCTGAGTGGCCTTGGACCAACCCAGTTCTCCCCCTTTTCTTGCCTGTAGTCCACAGGAATAACCGTATAACCGTAGGATGTGCTGGGAATGACATATCCTGAGACAGGGAGCAGGACGGCCCAGACCTGTTCCTGTCCCTCCTAGGGAATGTAGTGTATTGAGTTGGAGAGGCACTGCCCAGGGCAGTGCAGGCTTTGATCCTCTCCCCACTAAAGCAGGGTGCCCTTCAATGCTTTGCCACCTGAATCACATAGTCCCTGAGGGATATAACCCGGGGTAGGCTGCCTTTTGGGGTCCATCAGCTGTGGCTCAAAGTGGCACATGTGCAGACAAGACTCCATCTACCCTGAGCAGCTTTCTTGAGCCTTGGGGACCTGGCTTATAATGGATGAGACTTCTTCACTACCTCTTGTGTACGTGTGTTCTGCCTCAATGGACTCAGACACATTGGTGATCAGTGCTTCATGATCCTTGGCAGCAACATGGGCAAGTGTATATGGACTCCTGTGTCTCCTAGTTGGCATAATAATGATCTTTGCTTTTCACCATGCAGTCAGAGTCCTCTCCTGGGATTGGCGATTAGCAGCCCCGCACCACAGATGGGGGACCAGGCACTCTAAGCAGTGGCAGAGTCCCTGGGCACCCACTGATCATTGAGCTTGGTCAACACCTCTGTGACCTGGGAGGCCACAGAGAAGAACAGCATCCAACCGTTCATGTTACATCTTAGGGCCACGTCTTCCTCCTCCCCTCCGCCAGTATTCTACGTGGGAGGAAGGGAACAGAGTTGGAAGAAACAACAGTGGGGCCAGCCTGTGATTTGCCCATTTAACAAAGAGTGATGAAAGTGCCTGTATGTGCCAAGCAGTGTGCCAGGCAGTGGGATATCCAGGTGTCATGGTGAACACAATGAGCCACACCACAGGGGTGACATATCAGTGGGAATGCTTGTTTCCAAAAGCAACATAAAGAAATACACTACATAATGACAAATCATAGTAGGTGTTATGAAGGAAATGTTAATAACAAGGGTGCAGAGGTGGAGAGTGAGTGGTGGGGTGATGACATCTTCTTAGGCATCTCTGAAGGAGAGTGAATGAGGAGCTTATTGCGCAAAAGGGAGCAGTGGAGATGGAAGGTGGAAGGCAGAGGCAAGAGCAAAGACCCTGAATTTCAAAGACCTCGGTGCAGTCAAAGAGCAGAAGGATGTGAGGGATGCAAGTGAGCAAGGGTTGGAGGGGCTTAAAATGAAGTTGAATCCACAGGGCCAGATCACGCAGGACCTTCGGAGTCATATAAGAAGCTTAGATTTAATTGTAAAGGCAACGGGAAGCCATGGGGGCAAGTTGGGCTGGAAAGAAACGTTTGGGCTTCATGAAATTGAAAGCAAGAGAAAACTAGGGCAATCATAGGGCTGGTATAACGATGGCCTTCTGTTTATATCTCAATGACTTAAGACTGCTCTGTAAATCAGTTACATCTGAAGCATTTCCTGCTTTTGGTCCCTGGGTATTCTATCCTTTACATTAGTGAATCTCAACCCTGGCTGGTTAGTTACCTGGGGGAACTCTGGAAAATTTACTGCTGCTGTGGTTCCATCTTTTGCTAATTAAGTCTGAATCTCAACCATAAATAAAGTTGACACATAAATTACAGACTGGAATCTAATATTGTAACTTATATAAGACAACAGTTTAACATCCATGAAATAGAAAATTGCATTCTCTTTACAATTGATGAGAGAAAAAAAATTTAAAACTAGGAGAAGATAATCATGAAGACGAAGTAGATGCTGTTGATAAACTCCAAAAGATGCTCAACCTCTCCAGTAATTAGGGAAATGCTGAACAAAATAATAATAAAATGTTATTTTTCACCCACAAGATGGGTAAATAAAAAGAAAATGACTGATAATGACCAGGATTGATAAGGATGTGCGAAAATTGACGTGCTCAGACATTCTGGAAGTAGAAATTAGTTCAGCACTTTTAAGGAGTTGGCAATATTTACTTACATATGAAAAGCATATGTCCAACAAGCCAATAATGCAGTAATTCAACTTCTAAGTTTCTCTCCTGCAGAAATACATGCTTATGTGCACAAAAACACATGTACGAGGGCAGCATCTTTTTTTAAATGGAAAAAATCAACATCTCCATTAAAAGAGAGACAGCTAAACAAATTATGGAATGCAATACTGCCTAGTTGTTTGAAAAAGATGTAGATCTTAGGATCTACATCTGGCAAAGAAGTATGTCTGTTATATTCTTTTTTTTTAAAGATAACATTGGTGTAATTTTAATTGAGAAAAAAAGCTTTGTCTGATATGTTCTTCAGTTAAGAAAGCAAGCTGGAGAATATTATGTATGGTAGAATCAACTTTTTAATCCTGTTATATTTGTGTGTGTGTTTTATACTACTTTGTGCATTGTTCTCTGTTTACCCCCACCTCAAGGTCTTCAGTAATTTCTTGCTTCACGAGTCTTACAGGGCAGAAAACAGAAGCTGTTAGAAGTCAATAGGTCTTCCTGTGTTGTGTAAAATTCCAAATCACTGAAGAGATTACACTACGGTGTGCCTTTGAGAGTCAGAGAAGAGAGAGAATGCCTTATGGTAACTAGTAGCAAGAGAGAGCAAGAGATTTCCCTATGACTAAAACGGAGCAGGAGGCAGGGGCTTAGACAAGATAAGAGGGAAACTTCATATTGCTTGAGGAAGTAGCAAACCTCGATGAGGGTGAAACCTGATGTGCCCTAGAAGAAGGTACCTGTGCTTGTCAAAGCCACCAGTGCCCCTGCCTCAGACTTGGCACAGCATCAGAAAGCCACTTGACCTGAAGGGACCTTGTGGGCTCACACAACAGAAGACGACCTCCTTGGCTGGTATATATCCAGGAATCTTTGTGCCACCTGGGGATTGGGGAAGCCCTAATGATGGGAATGGGGGCTTGGATCCAGACTTAGATTTTTTTGTACAAGTAACAGGGGTTAAGACCGTGCAATGGGGAAAGGATAATCTTTTCAACAGCGGTGCTAGGAACACTGAATATCCACATGCAAGAGAAATAAGTTGGATCCTTACCTTATACCACATATAAAAATAAACTTGATGGATCAAAGATTGAAACGTAAGACAAAAAACTGTAAAACTCTTAGAAGAGAACACATGGGAAAACCTTCATGACACTGGATTTGGCAATACTTTCTTGAGTATGGCCCCAATAGCAGAGGGAACAAAAGAAAATGTAGATAAACTGGACTTCATCAAAACGTAAGACTTTTGTGCATTACAATACAATATCACAAAACAATAGCAGCAGAGTGAAATGGCAACCCATGGATTGGGAAAAAAATATTTGCAAATCATATATCTGATAAGGGATTGATATCTAGGATATATAAAGAACTCCTACAACTCAACAACAAAAAAGCTAACCCAATTAAAAAATGGGCAAACAACTTGAAAAGACATAACATCTCCAAAAAGATATGAAAACAGCCAAAAGGCCCATGAAGAGCAAAAGAACAAGCCTTCCACTGTGTGGGACAAGACCCACGTTACTGCTGGCTAGTTTGGGCAGCCTGCTTTTATTCCCTTATCTGACCCCACCCACATCCTGCTGATTGGTTCGTTTTACAGAGAGCTGATTGGTCTATTTTACAGAGAGCTGATTGGTCCATTTTGACAGAGTGCTGATTGGTACGTTTACAATCCTTGAGCTAGACACAGAGTCACAGAGTGCTAGTTAGCTAGATACAGAGTACCAATTGGTGTATTCACAAACCCTGAGCTAGACACAGAGTGCTGATTGGTGTATTTACAATCGTTCAGCTAGACACAGAGTCACAGAGTGCTAGTCCTCCAAGTCTCCACTAGGTTAGGAAGATACAGTGTAGCAATTGGTGTATTCACAAACCCTGAGCTAGACACAGAGTGCTGATTGGTGTATTTACAAACCCTGAGCTAAATGCAGAGTGCTGATTGGTGTACATACAATCCTCCCGCTAGATATAAAAGTTCTCCAAGTCCTCATACGGTGCAGGAGCCTAGCTGGCTTCACCGAGTGGATACTGCACAGGGGCTGCAGGCAGAGCTGCCTGCCAGTCCCTAGCTGCACCTGTATTCCTCAGCCCTCGGGCTGTGGATGCAGCCGGGGCCACGGAGCAAGGGGCGGCGCCGGTCGGAGAGGCTCAGGCCGGGCAGGAGCCCACCACAGGGGGAGGAGCTCAGACATGGCGGTCTGCAGGTCCCGAGCCCTGCCCCGCGGGGAGGCAGCTAGGGCCCGGCTAGAATTTGAGTGAAGCGCCCGCGGGCCGGCACTGCTGAGGGACCCGGCGCAATCTCTGCAGCTGCTGGCCCGGGTGCTAAGCCCCTCACTGCCCTGTGCCGGCGGTGGCAGCCGGCCGCTCCGTGTGCAGGGCCCGCCGAGCCTGCGCCCGCACCCGCGCCCGCCAGAACTCGCACTGGCCCGCGAGCGTCATGTTCTCGCGGTCGCCTCTCCCTGCACACCTCCCCACAAGCAGAGGGAGGCAGCTTAGGCCTCAGCCAGCCCAGAGAGGGGCTCTCACGGTGCCGCGGCGGGCTGAAGCAGGCGCTGCCAGAGTGGACGCCCAGGCCGAGTAGGCGCTGAGAGTAAGGGCTGCGAGCACATTGTCACCTCTCAGCCTCAGTGGAACTGCTGGATCGTATAGTAATTCTATGTTTAATTTTTTGAGCAACTGCCATACTGTATCATTCACCGTGAAGGTCTGCAGCTTCACTCCTGAAGCCAGCGGGACCGCCAACCCAGCGGGGAAGAATGAACAATTCTAGACGCGCTGCCTTTAAGAGCTGTAACACTCACCAGAAAGTATGCGGCTTCACTCCTGACAGCGAGAGTACGAACCCACCAGAAAGAAGAAGGTCCAGACACATCTGAATGTCTGAAGGAACAAACTCCGGGCACACCATGTTTAAGAATTGTAAAACACCGCGAGGGTCTCCGGCTTCATTCTTGAAGTCAGTGAGACCAAGAACCCACCAATTCCGGACACAAGGCTACACCCAAAAGAACGGAAAGCAGGGACTCAGACAGATGTTTGTACACTCATGATCACAAAGCAAGATTATTCACAATAGCCTAAAGGTAGAAGCAACCCACGTGTCCAAAATAAACCATACAATGGAATGTTATTCTGTCTCTAGAAGGAAGGAAATTCTGAAGCATGCTACAAGATGGATGAACCTTGAGGACATAAGCTGAGTGAAATAAACCAGTCACAAAAGGACAAATATTACGTGATTCAACTTATATGAGATTTAGGAGTAGTCAAATTCATAGAGACAAGGTATACTGGTGGTTTCCTTCCAGGAACTGGAAGAGGCGGGAAATGGGCAGTTACTGTTTAGCAAAGTTTCACTTTGGGAAGATGAACAAGTTATGGAGATGTATGGTGGTGGTGATTGCAAGACACTGTGAATGTACAGTCTCCAATTTACAATGGTCTGACTTACGATTTTTCAACTTTATGATGGTGCGAAAGTGATATTCAGTAGAAACCGTACTTCAGATTTTGAATTTTGATCTTATCCTGGGCTAGCATGTGCAGTGGTGTACTCACTCATGATGATGGACAGCGACAGCAAGCCACAGCTCCAGTCAGGGACACAATCACGAGGGTAATCAACCAATACTCTGCAGTGCACTATGTTGCCAGTATTTTTGGGATATCATTTTGCCGATCTATAGGCTAATGTAAGTGTTCTGAGCACGTTTAAGGTAGGTGAGGCTAAGCTGTGATGTTCAGTATGTTAGGGGTGTGTGTATGTGTTGTCTACATATATAGATACACACATCTAACATATATGTATACACATATTTATATATATATGAGAAAGAGACAAGGTTTCTCTGTTGCCCAGGCTGGAGTGCAGTGGTGCAATAATAGTTCACTGCAGCCTCAAACTCCTGGGCTCAAGTGATCCTCCTGCCTTAGCCTTCCAAGTAGCCACCATGCCTGGCAAATTTTTAATTTTTTTGTAGAGATATGGGTCTTGCTATGTTGCCCAGGCTGGTCTGGAATTTCTGGGCTCAAGAGGTCCTCCCTCCTTGGCCTCCCAAAGTGCTGGGATTACAGATGTGAGTCAACATGCCTGGCCTAGGTATATTAAATGCATTTTTACCTTATGATATTTTCACCTTACCATGGGTTTATCAGGACATAGCCCCATAGTAAGTCAAGGAGCATCTGTACTTAACACCACTGAACTGTGTGCTTAAGGTAAAAACGATACATTTTAAGTTACATATTTTTATCACTACCGAATAAAAAAGAAGACACAGGAAAAAAAGGAATGTAACATTTCATGTGACATCTGACTAGGGGGAATAAAGTCTACAGATTTCCTAGAATAAAAGGGTAGACAGCAGATTGCTCACAGTTTACCACTGGGAGAAGAGAAATTGCTTTCAGGGAAGGGCAGAAACCTTTAGTTTCACTCTTATGCCTCTGTTTTGTTTGAATTTTTGACACTGAACATCAATTACTTTTGTGATTTTATTAGCTCACAAGACCTTTCTAGTTATGCATAAGTCGACATCACCCCATCTCACCACAGCCATGCTACCAGGTCCTACAGACCCTCATGCCTCCATGGTCAGGCTCCTTGGTCCCTAGATTTGCACCCTAGCTACTGATTCATCTCAGTCCTTCACTGGCAACTCACTTCACTGGAGCACCCACACAGGCTGAAGCAGCACAGCCATGTGTCTCTGTGGGTCTCTGGCCCTTCTCCCAGCTTCTTCCTGTGCTTGCTCCTGCCACAGGCAGCAGGAGCTGCAGCAGCTGCCACCATCACACCTCTTCAGCCTCTGGTGGCCAGGCCCAGCTCTGCATTACAGAAAGTTGCCTGACTGTTTAAAATTGATACATAATAGATGCACATCTTTTCAGGGTATATATGATAATTTGATACATTTGTATAATGTGTAAAGATTAAACTGGGGTAATTGAGATATTCATTGCCTTAAATATTTCTTTTCTTCATGCTAGGAACACTTAAATTATTCTGTTCTAGGTATTTTGAAATGTACAATAGATTAATGTTAACTATAGTCACCCTGCTGATCTATCAAACACTAGATCTTATTCCTTCTATCTAGCTGTATTTTTATACGTATTAATCAACTTCTCTTCATCGCCCTCCCTCCCCTTCCAGGCCTCTGGTAACCACCAAAGTACTTTCTATCTTTAGGAGATCCACTTTTTTAGCTCCCACATACAAGTGAGAACATGCAGTATTTGTCTGTCTGTGCTTGGCTCATTTCATTTAACATGAAGGCCTCCAGTTCCATCTACGTTGCTGCAAGTGCCAGGATTTCATTACTTTATGACTGAAGAGTATTCCATCGGGTGTATGTACCACATATTCTTTATCCAGTTGTCCCTTGACAGGCACTTAGACTGATTTCATATTTTGCCTATTGTGAACAGTGCTGCAATAAGCCTGAGAAGGCAGCTATCTCTTTGATACACTGATTTTCTTTCTTTTGGCTGTATATCCAGTAGTGGAATTGCTGGATCATATGGTGGCAGGCCAGGTCTCACTAACACAGGCCTCCGTAACAACTGTTTCAGGACTGACTGAATGGTTAAGTTAAATATTAAAAGCTAAAAAAAGCCAGTGCCCTTATACAAAGGCTGGAATGTAACAACAGCCCACCAAGAGTTTTGCCTAGGCCTTTCCTGAACCTTAAAGCATGATTAAACAAGTTTGACCGGGAATCTGAAGAAACTCCCCAGTCCTCCACAAACAAGTTTATTGGGGGTCTGAAGAAACTCCCCAAACCTCCATGATTTAGCAGGAGACAAGATAAGAGTAATCACCGCAGCACTTGGACCCATTTAGATTAAGTAAGTTTACTGAGGCTCCAGAGAAAGGTCTTCAAGACTCAGACCTTAGTTATAGATTAAAAGAAGTTAATCACTTATGTCTTTAGATGAATGCACACTTACACGTAGACATATAGCTTAGAAGGTATATTAGCTCTGGGAACCTTTGTAATTTTGAGTTGGTCTGGCAATAATTTCCAGGCCTTCTCCCTGTAACCGATTATAGAAATAAAAACTCTCTTCCTCCCCAGTTCATCTACATCTCATTACTGGGCCATAAGAAATAGCAGCCCGACCCTCAGTTTGGTCCGGGAACAAAATGGTAGTTCTATTTTTAGTTTTGTGTGGAACTTCCTTACCATTCTCCGTATTGGCTGTACTAATTTACATACCCACGAACAGTGAATGAGCGTTCCCCTTTCTCTGCATCCTTACCAGCATCTGTTATTGCCTGTCTCTTGGTTAAAACACATTTTAACTGGTGTAAGAGGATATCTCATTGTGGTTTTAATTTACATTTCTCTGATGATCAGTGTTGGTAGGCATTTTTCATATTCCTGTTGGCCATTTGTAGATCTTCTTTAGGGAAATGTCCATTCAGATATTTAGCCCATTTTAAAATCATATATATACATATATACACATACATATATATGTATATATACATATATACATGTATACACGTATATACGTATGTGTATACATACATACGTGTATACATACATACATGTATACATACATATATACGTGTATACATGTATATATGTATATATACATGTATGTATATACATGTACACGTATGTATACGTATGTATATACGTATGAATACATATACATACACACATGTATATATACATATATGCATACATACACAAGTATATATACATACATACATATATATTGCTATTAAGTTGTTAGAGCTCCTTATATATTCTGGTTTTTAATTCCTTGTCATATGAATAGTTTGCAAATATTTTCTCCCATTCTGTGGGTTTTCTCTTCACTTTGTTGATTGTTTCTTTTGCTGTGCAGAAGCTTTTTAGCTTGATGTAATCCCATTTGTCTATTTTTAATTGTCTGTGCCTTTGAGGTTTTACACGAAAAAATCTTCACCCATACCACTGCTCTGGAACATTTCTCCAACGTTTTCTTTTAGTAATGTCCTAGTTTATGGTCTTAGATTAACGTCTTTATGCCATTTTGATTTGATTTTTGTGTATGGTAAGAGATAGGGGGTCTAGTTTCATTCTTCTGCATACGGTTGTCTGCCTGACTTCTTTTGACAACCTCTTTCCCTGGGTCTGGTCAAGTTGGTTAACAGCACCTTTTTCCTGCTTGGGAGAAAACATCATTAGCTGAGGCATTTCCGGACAGCAATCGTGGAAAACATACAGCCTTCAGAGCTTTAATACTAGGAGCCCTCTAATCAGAAGTTGTGGCCCTTTGAGGTATTGGAGCAACTTACAGAAGCAATGGCCAGCCTGGCTCTAAGTATGAGGGATTATAGAGTGCCACTTGTTGGGATGGGCGTCATCAGACGGAGGGTTTGGATGACACGAGAGGCAGTCTAAAGTAGGTTATATGTGAAAGACAAAATGCTCTTCTCCCATTTTCCATGTCTTATTCTCCCATTTTCCATGTCTTATTTTCCTCTCTAAATATCAGCTCACTTCAAACACCGTAACAACCTATATTGCTTGACAGAGCACGGTGAGAGTGTAGCAGGGTAGGAGGAGTTGATCTGAGACTGAGACCTGTCATTTCACATGAAAATATTTTGGGAGATTTTCTCCCAGCTTCTCCCAGTGAGCGCTGGATTTCTGGGGATATTCTGCTTGACATCTTGGCATTTGAGTCCCTCTCGCAGGAAATCTTCAAAGTCACACAGATCCCACATTACCAACCAGGGGAATGCCCAGCATCCTATGCAGAGGGAGTGCCTGTGTCTGGTCTCCGTTCCAGTGGGAGGAATTGGAGTTGACATGGTGGTAACTCATATTAAGTCTGGAACAGCTATAGCGCCAGGCTTCTGCTGCCCAAGAGGAAAGATATGCTAGGGTACACCACCTCTGTTTCTGAAGGAGCCACCCTCCATGACACTGGACACATTTCTCTTTCTTCTCTGCCTCTTAGAAGTCATGTAACCTCCAGATGGTTTTTTTGTCTCTCCTAATCTCAGTTTCTTCCTGAGACACGCTGTGGGGGCACTTCCAGAGTGTTTGAGGATTAATGGAGAGCCAGGTGCCTGCTGGTGCATGGCAGGTACTCAGCACCCTAGCAGAGATTCAGCCCCCTACTCTTGCCATCTGGAAAGTCACTTTTCAAATTGTTGATTATGCTTGTCCACTATAAGACCTGTAGGCATACATAAAACTGACATGTAAACTCCCAAAGAAGAAGAGAATTTTTCCTCACACTCTCATGAGACAAGATTAAATAAATAGAAACATATTCAGTCTCCAGCTGTGGCTGAATCTGGCCAAGGTGGCCTCCCTCTTGTCACAAGGAGGCTCCCCAACTGTGGCTGTGGTGCCCCGTTTTCCATGTACCCCATTTCCCATGTGCCATATGGTGCCTTTATATAAAGTTTCACATTCTTCAATTATAGTGTTTAAAAGGGAAAACATCAATTTGCTTCCCTTGAATTCCTGATTAACTGGAATGATCTCTCCATTTCCTTTTAAAATTTTGTTTTATGTGGTAAATATATGTATGCATTAGTCTGCTCTCATGCTGCTCTGAAGAAATACCGGAGACTGGGTAATTTATAAAGGAAAGAGGTTTAATTGACTCACAGTTCTGCACAGCTGGGGTGGCCTCAGGAAACTTACAATCATGGCAGAAGATGCCTACTCACAGGACAGCAGGGGAGAAAAATGCAGAGTGAAGGGGGAAAAGCCCCTTATAAAACCACACACTTCAGGAGAACTCACTCACTATCATGAGAACAGCATGGGGGAACCACCCCCATGAGCTAATCACCTCCTGCAACACGTGGGGATCATGGGAACTACAATTCAAGATGAGATTTGGGTGGGGGCACAGCCAAACCATATCAACATAACATAAAATTTTCCATTTTAACCATGTTAAGTATATATGTAGTTCAGCGGCATTAAGTTCGGTTCCATTCTCATTGTTGTGTGACCCTCACCACCATTCGTCTCCTGATCTTTTTCATCTTCCCAAACTGGAACTGTACCCATTAAACACTCGCTCTCCATTCCCCGCTCACTCAGCCCTTGGCAACAACCATTCTATTTTTCATCTCTGTGCGTTTGACTCCTATAGGTCCCTCAAATAAGTGGAATTATATTTGTCCTTTTGTGTCTGATGTATTTCACTTAGCATAACGTCTTCAAGGCTGATCTGTGTTGCAGCACGTGTCAGAATTCTCTCCATCCATTTTTGCAAAGAGAAGCTTGTTCTCCACTGCGATTGTTCATGCTGCTTTGCGCCGTTAGTCCTTTGTTCCCTTTCACTGTCAGGAAGAGGCAGATGGAAGGAGCATGACTGATCCACCCAGGCCTTCACATCTGTGTCCCTCTGAGCAGCCTTTTTCCCCAATTATGAGGGTTACCTTGGCAACTAATCGCTTTTCTAATTCTTTTTAAGGTTGTGAACTGATGACCAAATTACAAGGGCAAAAGATGGCAAAGATTGAGCATACATGTATGGAAGGGGACATTGTAATGATTTTACAAAATACAAAATGATTCTGATGTGTTTTGTACATTTCATACTTAATTTAAGAAATATCTTTGAGCACCCAACCAGGCACTGTGCTAGGCGTGGGATACGATGGGGAGCAAAAACAGATGTAGCGTACATTGAACCTGCAGGCTCCAGGGGGTCAGACATTGATCCAAATAATCACGAACACAGCTCAACTGCTTGGAAAAAAGACCAGGTTTTTATAAAGCATAGTCCAAAGGCCCCAGCCTAGACTACAGCATAGGAAAGGTGTCCCCAAAGAAATAACATATGAACTGAGACCTGAAAAATGAGTGAGATTTGAGTGAGGAGTTTGGGAAGAGACAGAGGCAGCTCAGTGTAGCTGAGGAAGTGTTCAGCATGGTGTCAGAGCAGATAAGACATTCGTCTGCTTCCTAGAATGATCCAGAAACTCCCTATGTTTCCTCTGGGAACAGAGGACAATGTACCTTGCCTTTTGGCAGGTAGAGGCCAAGGTAGGGATAACACTGCGCTGGAAAATACCTTTATTTTTGGGTTTGGTTTGTTCCTTCCCTGGGACAATATGTTTCAGAGGCAGGACACTGAACTGGTCTTAACCATGTCAGTGACCTGGAGTTGAGGTGGTAGGCGAGGTCAGAGCCTGGATTGGGGGTGGGCGATCAGGATGTATACGACTGGCCAGGTGGCCCCTGGGAACATGGGAGAGAGGGTCCAGCTTTAGGGAAAGATGGGAGCCAAGAACTAAAATCACAGTCTGGGCTTTAACCATCAGCTGGTGCTTAGGGCAATGCATTCATAGCTGAGGGCTTTCTGGAGGAGACAGTCTGGGTTGGAGCTAGAACAGCATTGTGGCCAGAAGGCCCCAAGGCCATCATCAAGTTACATAGAAAGACCACCCTCAGATAGAAAGTTTCCCAATGATTCACTGGAAGGACTCCCAAAACTCAGGTTATACTCATGGTTACAGCTCATTACAGTGGAAGAATAAATATTAAAATCAGCAAAGGGAAAAGGCATGGGGGTAAAGTCCCAGATAGACCAGGCATACGCTTCCAGATATCTTCTCCCACTGGAGCTGCACGACAGGACTTACTTCTCCCAGCAATGATGTGACACAACCTATAGGAAGCATTGCCAATCCGGGAGGCTCCCTCAAGCCTTGGGGTTCAAGGTTTTTATTGACAATCGGCCACATAGGCATGGAATGCTCATGTGGCTGATCTCAGTTATTCAGTCTCCAGTCCTTCCAGAGGTCACACTGATATAGTGTAGCCCCAGGCCCCCACCAAAAATTGGATTGTTAACATAAACTGTCCAGCATGGGCCAAGGCCTCAGGTACTCAAAGATACTGTTATCAGGCAGGATATTCTAGGGCTTGGAATTTGTCTCCCAGGCTGCAGTCGAGAGCCAGTTTCTTTGGAATCTGCAGGGTTAGGACAACCCAAACCTGCTGTACTGACCCTTTACTGCACAAACATGAATGCTGACATATGGTCAGTGCAAGATGTTTGAGAGGAAAAAGTATCACAAAAAGAGAGAATGTGCCTTTGATAATTATCATCCTTTGCAAAATTCTGGTTTGCCTTTCCCTTGAACCTTAGTTCACCACTGCTTATGAAAGGCCAACCCCAGCTTCCATGTTACTGTGGCCAGATCCCCTCACCATCCATGCCTGTCACCTCGCCTGAATTGGGCTGCACTGGGGAACAGAAGGAGAAATCAAATCTGCCCTGATCAGATATGTTATCCCCCACTTTGTAGTCACTATGAGACTGGGCTGGCTCTGCAACGGTGCATGCAGAAATCTGTGGGTTGCTCCCGGGGTTCATTCCAGCACTTGCTGTACACAGCTCGCAGATGGTGTTTGCAAGATATTTTATCCCCCACCTTTGCAGTTGCTGTGAAACTAGGCTACCCACTGTCTCCCCTCCACTTGCAGAATACCCTCCAACACCCCCCACCACCACCAAATAATGCTTATCTTAGCATTGAGAAATTTTCTTTATTAATTACAGGCCTCAGCATTTTACCAACCTGCTTCCACTTGCAACTTCTTAAAGGCAACTGAGCAAAGAGGACAACTATTTTCCCTGTAAATGTTTTAAATGTACTTTAACAAAACAAAATGGGTTTGAAACAGAATTAAAAGCGATTTTCACCAGTTCTTCTTTCCCGCTTCCCACTTCACCACATATTCCTGTCATGCATGTTATTGTTGTCTCACTTGGCAGTGAGATAATTTTCAGTTACAAATAAAAGTGCCTTTGAGTTTGCATTTACCGTATCTTCTCTTTCAGGTAAAGTCTTGCAGAGATACAATGTCAATCACACAAACTACTTCAGTTGTAGGTGTGTCTCCGCATTAAGACTTTTTGGTATCTGAAATGGTTTCACATGTTCAGCCTCTCAGTAGGGCTGCAGGTTAGCACTACGCAGAGGTAATGTTCTGCACACTGGTATGGTGGGCTGGTCACTATCCCTCTGTTTAGTTACTGCCAATGCCTACCAGTTATTAAGGACGTTGACTGTCACATCGCACTCTTTCTAGAAAGTGTGAGCCTAGGAGGCCCTGAGTTACACCCTGCTCAGTACATCAATTCTAAAATAACAAGATCTTCCTCATTCAACATCAGCAGAACAAAAGGCTTCACTCTAGGTGCCCTGCGCAGGCTCCGGAAGAGTTCATAATTCCAGAGCACTTCATGAAATCACTCTTAGTGTTTATGGTGACCTACCTCTTGTAGAGTTTTGTTTTAGAGACTTTGCTCACCACTTGCAAATATGTGTATATCCACAGCCCCAGCATGTGTTACGGTCCGGATTTAGTTGCTTGCTGTGTGATAAGGACGCAAGTCTCCTCAAAGGCATGTTCCTAATCAGGGCTTTAAGTCGTAAAGGACGAAAGGCTACGGGGGAGCTCTCCAACTGTGAAGTGAAGAATTCCCTATGCCAGCACTTCTTCAACTCATGCTCTGCAGAATGGGGTAGGTACACTGAAAAGAGAACTCAGGCTCAAAAGCCTTTGGGATATAGTGGCTCGAGCAGTCTTCCTTATTTCAGGGCTTTACAGAGTCTTTAATGTACTCATACAGATTGCAAATATGCCAGGGAGCCATAGTATGTAAAGTTTCTGATATATCTGGCCCAAGAATATAGCATGTATGTGTGTGTGTCTCACAATGTCCAGCTCCTAGTCCTGCATATTATTACTATTATTTGCACAAGTATATACACTATGTGATATATAATGTTATTTGCATAATATATGTGCTATAAAATGTACAACCGGATGGATTTTACTCCTAGGTGTAACATCTCTGTACCACCAGCCGGATCAAGATACAGAGCATTCCCATCTTCTCAGAAAACTTCCTCATGTCCCTTCCAGTCAATGCTTCTATGCCCTTCCCTGACTTCCCTGACTTCTACCCCTGACTTCCCTCCCTTCCCTAACTTCTATCACCATAGACAAGCTTTCTCTATTCTTAAACTTCTTAGAAAGTGAATCATAATACTCTAGGTAATCCTGTGTCTAGCCTCTATTGCTTAATGTGCTTCAAGATTCAGCCATATTGTTGCATGAAGCAGTTGTATTTTTCCTGTTTTTGTTTGTTTGTTTTGAGGTCTTTCTATGCTGCCCCGGCTGGCCTCGCATTTCAGGGCTCAAGTGATCCTCCCACCTCAATCTCCCAAGTAGCTGGGATTACAGGTGCTTGCCACTGCACCCAACTGAAGCAGTAGTTCTGAAACAATAGTTTTATCCCTCTTTGTCATGGTCCCCAAAGCAGGAAGGATACAGAGGACCTATTAGAAGTGACTTCACGGGCACGTTCGTTGCTCTGACACAATCGCAGGAATCAACTCGTATGTGAGCACCCACCTGTGGCAACAAGAGACTTACTTTACAGTGAATTTGTTCCAGTAGTCCTCTGTCAACTGTGAAGCAAAAATGGAGGCCTGTCTTTGTAAAATTTTAAACATTTTTTATTTAAGTTTTTATTTTTGTATTTTTTTTATTGGGAAGTCAATGTTGTGTTACATCTTGGGACACCTGTACAAACCTTAATTAGAAAATGAATAATCCTTCATTTTCTCCCTCATATGCTGGGGGAATGAAAATGAGTGTAAGACAGTAAGGCAGAGAGGTGAGCTCCAGGTTATTCACTTTCTCCAACAAATGTTCAATAAGCATTGATTGAATGCCTAACACCACATTCAATTCTAGAGACTAAAAAAAAAAAAAAAAAGAAAAATAGATGATCATTACCCTCCAAGTGCTCAGAGGCAAATAGTTAAAACTGGCACCCAGTTCAGTGCCTTAATGCACTGTGAGTCCCTACCACAGGATTCTGTTTCTCATTGGTGGTCCTGACTACACGGCAGTACCATTATGTGATGTGTGGCTGTCCCCAACTAGAACTAAGCGAGAGGGGACTGTGTTTTATTCATTTTTGGCCACCAGCTTCTTCAAAATGCCTGGTTTATTCAAAGAAGCCATTCCACAATGAATGAATGAATGAATGAATGAATGGTGGAAGAAACGGCAGTGTCCTCATCTTGTCTCCACTGGTTATTAGCCATGTAACCTTGGACACATTCTGTGACTGGCCCTCGCTTGTTTTCTAATCTATGAAATGGAGGTAGCCACACTTATCTTGCAGGGTAGTTGGTAGGATTGAAAAGGCTACCTTGGTGAAGACTCTATCCTGGGCTGACACTTAGCAGATGTTCAGGACTATCAGAACATGAGGAAGAAAATCATGAACTAATGGTGTCTTCTGACCCATTATAGACTGAATGATGGACATATAGGGGTTTCCAGCCCTGATGACCTTTGTCCTCTATAAAGGAGGTCAGCCACTGAAGTAGGGGTAGATAGGTGAGCAGAGGCTGGGACAGCATGGGGGTTGTTTGGGGAAGTTTCGACATTGTGCATGAGAGTCATACGTGAAAGGTTTGTTAAGCTGTGACTTACAGAGTGGTTCCATTTTCCCCAGCTGAATTCAGAGAGACTGTGGGGAGTGCTGCCTGGAGTTGAGTGATGGAGGTAACAGGCAAGGCAGAGGGACAACAGGCCTGGAGAGCCTATTTACCCAAGAGGAGTGACTGAAGCATTTACCCACCCTGAAACGGGGTGTGTAGGGAGGGAAGCAAAGATCGTTGAGGACAAAAGACAGGCTTTCTAGAAAGAAGGCTTGTGAAAGAGTTGCAAGGACATGAAGATTAGAGTGTGAGAAGGCCCTCTGAAATTCACATGTTGAAATCCTAACCTCTGGACCTCAGCCAGTGACTGTATTTGGAGACAGGGTCTTTAAAGAGGTAGTTAAGTTAAAATAAGACAGTATGGGTGGATCCTAACCCAACACAACTGGTGTCCTTACAAGAAGAAGAGATGAAGACACAGACGCACTCAGAGGGAAGACCATGTGAGGATACAGGGAGAAGACGGCCATCGGCAAGCCAAGGAGAGAGGTCTCAGGAGAAACCAAGCCTGCTGACACCTTGATCTTGGACTTCCAGTCCCCAAAACTTAGAGAAAATACATTTCTGTTCTTTAAGCCAACCAGTTTGTGGTACCTTGTTATGGCAGTCCTTGCAAACTAACACGGGGGAGATGATGGCATTTAGGACATTAGAGTAGAGGCAATTCAAGGTCTGGTAGGAATTTGGGAGTTGCAGGGGGACAGTGCACAGTTGTCACTTGCAGCATATTGTAAACTCCTGGAGAAGTCACATTTTTTTTACAGCTTTATTGAGGTATGATTGACATACAATGAACCGCATGTACGGTTGGCCCTTGGTATCTGGGCTTCGCATCCCTGGATTCAACCAACCAGGGATCAAAAATATTTTTAAATAAATAAATAAAATACAAATTTAAAAACAATACAGTATAACAATTATTTACATTGCATTAACATTACATTCCGTGTTATAAGTAATCTAGAGATGATTTAAAGTATACCAAAGGATGTGCATAGGTTATGAGCAAATACTATGCCATTTTATTTCGAAGGCTTAAGCATCTGCAGATTTTAGTATTCACAGGAGGTCCTAGCACCAACCCCCATGGTACTGACGAATAACTGTATTTTAAATGTACATTTTGATAAGTTTTGACATAAACACACACACACACAGACACACACATACACACACACATATATACCCATGGAGCCATCACAATCAAGATAAACGAACATATCTATATTCCTAAAAGTTTCCTGCATCTCTTTGTAATCTTTCCCTTACGACCCACCCTGACCTCCCTCCCATCCCCAGACAACTGCTGATATGCTTTGTGTCACTAGAGTTTTCATTTTATAGAATTTGATGTAAATGGATTAATATGGGAATAATATAATATGTACTCTTTTTTGTTGGTCTGGCTTCATAATACATTGCATCTCAATCATCTCTTTATACCCAGGGCGAAGCATGGTCATCCAATCAATGAATTAACAAATATTTTAGAGTGCCTGCTAGGTGCTTGGTCTTGGCAAAACTGTTCCAGATACATAATAGTTGTTTAATAAATGCTGGACGAATAGTTCAGTGAATCCAAGTAACATAGACTCTATTTTTCACTGAGATATAATTCATATATCATAAAATTAATCATTTTAAAGTGGCCAATTTAGCGGTTTTTAATATATTTACAAAGTTGTACAACCATCACTGCTATCTAATTTCAGAACATTTTCTTCACCCCTAGGAGAAATCCCATACCCAATCCAGCTCACTCTCCATTTGTTCCTCTCCCCAGCCCCTGGGAACCATAAGTCTACTGTCTCTATATAGAGGGGTACTTACTCTGGGCATTTCATATAAATGGAATCATATTGTGAAGGTTGTCAGAATCAAAATGGAATCATTTGTGTCAAAACCCTCAGAATTAGAGCCAGGGAAGTCCAGGAAGAGCAGGTTCTCATGCACAAACCTGATAATAAAAACTATCACAAAAGACTCTGCAAAAACCACAACCTTGTACAAAGGCCACCACAGCCTTACACATAAAAAGCGTTTCTTCAGGGACATCTTCCCAGCAACAGCCTGTCCAACCTTGAACTGGCACCACCCTTGTTATTGATCCTTGTAGCCTAATATAATTATTTCAAATTAAATCATATAATCCTCTGCATTTTTCCTTTAAAAAACCTTTGTCTTCTTTTATCTCCCCAAATATATCTGCCATATTCCCATTGCAATGCTTATTCTCAAACAAATATCTTCTATTTTTCAGAGTCTCTTTGTCTGTCTGTCTGTCTGTTATTTAGGTTTTGACATAATTTGGTGTCAGAAGTGAGATTGAAGCTGGCTCACCTTGGACAGATGGACAACCCCTGAAATTGAGTGAATTGCATGCCCTGAGCCCTTTGGAGCTCTCCACCTCCATGGCTCACCTTTTCTGCCCTGGTGAATCTCCTCTTACATTCCTGGACTCCCTCTTTTTGGTGAGTTCTTTTGACTTTATTTGGGATCTATTTTGGTTATAAGACTACCTTAAATTTAAAAATCTTACATTTCTCTTGGGACTATAAAAGTCTTTCTGGCAAGCCCTTTCTGCTATAAAGATGAGTGTCTTTCTAGTTTGAGTACTTTGGTTTCTATAAAATTTGCATTCTGTCTGTGAGTCATGTCTTTTCTTGTAAATTTACATTTTTTTTTTTTTTTCTGCTGACCTGGTTTAACATTTTCTTTGATCTGTGTGCCTGGCTTAAAAGTTTTGTGAGCACTCTTATTTTGATTTCATTTTGATTTGGTTATGCTTGTCTGTAAATAATTTGGCTTTTTTTTACATTTTTTTCTCTCTGTTAACTTGTGAAAATCTTCTGGGAGCAAAGCATTCAGAATAGTGGGTGCAGAATAGCCAATGAAAAGCTGATGTGACTATTCCAAAGACTACATGAAATTTACAAAGGTGTGATGGTCCTCATGTGATGCTGTCAGTCATGATTCTGGTTATCCTGAATGCAATAAAAATAACTAATTTCCTCGTCAAGTGTGAGCTCACATTAAATGTTTAACCATGACTAACTTAAACTTTTGTCATCCACAGTTATTGCTTTTATTTTTCTCTAAAAGCATTTATAATCAGTTGTAATCCAAAATTGCTTTTCATGGAAAAAGCTCTAACAAGTAGTTTTTTTTTGTTTTGTTTTGTTTGAGAGGGAGTCTCCCTCTGTCACCAGGCTGGAGTGTGCAGTGGCTTGATCTCGGCTCACTGCAAGCTCCGCCTCCCGGGTTCACACCATTCTCCTGCCTCAGCCTCCCGAGTAGCTGGGACTACAGGCGCCCACCACCACGCCCGGCCAATTTTTGTATTTTTAGTAGAGACGGGGTTTCTCCATGTTGGCTGCGATGGTCTTCATCTTGTGATCAGCCTGCCTTGGCCTCCCAAAGTGCTGGGATTACAGGCATGAGCCACTGCGCCCAGCCTGCCTACAAGTACTCTTAAATACAGGTTCCTGATAACTTTTATATCAATGGACTAAATAAATATTTCTGAACTCTAATAAAACTGATAGGTTCATAAAACTCCTTATCAAGATCAAAGAAAGCAAAACCTAATTACATAAAATTGAGTAAGTAATAAACAAAAGGTTCCTATGACTGTTAGGTGGAACATTGTTGGTTCTCTGCTTAAATGTTTTGTTTTCCAAATTTAAGGAAACTTTTTCTCTTAAGGTGTCTACAGTTTACAGTAATTTGGTTAAGTATACTTTTATAAACAAAAGTGTAAGCATTTACTTTTTCTCCCTACTCGATCTCTCCAAAATTTGGAAACTATTCATGAATATTTTTATTTTTTATGACAGCATAATTTTTTGCATAAATTCAATAAGGATATGCTGTGTTTATAACAGGACACAAGTGAAAACATCAGTTATAGTACCAAGGTTTTGACTGGGATGTCATAGTTAGATTGTTTATAAGTACTACAGGTGAAATCTGAAGTCTGCCTTGAGAGGTTTTAAAATCTGAGATTCCTGTGCAATCAATCACTATCCTTGTTGCACTTATGTAAATGATCAGACAAAAATCAATGAAACTAAACTTATTTTACAAACAAATTTGTCTCACTCTGGTTATCTTTGGTAAAAATGAAAAAAAGAAAACCTATAAAGCAAAAAATTATGTTTCCAGAAACATATATATTACACCTGTTAGTCCTGTGCATTATTTTCAAGTTTTTATTCCCTACCTATAGACTGGGCTAGATCCTGAATTCTTCTAGTTTCCTCCAATCCACTTTTTTTTCCATGGAATTACTAAAAATGGGAATCTCTCTGCTTCTGCAGCCCTATAAACTGAAATTAAATTTTAAGGGACAAGTTGCATGTCTGATGGAGGGGCTACATGGCAAGTTCATCAGGCCACCTGATGCCATAACCAAAGACACTCCAGCTGCAATCCAGGATATAATGTTGCTGGCTTCATGCTGTGGACAGCTTTTCCCAAGGTGACAAAACAAGAGCCCTCATCGTAATGAGACTCCAGCTCCTCTTAGTTTTTTCTCATTTATGCCTATCTCTTTCGCTTGGCAGGATAATCTTGTAAGTAAAGTTTTACAGATACTACTGGGGGTACCTTGACAGAATCTGACCTAAAAATATTTTAGTCCACCTATTGGGAGGCTGAGGTGGGAGAATCGCTTGAACCTGGAAGGTGGTGGTTGCAGTGAGCCGAGATTGTGCCACTGCACTTCAGCCTGGGCGACAGAGCGAGACTCCATCTCAAAATATATATATACATATATATTTTAGTCCACCTAACGAGTAACTTTAAGACTATCCTCAATACATCTATTGCTCATTCTGCTTTATTTAATTCAACCCAGTCATGAGATACTAGATGATAGAAATACTCTGTAGTATCTATTGGTTAAATAAGAAAATATCTGTGCTATTGCTAATATTACATGCTGTACCTGGATAAACTTCTCTGGGAACATTGAGACTCAAATACACAAAATAATAAAACAGGCCACATCATTACAACAGGTTTCATCTAATTCACCATAGTCATTTGGTTTACTTAATTGGTTGCCTTTAAACCTAGACTCATGGCTCAAATTTGTTATATAAACTGAGATTATCATATTACTATTATTTTTACTTTGTATTTTCTTTTCTTTTCCTTTTTTTTTTTAACTTTGTACCCATTGCTTGTCAAATTTCTACAACACAAATCCTAACAAAAGAATGCTAGCCCAGCACTTTGAGATAATAATCAATGTTTATGGAACAGATAAGATTAAACTTAACAATGGACTGCAGGTAGACTTGAAAGCCACTCTTTCAGAAATTCCCTGTGGCTCAAATGTGGCTAAAAGAGTTTTGACACTGACTCCTAGTTGTCAATCACTCCCTCCTTTGTGGGACCAGACCAACCCATGTCAGGTCCATTCTGACACCAAAATATAACCAAAACCTAACTACAGGATTATTGATGAGCAACATGTTCAGAGAAATATCTCAATCAAAAGGAGAAAATGTAAAAGTTCTGAAAATCAAAATGAAGTCACTTGTGTGAAAATCCTGACAAATAGAGCCAGTGAAAGCCATAAAGGAAAAGATCTCACACATGTCTATCTGGTAACAAGAACTATCACAAAAGACTCTGCAAAAACCATAACGCTGCAAACAGGCCACCACAATCTTACACACAAAAAAGTGTTGCTGCCATGGCATCTGTCCAGCTACTGCCTGTCCAGCCTTGGACTTGTGCTACCTTTGTTTTGATCCTTGTAGCCAAGGATAATTGTTTCCAAATAACTTATATAATCCTCTTCACTTTTTTCTTTTAAAGCCCTTGTCTTCCTTTACCTTCCCAAATATGCTTACTGCATTTTTATTGCAATGCTTACTCTGAAATAAATATCATTTAATTTTAGAGAGTCTCTCTCTCTCTCTGTTGTTTAAATTCTGACAACACAATATGCAGCTGTCTTTGCCTGTCTTTTCATTGAGCTAAGGTTTCCAGGGTTCTTTAATGTGTAGCATGTGCCAGTAGTTCATTCATTTTTATGGCTGAAGATTATTCCATTATGTAGCTATGGCTCATTTTGTTTAGCTAGTCATCGGCTGATGATAGACATCTGGCTCTTTTCTACTTTTTGGCAATGATGAATAACACTGCCATGACCATTCAAGTACAAGTTTTCTGTGAACACATGTCTTCAATCCTTGAGTATATACCTAGAAGTGAAATTGCTGGATTATATGGCAATTCTATCGTTAACCTTTTTTTAGGTATAGTCAAACTCTTTTCCAAATGACTGTACTATTGCCCTCCCACCAGCAATGCGTAATAGTTCCAATTTGTCCACTTCCTCGCCAACAATTGTTATTATCTCTGTTTTGAATTCGAGCCATTTTAGTGGGTGTGAGTGGTTTCTCATTGTGGTTTTGATTTGCATTTCCCTGAGGAATATGTTGAGTATCTTTTTATTTGCTTCTTGGTAATGCAAGCTCGTATTAATCTATTAATTAATTCATGTATTTGAGTCCCAGCTGTGTCAATTATGTGTAGTCTTGGACAAGTGATTTTACTTCTCTGAACTCAGTTTTCTCATTCATAAAGTGGAAATAATAATCTCTGTCTTATGGGATTGTTGAAAGGACTAGAATGAATATATGCAAAGCTCTTGGCAGAAATTAAGAACTCAATGAAGACAGAAGAGATGTAAGTCAACATAATGAGTAAGTCAAATGATGCTGGAGTTGGGTCTTGGAAGGAAAGCAACACTCTAATAGGTAGAGGTACAAAGAAAAGAGATTCCAACCAGAATGAGTGTGAACAAAGAGGAAGCCACAGTACAGTGGAATGTGAGCAATTACTGAAAACTCTGCACAGATTTGGCTAGAGTAGTAGAGTTCTCCTTCAAGAGGAGCAGTGGCAGAAAAAGGACTGGAGGGAAGGATGGACTCAGACACAGAGGGCAACAAGATAAGGGCAAGGGATGTGTGTCTCCTTGGAGTCCACCATGTGCTGCCCTGCTGTTGTCTGGGGACTGGGTGAAAGTCAATATTGCCCTGCTCAGGACCAAGAGACATTGCTACCATTGGCACTGCTTGGATGTTCCTGATGCTCCAGAACTTCAATCACTTGGAAATTACAAGGGTTTAGACGCTCTGTACCAGAAATGGGGCAAAAGCCAAATATATATTTATTTCTCCTTATATGTGTATATATATATAGAGAGAGATGGGGTCTTGCTTGTTGCTCAGGCTGGTCTTGAACTACTCCTGGCCTCAAGCAATCATCCTCCTGGCCTCCCAAAGTGCAGAGATTCATATATGTATTTCTTATTATGTATATGTCATAATCTCATATTATTTTTATCTGACCCATCAAATTCTGCTGGAAGGATCTGGTATCACATCTTAGTACGGGCTTAGCCAGTGAGTCCCTCTGTTATTTCTCTAGAGGTATCTTCACCCTCAACAATCCTCCTGAAGGATGCTCATCCTGATTGCAGCACTATTCACAATAGCAAAGACTTGGAACCAACCCAAATTCCCATCAATGATAGACTGGATAAAGAAAATGTGGCACATATACACCATAGAATACTATGCAACCATACAAAAGGGTGAGTTCATGTCCTTTGCAGGGACATGGATGAAACTGGAAACCATCATTCTCAGCAAACTAACACAGAAACAGAAAACCAAACATCAAATGTTCTCACTCATAAGTGGGAGTTGAACAATGAGAACACATGGGCACAGGGAGGGAACATCACATACTTGGGCCTGTCGGGGGGTGGGGGGCTAGGGGAAGGATAGCATTAGGAGAAATACCTAATGTAGATGATGGGTTGATGGGTGCAGCAAAGCACATGGCACATGTATACCTGTGTAAGAAACCTGTACGTTCTGCACATGTATCCCAGAACTTAAAGTATAATAACAAAAAAACTAGAGAAAGAAAACAAATCCCAGACCCACTGATTAGAATGCACCATTTTCCCGGATCCTATTGGAAAATGGCACAAGGCAGACGTCAACAATAAACAGGATGACACGTGAAATAGGATGATTCATTCAAACACAAAGACACTGTGGTTTCTCTTCTCCCAGCTTGTTTAACAACATCCTGATTCACAAGCACCCTTTGCTGGTGCTGGCTCTGTGTGGAGGAAGGCATAAGTTTGGGGGACAGATACAGCTGACTCTGCCTGTGACCACTGTCACCAGGGTTGCTCCCCAAGTTTTGTTTTAGAACCTACACCAAAGATGCACTATTGACACATTACATGAGCAACAAGCAGTTTAAAGCCTGAGCTTGTTCCTGTGCCCGCTTAGGTTTTCTGATTTTAAATGAGGCCTGGAGTGATACATGTGGCTGCTCTGTTGAAGGATGAGGAACAGAGGCTTTTACGAGAGTTGACGTCTGCAGAAAATCAAACACCTCTTTTCCCCACAGGTGGCCAAATGTCCAGGATGAGCGTTCTGTGGAAACAGAAGACAAAAATACACATATGTCCAGGAAAATGCTGCCAGCAGCACAGTATCTACAGCATTTCTCTTCCAGGGCTAAGGAATTGGATTACCCTGTGCCTCGCCTCTGCCCGCAGGGAAGACCACTCCTGGATTTATCCTTCAAGGGAGCAGTAGAAGCAGATCCAGCATGAAGTGAGGGACACGACCCCCCTTACGCTCCCGGCACATCTCCTAGGCTGAGGCCATCTCAGATCGGAAGACCAGCTTTCCAAAGCGAGTCTCCTCCAAATCATGAAAGAGAAAAAGGTGAAACATGTGATGCCCTGATGGTAATAGGATCACAGATTCAAAAACATGAGAGAGGTGGGGCTGGACAAAGTCTTCAGGAGACTGCTGAATTGTTGACTTTATTCCAAGTCAGGATCCCGAGTAATCACTGAGCCTCAGTATAATTATGTGCACATGAGAAGCTATTTATTTCTTGCATTCTGCTTATCTTTGCCAAGAAAGCACTCCTCCCCCATGCCTTAAAATGCCCAGAAACATGGTTTTGGATGAGCCACTTGGAGGACTAAGGGCACCTGCTGACCGAGGCCCATGAGAACACGCCAGCCCTGTGGGGAAAGTGTGGAGCTTATGTACCCACTGCCCTTTCCCTGCTCAGAGCAGGGCATCCCGACAGCAGCTATGAATGCCCCTGCTCTGAGCATCTCCCCGCCAGGCTCTGTGCACTCCATCAGGGTCCTCTTCTGAGCCTGGCACTGTTCACTTGGGCAGAGAGTCCACTCAAGCCCCAGAGTCCTTGGCTCCATTGGAAGCTCCTCCCGGGGCATCAACACAGCCCTCTCCCCCATATCTATTGGCTTTTGGGGAGGTGGGCCTGGGAAGCCCTTTTCTCTCCCTACACTGTGTTCATGCTGGCAGCCAAGCTGGAGCCTCTGCATTTTTTAGTCCAATTATTGGCAACTGTACAGGTTTCCCAGAACACCTGGCCCTCCTCACCCTCGTTCTGTGGCATTATTTAATCAAACTGGCTAGGACTATTTATAGCTCCCCTGAAAGGCAGCAGCCGCTCCATTCCCGGGAAAGTGGAACATTGAGACATTAAAGAGTATTTTCAAAAGAAAAAAATCCTCTCACGGACTCATGAGATTGCCATCCTGATGTGTCTTCCAAAAATAGGCCTCCCGGACAGCTCCTCAGTGCCACCAGCTCTCTCTTCCGTGTACCTGCCACCTGCCAGGCTCAGAGTGAGAAAGCTACCTGCTACTGTTCCCAAATGGTCAGTTCTAATTCTCCAGCCCTCCTCCAAACCCAGAAAATCCCAATATTCTTCCCTGGGTAGATGCCCACCTAATTGAAACAGATGGAGCCAAGGGAAATAACTAAATCGCAACTCAACATTCCCTCTAGCACAAGGAGTCAATAATTCTGGATACTCTGCCACTCTATTCTCCATGGGAGCACCAAAACCCATCTTAAATACAACCTCTTTTGTGCTTTAAGACTTATGGAAGGAAGCCCAGGCTCAATGATTTGCTCAAAGTCCCAAATGCTCTTTGGACTCAAGGCATTCTTGTGGAGCATCAGACAAATGTGTGGCTCTTGGCCAAGAGCCAGGGAGCACAGAAAAGTTAGAAGCTGGGGCAGGTGCATGCTGGCTAGGTAGAAATAGTTACAGACCTTTGGAGATGAGGAGCAACCGAGAAGGTACAGTTGGAGAGCCTGGGGCAACAGAGCTAAGCATAGGGTTCAAGGGCAGACGATGCAAGCTCTCATCCCAACTTCACCACTACGTGTGATCTCAGATAAGTGACATGTTCCCTAACCCAAGTGTCTGCATCCTATGCACATCACATTGTTGTGTTACATAAGATAATCCAGACACCGTGCCTGACACAAAGGAAGCATGTATCATGGGTTAGCATAATGTTACAGAAGAAGAAACAGAGATACAGACACTTTGAGAGACTTGTCCAAGGCTTCATGGCCCCAGGATCAGAACTGAGTCTCCTGGTTTCCAGTCTGGGATCTATTTATTATTATTATTATTGTTATTATTACTTGTGTGTGTGTGGTACCAGGCACCTCTTATAAGAGAGTTAAACAAGACAAGTGGTCAAGAGTTTCAGGCATCAGTGAACACTCAGGAACTGAAGCATGAAGAAAAAATTATAGAAAGAGGAGTATATACTCAGGGAAACTTGAATCTATGCTCCCAGGTTGTAAAAAATAAAAATAAAAATAAACCACATGAAGGAGCAAGAACCAAGAACCTTCATAACTCAGGGAATATTTTGCTTCAGCTGGGGAGCCCTCACATTTTCCTATTGTGTTGAAAGCCAGTTCTCAAGTTCACTAATCTGAGGCTTGCAGGACAGAAAAAGGGGACACCCCAAACTGCAGGGGAAGGAAGATGCCACTGCTCCTAGGCTGTTTCAGGCATAGGGAGGTAAAGAGGCTGGCAAACATGGGACATCAGGCAAGAGCTAACAAGCTAGAGAGCACAGGCAAGACTAAACAGAAAACAAAGAATAGTGCAGACAAAGGGACAAACGCTGTATGATTCCACTTGTTTGAGATACCTAGGGGAGTCAAACTCACAGTAACAGGCAGTAGAAGCGTGGTTGCCAGGGGCTGGGGAGGAAGAGGAGTTAGTGTTTAATGGAGATAGAGTTTCAGTTTGGGAAGATGAGAGTTCTGGCAATGGGTGGTGGTGATGGTTACACAACAATGTGAATGTAGTGAATGCCACTGGATTGAACATGTAAAAATGGTTAAGATGTAGATTTCATGTTATGGGTAATTTATCACAATAAATAATAGATGATAGATAGATAGAATTATACAAAACAGAACTGCAGACCAAGGAGTATGGTACAGACCTCAGGGGTCTCTGCAGCCAGGGAGGGCATAAATCATTTTACACTGAAGAAACCAATGACAGTTTCATAAAGACAATAGGATTTCAGTTAGAATTTTGTGTTAGATAGGACCTCTTGGTTGTAACTATAAAAGACTCCACTCAAATTAACTTAAACACCAAAGGGTTGCTTTTTGTAAGGACTGAGTAGTAGCCCATAGACTCAAAGCTGAACAACTAAAGTCAAAAGGAGAAAGAAGGGCATCTAGGCCATCCTAAACAGGGCCTTAAAATCTTGTTCTCTTTAATTTTTGCCTCTCTCTGGGTGTTGCCTTCATTCTCATTTGTTGTAGACTGGCTTTCCCCGAGAGTGGAAGATTTAAAAATTTATCCCAGCCGGTGCAGTGGCTCAAGCCTGTAACCCCAGCACCTTGGGAGGCTAAGGCAGGTGGATCACTTGAAATCAAGAGTTTGAGACCAGCCTGGGTAGCAAAGCAAAACTTCATCTCTACAAAAATGAAAAATAAATAAAAAGTAGCTGGGTGTGGTGTTTCATGCCCATCTACTCAGGAGGCTGAGGTGAGAGGATCATTGGAGCCCAGGAGTCCAGGCTGCAGTGAACCATGATCACACAATTGCACCCCAACCTGGGTGACAGAGTGAGACCCTATCTTAAAAAAATTAAAACCTTACCCTGGGCCAATGGTGGCCAGGAGGACAAGATACTGTGACCATTTGCTCCTGCTAGAGCTACACGACTGGAGTTGGGAGAGATGTTCCCTCAAAGAAGGTGAGGTTCCCTAGAAACAGCTCCTGAGATAGGACGTGTGTGCAGGATTACTGGAGAGTGCTCTTGGGATACACGCATAAGGAAGAAAGGCAGGCAGGATTGGACAGCGGAAGAAGCTGACCCATAATGTGGTTACACCTGGAGCCTTAGCTACAGGGAGCTCTGGAGCTGCCAGTTGTCCCCAACTGAGACAAGGAAGTTGGACCACTGTGTCCCATTGACCGGTCGTTGTTATGTGTCATTTATATGTATCATTTCCCTATGAGAACGTATAACCTTGGGTGATTCCCAGGGAAGGACACAGCTACAAACCATCAGCAGCGGATATTCCCAGACATCAAAGAATGTGTTTGCTGTTTTAAAGAGGGTGTTGGGGGATGTACCACAGCACACAGGACTGTCCACACTTCACCCTGTTCACATCTTATTTCTTATAATAAGTTTGTCCCTATGAGAACAACTGCTTCAAGACTTTGGTTGGTCTTATTTCAAGGGAAATTTACAAGAGAAGGTTGCATATTGCTCTTGAGGTTATATCTAACAGTCATCATCCCCTCCCCCTCCACCCATTCTAGATTCAACTCGCCCTTGGCTAGAGCCTGTTGGGGTGACTCAGACCTTTATCCTTGAGGAGTCTGAGACCCTGTTACCATGTCCTTCTTGGGCCATCATGGCTGTACTTATCCATTACCACCAAAACTGGGCATGAGAAGCACTAAGCCATGTCCCAGTAGATCACCTGAATGGTGAATGTATTTTTTCCTTCTTTCTCATGCAACATCAATCCTGCCTCTTCCTGATGATCAGGATCTATAATCCCTATCAGGATGGTGGCTGCTTTTCTCACCTACAGAGCTTGAAGTAAAGGAGATGGGCAGCCCATGCTCCCAGAGTGGGTCATTGCAGTACTGGTAAATAGTACATTCCTCCTCAGCCCATGGGGACACATCAGTGTATAATAGTTATTGCTTTAGGTTGTATTTGCTTCCTGGAGGGTGACAACCCATCTTCACAAGGGAATCCTCCAGGAGCAGCATCTTAAGGGAAGTCTACCTCTCTGTCAGGCTGGCAGCTTCTGCATGATACAGTATGTAATTGGACTCTGTGCTGGTAGATTCTCTGTGCCATGGCCACACTTTTTTTTCTGTAAAGTACCCCTTGGTCTGCAGTAATGTTTACAGGATCCTTTGTAGATGGAATGAAATAAATACTTTGTAAGTGTTCATAATGGCTAAGGCCCTGTGGACAGGAAAGGCAGACCATACTGAGAATGTGCATCTTCTCAGTTAAATCAATTGTACCAAGGGGTCTCCTTGAGGAATATGTAAGTTGATCTTCTTGAGGAATGGTGCTATGTCAGAGGCTCAATGTCAGGTTGGACATTTGGCAGCAGAAGTAGCTAGGTGAGACTGGGTGGGTGGAAACTGTTGCTGCTGGGCCCATGTATAGCCTCCATCTCTGCCATGCTGGCCACTCTGCTCACCCACCCCTTGTACCAGCACTGGAATGGTTGACATGAACTTGCTGAGTCATCGCGTCTCTCTTGTTGTCTAGAGCCTCTTTTATAATGGGTGGTCTTTGGTGACCATTAACATGGAATACATTCCCATGGTTCCATCCATACCTCCTTGTCTCTGACTTTCTAATCCTTCTCCTACAAGTCTCTGACCAACCAGCTAGGCCATGAGTTTTAGTATACTCTTATCTTGGGCCTCTTCTGTTTCCATAGTTGGGTGACCAGGTATGCTGCCTGGATCTACCCATTGGAAGAATTTTCCTTCACTGCTCTTTCGAGGTCAGTCCTGAACAGTGCAGCTGCCATCTGTTTTCAGTATCCACTGACACAAGCTGACCAATCCATGAACCAAGCTCAGCCCTTTTCTTTCCACTGGCCACAAAGGAAACTCCCCTACAGCCACCACTGTGAGCTGGAGAAGAGGCCAGTGCAAGAGTGATGGGTGACATAAAGTTTGGGCTACCTGTTCACACAACTTGCTTGTGCCTTCTGGCCCCACTTGTGCTTGATCCTAGATGTACAATTTCCATCTTATGATGGATTTCTGTTGGGCCATCTGACCTTATGATTTGGTGGGTCTGACAGAATCCAGTTCAGGATGGGCATTTCTGGCCATGTGGTCACTTGATGTTCAAGGTCATATGGTCCATTTACCAAGACCCAATAGTGTACCTGAAGTTGTTTTCTTTCAAATTGAAACCATCTTTGCAAAAATTATAGTGAGAAACATCTGACATAACTGACTCCATCTTGCTTCTAACCCCACAAGCTATCTTTGCTCATTCCAAGTTACTTTGAGAGGAATAGAATTCATAGTTTAACTTTAGAACAAAGATGATAACAGCCCCTTCCTGAAACTAACCCCCTTCATGCTTGAGGACCAAAACCGCCTTGTAAAACTAATAAAATATAACAATATTGGGATTGTGATGAGGGCCTGGATTCTGCAAAGATGTAGACATAGTTAAACTCTAATCAGTCATTGTTTTATCACTTGCCTTTCTTTAACTACTTACTACTCAGGAATAACATAGCCAGTGGTCACGAGATTCGTAACTTCCCCAATTGCTTTTATGGATAACATCACTATTGTAAAATATAAGACTGATGTTTAAGATGTTTTTCAGACCTGGCATTCTGTATGAACCAAATGGCACCATCCTGACCAGTAATCCCACCCAGGGACTGACTCAGTGCAAGAAGACAGCTTCAACCCCCTATGATTTCATCCCTGACCCAAACAATCAATATTTCCCATTCCCTATCTCCCTGCCCACCAAACTTTCCTTGAAAAACTCTAGCCCTCAATTCTCGGGGAGGTGAATTTGAGAATTATCTCCTATCCTTCTACTTAGTTGGCCCTGCAGTAATTTGTTTGTTTGTTTGAGACAAAGTCTCATTCTGTTGCCCAGGCTGGAATGCAGGGGGGCAATCTTAGCTTACTGCGACCACCTCACTGGTTCAAGCAATTCTCATGCCTCAGTCTCCCAAGTAGCTGGGATTACAGGTGTGTGTCATCACACCTAGCTAATTTTTGTATTTTTTGAGAGACAGAGTTTCACCTGTTGGCCAGGCTGGTCTAGAACTCCTGACCTCAAGTGATCCACCCACCTCGGTTTCCCAAAATACTGGGATTACAGGTGTGAGCCACTGTGCCTGGCCAGCTCTGCGATAATTGAACTCTTCTTTGCTATTCTCAGTGCATTGCCTTTCTGGTCAGTGGGCAAAAAGAACCCACTGGCCAACTATAAGATGATGTGGTGTTCTCTGCTACAGGTAGCATGGACTTGCTCCAGAATTCTAGCTGTCTACTTTGTGATTCTCCTACTGAGGCTTGCCATAAACGTCACAAAGCATGTCTCCCCACCACAGATAACATTAGTCACTGAATCAAGTGGCCCAAGCAGCACGGATGCACGCCTTGCCACCTGGATCTGCTGCAGGGCCCTTCTCCACTCCAGGTCCCATTCAGATCTTGGAGCCTTCCATATCACTCAGTGAATGCATCAGAGCACCTTCCCAATGGTGCAATATGCTGCTTCCAGAACACAAAGAGGCCTACCACACATTGCATTTTGTTTTGTTTTGTTTTGTTTGAGACAGGGTCTCACTGGAGTGCAGGCCAGGCTGGAATGCAATGGTGCAATCATGGCTCACTGTAGCCGAATTCCTGGGCTCAAGCAATTCTCGCCTCATCTTCCTGATTAACTGGGACTACAGGCATGCACCACCATGCCTGGCTACTTTTTTTCTTAGTTTTTATTTTGTAGAGATGGGGTCTTGCTATGTTGACCAGGCTGGTTTCTAACTCCTGGCCTCACATGATCCTCCTGCTGCAGCCTCTGAAAGTATTGGGCATGAGCCACCACGCCCTGCCTGTACTTTCTTAATTTTAGGTATGAGATGCAATAATTTGTTCATCTGGTCTAATTAACATTACACCATTGATGCGATGGACTAATACGATATTCTGTGGACTATCCATACAGTCTGGGTCTCTTTGGACTATATTTTGGCAGAAAGAAGGAAAGTTAACATAGCCCTAGGGCAATACCACAAATGTATACTGTTGTCTGTCCTATATGAACACAAACTGTTCCTGATTATTCTCCCTGATAGGGTTGGACAAGCACTCACTCAGTGAATCAATGGCCACATCCTACGTGCCAGAGGTTAATCTGCTCTAGCAAAGTTAACACATTTAACACAGTAGCTGCACTTGGGGTTATTATTGGATTAGGTTTGTGGTTGTCCACTGTCATCAGCCATGAATCACTGGTGTTTGCAGAGACCAGACTGATGAGTTATGTAGGGTTTCACAGAACCATCACTCCTGCTATCATTGTTTTTGCATTCTCCATAGAATATGGGATTGTTTTTTACTTACTGCCTTGGCATGGTTAGGGAGTGGTTTTAAACCTTCTTCTGAGCCTTTCTTACTTTAATACTTTTTGCCCTGCAGGTCAAAGAGCCAATGTGAAGGTTCTGCCAACTATCAAGCATGGCCACTCCAATTATTCATTTAGGGACCCGGAAAATGACTTCTCAGTGAACTCCCCATAAGCTATATGTAGACCAAGGCCCCAGATATCAATATTAATCCCAATCTTGTACCCAACATTTTTTAAAGGACTGGGTATTCCCCCTGCTCCCAATGCATGGTTACCATGGTTACCTGAATAAATGGCAATAGATCCCATTGTGGGAAGGTCAAGTATGCTGGTTAATTCCATATGTCAACATAGCTAGGCTGGCTACGGTGCCTAGATGTTTCTTTAAACACCAGCCTAGATGTTACTGTGAGAGTATTTTCCAGATGTAATCAACATTTAAATTAGTAGACTTGAGTGAAGCAGATTACTTTCCATTTGTGGTTTGGCCTTATCCAATCAGTAGAAGTCCTTCAGAACAAAGATGAAGGTTTCCCAAGAAGACATTTTCCTCCAGATTGTGCACATAGAAACTCTGCCAAGTTTTCAGCCTGCTGCCCTGTGGAATTCAGATTCAAGACTGCAATGCCAACTCTCCTGAATTTTCAGGCTGCTGGCCCACCCTATTGATTTCAGACTTGCCAGCTGCCCTCTCTCTTTAGCTAGTGAGCTAGAAATTTCCTAGAGAAGTAGTAAATTCCCAGATGTATTACTCAGGCTTCCTCAGAGAAACAGAGTCAATAATAATATATACAGAACCAATAAAATACTATATGTGATACATAGTATATAGTATATAGATGATATGTATATGACATCATATATATAGTATATTATTGGTTCTGTTTCTCTGAAGAACGCTGACTAATATATCCAGGAATTTACTATTTAGTACACTTGCTGCATTATTGCATGGTCCTTCCTCATAGGAACTTGATCTCTTCTTGAGTCACTGGGTTCCATTTCTAAGAAGTGGCTGAGGTTGAAAAACTAGGCAAGGAACTTTGACTTTATATTGGGAGGACTGCCCTCAGTCTTCTGATCAACCTTCCTTAATTTCTTTACACATTATATTATACTTATATTACACTTGTACTTTATACATTAAGCAACATTCTTGTCGGGTGCCCATTTGTCTTGCCTCTAGGGACAGCATGTTTTATGAACCATCTCTAGCTCTCTGCAGACCAGCTTCCCTAGGCTGTCACGCAGGCTTGCTCCTCATTGCGATAATTGTGCCCAGCTGACTTCTGATGTTTAATTATCACCCTCTGACCTCTATTATTTCAGGATCCTATCACTCCTATTGCAGTCATCATCCCTGGCATTGCCTGAGCTTCTTGGCAAGGCTGGGATCTTCACCAGCGTGTTCCTTATGACTTTGGTAAACAGACATCCTCTGGGCCCTCTCACAGAGTCAGCTGGTGGATTTCTTGGCTCGCATTCTTGGCCTTGATCCATTTTAGGATGCCCACTTCTCTGAGTCTTTGAGGCTTTTCTCTTCCATCTGCCAAGGAAGTTATGATATTTCTATTTCACTTAATGTGAGCCATCACTTTCTGCAAGATCTTGAAAGCCTAAGATCTTATTAGCCCTGTTTCCCAGGGTGCTATTAACCCTGTTTCCCAGCATATTAGCCCTTGCCAGGATGCTAAATCCTTTATCATGGAAGAAGCTCCTATAATAATAAACCACCTTTCATCCAACTTTATCTCCTGTTTCCCCTCGATTTAGCACCTTCAAGATTCCGTTCCATGCATGCTCTCCCAGCTCCTGCAGGTATATATTAGCCAGATTCTGCAGCTCCTTGGTCCCTCTACTTCCTTAGTAAGCCCAATACCCCATCAGTAGACCTCCACAGAGATTTGACTTTTATAATTTGCCAGGATGGGAGGTGGGGTAGACCATGAGGGAAGCAAACTGTGTCTCATAAAATGCCAGCCTTACTTGAGGCTCCTGCACCATCTTTGAGCAAGGGAAAGAGCCATCTTCTAACAAGGGGAAATGGGCCAATTCTAAAGGACCAGCTGGTTCAGGGGAATCTGGGGATTCAATATTCTCAAACACCTATATCCAGACACTGCTGTCTCAAATTGCAGGGTTCTATTCCTTCCTCATGAAGGCCTTGACCATGGCATACATAGGAGACCTAGTGGGGTGGTGAATTCAACCGTCCCAGAAACTCCTCTACTCTTAGGATTAAGTCCTGAGCCTGGGCTTCTCTCTGCCCTCCAGATGTAAGAGATTAAGTTTTCCTTAAAAGCTTAATCTTTCAGTATTGCCTTGAATTGGTAGTTAATTGCTCTGACTGCCCTTATCTCTTATCAATAAATCAAGAGCACTCCACATCAACCACCCACTTCCATAGTCCTCATTGCTATGATTGTCTTCATTCTCTCAAGCCTCAGAGATATTGCATCAGTCATGCTATCCCTTCTACTGGAAAGTCAACCCAACCCATCACTGATGGAACATTTTGGCAGCTGCACCCCTACAGCATCACCTCCTACCACTGGTGATGGGATCCTTAGGCCAACTGGCCAGCAAGTGATCCTGCTCCAACATCCCCTTCAAATGACTCTAAATTAGAGGCTACTGCCTAGGGCCACTTCTGGTACTAGTAAATGGCCCTAGATTGGGTTCTCTGGAAAAAGACTGTGAGCCAGACTTTATGCTGAAGACTTTCTGCAGGTACGCTCAACAGATATACCTAGGGGAGTGAAGACGGCAGGACTGGGCAGAGGGAGAAGCCACCCTTCCCTGCAGTTGCAACTAAGACCTCAGGTGATCCTTTATGGAGTTCTGCATTGGCTGATTGTTGGCCACAGAATACCCCAGGAGAGGATGTAACCCTGGGTGAAGCTGTTTCCTGTGGCTGGGAGGGATGCAGATGTGAGCTGTCACCTGCTGACCTTCTTGGCCTCTCGGGAATAGACAGTTACATAGGCTTTAAAGTTGGGATCCGGGATGAAAACCAGTATCCCACATACAGCTCTACTATGACAGGGTACTTGGCAGACAAAACAAATAGATGTCCACTTTAACCTTAAAGAATGGATAGCCCAGCATCTTGGGAGGCGGAGGCAGGAGAATCGTTTGAGCCTGGGAGTTCAAGACCAGCCTGGGCAACATAGTGAGACCCCGTCTCTGCAAAAAAAAATTAAAAAAATAGCCAGGCATGGTGGCTCATGCCCCGTAGCCCCAGCTACTTGGGAGGTGGAGGGATCACTTGAGCCCAGGAGGTTGAGGCTGCAATGAGCTATGCTCATGCCACTATATTCCAGCCTGAGCAACAGAGTGAGATTCTGTCTCAAAAAAGAAGAAGAAAAAAAGAATAGATAAGATCCGGATAGGTGTAGTGGATGGGGGAGAGAACGGGGTAAAGGCTTCAACATGGGAGTGAACAGGGACTATTCTAATGTGCAGGTCACCCACTGGGCAAAAGGGAGGGGGATGAAAATCAAGTCTGTTTTGGGTATTTGCAATAAGAGAAAAGGTCTCAACTTGTCCATGCCTAGTTGGGAAAAAAAATTTTTATATCTGGATTGTTCTGGAAATCCTGTGAAATTATAGCTTATGAAACAGTAGTGCTGTAGATTAAATGTTTATGTCTCCCCACATCCATATGTTAAAATTTTAATCCCTAATGTGATAGTATTTGAAGATGTGGCCTTTGAGAAGTGATTAGGTCAGGCAGATGGAGCCCTTATGAATGAGTCCCTTAGGAAAAAGACCCCAGAGAGCTCACCCACCCCTTCTACCATGTGAGAACACAGCCAGAAGGCAGGTCCATAAACCAGGAAATGGGCCCTCATCAGACACCAGCTCTGCCAGTACCTTGATCTTGGACTTGCCACCTCCAGAACTGTGAGAAGCAAATTTTTTTTTCTTATAAGCTATTTGGTCTGTGGTATTTTTGTTAAAGCAGCCTGTTCTATTTTTTCCTAATTTGGTCTTAAGATTCTCTCCTCAGGGAGGCTGTAAACTCTAGGCCTGCTCTGATGGGGCTCCAGGGGAGGTGGTCATGAACGTTTACTGTGTGTCTTTCATAGGATACTTCTTTATCCTAATAAAGAATGCCTAACTGTCTGGCCTGTGACCAGGGGTCCCTATCACAGGAAGTGTGTTTCCCTTGGTAAATGCCTTTGTGGCTCTTGTCTGACCTATGTCCAGTTTCTTCCAAGTGAGATAGCCACTGTCTCAGGGAACGCTGACCTGGAGAGAAGTTCACTTCAGGTGTGTTGGTCAGGTGAGACACAGAGGAGACGATGCAACAAAACACAGGAAATATCAGAAGCAGTGGATTACTTACAGATCCACAAGAGAAGGGGAGTACCAATAAGGTCAACAGGAAGACTGCAGGGTCAGGGCACTCAACCAGCAGGGGGAGTACCAGAGAGGGAAGGACCTAGGGGCTGGGGCCTTCACTGGGGTCCCGGGTGTTACCCACACAGGTTTCCTGCTGGGAGTTCTAATTGATGGTTATGGAGCAAGCAGGCATGAGTTCCATGGAGTTAGGCTTACTGAAAGATGGTCATTGCAGCATATCTGTGCAGCCCTCATTGGGTGTGGGGGTCAGTGGGGTGAGATGCCACGTAGGCTGCATCTAGCTGTCCCATAGCAAAGCGTTCACCAGGAGGTAGTTTTTTAAGGCAGATATCTGGGTCAACCACCTTGAGAAATTGGGAAGAGGTGGGTAACTGGAAGCTGTGTCAACAGTGACTATTCTTTGCTTCCGGCATAAGAAGGTTCAACTTGTATTCAAAATAGATGCTAAAGCAACATAAAATTATAGGAATTCACTACATAGCCTGAACGGATTAAGACAAGTAGGAATATACCAAAGATTGCAAATTCAAATGTGTACAGTGCTGACCAGGCAACATAAACAAGTAAAGCAGGCTGAATTTTACTCTTTCCACACAAACACACATATATAAAATATGCCCAGCCCCTGCTAGTCTATATGAAGGCTCTGAGCAAATTAGAAAGTGATGTCCCCTCTGGGCTGATTCCGCCCCAAGCCCGGGGTAAGTGTGCACTGTATACCAGCCCTGACTTGTGCTGTTTGTGCAGGACACAACTTACACAACCATCAGGCAATCTTGCAAATATGTTCTGTTCCATTTTTCTTCAAACAGATGGTCTTTTCTACCTTTCATTCACAGAAGAAGCAGCAGGAAAATAACAGCAGACTTTCAGCCTCAGTGCCAGAATGATAACAGGGAGAGCTGGGGACTGAGACAAACTGGCAGCGACATGCTTTGTTGTGCCCTGTGGAATGCGGGCTTCTTGCTGCTACATTCTATAGTTTTCTCATGTTGTAAAAAAATCTGAATTTTAATGTGAAATATCCTGTTCTTTGTGGCTTAGTTTTTACTTTTATTTTTTAAAAAACATGGTTCCATCCTAAGAACACATACCAGCTGTCTGTTGTTTTCTATCTGCAGCCCTTTTGCAACTTGTCAATTAAATAGTAAGCCCCTGGGGGCGGCAGTCAGGGACCGCGCTCACAAGACGTCTCAGAGTCTGCGATGCTGCTCAGCAGGGGCGTCTTGTTGGTTTGGAAGTGGCGTTGAAGTTTTTTCTTCAGATCAAAATCAAAGAAGTCAGGGAAAAATAAAATAAGATAAAGATGCTGCAGAACAAAGTGTTCATAGCAGAGACAGAGAGAGCTGAGTGCCTCAGAATTAGTGAAATGCTCTTCTCTGGTAATAAGTAAAAGGAGTGGCAGGCATTTTGCTGAGTGTATTAAAGCAAAGCAAAACCTCTTGGTAATAAAATGATGAAGACATTTTTACTTTTCAAAACCTAAAATCTGAGATGTCTCAACAATGATTAATAAGGTTCCTCCTATAAAGGGAATGTAATCACCACTCCTTCAATTTTCCGATTCTCAGAATGAGAAGAATGGGAAATTAGCATGTTCTCTTCTCTCTGGACAGGGGTGCAAGTATATCTATTGGCCTAGGACTCCAAGGCCAGAGTTCTGGAAATGCATTAATAAATTTTTTATTGCAACCAACAGAACTCAAATCTGGTTACCTTAACCAAGAAGGGGATAGATTGAAAATATAATAGAGGAACACAGAATCCATATGAAGTCAGAGGCGAGGCTTGGAAAATGGCTGGGAAGAAAGGCATTCTCAGCTGGGCAATGTCGCAAGCACCTGTAGTTCCAGCTACCTGGGAGGCTGTAGTTGGAGGACTTCCTGAGCCCAGAAGTTCGAGGCCAATCCAATCCGGTAATCCAATCTGACCATCTTTCTCATTTTTATTGAAGTATCTAGTATCTTCATATTTAATGTAATTGCTAGTATGTTTGTGATGAAATTTATTATAGTTTAATTTTTGTTTCACTTTTTAATGTTTTTTCTACTCTCTTGGTTTCTTTGTGATTAAATATTTTTATAATTCAGTCATGCATTATTTTACTGCTTTTTATTGATAAATTACACTATGCACCCTGAACTTATTAAAATATCTTATAAGTTAATAATTTTGGTACTCCCTGGACAATGCAAAGACCTTAGAATATTTTAGCTATATTTATCCCTTTTCTGGCTTTCATACTGTTATTGAGCATATATATATACATATGCATATATCTATATGTACACATATATATGCTTAAATCCAACTAGACATTATCATCATTATTATATGGAAATCTAATTCTTCTATTGGAAACTTCTACCTGGGATAATTTGACTTCTGCCTAAAGACTCCCTTGACTATATCTTTTAGTGTAGGTTAGTGGGTGACAAATTATCTCCATATATTTGAATTATGAATGTGTGTCTGAAAATATATTTATTTCACCTTCATTTTTAAAGATTAATTTTACTAGGCATAGAATTCCAGCTTGGCAGTATTTTCTTTTAGCAGTTTGAAGACAGACATTGTCTTTTGCTTCCATTATTTTTGTGATAAATCAGCTGTCAGTTGATTTACAATTGCCTCTTTGAAGGAATGATGTCTTATTTTTTTCTATGTGCTTTAAAATGTTTGTCTCCTGTTTTCAGAAGTTGGAGTTTGTTGTGCCTATGTGTGGCTTTATTTGTATTTATCCTGCTTAGAATACATATAACTTCTTGACTCTGTGATTTGATGTTATTCATCAGTTTGAAAAATTTTTGGGGTGGGGCGCGGCGGCTCATGCCTGTAATCCTAGCACTTTGGGAGGCTGAGGCAGGTTGATCACTAGGTCAGGAGATCGAGACCATCCTGGCTAGCATGGTGAAACCCTGTCTCTACTAAAAATGCTGGGCATGGTGGCGGGCACCTGTAGTCCCAGCTACTTGGGAGGCTGAGGCAGGAGAATGGCGTGAACCTGGGAGGCAGAGCTTGCAGTGAGCTGAGATCCCACCATTGCACTTCAGCCTGAGTGACAGAGCAAGACTCCATCTCAAAAAAAAAAAAAAAAAGTTGGTCATTATTTACTCAAATATCTTTTACAGGTCCATTTCATATTCTCTACTGATTAGATATGCCCATGATATGTGCCATACATCATATGACTTTTGTGTTCTTTTCTGCATTTTAAAAATCTGCTTATCATACTTTTATCTGATTATTTCTTATGGTTTGTATTCCAGTTCACTATTTCTCTCTTCTATTGTGTCTAATCTGCTGTTGAACCTATTCATTGATTGGGTTCATAGAGTCTTTAATTTTAATTATTATAACTTTTAGTTAAAAAGTTTCCATTTTGTCCTTTGTAGTTTGCATTTCTCTGGCCTATTTTTCATCCTGTTTCTAAACTTCTTGAATGTTCAAATCATAGTTTAAAATCCAATTCTGATCATTTCAATATCTGGATCTCCTTTAGGAATGTTTCTATTGTGTAATTTTTTATCTTCTTGGTTTCTGGTCTATTCTTATGTTTTTGTATGCCAGATCATTTTTAATTGAACATCTGCGTTTTGTATAAAACATGTTTTGAGATTCAATATGTTATCTTCAGTTTACTTATGCTTAAGGCAAGCAGTCAGGGTAGAGACAGATTACTTTCAAACAATTTGAGACCGAGTTGATTTGAAATTGATCTTTAGCACTTGTGAGAGCTAGTCTATTTCTGATTCACTTGTATTCTAGGGTACAGTATTTGAGGATCTCACGTGAAAGTCTGGGGTGTTTTCTGGGGCCATATTTCCTTGGTTATTACTGAATATCAATTTTTGCCCCTGCCTCGTAGAGATGCCAAAAGTTATGCACAGCTTCTCAGGCTCTTAGTTGCTGTTTTCACTTTTAGAATAATTATAATACTGCCTCAAAGGGAGCAGCAAACATAGGGCTCGTTTTTGGGGGGTTCCCTTCTCTCTGGGATTTTGGCCACTAAGCTTTTGCTGCTTTGGTATCTCTAATGCTGGCAAATAAATTTCTTAAAAATATTTTTTCCATTTATTTGTTCTTTCTCAGTGGGAGGTTGATCAAAACAAGCTACTCTACCTTTGCCAGAAATAGATGTGCCCAGCATATTTTTAAACTAAACAGAATATAAAACAAATCAAAATATTAGAATGTGTCATGTAAGTATTGCTTCCTAAAACTTTTTGCTTTGGTTATATATTTATATATTTTTGTGTTGTGTATGGGTGCAGATGTAAAATATGATGATTAATATGGATCATGATCCAAAAACGTTTGAAATGAACTCCTTTAAACCATTCCAAAGTGTAGGCTCTGTGCTTTAAATTCAGCATAATACACAAGAAAAGGCAATGGCTCCTCAACTCAAAAGACATGGATTTACACCCTCACACTGTCTTTACTGAGCTATGTTAAAATAATCAAGACACTTATGCCCTTTGACCTCAGTTTATCTGCAAATTGAAGAATTTTGATAAAATATTTTATAATGTTCTTGCATCTTTTTTCTGTCAACTTCTCCAATTTAAAACTTGCTTAGGTTCTCTGTTTCTCATTTTCCTTACCTGTAAATAGAAGCCGTGGAAATAATAAAAGTTCATAAGTGTATTACGCTATTTACATTGCTATAAAGAAACACTTGAGGCTGGGTAATTTATAAAGGAAAGAAGTTTGATTGGCTCATGGTTCTGCAGGCTGTACAAGAAGTGTGGTGCTAGCATCACTTCTGGGAAGGACCTCAGAGGCATCCAATCATAGTGGAAGGTGAAGAGGGAGCAGGCATCTCACATGGTGAGAGCAGGAGCATGACAACAAAGGGGGAGGTGCCACACACTTTTAAACAACCATATAGCACATGAACTCATTGAACAAAAACTCATTCATCACCAAAAGGATGGTGCTAAACTGTTCATGAAGATCTGCTCCCATGATCCAATCACCTCCCACCAGGACCCACCTCCAACACTGGGGTTTGTATTTTAACGTGAGATTTGGAGGGGACAAATATGCAAACCATATTAATAAGGAAGTACATTTCCCACATGTTGATGTCTTTGTAGTTGGGATGTGTCTTACAGGTGATGGCATCTTATAAACACTGCCAGCCAGTTGTGACACAGTGGTCACGGTCTGTGCACATGCAAACTTGGTCATAGCTGTTTATATTGTCATCACTTCAGTTGAGTATGTACATTGTTGGTACTACCCATATTAAAATTAGTTGCCACTTAAAATACCTCCAAAAAGATTACACTATGCTTTAGCATTAAACTAAAAGTTTAAGGCTCAGAAAATGGCAGTAAAATGTAAATTTGATATCAGTGTTTGCCACAAATTGACTGTATTAACTTAAGGTGAAATAATTTTTTTCAGAATCTTGAACCCTATGAGGTTTCAGGTTAGAACTGACCAAACAAGTACCTCTATGACATTTAAAAGGTGGAAATGGGACCAGGCATGGTGGCTCACGCCTGTAATCCCAGCACTTTTGGAGGCCAAGGTGGGTGGATCACGAGACCAGGAGATTGAGACCATCCTGGTCAACATGGTGAAACCCATCTCTATTAAAAATATAAAAAATTAGCTGGGCGTGGTGGTGGGCGCCTGTAGTCCCAGCTACTCGGGAGACTGAGGCAGGAGAATGGCGTGAACCTGGGAGGTGTCGCTTGCAGTGAGCCGAGATTGCACCACTGCACTCCAGCCTGGGTGACAGAGGGAGACTCCATCTCAAAAAAAAAAAAAAAAAAAAAAAGTTGGAAATGAAATGTGGTGATTACCCTCAGATGGCCCTTGTGGTCAGATGCAGTGAAAGGCAGATGCAGAGGGGCCAGCAGATTCCAGCTCCTTCTTTGTTTTCATGGCTCAATTCCCATCTTTATTTCCCTTTTCTTTTTTTTTATTCAAGGATCAGTGTCCCTTCTTTCTTTATTTTTCCTATTTCAATAGCTTTGGGGGAACATTTGGTGTCTGGTTGACTGGAAAAGTTATTTAATGGTGATTTCTGAGATTTTGATGTACCCATCACCCAAGCAGTGTACACTACACCCAATGTGTAGTGTTTTATCCCTCACTGCCATCCCACCCTTCCTCCAGGTCTCCAAAGTCCATTATATCATTCTTATGCCTTCATGTCCTTATAGTTTAGCTTGCATTTATAAGTGAGAACATTAACGATGTTTGTTTTTTCATTCCTGAGTTACTTCACTTAGAATAATGGTATCCAACTCCATCCAGGTTGCTGTGAATGCCACGATTTCTTTTTGTGGCTGAGTGGCCCATGGTCTATATATACCACATTTTTCTTATCCACTCATTGGTTAATGGGCATTTAGACTGCTTCTATATATGTGCAGTTGCTAATTGTGCTGCTATAAACATGTGTGTGCAAGTGTCTTTTTCATATGATGACTTATTTTCCCCTGGGTAGATACCCAGTAGTGGGATTGCTGGATCAAATAGAGGTTCTACTTTTAGTTCTTTAAGGAATCTCCATACTGATTTCCACAGTGGTTGTACAAGTTTACACTTCTACAGCAGTGTAAAAGTGTTCCCTTTTCCTCACATTCATGCCAACATCTGTTATTTTTGATTTTTTAATTATGGCCATTCTTGCAGGAGTAAGGTGGTATCTCATTGTGGTTTTAATTTGCATTTCCCTGATCATTAGTGATGTTGAGCATTTTTTCGTGTTTCTTGGCCATTTATATATCTTCTTTTGAGAATTGTCCATTCATGTGCTTTGCCTACTTTTTGGATGGGATTGTTTGTTTTTTATTGCTGATTCATTTGAGTTCCTTGTAGATTCTGGTTATTAGTCCTTTGTCAGATGCATAGTTTGCAAATATTTTCTCCCAATCTGTGGGTTGTCTGTTTACTCAGTTGATTATTGCTTTTGCTGCGCAGAAGCTTTTTAGTTTAATTAAGTCCCATCTATTTATCTTTGTTTTTGTTGCATTTGCTTTTGGGTTCTTGGTCATTAACTCCTTGTCTAAGGCAATGTCTAGAAGAGTTTTTCCAATGTTATCTTCTAGAATTTTTATGGTCTTGGGTCTTAGATTTAAGTCTTTGATCCATCTTGAATTGATTTTTGTATGAGGTGAGAGATGAGGATCCATCTTCATTCTTGTACATTTGGCTTGCCAATTATCCTCACACCATTTGTTGACTAGGGTGTCCTTGCCCCAGTTTATGTTTTTATTTGCTTTGTTGAAGATCAGTTGGCTGTGTTTGGCTTTATTCTGGGTTCTCTATTCTGTTCCATTGGTCTACATGCCTATTTTTATAGTAGTACTATGCTGTGTTGGTAATTATAGTGTTTTAGTATAGTTTGAAGTCACGTAATGTGATGCCTCTAGATTTATTCCTTTTGCTTAGTATTGCTTTTGCTATGTGGGCTCTTTTTGGTTCCATGTTAATTATAGGATTTATTTTTCCACTTCTGTGACAAATGGTGATGGTATTTTGATGGGAATTGTGTTGAATTTGTAGATTGCTTTTGGCAGTATGGTCATTTTCACAATATTGATTCTACACATTCATGATGTGTTTCCATTTGTTTGTGTTGTTGATTATTTCTTTCAGTAGTGTTTTGTAGTTTTCCTTGTAGCAATCTTTCACCTCCTTGGTTAGGTATATTGCTAAGTTTTTGTTTTTGTTTTTGTTTTTCCAGCTATTGTGAATGAGGTTGAGTTTTTTATTTGGTTCTCAGCTCAGTCATTGTTGGTGTAATGCAGTGCTACTGATTTGTGTACATTGATTTTGTATCCTGAAACTTCACCGAATTCATTTATCAAATCTAAGAGCTTTTTGGATGAGTCTTTAGGTTTTCTAGGTACACAATCATTTCATTGGCAAACAGCAACAGTTTGGCTTCCTCTTTACCAATTTAGATGCCTTTTGCTTTTTTCTCTTGTCTGATTGCGCTGGCTAGGACTTCCAGTACTATGTTTAATAGAAGTGGTGAAAATGTCTTGTTCCAGTTCTCAGGGAGAATGCTTTCAACTTTTCCCCATTCAGTGTAATATTGGCTGTGGGTTTATCACTTATTACCATTTATCTTTTATTACCTTGAGGTGTGTCCCTTCCAACTATGTGGTCAATTTTGGAATAAGTGCGATGTGGTGCAGAGAAGAATGTATATTCCGTTGATTTGAGGTGGAGAGTTCTGTAGATGTCTATTAGATCCTCTTGGTGCAGAGCTGAGTTCAATTCCTGGATATCCTTGTTAACTTTCTGTCTCGTTGATCTGTCTAATGTTGACAGTGGGGTGTTAAAGTCTCCCATTATTATTGTGTGGGAGTCTAAGTCTCTTTGTAGGTCTCTGAGGACTTGCTTTATGAATCTGGGTGCTCCTGTATTGGATGCATATGCATTTAGGATAGTTAGTTCTTCTTGTTGAATTGATCCCTTTACCATTATGTAATGGCCTTCTTTGTCTTGATTTTTGTTAGTTTAAAGTCTGTTTTATCAGAGACTAGGATTGCAAACCCTGCTTTTATTTTATTTTTTTGTTTTCCATTTGCTTGGTAGATCTTCCTCCATCCCTTTATTTTGAGCCTATGTGTGTCTCTGCACATGAGAGGGGTCTCCTGAATACAGCACACTGATGGCTCTTGACTCTTTATCCAATTTGCCAGGCTGTGTCTTTTAATGGGAGCATTTAGCCCATTTACATTTAAGGTTAATATTGTTATGTGTGAATTTAATCCTGTCATTATGATGTTAACTGGTCATTTTGCTCATTAGTTGATGCAGTTTCTTCCTAGCATGGATGGTCTTTATAATTTGGCATGTTTTTGCAGTGGTTGGTACCAGTTGCTCCTTTCCACGTTTAGTGCTTCCTTCAGGAGCTCTTGTAAGGCAGGCCTGGTGGTGACAAAATCTCTCAGCATTTCCTTGTCTGTAAAGGATTTTACTTCTCCTTCACTTATGAAGCTTAGTTTGGCTGGATGTGAAATTCTGGGTTGAAAATTCTTTTCTTTAAGAATGTTGAATATTGGCCCCCACTCTCTTCTGGCTTGTAGAGTTTCTGCCAAGAGATCTGCTGTTAGTCTGATGGGCTTCCCTTTGTGGGTAACCTGACCTTTCTCTCTGGCTGCCCTTAACATTTTTTGCTTCATTTCAATTTTGGTGAATCTGACAATTATGTGTCTTGGAGTTGCTCTTCTCGAGGAGTATCTTTGTGGCATTCTCGGTATTTCTTGAATTTAAATGTTGGTCTGCCTTTCTAGGTTGGGGAAGTTATCCTAGATAATACCCTGAAGAGTGTTTTCCAGCTTGGTTCCATTCTCCCCATCACTTTCAGGTACACCAATCAGACAGACGTAGATTTGGTCTTTTCACATAGTCCCATATGGAGGCTTCGTTCATTTTTTTTACTCTTTTTTCTCTAAACTTCTCTTCTCACTTCATTTCATTCATTTGATCTTCAATCATTGATACCCTTTCTTCCACTTAATTGAATCAGCTACTGAAGCTTGTGCATGTGTCACATAGTTCTTGTGCCATAGTTTTCAGCTCCATCAGGTCATTTACGTTCTTCTCTACGCTACTTATTCTAGTTAGCCATTCATCTAATCTTTTTTCAAGGTTTTTAGCTTCTTTGTGATGGGTTTGAACATCCTCCTTTAGCTAGGAGAAGTTTGTTATTACCAATCATCTGAAGCCTAGTTCTCTCAACTTGTCAAAGTCATTCTCCATCCAGCTGTGTTCCGTTGCTGGTGAGGAGCTGCGTTCCTTTGGAGGTGCTCTGACTTTTTAGAATTTTCAGCTTTTCTGCTCTGGTTTCTCCCCATCTTTGTGGTTTTATCTACCTTTGGTCTTTGATGATGGTGACATACAGTACTGATGGGATTTTGGTGTGGATGTCCTTTCTGTTTGTTAGTTTTCCTTCTAACAGTCAGGACCTTCAGCTGCAGGTCTATTGGAGTTTGCTGGAGGTCCACTTCAGACCCTGTTTGCTTGGGTATCACCAGCAGAGGCTGAGGAAGAGCAATTATTGCTCTTTTTGTATTTTAGTAGAGCCTGGGATCTGATGCCTTTTGATGGCCCTTGCAGTGAATGACTCCAGCTTCCTTTGGAAGTAAAGCAGCTTTAAGAAGAGTTTTTATTAAGGACGCATTAATGATGGAGGACTCTTGTGTAGTGAGGACATTTCTTTCTGCCCATATAACAGCATGGTGTGCAGGATATGGAAGGCATATTTAGAGTCAGTATAAATATTGATGCATAGTCCCTTTGCAAGAGTGAGGGCTCGAGTTAAGGCAATGAGTTCAGCTTGCTGAGAGGTAGTGGAGGGAGGCAGAGCAGTAGCCTCAATGATAGATGTGGAAGATACAGAAGATAGCCTGCCTTTGCTGGTGAGTGGCGATTAGGCCTGGTGGAACTGCCATCAATAAACCAAGTGTGATCAGGGTGAGGAACAGGATAGAAGGAAGTATGGGGAAATGGAGTGAATGTCAGGTGGATCTGAGAGATACAGTCATGGGGGTCAGGTGTGGTATCTGGAATAATGTGGGAGGATGGATTCAAGCCTGGGCCAGGAACAATGGTAATTGTGGGAGACTCAACAAAGAGTGAGTATAGCCGAAGGAGCTGGGGGGCAGAAAGTGCATGCATCAAGTGTGAGGAGGAAAATAGATTTTGAAAGTTATGGGAACTGTAGAGAGTAAGTGGAGCATAGCTTGTGATTTTGAGGGCCTCTAAAAGTATTAAAGCAGCAGCAGCCACCGCACGCAGACGTGAGGGCTAGGCTAAAACAGTAAGGTCAATTTGTTTGGACAGTAAGGCTACAGGGTGCAGTCCTGGCTCTTGTGTAAGAATTGTGACCACACAGCCCTGTACTTCGGCTGTGCGTAATGAAGAGGGGTGGGATGAGTTAGGGAGAGCTAGTGTGGGAGCAGCTTTTAGGGCTGTTTTTTAAGGAATGGAAAGGGGAGTGGGGAAAGGATTTAGGATTTATGGGTTCAGCTAGGTTTATCTAGAACAGAATAATGGGTTGTGGAGGGAGGTATTGAGGACAGAAGAGTACATGGGTTTGGTACCACAGGGTGGATAGGCAAGACAATTTGGTTGATAAGGTACAGATCCTGAACTAACCTGTAAGACTTGTCCGGTTTTTGGACAGGCAAAATGGGGAATTGTAAGGAGAGCTTATAGGCTTTAAAAAGTCATGCTGTAACAGGTGAGTGATAACAGGCTTTAATCCTCTTAAAGCATGCTGTGGGATAGGGTATTGGTGTTGAGAAGGGTAAGGGTGATTAGATTTTAATGGGATGGTAAGGGGTGCATGATCAGTTGCCAAGGAGGGAGTAGAGGTATCCCATACTTGTGGATTAAGGTGGGGAGACACAAGGGGAGGATGTGAAGGAGGCTTTGAACTGGGGGAAAAGGTGGCAATGAGGTGTGGCTGTAGCCTATGAATAGTCAGGGAAGCAGATAATGTAGTTAAAATGTCTTGACCTAATAAGGGAGCTGGGCAGGTGGGGATAACTAAAAAGGAGTGCATAAAAGAATGTTGTCAAAGTTGGCACCACAGTTAGGGAGTTTTAAGAGGTTTAGAAGCCTGGCTGTCAATACCCACAACTGTTATGGAGGCAAGGGAAACATGCCATTGAAAAGAAGGTAATGTGGAGTGGGTGGCCTCCGTATTGATTAAGAAGGGGACGGACTTACCCTCCACTATAAGAGTTACCCAAAGCATCTGTGATGGTCCAGGAGTCTTCTGAGGCGATTGGGCAGCATCAGTCTTCAGCCACTAAGCCGAAAAGATCTGGGAAGAAGTCAGTCAGAGAGCCTTGGGCCAGAGTTCCAGGGACTCTGGGAGTGGCCGCCTGACAAGTTGGACAGTCTGATTTCCAGTAGGGTCCCACACAGATGGAACATGGCTTAGGAGGAATCCAGGGCTGCAGGCATTCCTTGGCCCAGTGGCCAGATTTCCGGCACTTGAAGCAAGATCCTGGGGGAGGCAGTCCTGGAGGAACGCCTGGCCCCTGCAGTTTAGGCATTTTGAAGTTCTTGTGTGTTGGAGATGTGGCTGGGGTTTCTCTCACAGAAGAGGCAAGTAATTGCAACCCTTCTCTATTATTGTACACCTTGAAGGCGAGGTCAGTTAAGTCCTGTTGTGGGATTGAGGTCCAGAATCTAATTTTTGGAGCTTTTTCTAATGTCAGGATTGGATTGGGTAATAAAATGCATATTGAGAATAAGACAGCCTTCTGGCCCCTCTGGGTCTAGGGCAGTAAAGCATTTAAGGGTTGTTGCCAAACGCCATGTGCTAGGCTGGGTTTTCATATTTGACAAAAAAGAGCCTAAATGCTAACTGACTTGGGAGAGGTCGGATAAAGAAAAAAGAGCATTAACCTTGGCTATGCCTTAAGCTCCAGCCACCTATCTAAGAGGAAATTATTGGGCAGGTGGGGGAGGCCTAGTTGCAGAATGAAACTGTAAGCCCGACTGGGTGTGAGGAGGGGAGGTGATAGAAGGATTGTAGGTTTGGGGAGCAGAGGCTGAGGAAGAATTGGGATCTGGCTCGGCCTAGTGAGGAGCAGCTTGGGGAGGAGGGGAGAGGTCAGATGGGTCTGTAGAAAATGAGGATTCACAGGACTCAGAGCTTGGGATGGAGACTGAAGGAACAGACAGGAGAGAAAGAAGAAAGATTTGGGACGAGTCTCATTGGGAGCAGAGATTGGAAAGGGACAGATGTGTAAAAGAATGCCTGGATGTCAGGCACCTCAGATCATTTGCCCATTTTATGACAAGAATTATCTAGATCTTGTAGGATGGATAAATCAAAAGTGCCATTTTCTGGCTATTTGGAATAATTGTCGAGTTTGTATTGGGGCCAAGCAGTGTTTCAGAAGAAAATAAGATGCTTAGGTTTCAGGTCGGGTGTGAATTGAAGAGGTTTTATGTTTTTGGGAACACAGGCTAAAGGAGAAAACCAGGGAGTGGAGGGTTGCCCATAGTGAAGGAGGCAACCCCAGAGAAAAGAGAGGATAGAGACATGGAGAGGGGGAGGGAGAGTGGGTGAGCAGTCCTAGGCTGCAATGTGGGTGAGCAGCCAAAGCAGGCATCCCCGCAATTGACTTGCCACCAAGGGAATGTGGGTGAATGACCAAGGCAGGCATCCCCACAGTGATCAGACACCAATGGAGTGTAGGTGAATAATCAGGCAGGCATCCCTGCAATGATTAGACACCAAGGGAAGACTGTCTTCCCAAGTCTGTGCCCAGCGCCAGAGTTTTGGGTACATGGATAAAATGTGTCTCCTTGTCTCTACTAGAGAAGAAAAAGAACTGGAATTGGAAGGACAGGGAGATTGAAGGGTAGTGAGAGAGGAAGATTGAAGGGTAGCGAGAGAAGCTGCAGAACAGTGGAAAGACCACTTACCAGATTTGAAATTGGTGAGATGCTCCTTGGGCTGGTTGGTCTGAGGACTCGAGGTCATAGGTGGATCTCCTCACGGAGTGAGGGCAAGGACAGGGGACTTATCTCCCGAAGAAGTCCTCCTGTCCTGGCTCTTCAGCACCTAATGTCACACACGTTCATGTGGAGAGAGTCCACTAAACAGGCTTTGTGTGAGCAACAAGGCTGTTTATTTCACCTGGGTGCAGGCGGGCTGAATTTGAGAAAGGAGTCAGCAAAGGATGGTGGGATTATCATTAGTTCTTATAGGTTTGGGATAGGTGTACAAAGTACATTCTCAAGGATGGGGAGAATATTACAAAGTACTTTCTTAAGGGTGGAGAGAGAACATTACAAAGTACCTTCTTAAGGGTGGGGGAGACTATATTGTATCAGTTAGGGTGGCGCAGGAACAAAATACAATGGTGGAATGTCATCAGTTAAGGCTATTTTCACTTCTTTTGTGGATCTTCCATTGCTTCAGGCCATCTGCATGTATACATGCAGGTCATAGGGAATATGACGGCTTAGCTTGGGCTCAGAGGCCTGACAAGGAGCTGGTACCATTCCTTCTGAAATGATTCCAAAAAACAGAAAAATAGGGAATCCTCCCTAACTCATTTTATGAGGCCAGCATCATCCTGATACCAAAACCTGACAGAGACACAACAAAAAAAGAGGCCAATATCCCTAAAGAACATCGATGCGAAAATCTTCAATAAAATACTGGCTAACCAAATTCAGCAGCATATCAAAAAGCTTATCCACCATGATCAAGTTGGCTTCATCCCTGGGATGCAAGACCAGTTCAACATATGCAAATCAGTAAATGTAATCCATCACATAAACAGAACCAATGACAAAAACCACATGATTATCTCAATAGATGCAGAAAAGGCCTTTGACAAAATTCAACAGTCCTTCATGCAAAAACTCTCAACAAACTACGTATTAGTGGAACGTATCTCAAAATAATAAGAACTATTTATGACAAACCCACAGCCAATATCATACTGAATGGGCAAAAGCTGGAAGCATTCCCTTTGAAAACCGGCACGAGACAAGGATGCCCTCTCTCACCACTGCTATTCAACATAGTGTTGGAAGTTCTGGCCAGGACAATCAGACAGGAGAAAGAAATAAAGGGTATTCAATTCGGAAAAGAGGAAGTCAAATTGTCTCTGTTTCCAGATGACATGATTGTATATTTAGAAAACCCCATAGTCTCAGCCCAAAATCTCCTTAAGCTGATAAGCAACTTCAGCAAAGTCTCAAGATATAAAATCAATGTGCAAAACTAACAAGCATCCCTATAACAGACAAACAGAGAGCCAAATAATGAATGAACTCCCATTGACAATTGCTACAAAGACAATAAAATACCTAGGAATCCAATTTACAAGGGATGTGAAGGACCTCTTCAAGGAGAACTACAAACCACTGCTCAAGAAAATAAGTGAGGACACAAACAAATGGAAAAACATTCCATGCTAATGGATAGGAAGAATCAATATTGTGAAAATGGCCATACTGCCCAAAGTAATTTATAGATTCAATGCTATCCCCATCAAGCTACCATTGACTTTCTTCACAGAATTGGAAAAAACTACTTTAAAGTTCATATGGAACCAAAAAAGAGCCCATATAGCCAAGACAATCCTAAGCAAAAAGAACAAAGCAGGAGGCATCACACTACCTGACTTCAAACTATACTACAAGGCTAAAGTAAATAAAACAGCATGGTACTGGTACCAGAACAGATATATAGACCAATATACCCTACATGTACATAATATATTATGTAATTGCCTGTAACTTCTGTCTCCCTAAAATGTATAAAACCAAATTGTAACTCAACCACCTTAGGCACATATTCTCAGGATCTCCTGAGGCTGTGTCATGGGCCATGGTCCTCATATTTGACTCAGAATAAGCCTTTTCAAATATTTTACAAAGCTTGGCTTTTTTCATCAATACATCTGTGTGCAGGTTTCTGTGTGGACTTAAGTTTTCCACTTATATAGGTAAACACCAAGAAGCCAACTGCTGGATGCTATGGTAAGAACACACTGAATTTTGTAGAGTTCCCATTGCTCCACATCCTGTAATAACCCAACGAGATATTCCTGCCTTCTGCACAGACAAAATCAATTCCCTGAGACCATGCTGTTGCTGTAAAGAGTTTAATTGATGTGAAGCTGGCCATACAATGCAAGAGACAGAGTTATTGTTCAAATCAATCTCCTCAAAAATTTGGAGCCGGAGGTTTTTCAAAGATAGCTTGATGGGCAGGGAACCAGGGTATGGGTGCTGCTGATTGGCTGGGGATACAATCATAGGGCTGTGAAAAATTGTCCTCAAGTATTGAGTCCACTTTTGGGTAAGGCCCACAGAGGAGTCACTGGTCTTGGTGGGGTCATCCAGTCAACAGAAATGCAAATGTCTGCAAAGACATCTCAAAAGGCCAATCTTAGGTTCTACAATAGTGATGTTATGTATAGGAGTAACTGGGGAAGGCGCAAATCTTGTGATCTCCAGAATAATAGCTAGTAATTTTTAACCTATGCCTACATCTTAGTAGAATTCAGGCCCCTCTCATCCTCCTAACCTAGTGGTCTTTCATTAGTTTTACAAGGGCAGTTTAGTTTTGGGGAAGGGCTATTATCATTTAAAGTATAAACAAAATTTCTCCCAAGGTTAGTTTGGCCCACACTCAGGAATGAGCAAGGATAGCTTGAAGGTTAGAAGGAAGATGGAGTCAATTATGTTAGATTTCTTTCACTGTCGTAGTTTTGCAAGGGCAGTTTCAGTCCTCACCAGCATTTGGTATTGTCAGCGTTTTGGATTGGGCACCAATTCAAAACATGTAACTGCTTTTAGAAAGTCTTCCCATTTTTTTGAACTCTTATAAGGGAAGAGAGAGACCCTCTCATATTGTTTTATACTCAGAAAAGGAAAGAAAAGCAAAACTAAAGGCAGGTAGCCCGGTGCCTAGGCACCAGACCCAAAACCAAGGAACCAGACCTGAAACCAGGCCTGGGCCTGCCTGACCTAAGCCTGGTAGTTAAAATTCAGCCACTGACCTAGCAATTGACGTTATCTATAGATTCCAGACATTGTATGGCAGGACATTGTGACACCTCCCCTTCTGTTCTGTTTCACTCTGACCACCAGTGCTCGCAGCCCCTGTCATATACCCCCTGGCTTGCTCAATCCACCACAACCCTCTCACGAGGATCCCCTTAGAGTTGTGAGCCCTTAAAAGCTATAGAAGTTAGCATCTGACGAGCTCAGATTTTAAGACGCTAGCGTGCCGATGCTCTGATTAAAGCCACTCCCTTCACTGTCTCGGTGTCTGAGGGGTTTTGTCAGACACTGAGCTCATCCTGCTACACTTTGAAACACATACAGACATGTCAAAAATTGTCTTGTGCATTCGATGTGGAGGTGTCATAGGGCAAACCCCAAAATTGGGGTTCAGCCTGAGAGGCCATCTGGGTTCTCTTGGCTTCACACAGGAAGGAATTCAAGAGTGAGCCAACGGAGTAAAGTAAAAAAAAAGTTTATTAAGAAAGTAAAGGAATAAAAGAGTGATCACCCCACAGGCAGAGCAGCCTCGCAGGCTGCTGGTTGGCTATTTTTATGGTTATTTCTAGATCATATGCTAAACAAGAAGTACATTATTCATGAGTTTTCCAGGCAAGGGGTGGGAAATTCCTCAGAACTGAGGGGTCCTCCCATTTTCAGACCATATAGGGTAACTTCCCATGTTGTCATGCCATTTGTAAACTGTCATGAGCTGAGCAGGTAGAAGTTTTACTGTGCTAGTGTATTATAATTAGCATGTAATGAGCAGTGAGGATGACCAGCGGTTGCTTTCGTTGCCATCTTGGATTCAGCAGTTTTGGCAGCTTTTTTTTTGAGATGGAGTCTCGCTCTGTTGCCAGGCTGGAGTGCAGGGGCGCGATCTCAGCTCACTGCAACTTCTACTTCCCGGGTTCAAGTGATTCTCCTGCCTCAACCTCCTGAGTAGCTGTGACTACAGGTGCCCACCACCACGCCTGGATAATTTTTGTATTTTTGGTAGAGACAGGGTTTCACCATTTTGGCTAGGATGGTCTTGATCTCTTGACCTCGTGATCTGCCCGCCTCAGTCTCCCAAAGTGCTGGGATTACAGGCGTGAGCCACTGCACCCGACCTTGGCAGCTTCTTTACAGCATTCTGTTTTATCAGCGGGGTCTTTGTGACCTGTATCTTGTGAAACCAGACCTGCTGAACTCCAATCTCAGAGGCATAGGTTATCCTGAGGTTGTTGGAGTACAGAGGAGAGTAACACACTTTGTAAGGATTAACTTGGATGGAGAAATTCCTAACTTCCGCAGGAATTTTGACCTAACCTCAAGCCAGCCCTCTTGTAGAAAACAAAGGCAGTGATTATGCATTTCTAAAACTCAAGTAGCAGAGCCCGGGGTGGGGCTTTTCTTCACACAGAAGCCACTGCTACTTATTGAGACAACAAAGTGCTGATAGAGTGACCTCAGGGGCACCTGTCGGCTGAGGGCCTGAACTCTTACACAAAACCTCCCACAGAGCCACAAATTCACTCAAACGCCTGAGGTTGTTTGTGACAATACATATTAGAACTAAGCCATCAAATGGAGGAAGGATAGCTTTCCCCCTTGCTTCTGGCTACTCTCTCCTTACCGATTCAAAATGTCAGCCACATCTAGTGTGAGTCTCCTGCTTACCCTTCTCACTGGCTGTTCTTAAAGGGCCCTGAAATTAGGATAAAGATTCTATTCGTCAAAGCCCGGTGCCGTGGCTTGTACCTACAGCCCCAGCTACATGGGAGGCTTCAGTAGGAGGATCTCTTGAGCCCAGATGTTTGAGGCCAGCATGGGCAAGAAAAAGAGAGAAAAGATTCTATTAGTTGACTCAATTTGTCAGAAGAGGTTTTTTTTGTTTTGTTTTGTTTTTTTTTTTTGTTTTTTTTTTTGAGACGGAGTCTGGCTCTGTCGCCCGGGCTGGAGTGCAGTGGCCGGATCTCAGCTCACTGCAAGCTCCGCCCCCCGGGTTTACGCCGTTCTCCTGCCTCAGCCTCCCGAGTAGCTGGGACTACAGGCGCCCGCCGCCTCGCCCGGCTAGTTTTTTTGTATTTTTTAGTAGAGACGGGGTTTCACCGTGTTCGCCAGGATGGTCTCGATCTCCTGACCTCGTGATCCGCCCGTCTCGGCCTCCCAAAGTGCTGGGATTACAGGCTTGAGCCACCGCGCCCGGCAGTCAGAAGAGTTTTGATGGTGAAGAAAATGAATCTGTTTTGTCTCCTTTTTTTGAATTGAGTCATACTGCATGAAGCATCTTTTGTTTCCCTCAAGCCTGTTTGGTAATTGCCCCACCCCCATCTGCTCTGCGCTGTCAGGGAGAAGTGTTTTTCCTGCCATTTCATGATGGTTCTCTTTCCCCTCCAGATGCCCCCAGGGAGCCTGCCGGTCCCGCGTCTGTTCAGAGCTGCCACTCAATTTGGCACAGCTCAGCCAGCTTAGTCCAGGCAGCTGGCAGTCAGCTGAGAAAGGAGGGGGTGAGGTGCAGGTTGGGGCAGGCCTCCAAACCAAGGTGGGAGAGGAGGGCCTGTGAATGTCAGTTGTGAACACCTGTTCCCGCCTGAGTCGCCAATTACACGCAGCACTTACATTCCGCAGGTGTGCCAAGCCCCTGCTCCCTGCAAAGCACATTTTAGGTCTGGTAAGAGAGATGAAACATATGTGTGCACACACACTGTATAATGTGCCAGGGTGACCATAACGAAGCCTGGCTGGCTGGGTGGCTTAAACTGCAAGAATTGACTCTCACGGTTCTGGAGGCTGGAAGTCTGAGGTCCAGGTGTCGGCAGGATCGGCTTCCTCTGAGGCCTCTGTGCTTGTCTGGTAGATGGTCAGCTTCTCCATGTCCTCACACAGTCTTGCCTCTGTGTGTATCTGTGTCCACAGTTCATCTTATAAGAATACCAGTCATATTGGATGAGGGCCTATCCTAACGACCTCGTTTTAATTTAATTACCACTTGAAGGACCTTATCTGTGAATATAGTCACATTCTCCGGTACTAGGAGTTAGGACTTCAACATATTCATTTTATTCAGCCCACCACACACACACAAACACACGCTCACACGCGCTCACACACACACACACATACACATTCACTTCCACACACACACACACACACCCCTTCTTTCCTCCAGGATTTTGATACTGCTGACCGCATGGGGAAAAAAGAAATTTCCAACCTCCAGCTTCTCTGCAGCATTACTTTAGATTACACCCAGGGGGTTGCAAAATTGCTCCTGACCTCAGTTAAACTCAGGACCTGGCTCTGGTTCTTGAGGGGCTGTTTTTGTGTTTTCTGCCGTTATGATTCTAACATCCCGAAGAACAGGGCAGGGCGGCTGTGAGCTGTGCCGCCTGGATCTGTTGCAGTGTCTCTCAGAGAGGCCCGGGCTGCCTGCCTCAGGATCACCACGGATGCGTGTCAAAAATGCATTCTTGTGAATGTTGCCAATATGAAGAGAAGTGTTTGCGGTGATGAATATCTCAGTTGCCCTGATTTGATCATTACACATTGTATGCAGGTATCCAAATAGTCACATGTACCCCCAAAATATTGTATTGATAAAAGAAACTTCCATCACCTACAGATAGCCAGTATTAACACTTCAAAAGAAAAAAATGCATTCTTTTGACAGCAATAAAAGTGAGTGAAATGCTGCCATACTTAACCATGTGGTGAATTCACCAGCATAACATTGAGCAAAAGAAGCTATCACACAATAATACATTTGGTGTGATTCCACTTTTAGCTGATATTTCAAAACAAGGCACAATTAATCTGTAATGCTGGAAGGGTATGGACATGACTGGGAGGAGGGTAATCATCTATTTGGATGGCAGTTATATGAATATTTCTCAAACCATATACTTTTGACTTCTGCAATTTTCTGAGCATGTTATTCTCAACTTTAAAGGTGTATATAGGAAAATGTCCCCAGCATTTCCCCTTAGATTTTCCAAGCCACCGTTTCTCTTACTTTGAATTCTACTATTATGAAGCTATGGGGCAACAGGTTCTCTTTCCCTTTAGTAAATTGGAATCTCCTGAAATTTTCCAAAAGAATTTTACCAAGGACTATGGCATGCCAAACAAATACCAAAAAAGAACATTTTAAAAGAAAAAAAAATGGCTTATTTAGAACAGTGGCTTTTAACACACTTTGAAAGTCTCCTGCCCTTTCATTTAACCAGCTATGAGAGGGAAGGAAGGGGGAAGGGAGAAGGGAATTGTTCTGTAAAGTGGAAGATTCCTCTGTCCTCATACACATTTCCCTACTTAAAGTAGGGCTCTTCAAACAAAGCACGCTTGCATACATACCTCGTCGAATATGTGCTGGATTTCAGGGACTGATTCACTTCAGAGGAGCACTCCTTTTTCTTGTTAGTCTCTGAAATTCCTGGTTTTCTTTAAGCTTAGTGAGATCCTGCATTTTGCAGGCGCCTTGCGGAGCACAGGTGTAAGGGTGCATTCATTGGGTACAACTCAGCCTGGTCTGCTGAAGGCAGCAGGTGCTGCGGCAGGACAGAGTCCAGGGAGGTGTCACCTGAGCACACAGCTCCTTCCTTTCTAAGTTCTGCCCCCAGAGAGTGCAGCCCGGACCAAGCTGGGATTCTGGATTATTTTGGCCACAGGGGTGAGATGGTCAAAGTGACAGATTTCTGTGTCCCCCAAATAACCTGAACGCATCACCCATAGCAGCTAGTCATCTTGAGAAAATGTCATACGTTCTGTGTAACTGAGCTGAATGAATTTGCAAAGAGGATGCATCCACACATACAAACCTGCTGTCCTCCCCTGAGCAGGGTGATACTGAGAGAGATACTAAAAATAGCTAAAGAATTGTTTTGTTTTTAGAAATAGGGTCTCACTGTGTTTCTCAGGCTGGAGTGATCATAGTGCACTACGGCTTCAAACTCCAGGGCTCAAACCACCCTCCTGCTTTAGCCTTCCAAGTAGCTGGGACTACAGGTACACCGCCACGCCCTACTATCTTTTGTAAATTTTCATCCACCTAAAACGCAAAAGTTCACTCTTTGCTTATTAAAATGCATCAGAATCTCCTTATGCCTCAGCAGCAGCATCAGAACATCCTCTATGCAGTTTTTTAAACTATGTCTTCTTTTTGAAAACATTTATTGAATTACAATATACATACAGAAATTTGCATAGAGCATAAGTATACAGCTTGATACATGTTATCAACAGAGTTGCCTGTGTGACCAGCATGTACATCAAGAAGGAGAAGTTCACATGGGTGCCCCCCAGCCCCCAGTCACCAGCACCTTTCTCAGCCAGGGTGGCCTCTCCTGATCCTGCCTTCTAAACTCCTGGGTTGGTCTCATTGTTCTTTATATGACTTTTGTGTGTGGCTTCTTGGTTCAATATTATGTTTGTGAGGGTCAGCCCTGTTGTCTGTGGATGCAGTGTGTTGTCCTTGATGCCGGGTAGTGCGTTGTGGGACTGCACCACAGACCGCTTATCTATTCTATTGTCCTTGATGCTGGGTAGTGCGTTGTGGGACTGCACCACAGACCACTTATCTATTCTATTGTCGATGCACATTTAAGTAGTTTTCAGGTCTGCCCCATTATGAACGATGTTGCTTTGAACATTCTTACGCTTGCATTTTGGTGTACATTTATATGCATTTCTGTTGGGTCTGTACTTATAAATGGAACTTCTGGGTCAGAGGGATGCATAAATTCAGCTTTAGTAAACTGCCGTATTAGTCTATATTTTGCGGCTTATATAAGAATACATGAAACTAGATAATGTATAAAGAGAAGGAATTTATTTCTGGCAGCTGTGGAGGCTAAGAAGCTCAGCATCAAGGGGCTGTATCTGGTGAGGGCTTTCTTGCTGGTGGAGACTGTGCAGAGTCCTGGGGTAGCAGAGGGCATCACACAGCAAGGGGGCTGAGCATGCTAACTCAGGTTTCTTTTCCTCTTCTTATAAAGCCACCAGTCCCACTCCTGTGATAACCCATTAATCCACTAACCCATTAACTCATGAAAGCCCTCATGATCCCATCATCTCTTAAAGACCTCACCTCCCAAGATTGCCACATTGGGGATCAAGTTTCAACATAAGTTTTGGAGGAGACATTCAAACCATAGCACCAGTGTTCCAAAGTGGTGGTACCAAGGGACACCCCCACCCAGCAGTGTATGAGCATCTGGTGTTCCACACCCTTGCCAATGCTTCTTATTTTCCGTCTCTCTCAATTCAGCCAAAGAGAGCTCATTTTTAATGATCACTTACTACATGTTAGGAGCTAAGCATTCACATGCATTGTCTCATTTAATTTTGCAGCAATCCTATGAAGTCATATTCATTTTCATAGAGGTAGAAGTAAGGTTGCTCAAATCGCTAAACTGCGTGGCCTACATTGGAACTCACACTGGCTGGTCTCCGAGCCATTGCTGTCTTCTACTACTCTGGTTTTGTCTTGGATGCATGATATGGTTTGGCTCTGTGTCCCCACCCAAATCTCATATTGAATTGTAATCCCCATATGTCAGGGGAAGAACCTGGTGGGAGGTGATTAGATCATGGGGCAGATTTCCCCCATGCTGTTCTTGTGATAGTGAGTGAGTTCTCACATGATCCGATTGTTTAAAAGTGTGTGGTACCTCCCCCTTCACTTGCTCTCTCTCCCTCTCTCCTGCCACCATGTAAGACATGCCTTGCTTCCCCTTCACCTTGCACCATGACTGTGAGTTTCCTGAGGCTTCCCAGCCATGTGAAACTGTGAGTCAGTTAAACCTCTTTTCTTTTTCTTTTTCTTTTTCTTTTTTTTTTTTTTTTTTTTTTTTGAGACAGTCTCACTCTCTCACCCAGACTGGAGTGCAGTGGTGTGATCTCGGCTCACTGCAGCCTCCACCTCCTGGGTTCAAGCAATTCTTATCCCTCGGACTCCCAAGTAGCTGGGACTACAGGTGTGCACCACCATGCCCAGCTAATTTCTGTAGTTTTGATAGAGCTGGGGTTTCACTATGTTGGCCAGGCTGGGCTCGAACTCTTGGCCTTAAGTGATCCACCTGCCTCAGCCTTCAAAAGTGTGGGAATTACAGGAGTGAGCCACCGCACCCAGCCTAAACCTCTTTTCTTTATAAATTACCCAGTCTTAGATAGTTCTTTATAGCAATGTGAGAACGGACTAATACAGTGCATGTAAGGCCAGTGCTAGTGCCTGTGGCTAGGAGCATTTTCTTCAGGAGCCTTGTTTCTAAATCCACGCCGGCAGTCACTGTACTTGTGCCTGATTTTCTGTTCAAGGTTTTACTGCCTTTCGTGTAACCTGTGTTCAAGCACCTTAACCCTGTAAGAAAATGGGCACCGAGAGGGTCAGCCGGATGCATAAATGGAGAGCAGTCCCCAGACTCCCTCCTGTGGCTCAGTGACACCTCTTCCTTCTGAGGACAGCGAAGAGCTGGGAATCCCACACTGGCGGGACTGGATGCAGCACGCCCTGATGCTGCTGTTGTAGCGTAAGGAAACTCAGGTGCAGTTTAACAAGCAAAGAGTGAGCTTTAGTGTTGTATCCAGATGAAAATAGATCTACATTTCTACATTAGCCATAAAAAAGAATGAAATCCTCTCCTTTGCAGGCAACGTAGATGGAGCTGGAGGTCATTATCCTTAGTGAATTAACTCAGAAACAGAAAAGCAAATGCTGCATGTTCTCACTTGTAAGTGGGAGCTAAACAATGGATACACGTGGCATAAAGATGGAAACAATAGACACTGGGGTCTCCAAAAGAGGGGAGGGTGGGAAAGGGGTGAGGGTTAAAAGATCATCTATCTGGTACAGTATTCACTATTTGAGGAGTAATGGGTACACTAGAAGCCCACTCCCCACTGGTATACCCACATAACAAACATGCACATATACCCCCGAATCTAAAGTAACATTTAAAAAACACAAAAGATGAGAAATTTTGGCAAGGATGTGGAGGAAAGGGAATCCTGTACACTGTTGGTGGAAATGTGAATTGGCACAACTGCTATGGAAAACAATATGGAGGAGGTTTTTTTAAAAAAAATCAAAACTAGAACTACAATATGATGCAGCAATCCCACATCTGGGTATATATCCAAAGGAAATGAAATTAGAATTTCATGGCCAGGAACAATGGCTCACGCCTCTAATCCCAGAACTTTAGGAGGCTGAGGTGGGAGGATCACCTGAGGTCATGTGTTTGAGACCATCCTGGCCAGCATGGTGAAACCTCGCCTCTACTAAAAATACAAAACATTAGCTGGGCGTGGTGGTGGGTGCCTGCAATCCCAGCTATCAGGAGGCTAAGGCAGGAGAATCACTTGAACCCAGGAGGTGGAGGTTGCAGTGAGCCGAGATCATGCCATTGCACTCCAGCCTGGGCAACAAGAACGAAACTCCGTCTAAAAAAAAAAAAAATTTTTTTTTAGTATCTCAAAGGACAACCACATTCCCATGTTCATTGCACATTATTCACAATAGCCAACCCACAGAAACAACCTAAATGTCCACCCATGAGTGAACAGATAAAGAAAATGTGCTACTGTATATATAATACAGAATATTATTCAGTCTTAGAAAAATAAGAAAATCCTGCCATTGGTGACAATAAAGATGAACTTGGAGGACATCATGCCAAGTAGAATAAACCAGTCACAGTGGGACAAATACTACATGATCCCACTTTATGGTGAATCTAAAATAGTCAAACTCATGGAAGGGAAGAGTGGAATGGTGGTTGCCAGGGGCTGGGGCAAGAAGAAACGCAGAGTATTAGCTAAAGGGCACAGAGTTTTGGTTACACAAGGTGGATAAATCCCAGATATCTACTGTGCAGCACCATGTCTGTGGTTAACAATACTGTATTTTATACTCAAAGAAAAATTGCTAAAAGGGTATATCTTACGTGTTCTTATCACAAAATGGTAATAATGATAATAATAATTAGAGAGAACGGGAAGAAACGTTTGGAGTTGATGGATAGGTTTATGGCATAAACTATGGTGATGTTTGCCGTGGGTTTATACTTGTCTCAAAACTCACTAAGTTGTATACCTTAAATATCTACAACTTTGTGTGTCACTCATTCCCCAATAAAGTGTTTTTTTAAAAAACTGAAGAAAATAGATTTACAGGGATTGGATTATAAAAGTGCTATCTATAAATTGTACATCTTGAGACTAAATGAAAACAAAAAGGTATAAAGAAGGTGTAAACCAACTATAATCCTGCCCCAAAGAGATAGCTTCTTTAAAAGATATAATTTGGTATATTCTTCCAGACATTTTTCTATTTTTCTAAATGTAAATACATGTCTATGTGTCTATGTGTACTGTTGAGAGACCAAAACAGACACTCCTTTATCAACTAAGGGGAACCCTAAGGTTAAGGAAACAAAAGTTACCTATGGGACAAGGATTCAGGGCCAACTGGCACAGCAACTCCCTGAATCCCTACAGCAACCAGGAAAACCACACCTTTGCTAAACTCCCTAACAATAGGAGCTAGCAGGCAGATTGTCAGAGCCTTCCTAACTTTGACTGACAACTCAGACCACTGCAACTCTGTTGGACAGAGGACCAGACTTACAAATGTTATTTTCTGATAAGCAACTGTGGATCTTAAGCCAGTTTCAGCAGCCTATAGAGCCTGCACACAAATTGTCTTTGGGTCCTATAGTTTACCTTTTGATGCAGAGTCAAATTCCACCTCATTTTAATGCTAAAACCCTGCCACAAAGTGAACATGGGATGTATGTTACATATATGTTCACTCATTGTGCATGTGCTTAGCTCCTTCATAAATATGCATAGCTATTCCCTCAAACCTGCTGAATATGTATGGCTCCATTGTGTAATACAGGCCCTGTGAGGCATAAGACCCATCCTGCCCTTTCCCTCTTAGAAGAGAGAGTAACTTTGGTCCATGCCAGACACTATCTCTTGCTGATTTGCAAACTGATATTGCCAGTAAAGCTCTCCTTTCTACCGTTTAACCATCCCTGGGCTTTTGGACAACAACATACACACACACACACACACAGACACACACACACACACCCCAGTGGAAGCATCAGGACAAAGCCTGGGATGTGTCCATGCCTGGAGAGAAATATGGGGCTTCTTTGGCTTCTGAGGTGTAATAAAGAATTTGTCTGGTCTTAGTCCGTCATTCCTGGGAGGTAACTCTAAAACCTTTGGGACTCCCCAAGGGATAGGAGCATGTTTTGCTACTATTACAAACCCCTTTCAACCCTACCTGAGTTTATGCTAAGGAGGTGACTCTATGGGCCTTTAAACAGCTTCAAGGGACTGGCCATGCCAGAAAGACCAAGCCTGTGGTTAAAGGGTTGGAAGTTCAGCCAGACCCTCTGATCTCCAGGGAGGCGAGGGTGGCTGGAGGTTGAGTTCTGTCACGTGGCCGGTGATTTACCCCATCCTGTCTCTCCATTACACTAGGTGGGTGAACACAGGACAGAAGCTTCTATGCTCATGACCCTCCTGGACCTTGTCCTGTGTGTCTCCTCATCTGTCTGTTTCTATCCTTTATAATAAAACTGTAATCCTAAATACAGCACTGTCAGTGAGTTCTGTGAGTCATTTTAGTCAGCTCTTGAACCTCAGGGGTTGTGGCCTGAATTTGTAGCCAGTGGGTCAGAAATGCAGGCAGCCCCTGAGATTTGTGGCTGGCATCTGAAGTGAGGATGAAACCAACCCAATTTCCCCATAGAACAGATATTTATGGGGTTTTTTTGTTTTGCTTTGTTTTGTTTTTTTGTTTTTTTGTTTTTAGTAAACATAGAAATTGACCCTCCTTTCAGCCTGAAAGTTACATTTGTATATCTGAGTTCCTTCAGGCCTCCCAGATGGTATCAGGGAAGTGAAACTTACCGAATCACCACATCCAGACAGGAAGACACCAGACCGCTCATGACTGCCTAACCCACCATCTGCTTCCTGCTGACAAACTCCTCTTCCTTACCCTTACTGTTTTCTTTCCCAGCTATATTAACCCCTAACTTTAGTTGGAGGCAGAGGAGGCAGCTGACCTCACCCGAATAAAGCCTTCTTCCTCAACAAAACTTGTCTCGGGGATTGGCTTTCTGAGCAGTGAGCAAAGGGACTAGACTGAACAGCTGGTGTTTGGTAACAAGGACAATCTTATAGAGAACTGAACCCTTAAACTTTTGGGGTGTGCAGGAACCCTGGGTGGTGAGCATCAGAACTGAATTGAATTGCTGGACTCCCAGCTGATGCCCCAGAATTGATGTCAGCTCTGCTTCCTACTGAGGCATCCATAACAAGGGATGCTCCCAAATAAGAAGAGGTGTTGGCTCCTCGGCAGCCAAAAAAATGACAGCTCCCAATTTCAGATGGTCCGATCTATCTATCTTTTATCAATATAGTGTCTTTTCCTAAATTTTTTTTTAGATGAAGTCTCTGTCACCCAGGCTGAAGTGCAGTTGCATGATCTGGGGTCACTTGCAACCTCTGCCTCCTGAGTTTAAGCAATTCTCGTGCCTCAGCCTTCCAAGTGAGTAGCTGGGATTACAGGCACCCTCCACCATGCCCGGCTAATTTTTGTATTTTTAGTAGAGATGGGATTTCACCATGTTGGCCAGGCTGGTCTTGAACTCCTGACCACAAGTGATCCACCCACCTCAGCCTCCCAAAGTGCTGGGATTACAGGTGCGAGCCACCGTGCCCGGCCAAACTCCATGTATTGATTTATGACTGCCTGTAACTTCTGCCTCCCTAAAATGTATAAAACCAAACTGTAATCTGACCACCACAGGACCACTTACTCAAGGCTTCTTGGGATTGTGGTTTCACTGGACCATGGTCACTCATATTGACTCAGAATAAAACATTTTACAGAGTTTGGTTTTTCTGTTAACAGCGCTACACATGATCTCTCTGAGCCTTAGCTTCCTCATATATAAAAAGACAGGCTTGGATGATGTAAGGTTTAGGGTACTTCTAACTATAAAATTCCATAAATTATATTTTGATTCTAGTTTTTAAAAATTAAGAAACTATTGCAGCCACTGATGATTCACTTATACACAAAATGACAAAACCCACACAACATATGCCTTCGCATGAGTTTGAAATCTTACTAACAACAACAAAAAATGTGTTTGTATTCTGTAGTGGTCATTTAATCAAATGGCTGCATGAAAATGTCCTGCCTCCACCCATTCTGCATCTAAACAGCAGTTCTGGACAATAACAGCTGGCTGCGCTGAACGTGGCTGGCTGAGAGGGCATGCAGGCCTCATGGAAGGGGCCAGCCTCGTGGCAAGGGAGGCTGACACAGTGAGTGGCTGAGCCATGACTTCACTCTGGATACACTTCTTCTGTCGTTTCCTCTCTGCCAACTTTCTCCAGGATTTCTCCTTACTGCCCCTAAACAGAATTCTGCAGTCTCATTGTAGAAACCACATCTTTTATTTTGTTTATTCTGATTCTTTGACATCTTAGGACCTTGTGGACCCTGGAGGGACTGCTCCTTCCAGGTTAACGGATTCCTTGAGAGAGTAAAGGACCAACTGCCAGTGCCTTTTAAATGCAAACCAACCCATCCAGAGCCCTCACTGCCCCTATCTCCCCTATGAGCTGTCATGGTCTGGCCACTATCCACCTGCCTCTCCATGCCCCAGAGCACACTGAAATTATTCAAACCAACCAAGCCTAAGCTTGTTTGCCCTGCTTTGCCAGTTCCTTCCTACTGAAATCACAATAAAGGCTCCTGCCCACAGGCCCTCCCATCCCTCTGCCTCCTGATCAAGCCCGGTGCTTCCCCACATGGTCCTGTACAGCATGGAATGCTCTCTCTTCTTGGATCTATGAGAGACAAACTTTTTTCCATAGCAGATATCTCCTGATCTGTTGTCCTTACTATATCTAAACAACAATAATAATAATACCCATATTAAAAAACACATGGTGCATTAATTCCCTGAACACTATCCCCACCTTTGGCCCTAAACCCTTTGTGCCACCTATGATGGCACCATGGACTGCCTTTGCATGCCACTTCCTTTCTGTTCCCAGATCAGCCTATGACAGATGAATACCAACGGTTTGCTTCATCCCCACACCTCTTCTGGCTCTGACCACTACACTTCTCATCACATCTGCAGGGGCTGCTGAAGCAGTGAACTCAGACTGGCTACAACTTTGCAACTACCATCCTGAGTGGCAGTGGCCGTCCACCCACGTACTCATCTCTTCCTGGTATTGAATTCCGCCATTTCCGCTCTTGCAGAAAGTTCAAAGCTCCTTTTTGATTCTTGGGTAGAATTTTGCTTCTCGGGTCTTGAAGGGATGAGGCGACTATTCCACCCTCCTTACCTCTGCACTTGGCCTCTTGAATTTGCAGGTCTGGACTTCCGACATGAGCTGCAAAATCTCCACACTCACCCCTGTAACAGGCCCACATCCTGTTTTCTCACAGCCCTTACCATCTGCTCCATGGCCTGGAAGACAGTGTCTGGCACCCAGAGTGGTAAAGTGGAAAGGCCCCACAGGTGAGGTCAGTCCCCAGCCATCTCAAGACCTTCAAGTTGCCAGCAGGACTATAGACTCTATCTGTTAGGCCACTGGTGAATAAATACCCCTCCCAGAAACTTGGAGCACCAGGCACAGGTGCTGGATTACTCTGCCGCCAACAATTTCAGGGCTTGCTCTCCATTTCCATGGCCAAAAAACTCGACACTAACCTTGAGTCCTAGGTCAACCTCTAGCTCACACCTGGGTGATGCCACACTGCAGTTGAAATGGCTTTTTCCTAGTCCCTGGGAGTCAATGCACAGAGCCTCTAAAATTCCACCTTAAGGTGTATAGCCTTTTACAGTTTGCAGGCTTCTCCTATATACTGTCTTATTTCATCCATGTGAAACAGGTGGAAAACAATTTGGCAGTAACACAAAGCAATGATAGATAACACAATTATAAAGTTTACTTTTCTGGATGAATTGAGGAGGGGGAAGAATGAGGAAGAGAAGGAGGAGAAAAGAGTCCAATTCATTTTAAATAACCAGTTAATTCATAATATGAAGTTGGTTTTTCTCTTACTCACCCCAAGTTTTTCTCAAGATCAAGAGTAGTGAGGTCTTTATGGAATAATAATTGTTATTTATACTTACATAATGAGTTGTAGTGTTTTGTTTTGTTTTGTTTTTGAAACAGGAGTCTTACTCTGTCACCCAGGCTGGATTGCAGTGGAGTGATCTCAGCTCATTGGAGCCTCCATCTCCCGGATTCAAGTGATTCTCCTGCCTCAGCCTCCCAAGTAGCTGGGACTACAGGCGCCTGCCACCACGCCCAGCTAAGTTTTGTATTTTTTAGTGGAGACGCGGGTTTCACCATGTTAGCCAGGCTGGTCTCAAACTCCTGGACTCAAGTGCCCCCCCTCCGCGTCAGCCTCCCAAAGTGCTGGGATTACAGGCATGAGCCACCACGCCTAGCCACATAATGGTTATAGCTTACAAAATACTTCTGAGTCCATTCTCTTATTTAATTATTACTACATAGCTAATTCAAGATTGATGCTTTATCCCGATTTTATTAATGAGGAAATCCAGGCTCAGAAAATTAAAGTTAGAAAGCATTCTAAGTTGAGCATTCGATATCAGATGAATTAAAGTAGCCATAGTAACATGTTGAAATGAAAACAAGCTCATTTATGATTTCATCGCAAAGTTCTAGTTCTGCCTTTCTGTCCTTTTTCCTTGTGTTACTTCTCTGACTCTGGTAAATTCTGTTCCTAGACCCACTTCCACACCACACTACAGTGGATCATGCACTATCTTGTGGTGCTCTGAGAGGATGGAGGCATGACCCAGGTGGGTGGGGGGTAGGAAAGAAGTGGAGCACAGAGAAATACTGATTGGGGGTCGAAGGATGGGGATGTGGCCTCAGGTAGCAGGGGTGTTGTTTACAAAGTGTTCACTCACTGAAGCGCAGATCTTTGGGGAAGACCATGCAGTGAATACAGAAGGCAAACTTAAGCTTAGCAGTCAAGCTGGTGAGAAAGTAGTTCTTGTCCCATTCCTTGCGGGTATTCTTAGAGTATATCTGTTATTTCTCTGGGTGAGGGCCTGTAGAGTAAATCATTTATTCATTCATTCATTTGAGACAGAGCGGGGATTCCTCTTAGGGACCATATGTCCCTGAGTTGCTTTTTAGAAACCCAGACCCCAAACAAATGGATCTGCTGGCATGTAGACCTCAAATAAGAGGGAATAAAGGATTGATCTCTGACAGCTCTTCTTTTTACTAAATTTCTTCCTGAGGGCCCTGGAGGAGGTCACACCCACAAGCCAGAGCTAACATTCTTTTCTGCTGATCTAAAAAAAAAAAAAAAAGGTTTTTTGAGATGCAGTCTCGCTCTGTCGCCCAGGCTGGAGTGCAGAGGCACAATCTCTGCTCTCTGCAAGCTCTGCCACCTCCCAGGTTCATGCCATTCTCCTGCCTCAGCCTTCCTAGAAGCTGGGACTACAGGCCCCTGCCACCACGCCCAGATAATTTTTTTGTATTTTCAGTAGAGACAGGGTTTCACCGTGTTCACCAGGATGGTCTCGATCTCCTGACTTTGTAATCTGCCCGCCTTGGCCTCCCAAAGTGCTGGGATTACAGGCATGAGCCACGGCACCCGGCCAAAGAGGGTTTTTTTTTTTTTTTTAAAGACAGAGTCTCACTCTGATGCCCAGGCTGGAATGCAGCGATGCAATCGCAGCTCACCGCGGCCTGAAACTCCTGGGCTCAAGCAATCTTCCTGCTTCAACCTCCCAAGTAGTTAGGACTGCAGGCATGTACCACCATGCTTAGCTAATTTTTTAAAAAAATTTTTATAGAAACGGTGTCTCACTGTATTGCCCAGGCTGATCTTGAACTCCTGGCCTTAAGTGATCCTCCCACCTTGGCTTCCCAATGTGCTGGGATCAGGTGTGAGCCATTGCACCCAGGCTAATCCCAAATTTTTAGACAAAGCTTTGCCTCCTTAACCAATCATAAATCTAAACATCTTTCAATCCACCTGTTGACCTGTGGGCCCCCACTTCAAGATGTCCTGCTTTTTTAGGTCAGACTGATGTATAGTCTCCATGTATAGATTTATGACTTTGCCTATAACCTCTGCTTCCTCCCATTAAAAGCCCTTACCTGTAAGCCATCTGGAAGTTTGGGTTTTAAGTGCGAGCTGACTGATTCTCCTTGCTTGGCACCCTACAATAAATACCTCCCCTTCTCTTGCTCCAATCTCATTGTCAGTGTTCAGCTTTGCTGTGCTGGGCAAGTGGGCCCCAGTTCAGTTCAAAAACACATTCACTCATTCAATGAATGCTGTGTTGCCGGCAGCATGCTGAAAATACAAAATGACATCACAGCCCTCCACTCACTGGGTGATAGTGAATAGGGTGGCAGACATCTACAGTGACCCCTGGGAAGGAAAACCATGCTTTTCACGCCCTGAAAGGAAATGACCCTCCAGAACAGGGATCAAAGCGAAGGGTCAGGGCTACAGTGACTTCCTAGATGCCCAACAGCCTTTCCCTTCCCAGAATTCCTCTAAGTTCATTTTTTTGTGAAGAGTTTGTGTTTTGTCTTATGTCAACTTACCAGTTGAGATCATTTCAATCGGTAGATGGGCCTTAAGGCATTTATGTAATACTATTTGTGCTCTCCACACCATAGGGCAACTCCAGTCCTCTCTCTGCCTATGGCCACACAGGAAACGGGTGCTTAGAGGAATTAAGCCCAGATTGAATGGGAGAGTAAAATTAATCAAGCATTTACATCCCTCCTGGGTGAAGGGAACCTAAAATTGGGACCTCTTATAAGGCTGATTTCATGCAACACACATAGCCTGAGGCCACGGGGGAAGGTGATTAGAAAAGAAATAAATCACAGCACGGTTAGGGCTGCATAGATTCCCTTCTCCTCCCTGCCTCCCCACCAGCTAAAGGAGAGCAGCTGAGCCTTTGGAAGCAACAACACCCTAAATAGAGAGAAAATTTCACACATATGCTCTGCAGATTTTCAGAAGATGAAATAATAAAGTACTTGTGATAGCAAGTAGCCTTTCTTGTATTATTTTTCAAAGACTGCTGGATTTAACCCCCTGTGGCTTCTAGGCTGCCCAAGTGAGTTCATAAACAATAATATTATTCTAATGCCTTAAGAGGCCATTGACCATTCTTTGCAGTAAGGTCATGAAAAATACTCATCACTGAGGTTGAGGCCTTAACAATTCCTGGCTCAATTTAAATCTAAATGATTAAAACAATTCTATGATACAATTCTTGAACTCCTGGCCTCAAGTGATCCTCCCCTCTTGGCCTCCCAACATGCTGGGATTACAGATGTGAGCCACTGCACCCAGGCTAATTAGATAATCTAACTGTATTGTATTGCTAGGGCTGCCATAACCGAGTACCATGGACTGGTGGCTTATATGACAGACATTTATTTTCTCACAACCCTGGAGGTTGGAAGTCCAAGATCAAGGTGTTGGCAGGGCTGGTTTCCTCTGAGGTCTCTCTGCTGGGCTTGTAGATGGCCATCTTCTCCCTGTGTCTTCATGTGGGCTTCCCTCTGTGTGTGTCTGTGTCTTAATCTTTTCTTCTTGTAAGGACGACACCAGTCATATTGGATTAGGGCCCACTCTAGTGACCTCATTTTTCACTTAATTTTCTGTTTAAAGACCCTATCTCCAAATACTCTGAGGAACTGAGGGTCAGGGCCTCAGCATATGTATTTTTGGGGAACACAGTTGAGCCCAAAACACCAACCAAGAGCTACTCTTCACACCAAAGCAATGGTTTACGTATTTCTCTTTCTTTACACACATAGGCCTATGTAGAATTCTGTGTTATGCTTTTCTCATCAACACTCTTCTGCATTCCATTTTTTTTTTATCACGGCCTTCATATTCATCTTTCACAACATGACTGCCTTGTATCATAGAAGTGGTATACCATGGACAATATGGGAAAAATAGACACTGTGGACTATTGGGGGGGGGGGATGGGTTAAAAAAAACTACCTATCAGGTACTGTGCTCACTACCGGGGTGACGGGATCTATACTCCAAACCTCAGCATCACGCAATATTCCCATGTAACAAATCTGCATATGTACCTCCTGTATCTAAAATAAAAGTTAAAATTTAAAAACAAAGTGGTATACCATCACATATTCTTAGGCATTTAGGTTGTTCCCAGTTCCTCAAACGTAAATACAAGAGAAAACTGAAACAGTCAATCAAACAGGCAGGCAGCTTGGCAGGGCAGACAGTGAGAGCCTTGCCATTGTCAGGCCCAGGCTTGTGTCTGGGCTCAGCCAGCTGTTACTGTGCAAACTTGGGAGGCCAGGACTTAATCTTCCTGAGAGTCAGTTTCCTCTTCTGTAGAATCATCCTATATTATGAGACCGTGAGAATAACCACATTATATAATATTTGCAAAGTTCTTAGGGCAAGGGCTCAAAGTGACTCCTTTCTTCTCTTGTTCATTAACATCTTTGTATGTAGAATGTATCTGTGATTCTTCAAAGTACCACCAGAATTCCCTCTACCTCCAAAAACATTGAACCAACTTACGCTATTATTGCCCAAGCAGCTGCATCTTAAGGCCTATCCCAGTTATAATTGCTGTGTAGCAGATCACCCCAAAATATAGTGTTGCCAAACACCAGTTCCTAATGTTCACTGATGCTGTGAGTTTGGAATGTAAATAGGTGTGAAAATAAATAATTCAAAATCTAAGCTGTTGGAACTTTAAATTGCTTTGAGCCTCAAAGGAAAGTGCTTATGAAACCTGAGTCACATGACAGACAGCTGTAAACTTGGTCTCTCTGATTATAGATTAGCCTTCTTCCTTACCTACACTGTTTTGTGAAATATTGCAAACGATTAAAGGGTGCCAGGGAAGACCCCTTCCCTCTTAGTGTTGGTCTTTATTATAGATTAACTTCCCTCTTACCTTTTCCACACAAAGACTTTGCGATTATGTTAAATATACTCTTTTAAATTGGAAAGCAAATGAAAGCAAGCCATACAGAAAAGAAAACAAACTATCAAATTGTTAGAATTCATAAACCAGGCTTGTATAGAAAATGTTGTAATCCTGTTAAATTTCTTTATTTTCCTCCTATATAAGCCAGACCTTAACTTTTCACTTCAGAGCACTAACTCCATTTCTGTGGAATTCTTGTTTTCTGAATGATCATTCCCAGCTTTTTACTTGAATAAACTCTTTAAAGCTGATTCCAATCTTTTCACTTATTTCAGGTTGACACAGGGCATGAGGATGACTTGTCTCTGCTCCCCAGTGTCTGGGCCTCAGCTGGGAAGAATTCATTGGCTGGGGCTGAGGGCTTCCCTGCTGGAAACCCCCACATCTGGTACCCAGGCTGGGTAGACTGCAAAGCTCAGCTCAGCAGAGGCTGTTGACAGGGGCACCTAGACAGGGACTTCCTAGGGAGCCTGGGCTTCCAAAACATGTTCTGACTGTGGGTGAAAACCAGCACAGGCCCATCCAACTCCAAGAGAAGGCACATAGACCCCACTTCTCCATGAAGAGAGTGCCAGAGGACTTGTAGCCATTTTAATAAACCACCACAAGCCCCTTTGGTAAATAAGGGGGTCATGGGCCAGGACACAGTGAGGGCTGAGCTGCCACCTTCTCTGTCTTAGGGAGCGGGGAAGGAGAACACATAGATGTTAACAATTTTTGCCCTGTTTGGGAACTAAATGCATTATTTCAGTCCTTCCAAACATAGACAGGAGCCCTTGTCATTCTGGGCCTCAGTTTCCCCATCTGTAAAATGAAGGAGTTGGAATGAATGATCTTTTAAAGTCTATTTTGACTTTTTAAATCTAAGGTTCCACCGAGTCCCCACCCCTGTGATTTGGCAGATGAAAAACCTAGTGTATTGTTCTTAAAGACCACCTGAGCTGGAGCCACACTGCTCCCACCTGCCTCCGGGGCTGCTTCTTGACAGAGCAGGAGGTTCACTATCTTGGTCAAGCCCCTCGTTCTAAAGTTCACCTTAATAAAAAACCGGCTAAATCCAAAGATCATCAGCCTAATGGTTAAGGTCAGCATGACCTTAAATCACAAATAACATCTCCAACTAGAAACATTTCAAACTCCTCCCCACCCAGAGACATGCTAGACCTGAGATAATCCTGCTCCAACTGGGAAGATGCCATCCCCGAGATAACTCCCCTCCAGCCAGAAAGATGTCATCCCCAAGGTAACCTCCCCTCCTCCTGGAGACATTCCAACCCTGTCATAAAACTTCTTCCTCACACAGAAATATTCCAAGCTTGTAATAAGCCCTCTCACCCTAACACCAATATATACTCTTAGTCTATAAAAGAGAGCACTCCTGACTGAAATTGGCCAGAAGCCCCTCTCAGGTTTATTTTCTCTAAAATAAATCTGTCTTTAACTGTCAAGCCACATTTTGTGTTTACTTCCTCTTTCTTTAAAACTCTTACACTTCTCAGGCTGAAGGTCCTCTTGAGAGCACCTGTTGCAGTGCCTTCTTCTACACAGGCTTTCCTTACACCAACTCCCATGCCGCCCTCTCTCAATTCTATCAGAATTGGGTCTCCCTGAGGCTCTGCATCCAACTGCCAGGCTCATCTCAGCTTCCCTCAAAGACCCTCTGTGTTCAGGTCTCTCGGGTCTGTCCTGACCATCCCTCCTAGATGCATCGAAACAAAAATTTATTATAGGAAGCTTGGAAACATTATGCTAATTAAAAGAAGCCAATTACATGAAAGGGCACTTATTTTATGATTCCATTTATACAAAATGACCAGAAGTCTATAGAGACAAAAAAAAGTCAATTAGTGGTTGCCTAGGGCTAGGCTAGAGTGGAGAAGGCAGTGTTGAGGGAAAACGGGGAGCTGTTGCTCTAGAATATTGGGTTTCTCTGGAAGATGATTAAAATGTTCTAAAATTGGTTTTGGTGACAATTGTTCAACTCTGTGAATATACTAAAAGTCAATGGGTGATACACTTTTAAAAAAGCTTCTCTGGTGGTAAAGCCCACTCTCCCAACCCTCTCACCCCCACAGCAAGTGAGTGACAGGTGTCAGAACTATAGGTGCTAGACTCTGCTCCCACCTCTGCCCACTCTCCCCGTGTTCCTCCCAGAGCTCACCACCAGGTGCCACACCCAGGAAAAATGGAATGTAATTTAGCAGAGTTCTTAAAAAGCACCCGAGACATTACAGTTTCTATTACTACATAAGTGAGGGAAAATACATATTCATAGTATATTTTATTGTTTGATTCCATCATTGTGTTTTATCTGTTTGTGTCATACTGTCAAAAACAAGATTCTAAAATGCCAATCTGGCATTCTTATTCTGAGAAGGAAATTCCAGGAAGTTGTTCAGGCATTTTGCCCCCTGAAACAGCACTGCCTGTAAGCACTTACTGTCTACATCACTCATGTGACAAGCACAAAGATCTGCCCTGCATCCTAAGTGTTGTCACTGAGAATCCTAAGTGTTGTCCTCTGAGAATAGGTCTGGGGAGGGCTAGGCATTATGGCTTATACAGCTGTGCTCTCCTTTTTCCTCTCTCTCAGTGGACGTCTCACCCTGCCATCAGCATCTCGTTTCGAGAAGGGCATAGACAGCTATGTGCTGGATGATGCTGAAGCATCTCCCTCCTCCTGGAGCCTGCATCCCTATCACTCATCTCCAGCCTCCTCTCCTCCCTCGAGGCCTTTCCAGCCCCACCTCACCTTATCTCGTGGATCTCAGGATGCTGATGTCTGGGATCCAATTCTAGGACCCCGGCTCTCATTTGAAGAGTAAGGGAGCACGAGGGTTACTTACCCTGCAGCCCCACAGTGTACCTTGCTGCTGTCTCAGGGCTTCTCTTGCTCCCTGGGTACTCCTGTTAGCACAAGATAACACAGTCAAACCTCTTTTGGGCAGGATTCCAAAACAATCACCATAATTCCTCCAGCTCCCAATATGGATTCACGTTGCTCGATTAAACATATCCGTTTAAAGTAAAAGCCTCATTAATATCCAGGGTTGTAAACCCATTTTGTTTGGATAACTGCTTGCCTTATTGTTTTATTTGATTTATTCCTCTGCCAAACTCACATCATAAGGTCTCCTCTCCACGTAATTTAGCATCCAAACAAAACGCGCCTGTCTCACCAGGCCCACGCAGTCTTCAGGAGTGGAAAGTCTGGAGGGGATCTCACCTCTCTCACTCTTTCCAGTGGTCAAACTTCCCCCTTTCTTTCCCTGGGAAGAGGGTCCCATGATATTTCAACTCTGGGAAGATGAGGACAACAAAGCAAAACACAAAAGAATAAATGAAGGCATGCTTTCTGCATGGGACTTGAGGGACATTGGCTTAAATCAATCAAATTCAAGTTCATTTCTGCTCTGGGCCAACCCCACTGCTAGGAACCTTCACTGACAGGCTTGTGGAATCATAGGGATGATCTTCCCAGGAAAAATGGGGAGGATGATGATGGTGGTGGTGGTGGTGGTGGTGATGGACATATACTAGTCCTATTCACATTGATGACATTATCCCTCCAGGGTCACAGCTAACACAGGGTCATCTTGGCCAGAGTGTGGTGTTCTTTTCCACCTCCCCCCTAGATGGCTAACAGTCTTCCTTTCTTCCTTTCTTCCTTCCTTCCTTCCTTCCTCCCTTCCCTCCCTCCCTCCCTCCCTCCCTCCCTCCCTCCCTCCCTCCCTCCCTCCTTTCTTTCTTTCTTTCTTTCTTTCTTTCTTTCTTTCTTTCTTTCTTTCTTTCTTTCTTTCTTTCTTTCTTTCTTTCTTTCTCTCTCTCTCTCTCTCTCTCTTTCTTTTTTTCATGTAAGACGGAGTCTTGCTCTGCCACCCAGGCTGGAGTGCAGTGGCGCCATCTTGGCTCACTGCAACCTCCACCTCCTGGGTTCAAGCAATTCTTCTGCCTCAGTCACCCCAGTAGCTGGGACTACAGGTACTGCCACCATGCACAGCTAATTTTTTTTTTTTTTTAGTTTTTAGTAGAGGTGGGGTTTCACCACGTTGGCCAGGCTGTTCTCCAACTCCTGGTCTCATGTGATTTGCCTGCCTCAGCCTCCCAAAGTGCTGGGATTACAGGTGTGAGCCCCTGTGCCCAGCCTGGCAGTCTTGAACTTCTATAAAGAACCATTCTACACTGGGCACTATCCTGGCTGACATTCTGCGCATAGTCCTGGACTTCACGGTTTTCCAGATGGGAGCACAGGGGGAAAAAAATGTCACTCTGGAGCTGACCCCTGTTAGTCCCTAGAGCAGAACTCTGATAATTATGGGGCAGGAGGGAGCAGACTGTGCTGTCTCTATTACACATAAAGCTCTACCCCCACCTTCTTGCTAGAAGAAGATTCTGATCCTTCTCCCTGGGGAGAGCTCCCTCCCCTCCCATGTCCTGAGAGAATGACCATGTGGGGATAGTTCCAGGGAGAGCTCCTGTCCTTCGGGTGTGTTGAGAGCTGGTGGACGGCTTTGTAGGGGATGTGAGTGCCTGTGCTGAGGGGCGTGTCTCTGCCCTTCTCCCTCATGCTCTCTAAACATGCTGGGGGAAATGTGTAGGAAACTGTTGGCCACACCTCTCGATTCTTCTGATACAAATATTAAGGCGGGCGCCAAAAGTCAACATTCTAAAGGAAGGAGTGGAGCGTAAAAACAAAAACCTTTTATTCCTACAAATCAATGCCACACAAATCTAGAGATTACTGGGAGCCCCTCCTCCATCTCTTTCACAGCAGTAAGTTGTGATATGAAGGCTGAGGACAGAATGGTTAACTTAAGGGGCTCCAAAGAATTGCAGAGCTGGCAGCAGGTGTCAGCGGGGAGGTGAAGAGCAGCTGCTGGGGACGTCCTGATTTATCCATCATCGGGAAGATCTGTGGGTGATTTCACGTTGCAAAATGAATTTGAGTTGATTGGAGATTACCACAAGATAAATTCACACTAACCTACCCGCATTCAAAATACATCCTGAGTGGGAAGGAAGGAATCTCATGGCAGAGTACACTCAGGGGCCTCCACCCCATGCCAAGGCAAACATTATTTCCTTTCCTGAGGACAATTATTTCCTCACAGAATGTTTTTGGCTGTTCCATCAAAATAAGTGCATGCACGGACTCCTGTCAAGCATGTGGACTTCATCCATCACATATGATGTGGCAGGGGAGAAAAATGGTGAGATTCACTGGTCCGGATAATTTCCAAAGGCCCCCTTCTGATCTGCAATTGAGGAGGTCGGGGCTGCCTGCCTCGGGGAGTGTTGGAGAGCGGAGCCTGGCTTTCCACTCACTCTCACTTACACAGACGGGTTTAAAGCCAAAACAAAGGAAGCCTCCTTCATCTCACACACACACCGCTTCTAAAAAACACCCACAAGCTGCCTAAAATGGCTTTCTGGCAGTGAGGAGGAAAGAACACTAAAATGGGGGTTGAAATGGTCAGGGATGCCAAGACGCAGTCCTGGCTGTAGCAGAGACAGTCCAGTGCATTGTCTATGGAGTGAGGGGGCTAAATTGCATCTTATTCGCACTTCACATAAGATTAAGGTCAATTGTCCACACTGCTGGGTGCAGATAGGTGCTGACACCCTGACTCCAACCGTTGAAGAAACCAATGACTGAATTCTTGGGCTTACAGGGTAGTGGATAACAAACAACTTGGTGAAAAGCTGAAACTGAAACTGCACCCCAAAGAGTAAGAAACTAGTAGCTAACAGAAATTCTTGTGTTTGCAGGATAACAGATAAGAAAAAAAAGCAACTTGCTGAAACACTGAAACTCCCTCTGCTTGTGAGATCAAGAAAAGCCGGTTGAAATAAGTCGGAACCAAGGTGGCCAACTGGAGCTTTGGCAAAACGAGGTTGCTGACGTCAGAGCCTGAATTTCCACTGCAGGTTTCATTCTAACTCCCTCTGAATTTGCATATAGGACCCATGAGGTACCATGGAGACATAACTGCGCATGCCCAAGACTTCAAAGCCCTCCCCTTTCCTTCCACCAATCACCTTCTGATCCCAGAATCCACCCCCTGAACATTTTCTAATAAAATACTGCCTTGAAGCCAGCCTGGGGAAATAGATTTGAGCTTGACTCTTGTCTCCTTGTGAGTTGACTTTCGACATAAAGCTTTTCTTTTTGAAAAACCCTGGTGTTATAGTACTGGCTTCCAGCACATTGGCGAGTGAGCCCCTTTTGCTGGATAACAGTGCTGATGGAGGTGATGGGGAAGCCACAGCCCCCAGGCTACACCTTGGTGTTCTGCTAACTGGACCAAGGTCTGACTCCAAAGTCAGAGGGCAATTCGGGATTCTTCTCTTAGTGCCACCCATAGGATATCACATTAAACTTTAGCCTAATGCTGAGGGAATGTGGGAATTTGCCCAATAGTAATGATGCCCACTGGGAAACTATGTTCCTCCTGCGGATTACTCTCTGCCTACACATTCCTCACCCTGTGCCTTGCACATCCAGAGGCTACCACTGTATCCCACCTAATCCAACATCTTGCTGCAATCCTGAACAAGCTTCTGGACTGTCCTCCATCACTAAACCAACAGGAATCCTCCACTATGAACCAGCAGGGTCCTGCCTTGTTGTTTCTATGGTGACAGTTACCCATGAGTACATGGAGGGAAAAATAGCCACGTTTTAGCAGGTGCACAGTCCTAACACAACATACTGATACTGGCTCATAAAGTTTTCTAGTTTTCCCTAAGACTTTTAAAATTAGGAACCAATATGTAACCGCTCAGAACACAATTTCCCTAGCAACCAGAGAAATGCCAGTCCCTCCTGTTAGGGAGGTTAAAAATAACATTGCATGTGCCACTGCAACCAACTGGAATCTCCAAATTCCCTTCTGTAACAGCCCCCTGGTCACAGCAGATGCCCAACTCCCCAAATCTCATCTATCATCAACGTAGCCTTTCCAAGGCACGAATGCAATTCACCTTCATAGAATTACTCAAGTCTCCTCTCTGCCTACAGAAAAGAAAAGTCATAGTCAGCTTGGTCTGCATAAGCAGGGGCTGCCCTCCTTTCCTGCCTCTTTCCCACATAGCACCTATGTTCTAGGCATAAGCATTTCCTCAAAATTCTCTGATCAGACCATATGCCTGCCTGCCTTCTTTCATTCTTTCTCTTCTCTTCTTTTTTTTTTTCTTCTTTCCTTCCTTCCTCTTTCCTTTCTTCCTCCCTCCCTCTCTCCTTTTTCCTTTCTTTCCTTCCCTCCTTCTTTCCTCCCTCCCTCCCTCCCTTTTTCCTTCCTTCCTTTCCTTTTCTACTTCCCTTTCTTCCTTTCAATATGATTAGCATACAAAAACATAAAAAGATCTTAAGTGATCAGTTCAATGAGTTTTGACAATTGTGTATGCAAGGCAAAAACACAGAACATTTCCACCACTCTAGAAAGTTCTCTCATGCACCTTTTTAGTCAGTCTACCACCCTTCAACCCCAAGGCAAACATTTTTTGACATCAATTGCCATAGATTAGTTTTGTCTGTTTTTAAACTTCATAAACGGAATCAAACAGAATGTATTATTTTGTTTACTTCATTGTGTGGCTATGCCACAATTTAAAAATCTGTTCTTCTGTTGATGAACATTTGGTCTGTTTCCAATTTGAGATTATCATCAGTAAGGCTCTTACGAATATTTTTGTGCTAGATTTTTTGTGGACACTTTTTTTTATATCTCTTGGGCAAATACCTAAGAGTGGAATTGCTAGGTCACAAGGTAGCTGTGTGGTTAAATTTACTAGAAACCATCACATAGTTCTCCAAAGTGGTTATGCCTTTTGACTTTTTCATCATCATCTATGAAAATTCCACTTGTTCCACATCCTTACTAAAATTTAGTATTGTCTTTTTTTTTTTTTTTTTAGCCCTTCTAGTGTGTGAGTAGTAGAATCTCATTGTGGCTTTAATTTGCATTTTCCTGATAGCTAATAATGTGAGCATATTTTCATGTGTCTGTTGTCCATTTATACATGTTCTTTTGTGAAGTACCTGCTCAAGTCTTTTGTTCATTTTAAAATTGAATTATCTTCTTATTAGTTATTTTATTAATAACATATCCTGAATATAAACATTTTTTTCAGACATGTGCTCTACAAATAGATTTCCCTGTTTGTGGTTTGTCTATTCATTTTCTTAATGGCATATTTGAATAGGCAGAGAGTTTTAATTGTAGTGAAGTCCAATTTACCAGTTATTTTTCTTTTATGGTTAGTCCTTTCTGTGTCTCGTCTCACTCATCTCTGATTAACCCAAATTTGCAAAGAATCTCTCATATGTTATTCTAGAAGCTTTTCAGTTCTGGCTTTTTCATACAGGTTTTGGGTCAGCCAAATTTTGTGTGTGTGTGTGTGTGTGTGTGTGTGTGTGTGTGTGTGTGTGTACTGCTACAGACAGGGGTTGAAGTAGTTCCAGTTTCCTTTCACCGTTGAATTTCTTTGGTGCCCTTGTGAAAAATCAGTTGACTATAAAAGTATAGGTCTATTTCTAGACTCGGTTTTCTAGACTCTATTTCTAGACTCTGTCATTGACCCGGGTGTTTATCCTTAAACAATACCATGTTGTCTTGGTTACTGTGCTTTAGAGCAAACCTTGAAATTGTGCAGTGTAAGTTCTTTGACACTTTTCTTTGTCAAGATAGCTTTGGCATTTCTAGAGCCTCTGAATTTTCATTAACATTTTAGAATTAACTTTTCTGTTTCAAAACAAAGGTGCTGGAATTGATAGTTGAAACTGTAGATCAATTTACAATGAACAAACATTTTAAAATATTGAGCCTTCTAATTCATAAACATAGTATATCTCTCCACTTATTTGTGTCTTCATTAACTCCTCTCAATAATGTTCGTAGTTTTCAGTATAAAAGTGTTACACATCCTTCATTAGATTTACTCATAGATTTGATTAAAAATCAAAAGCCCTTGTTTGACTCTTCAAGTGCTATTGTAAATAAGTGCTGTTTTATTTCTAATCAAATATTATCACTTGTTACTTCACCTGTGTACTTTTGCACATGTAGTTCCAGACACATGGACTGCTTTTCTTCTTGTCTGTGTACCAGCCTGCTACTCTTCCGTCCAAACGGCACCTTCTCGCTGTCCTTCTAGGCTGAGTTAGTAATCAGATCTCTACATTGTGATCAAGGTCTGTGTGGGTCCGGTTGGCCCCATTTCATGTTTTAGAATGCTTTATCTTTACATTTGTCTAATAAATATGTAACATTTACATGATTTTTGGTATTCATGTCAATTCTAGGCAGCATTTTACAGTGATAAATTGTAGCTGCACGAAACTTTTTGTTCTGCCACTCGTTAAGTATGTAATTTTGTCTCTTCATAAGTAAGAAGAAGATGTGTGCAAGCATGTTTCTTGTACAAATTACACATCTGTAATGAGGAAAGCCTGGTTACTCATCTTCAAGAACCTGGAAAGGTAAAATGTGTTCAATGCATTTCATAGAGTACCATCAACAAATAGAAATAGTGAATTCCATGCATACATAGCAACATGATTGGATCATGAGAATAGTGCAATTGGGTGGAAAGTAAGAAATATGTAACATAAAAGCATTTGTGTACATTAAAAATTCACCTAACATTGAAAAAATGCATCAAAACAACAAACCCTATTTTTCAAGAACACATTCAAATGAAAGTATACATTAGAATCATTGTAGGGGAGGAAGGGTGTGTTATAGGAGTGGGAAATCAGGGATAAAAGGAAATCAATTAACGAAGGAAGGGTCTTAGCAGGCCACTGATGACAACATACTGGAAAACAAGGAGTTGGAGAAACTCAAGCTACTGTTGTTAACATTCAAAAAAGAAAATAGAAAAGGTAAAAACAAGTTTTTGAGACGATGAAGTGAGATAATCCATTAAAAGCACTTAGCAAGTGCCTAGCACATAATAAACACTGAATAATTTTATTGAAGTGATATTAGTAGACTACTAATATGTGCCAAAAAGCACAACTCCATGTAGAAAGGGACCTTGTCTAACTTGTTTATCCCAATATCTCGAACACTGCAACAGTGCCTGGTGTATTGTAGATGCTCAATAAATATTTGTAGCATGAATGACAGGCACTGAGATTCAATGATGAGCAAAAGCAATATTATTTCTGCCTTTACAGAGGTAATAGCTTGGAAGGGAGACAATCACTAATAAAAAATATTAAATAAATATAAGATTGCAACTGTATCAAGTACAAGTGCTCCTGGTTCTATGAGAGTCTATTAATGGGATGATTTGAACTGGTCAGAGAGATCAGAAAAAGCTTCCCAAGGAAGTGACTACTGAACTAAGATGAGTAAGGATCAACTAGGTGAACAGAGGAGGATTATTTAGACAGGAAGAATAGCATGTGCAAAATCCCTGTGCCAGATAAGTGCTTGGTAAATACAAGAGCCTGAAAGAAGGCCAGTGAGCTGGGGCTCACAGAATGAGAGGCCCCAGTCAGGCAGGAGGCTAGAAAGGGAGGTGAGGTCATAACACTCAAGGCCTCGTCAACCATGCCAAGGAAATGTCTTCATTTCCCCTGCAATGAAAAATGGGTGAAGGGCTTTAAGAGCAGAGAGACAGAATCAGATATGGATTTTTAGACAATTGTTCAGGCACCAATCTGGAGCTAATTGGAGGAGCCCAGAGTAGATGGTGAATCTAGTTGAGAGGACACTGCCATAGCACAGGCGAGAGCTCACCGAAGCTTGCACTAGGCTGGTGTTGGAGAGAGAAGTGGCTGGATGGTAAGTGGTGGCTAGAATCATGACTATCTCACTACTGATGTAGAACATGGGGCGGATCCATTCAACATGGCTGGCTCCTAGATGTCAAAAAAAGTCTGAATCTGCCTGGAATAATTTTGGTGCTCATGGGAGGGTCTAATGGATCATAAGATGTTCAAAGCTCATTATGAGATGAAATCCCTGAAAAAACAGGACTTAAAGTCTCCTTCTCCCACGTTTCCTGATACTATCTTACCACTTGACAATTGGAGGGAAATGGGGTCTATAACTCTCTTAGTCCAAACGGCTTTCAACCTAGTTGGTGCTGGTACTGGCCTTATTAATGTACAAATTCATGACATTCATCAACTAGCCTTGGAGTCTGTTGCTGCTAACAGGCCCCACAGCACCATAATATCTGCCTCCTGATCTCCATAACTTTTCTGATCACACCAGTCCAGACTACACCCCTGCCTGCCAGCAGGAGAGAGCATACACTCTGCAATCAGGCAGTCACCTACAGGATCAGGCCAGGGGACACCCCAATTCTATCCAGCACCACATCTCCCATAACTATCCCAGCCCATCCTGCCACAACTGTTCTGAGACAGAGCTATGCTGACCTCTCAAACAAAGCCTAGTTTCATATTTGCTGTATGACTTCATGTTCTCAGTTTCTCCTCAAGAGGAGCTTACCCACACCCCCAAAAAATCTGCACTCAAAGAAAAAGCCCACACCATGAGCCGAGCCAGTGCCTCGGCCTAGCAGTCATCCTGTGCATGCTGGCACCTCTTAATCCCCCACAGAAGAGACCCTCACTCCTCGTCATGTGATGCCTCAACCTCACTTCTCATGGAAGGCATTTCATGATCATCTTCAGACATGAAGAACCCAAATACGTATGATATCTCCTTCTCAAAAGTCAATTGCAATGAATGTACGTAGCAAATAGAAAACATCAATAATTAGAGAAGCCATCATCTGAGTGGTGAATTGTCTCTCAGATCCTTCTTTTTCTTTTCCTGGGTATCAGCTAAGGGCTTCTCCAGTACGAAACTTGCCTTCCACCTCTGTGCTTTGGGACCCCAGGGGTATCAGTTCTGATTAATCAGTGAACACATCAGTCACCCAGTCAATCAGTTGACAGATTTTCCTAAGCCCCCACAGTATACAACGCTGCCTATGTGGACAAAGAGTTTCTAGAGGAGGGAAGAAGATATAGTCCCTCAAAGCATAAGGATTGAGAGGTCCCTATTTCTGCATAGCCTCCTTGAATGCAGAGAGAAATCCATTCTTGCATGTTCAGAATAACTGCCAACTGGGCAGGCTTGCTGCTCACTCTCCCACAACCCTGAAAGACCAAGGTGAAGTAACAAACTCCGCTTAAGCCAAGCAGCTAGGGAGCAAGCTCTCTTCCAGTCAAATCATTGATGTAGCCTGACCTGGACACCCTCTTTCTACTGACTCATAGATGCAAGCAGTTCTTGTCTCTCTAATATCCAAATCTCATGATTCTACATTCCTCTCATTTTTATCTCACATGTATACATTTAAAAATGTTTAAGGGTCACAGCAGCTGTGTCAGTCCCTTTTCACACTGCTATAAAGAGCTACCTGAGACTGGGTAATTTATGAAGAAAGGAGGTTTAACTGACTCACAGTTCCACAGGCTTAACAAGAAGCGTGACTGGGAGGCCTTAGGAAACTTACAATCATGGCGGAAGGCGAAGGGGAAACAAGCACATCTTACCGTGGTGGAGCAGGAGAGAGAGAATGGAGGGGAGGAAAGTGCCACACCCTTTTAAACAACCAGATCTCATCAGATCTCTATCATGAGACAGCACTAGGGACTGGTGCTAAACCACTAGAAACCACCCCCATGATCCAATCACCTCCCAGCAAGCCCCACCTCCAACACATGGGGATTACAATTTGACATGAGACTTGGATAGGGACACAGAGCCAAACCGTATCACCAGCATTACTCATAATACCCAAAAGATAGAACCAATCCGAGTGTCTATCTACAGATGAATGAATAAACTATAGTTTTTCCAAATTATGAAATATTCAGCTTTAAAAAAAGGAAAATTTGGCACATGTTACAATATAGATTTATTGAGGATATTATGCTAAATGAAATAAGCCAGACACAAAAGGACAAATATTGTACGGTTCTATTTATCTGAGACAAGTAGAATTCAAATTCATAGAGTAGACAAGTAACCTCAAATTCATAGAGATAGAAAGTAAAATAGTGGTTGCCAAGGGGTATGGGAGGTGGGGACTGGGAGTTATTGTTTAATTAGTAGAGTTTCAGTTCAGGATAATTAAAAAAGTCTGAAGATAGGTGGTGGTGATGGTTGCACAACAATCTGAAAGTACTTAATGCCACTGAACTGTATAACTAAAATATTTAATATGGTCAATTTTATGTTATGCATGTTTTACTATAATTTTTTAAGCTAAAAAAATTACAAGGGAAAGACATAGCAGATGAGACCAATAGGCATTAATATGTTTGCTCATTGAAAACAAAGTTGATTGCACTCTAGGAGGTCATCTAATTGGCTGATCCTGGTGGGAACCTCTGCTCTGACCATTGGCCCCACTGCCACCCACCTGGACAATCTGGTCTTGGAAGTGTAGATGGAGCCTACGGGATTCACAACTTGTTTATGAAAGCCAGGCCAGAGATAAAACTGGATGGATGGATGGATGCCTGGAAGATAAAAGTTGCTGGAAAGACCAAGGACTATTGAGGAAGTATGGTAGTTTTCCACTAAGAAAGACGGTAGACAGGATCTCAGATATTGACAGCCCATCCCTAAATACTCCACTGGACATAAACACTATGGTACTTGCTAGAAGAAACCCTGGGAATGATCTGACTGAGTGCTCTCGTTAGACAGATGAGGCAACTGAGATCAGAGGGATTAAATGATTTTCCTAAGGCCACACAGATCAGAAGATGATCCATGACCTCCTGACTCTCTAACGAGTGCCCTTTCTACTCTTTTACAAAATAGCCTACATTCTGAGGGGGACTCGTCCACCCCGAAACCTTTGTCACAGAGGACAGATACCACAAATCATTCCAGAACACCTGCAGCTGACACAGTTTACCTTTCCCTTCCAGCCTCTTTCTAAATTCCAATTCGTTCTAGCCATGAAAGTTTTATTCTGCCCTTGCCAGAGTAAACCTCAGCCCTGGAAAATCAATTCCGTTGTGCGTCATCTGTGTCCCTCTCCTAAGTGGTTGGCCTCTGCTGGAAAATATCTCAGGACCACTCACACCAGATCCATTGCAAAGTGCATCCTCAGGGAGGCCCGCAGGGCTACTCCACGCTCTCTTTAGTTGCTCTTAGTCATTCTTTCTTGGTTCCCTCTCAGAGACAGCTCTGAATGTCCCCCTCACCTTAAGTTCCCTGGGGAGTTCTCACCTTACCATTTGTCACTGACTTCATCCAGAAAGTTGAGGTCAGTGGTTCTAAATTTATTCTACGCCACACATCTCCTGACCGACAAGCTCGCGTCCGTCCCTGCCCACCTCCACTCCTCCCCCCAGGTCAGAGCTGTAGGGTCCTTCCTCCTGCCTCAAACTAGTGGGCTGCTCGAGTTCCAAATCCCTTTTCCAACCACCACTGGGTTCTCCATCCATAAATGATCCCCTTTCTCCATCTTCAACCACCTCTTAACTAAGTCCTTCCTCTCAAATCAAAGCCTTCTTCAAAGATGTACCCACTTGATCCTTCAAATTCTCACTGCCCGTTCTCATCTCTGATTCCTTGGCTGCCTCCATCACTTGACAAGAACTGTGCTGGCTGGAGTCACACATGGTCCAATCCAGTAGGCGTGCTTAGGGGTGTTTATTCTTTTTTTTTTTTTTTTTTTTGAGATGGAATCTCCCTCAATCGCTCAGGCTGGAGTGCAGTGGCACAATCTCGGTTTACTGCAATCTCCACCTCCTGGATTCAAGCGATTCTCCTGCCTCAGCCTCCCAAGTAGCTGGGATTACAGGCATGTGCCACCAGGCCCAGCTAATTTTTTTGGTATTTTTAGTAGCAACGGGGTTTCACCATGTTGGCCAGGCTGGTCTCAAACTCCTGACTTCAGGTGATCCACCCGCCTCAGACTCTCGAAGGTGTGTTTTTCTTTGCAACGCCTTGTCTCTGCAGCATTTGACTCCACTGACCTCTGCTGTTTTACGGAAATTCTCTCCTTCTCTCCCCCTACTTCTCCAACTATTCCTTCTTAGTTTCTTTCATAGCTTTCTCTTCCTCCACCTGCCTCTCAGACATTGGTGTGTAGAGAGAAATGGCTTAGCCCACCGTCTTCCTTTTCCCTGAGCAATTGCACCCATGCTTTTGGTGTCAACCCCTCATCTCCTACATTGGAATCTAGCTCTGACTGCTACACAATACAATCTAAGTCCTGTAATTTAGCATATAAAGACTTTCATGAATAAATCTTAGATTATGATTATATTAAATCAATTGTTTAGTAGATTATACTATTTAATAACATTATGAAAGGCCACATTGTTTTAAAGGGTAAAATCATGACTCTCAAGCCAATATAAAATGAACACGAATCAAACAGTTTATTTTGCTCACTATTGAATCTGAGAAACAGAAACATGTTACAACCAATTAAAAGGAAAACCTCAAGAACAGACACATGCAGAGGCAATCAGCAATGTTAACATGAATTTGCTCAATAGGCTCAAACCTGGCTTCTTTCATGGTGAGGAAAAGAAATTAATTATACTTCCATTAGACAAAATTAATTTTCATGTCTGTGGTCAAGAATCATTTGTATTGATAACTAGGCCAGGTGGTACACGCCTGTAGTCTCAGCTACTCAGAAGGCTAAGAAGGGAAGATTGCTTGAGCCCAGGAGTACAAGTCCAGCATGTAGCAAGATCCCATCTAAAAAAACATGAATCTGCTAAACTGCTTATAGTGTGTGAACTAGCTTAAGATGATGAAAGTTAGAGAAGAGTATACTGGATAGGGCACTAATTTTTCCTACATGTCAAAGTCATTCACAATTTTTCCTGGTTGTCTATTTCCTCCCCTCAACCTGTAATCATAATAATCTCAAAAAAGTGTATTTTTGATCACCAAAAAAAGACTGGTCTTCTTAGGTTTGGCCTAATTATTACCATGGGGCAGCAAAATTGTTACTTAACCATAGATGCTTTCTTGAGTTTGCTTTTGCACATTTAGAACTTTATTTTATTGAATAACTACTGAGGCCACAAATTAATGTCTGCCTTAAAGTGTTTTTAAGTGATCTCAGATTTTTAAAAATCTTCTGCTACTTGCCATTCTGAGGCTGGGAAACTAAGCTTTGGAAACTCTTTCTCCAGGTTTCCCCTGCAGTCTTGTCAAGTTTGCTGAGGGTGTTGGCCCATCTCACACCTGTAAACTAGGTACCAGCCAGTTTTCCTGGGAGAGCTTTCTAGGCATTGGTTGGGACACTAAACAAAGTCAACTGGTGTTACCTAAAGTGGCTGGTCACGCTGGATTCAATAAGAATCCTTCTTCAACATGACAACTCCAGATGAGACCCTAATCACACAATCAACTTTCCCAACTATATCTTGCTTAAGAAAATGAAAAAAGAGAAGGAAAAAGGGAAAACAGTTTCTTATTGAACCTATAGTGTTACGGGGAGTAAGGAGACTCAATAAAATTTCTGATCTCTAGGGGGAAAGGATACCAGAGAGAATCAGATATCAATGAAGTAAGTTAACTTTATTTAAGAACAAATGAAATAAATTAATTAAATAATTTTATAAATTAATAAATAATTGAAGTGAATTAGAAAGCAATGAGTTTTAAAAATTCGGTTAAAATGTTTCTCATTCTTTTCTTAAACTCACCAAAAGAACTTTATTCTTTTTTTTTTTTAAGCAAAAACACTTTATTTCTTAAAACACTTTTAAGTTTACAAAGAAATTGAGCAGACCATACAGAGTTTCCATGTACCACTCCCTCTCCACAGCCTCTCCTTGTAAGGGAGGGAAAATATATTTTCCTTAGGCATTGCTAGGTTCACGGTTGAGGCCCCTATAATGAAAGACAGACAGATATTTAGTGTATGTTTTACATGATAATGAGCCTTTATAAGAAAATAAAGAGCCTAATAAATGGGTAAACCTGTGTGTTTTTAATGCTAAGTTTGATGAAGAAGTGGATAGTTGTGGAGAAGTATGATTGGATGAAAATGCATGATCTAATGGTCATAAACTGGGGAAACTTAGCAAGGCCTGTTTGTTCAGATTCTTCTCCATGTCCCTGTGTCTTGACAGACAGGGATATTCCTTTTCTCCAGTACAGGGAGGGCACCTCTTTAATAAGAGTCTTATGATCTGCTTTATGGGAAGGTCAGAAAATCCTTCCTAGGTGTGACATTATTTTAAATACATATTTATGTTGGTTTTTATCCATGATTCCTGACTCAGAACTCCCATAGCCCTTGTAATTTCTCCCCAAGGCAGGTCACAGAAACTAAAAATGAACTCTAATCTTCCCCCACTTGTCTGTCTTAGAGTTGGCCATAAGGAAATTCTCAGACCTACCTTGTCTGATTGCAGGCCATGCGACCCCAGTTTCAAAAGGGACCTTGCCCCATGCTCTGGAGGAAGGAACACTGCACAGAGAAGCCAAGAGGAGTCAGAACAGACAGGCCTTGTTGGGTTTGCCCACTCCGTCTATTACTATTAGATCATACCTTTTTTGGCCAATCACATTTCTTTTTTTTATTATTTTTATTTTTTGAGATAGAGTCTCACTCTGTCGCCCAGGATGGAGTGCAGTAGCGTGATCTCGGCTCACTGCAACCTCTGCCTCCCAGTTCAACAGATTCTCCTGCCTCAGCTTTCCGAGTAGCTGGGATTACAGGAGCCCGCCACCACGCCCGGCTAATTTTTGTATTTTTTTGTAGAGACGGGGTTTCACCATGTTGGCCAAGCTGGTCTAGAACTCCTGACCTCAGGTGATCCACCTGCCTCGGCCTTCCGAAGTGTGGGATTACAGGCGTGAGCCACTGCGCCCAGCCCCAGTCACATTTTCACATGGGTGTTTATACTTCATATATCCTATGAAGTCTCCATAAAAAGCCCATGGAACAGGGTATGGAGAGTTTCCAGATAGCTGAACCTATGGAGGTTCCTGGAGGGTTGCATGCTCAGGGAGGGCACGGAAGCTCTGTGCCCCTTCCCCCATACCTCGCCCTATGCATCTCTTCATCTTTGTAATACCCTTTATAATAAACCAGTAAATGTAAGTAAGTGTTTCCTGAGTTCTGCGAGCCTAGCAAATTAGTCAAACTCATGGAGGAAGTCGTGGGAACCCTGATTTGCAGCCAGTAGTTGAGAAGCACAGGCAAAACAACCTTGAGCTTGCCATCAGCATCGAAAGTGGGAGACAATCTTATGGGAATGAGCCCTCAATCTGCTACATCTGCTGCTATCTTCAGGTAGATAGTTTTGAAACTAAATTGGAGGACACCCTGCTGGTATCTGCTGCAAAATCGCTTTCTTGCTGGTTGGGAGAAATCCCCACATATTCTGGGTTCACAAAAGTCTTCTACGTTCATTCTTATGGTGTGAAAACAGAGCAAAAAACAATTTGAGTTTTTCCCACTGACCCTAGATTTTATGGCTTGCTCCAGGGGGAAGGGCAGAGGGAAGGTGAGTGTGACCTTCTAGTTTCTGCTGTTTTCTCAAATGCCAAGATGCCGTACTTTGGAGTAGTGTGTCCTGAACCCCATCATCCTGTTATTAACATTTTACATTAGTTTGATAAATTTCTTGGAACTGATGAACCAATCCTGATGTATTATTATTAACTGAAGTCCATAGTTTATACAGATTTTCTTAGTTTTTTCTCTAATGTCCTTTTTCTCTTCCAAGAGCCTATCTAGGATACCACATTCATTTAGTCATTATATTTTTGATATTTATTTCTTTTTTATTGTTGAATAATTCCATTGTTTGGATGTATGACAGTTTGTACATCCGTTTTGAAGGATATCTTAGTCTTGGTTGCTTCCAGTTTTTAGTGGAATTGTGAAAAAAGTTATTGTAAACATTCATGTACAGGATTCTGTGTGGACATAGTTTTCGAGTCAGTTACCTAGGAGTGAGACTTCTGAGTTGTGTGGTAAAATGGCTTAGCTTTGTAAGAAACTGCCAAAGAAAATGATATAATCTTCCAAAGAGACTATATAATTTTCATGCCCACTAGCAGTGAATGGGAGTTGCTATTGCGCCACATCCTCACCAGAATTTGGTGCTGTCAGTTTTCTGGATTTAGGTCATTCTAATAGGTGTGTGGTGTCATCTCATTGTTGTTTTAATTTGCATTTCCCTAATGACAAAGGATGTTGAGCATCTTTTTGTGTGCTTTTTTTTTTTTTTTTTTGTCATTTGTACATCTTTGGTGAGGTGTCTGTTCAAGTCGTATTTATATTTATTTATGGATTAGACTGGGTCTCACTCTGTTGCCCAAATTGGAGTACAGTGGCACAATCTCAGTTCACTGCAACCTCTGCCTCTTGGGCTCAAGTGATCCTCCCACCTCAGCCTCCTGAGTAGCTGGGACCACAGGCACATGTCACCATGCCCAGCTAATTCTTTGTATTTTTGGTAGAGATGGGGTTTCACCCCGTTGCCCAGGCTAGTCTCGAGCTCCTGAACTTAGGCAATCCTCCCACCTTGGCCTCCCAAAATGCTGGGATTACAGGCATGAGCCACCATGCCCAACCTTTTTCTTTCATAATTCAGCTGATTTGGGTCTTGTTGAAGGTGAGTATGCAGACATTATGAGCAATTTGTGCACAATTCTTAATGCACATACCAAACATTTAAGAAGCCATGTAGTTTTTAATTCTTTTCTAAACGATTAATTTGGTGACTTTCCAAGAAATTAATCCTGAAAAAGTTAAATCTAGAAAATTTACAGTCAAAAAAGATGTTGAGTACCAATATCTTCAAAGGTTGATAAGCTGTTACATTGTCTCAGTAATTCACATACTGATGTCCTACATCATATACCCAAATTTTCAAGCTTTCTCAGCAAATTATTAATAACTAAGTTATTATGAAAAGTGGAATGCTACAACCAAAAGCACATATTCTGATAATGAGAACCAAGATCAGGGACCAGTTTTCTTTAAAACACAATTCTCCTAAAAACAACATGGGAATAGAAGGAATTTAAAATGTTCAAGGCAGATACACCCTTCAGGATCAGCAATAGTTTTTGCAGCTTACTAGCAGCCTTGGGGACATCACAGCCTTCCATTGTTCCCCTCCGGTTTCTTCATGTTGTGGATCAGCTCCTCTCTTTCATTGTCTTATTGCTCCTGCTGCTGCCTGTAAATACACTTTTCTTGTGTCTGTTTCACATTCAAATGCCTTGAGCGAGGATATGAGTGATTCCGTTAGTCCCATCATCCAAGTTGCATGGAGTTGCCTGAGACTCTTGACCTTATAGATGACAGGCCAGCCTATAAATTAGCTAGTTCTGGAAAAGGCATCCACCCATGGTCCAATTACCTGTGAGCAGGTGGTGGGGGTCGCATGTGTCAGGCACGGAGTCCAAAGGGTAGGGCCCTTACCTTTAAGGTGTGCTTCCTGACTCTCAGAGGGGGCACAGTGCTTGTAGAGGTTAGTTCAGGTTTTTCTTGGGCAAAGTGGGTCATAAGGTTTCTCCCATTAGTGATCCTCCCCCATCGTCATCGTTGCTAATAAATATCTCCCCAAGAATACTCTAATTTTTAAATAGAGGAACCCCTAAAGCACAAGGTCATTGAATCCAAATGCGTTTCTGGCTTGAGGGCCTATTTCTGCCTCAAATGCCATAGTACCTCCCAGAATTCTTTACTCCAACTGAGTAGAGACCTTAATGCTATTGTCTTCTCACTTTTATCATGTCAGAGCATGGGCATTGTAACTTGCAGGACGTATCAATAGAATAAAGATTAAAAGAGGACCAGGTACAGAGGCTCACGCCCATAATCTCAGCACTTAGAGAGACCAAAGCAGGAGGATGGCTTAAGATCAAGAGTTCAAGATCAGCCTGGGTAACATAGTGAGAATCTGTCTCTATAGAAAGATTTAAAAATTTAAAAAGTATCTGGGTATGGTAGCATACACCTATAATCTCAGATACTCAGAAGGCTGAGGGAGGAGGATCACTTGAGCCCAGGAGTTTGAGGCTGTAGCGAGTCATGATCACATCAATGCACTCCAGCTTGGGCGACATAGCTAGATCCTGTCTCTAAAATAAAATAAAACAAAATAAAAAGTAAAGAGGAGGAGAGTGCATTTTGGGTCTATCCACTCCAGACATGGGATTTCTCCTATTGGACATGCTACATTCCATTTCTAAAACTCACTTAGCCATGAGAGATGATAGATAAATCAATAGATAGTGCTTTATGCCTAATGATAATCTCAATGAACATTTGTGTATGTCTTATTTTTACATGCATGCAACCTTACAACATCTCATGATATAGGCATCATTATGGCCACTATGTAGAGAAGCGAACTGAACTGACAAGGAGAAAAGTTAAGTGGTAATTTATCCAAGATGTCACAACTGGTAGGTGAACCCAAAATTTCAACCCCAATAATTTGAACTCAGTCTTTCCACTATGCTATGAAAAGGCTCAGGAAAAGTGACGTTATCATTGCCTCCTGAAGACATCTGTAACAGTAATATTGTGTGTGCATCTCAGAAATGACCTCCAGTGAGTATGCAAGATGAGATGCAGTACGTGTGTGGGTATTTTTAGGATAAGATGGTGTGACATTATATCTTTGGCACCTCATTTAAGTAGACCATGTTTCCTAAAAAGGAGACGTGGCTTTGTCACTTAAGCAAAGGCCTCTAAGAATCCTTCAGAAATATTAGTTTTTTTAAAAATGAGACACTGTCTACAGAATAATTAACATTTCCGCTTCTTTTTCCTCTATGTTTAGTGAGGAACATACCTTCATGGGGTCCAAAGCAAGATATTTATCAAATAAGAGAAAAAAAACGTAATGTCAGCCAAGTTTGACCCTGGGATATTCCTCCCTTTTCTTTGTGTATACTTTAAAATTTACCTCAATCCAGGACCAAAATATTTCCCTGCTGTTGTGCCCAGATCTTTCTCATCTCTGTTTGATGGCTTTTTGCTTCACAGCAAAAATCACAGGAGCAATTGTAATTAGAGTGCAGTCACATCTGCATTTCAAATGAGTTCAATCCATTTTAGTTCTCATAATTTTAAGGACTGAATAAATAGTGCTCTTCCAGTTGTGAATGGCTGCAATATGGAGCCTCAGGAGAGAGGGAAACTGTAGGGTTCAACATGCTCTGAACTATTCCTGGCAGCTGCAGTGCTGCTTTGAGGGCTCATTATAAGCCTGGATATTATTCTCTTTGCAACATTTTGAAATGGTCCTGAAGAGTTCATCTTTAAGCTGGAGCAGTTTTATCTGGTTATCTTAACCTTCACACAACAGTAATCCACTCTTTCCTCAAGAGGATCACTTAGAAAAACATATCTTTCACTTGTGACAGGCAACATACCTGAAATGCCAACATTAGTAATTTACAAAAAATTGTCAGCTTATTGTTTTGGTTTTCATGTAAGGCACCTGTCATGGAGGGAGGTAAAGCCTGATTAGTGTTCCAAGGGCCATTGTAGAGTTGCTTGGGTTTAGTCATTGAGTCACAAAGACCTTCCATCAAAATCAAAGGCTAAATTCTTGTTTCTGTCAGTAGGCAATTTAGGTGTCCTGAACAACCCTTCTGATTGAAATAACTACATTGTTGAATAAACACTACATTTTTCCTTTAGAATGCATTGCTGGATGGCACCGAGGTAAGATATCCACAGAGATACAAAACAAAGCATAACCAGGACCCTTGGGACTCAGACAAATGCAAAGTTAGCTTTCACCTTGAAGGTTTCTGCTGAAAACTGGAATACTTGAACTTCTGCTTTGAGGACAACATAGGCATGAAAGGCAAGATTAAAATCCTAGGGCCCAACCCAGTGAAGAACTTTATGCAAAATACCTGCATAACCCTGAGACCCCAAAGGGCTATAATTTAAATGTTAGGGTGAACTAAATGTAAATCCTAGTGTGCAGAAAGTAAAGCCAGGAAACTTACCTATCTAGACTTGATGCTAAACAACAACAGCAATAACAAAATTCCTCTGAGAATACATAATTAAGATATTATAAGGGTTTTTAGTCCAAATTCACATAACGTCTGCAACCACCAAAAATCACAAATAGATAAATATACTCAAAGTGGTCCCAGGTTGGTAACACCTCTAGGATGCTGTAAAAAGCAGATGCAAATTCTCTTTGATAGACTTCAGTGTCAAGCCAGCTTCTAAGAAGTCAAGGAAATCCACCTTCTGGATGCAAGGAAATTAGCCACTCACAGCACCAATACGAAAACCTGTAAGGAAATAAGGTACTGTGTGTGAGAATTAGCAGCTCCAGACAGCTGAAACAAATCCTCAAAAAGAACTTGAAAATATGGGCTAGGAAATGGATTTCACATAATGACCATGAAGATATTTAAAAACCAAATAGAACTGCTAAGATTTAGAAAGCAATAAAGAAAGTGAAAACTCAATGGATGGATTAACCAGTGATTAGATAAGGCTAGAGAGAAATTTAAGGAACTTGAAGATAGGCCAAAAATATTTTTCAGAATGCAGTTTAGAAAGATAAAGGAAAACAAAACATGAAAGAGGAGATAGAAACAAAAGCTAAATGATAGGCTATAGCATATGTCTTAACAAAAAGTACCAATAGGAGATAGGGAGAATGGGTCATATTTTAAAATACTATAAGAATGTTTTTAGAATTGTGGAAGGACACCAGTTTTCAGGTCCGGGGAACTCAATTAATTCCAAAATTGATAGCATATGAAAGGCTTGCTCTGTAAGAAAGAAAGATAAGCAAAGAAATTGGTGAATATGTACATCTATAATACAAAGCAATGTCAATAATATCTAATTTATAGGTCAAAAATAGTCTATTATTAAAATTCTGGACAACATAGAATATAATTTGAAGGGATGTTAATTATTATTAAAGTTTTCTAAGGTCGTCCTTCTACTGTTCAAGAGGAGGTTAAAGATGCTGCTTTAGTCTTTATAAGCTAAAAGTATATACTGGAAGATCTAGTGCAGCTATTATGAGGCTAGAAACTGCTCTAAAAAGAATAGAAATAGCAAATGCATCTTTATTGCAGTAGTACGAATAACAGCAAAAGGTTGAAAACAGCCCATATGTTCGGTAGTAAGTAGATGACTCGTTGAATACACTATGAAACATCCACACGACAGAGTTCCTTTACAATAATGAAAATATGATTTCCAAACAAAGTAGAAAGAAATAATGGGATGGTATGTGGAGGAGAAAGCTCTCAATCAATCCAAAAGATGGCCAAAAAAGGACAAAGAAAACACAAATATAAAATAGTGGGTGAACAGAAGCATATGATAAGATTATAGAAAAGAATCCAAATCTGGTACATTGGCAACTATATTAATGTAAATGAACTAAATTATATAGTTGGAAGCAGGTATTGAATTGGGTTAAAAGCATATTCTATGCTTATACCTATTACAAGAGGTATACCTAAAACATAAAGATCTCAAACTATTGAAAGCCAATGAGTGGAAATACATATACAAGGTGAATATTATCCCCCTAAAGCTGACAAATAGACATTAAAGAAAATAAGTTTTGCTAGATATTTTACTAGCGATAATGATAAAAAGTACAATCCATAAAAATGAACTTGTAGGACCTTAATGTTTAACTTCAAAATACATAAAGCAAAAATTGATACATCTGGTAGAAAAAAATATGAAAATTTGTCTCAAAAATGGGATATTTAAAAATCTGTGTAGATTATTGTAATTGACAAATCAAGTAAATCAGATGTCAATAAGTATATAGAATATTTGAACAGCACATTTCACAAGGTTTAATAACCTTGTTGAGAGAGAGAGAGAGAAACATTATACCTCAAAACTAGAGAAAACATCATTTTAAAAGACAGACAGGTAGGTGACTGGCAAGATGGCCAAATAGGAACTGCCCTGGTCTACAGCTCCCCAGTGAGATTCATGCAGAAGGTGGGTGATTTCTGCATTTCCAACTGAGGTACCAGGCTCATTTCATTGGGATTGGTTAGACGGCGAGCTGAAGCAGAGTGTGCCATCGCCTCACCCTCAGGAAGTGTGAGGTGTTGGGGAACTCACTCCCCTGGCCAAGGGAAGTCATGAGGGACTGTGCCATGAGAAGTTGTGCGCTCCAGCTCAGATACTATGCTTTTCCCGTGGTCTTCACAACCCGCAGACTAGGAGATTCCCTTGGGTGCCCAGGGCCCTGGGTTTCAAGCACAAAACTGGGCAGCCATCTGGGCAGACACCTAGCTAGCTACAGTGTGCTTGGAACAGCAGCGAGAGAGAACCATTCACTCCCCTGGAAAGGGGGCTGAAGCCAGGGAGCCAAGTAGTCTAGCTCAGTAGATCCCACCCCACAGAACCCAGCAAGCTAAGATCCACTAACTTGAAATTCTCATTGCCAGCACAGCCATATGAAGTCGACCAGGCATGCTTGAACTTGGTAGGGGGAGAGGCATCTGTCATTACTGAGGCTTGAGTAGGTGGTTTTCCCCTCACAGTGTAAACAAAGGCGCCGGGAAGTTCAAACTAGACAAAGCCCACCTCAGCTTGGCAAAGCCGCTGTAGCCAGACTGCCTTTTTAGATTCCTCCCCTCTGGGCAGGGCATCTCTGAAAGAAAGGCAGCAGCCCCAGTCAGGGGCTTACAGATAACTCCCAGCTCCCTGGGACAGAGCACCTGGAGGAAGGGGCAACTGTGGGCATAGCTTCAGCAGACTTAAATGTTTCTGCCTGCTGGCTCTGAAGAGAGCAGTGGATCTCCCAGCACAGCGCTCAAGCTCTGCTAATGGACAGACTGCCTCCTCAAGTGGGTCCCTGACCCCCGTGTGTCCTGACTGGGAGACACCTCCCAGCAGGGGTCAACAAACACCTCATGCAGGAGAGCTCCAGCTAGCATCTGGCTGGTGCCCCTCTGGGACGAAGCTTCCAGAGGAAGGAACAGGCAGCAACCTTTGCTGTTCTGCAGCCTCTGGTGGTGATACCCAGGCAAACAAGGTCCGGGGTGGACGTCCAGCAAACTCCAGCAGACCTGCAGCAGAAGGACCTGACTTTTAGACGGAAAACTAACAAACATAAAGGAATAGCATCAACATCAACAAAAAGGACGTCCACACAGAAACCCCATCTGAAGGTCACCAACATCAAAGGCCAAAGGTAGATAAATCCATGAAGATGAGGAAAAACCAGCGCAAAAAGTTTGAAAATTCCAAAAACCAGAACGCTGCTTCTCCTCCAAAGGATCACAACTCCTCGCCAGCAAGGGAATAAAACTGGATGGAGAATGAGTTTGACGAATTGACAGAAGTAGGCTTCAGAAGATCGGTAACAAACTCCTCTGAGCTAGAAGAGCATGTTCTAACCCAATGCAAGGAAGTTAAGAACCTTGAAAAAGGTAAGAGGAATTGCTAACTAGAATAACCAGTTTAGAGAAGAACATAAATGACCTGATGGAACTGAAAAACACAGCACGAGAACTTAGTGAAGCATACACAAGTATCAGCAGCTGATTCAGAGATTGAGTATCAACTTAATGAAATAAAGTGTGAAAACAAGATTAGAGAAAAAAGAATGAAAAGGAATGAACAAAGCCTCCAAGAAATATGGGACTATGTGAACCGACCAAACCTACATTTGATCAGTGTACCCAAAAGTGATGGCGCGAAAGGAACCAAGTTGGAAAACACTCTTCAGGATATTATCCAGGAGAAGTTCCCCAATCTAGCAAGACAGGCCAACATTCAAATTCCGGAAATATGGAGAACACCACAAAGATACTCCTCGAGAACAGCAACCCAAAGACACATAATCGTCAGATTCACCAAGGTTGAAATGAAGGAAAAAATGTTAAGGACAGCCAGAGAGAAAGGTCGGGCTACCCAGAAAGGGAAGCCTATCAGACTAAGAGCAGATCTCTCTGCAGAAACCCTACAAGTCAGAAGAGACTGGGGGCCAATATTCAACATTCTTAAAGAAAAGAATTTTCAACCCAGAATTTCATATCCAGCCAAACTAAGCTTCATAAGTGAAAGATAAATAAAACCCTTTACAGAGAAGCAAATGCTGAGAGCTTTTGTCACCACCAGGCCTGCCTTACAAGAACTCCTGAAGGAAGCACTAAATATGGAAAGGAAAAACTGGTACCAGCCACTGGAAAAACATACCAAATTATAAAGACCATCGACACTATGAAGAAATTGCATCAACTAACGGGCAAAACAACCAGCTAGCATCATGACAGAATTAAATTCACACATAATAATATTAACCATAAATGTAACTGGGCTAAATGCCCCCAATTAAAAGACACAGACTGGCAAATTGGATAAAGAATCAAGACCCATCAGTGTGCTGTATTTAGGAGACCCATCTCACATGCAAAGACACACATAGGCTCAAAATAAAGGGATGGAGGAATATTTACCAAGCAAATAGAAATTTTTTAAAAAAAGGCAGGGGCTGCAATCCTAGTCTCTGATAAAACAACTTTAAACCAACAATGATCAAAAAGACAAATAAAGGCATTACATCATGGTAAAGGGATCAATGCAACAAGAAGAGCTAACTATCCTCAATATGTATGCACCCAACACAGGAGCACCCAGATTCATAAATCAAGTTCTTAGAGACCTACAAAGAGACTTAAACTCCCACACAATAATTATGGGAGACCTAAATACCCCACTGTCAATATTAGGCAGATCAGCAAGGCAGAAAATTAGCAAAGATATTCAGGATTTGAACTCAGCTCTGGACCAAGCAGACCTGATAGACCTCTACAGAACTCTCTATCCCAAATCACTAGAATATACATTCTTCTCAACACTACATCACACTTATTCTAAAATTGACCACATGATTGGAAGTAAAACACTCCTCAGCAAATGCAAAAGAACAGAAATCATAACAAACAGTCTCAGACCACAGTGCAATCAAATTAGAACTCAGGATTAAGAAACTCACTCAAAACCACACAACTACAGGGAAACTGCACATCCTGCTCCAGGGTAAATAACAAAATTACGGCAGAAATAAATAAGTTCTGTGAAACCAATGAGAACAAAGACACAACATACCAGAATCTCTGAGACACAGTTAAAGCAGTGTTTATAGGGAAATTTATACCACTAAATGCCCAAAGGAGAAAGCAGGAAAGATCTAAAATTGACACCCTAACATCACAACTCAAAGAACTAGAAAAGCAAGAGCAAATGAATTCAAAAGCTAGCAGAAGACAAGAAATAAATAAAATCAGAGCAGAACTGAAGGAGATAGAGACACGAAAAAACCTTCAAAAAAATCGGTGAATCCAGGAGCTGGTTTTTTGAAAATATTAACAAAATAGACTGCTAGCCAGACTCATAAAGAAGAACAGAGAGAAAAATCAAACAGACACAATAAAAAATGATAAAGGGATATCACCACCATTCCCACAGAAATACAAACTATCATCAGAGAATACTATAAATACCTCTATGCAAATAAACTAGAAAATCTAGAAATTGATAAATTCCTGGACACACACACCCTCCGAAGACTAAACCAGCAAGAAACTGAATCTCTGAATAGACCAATAATAAGTTCTGAAATTGAGACAATAATTAATAGCCTACCAACCAAAAAATGTCCAGGGCCAGACAGATTCACAGCCAAATTCTACCAGAGGTACAAAGAGGAGCCGGTACCATTCCTTCTGAAACTATTTCAAGCAATAGAAAAAGAGGGATTCCACACTAACTCATTTTATAAAACCAGCATTGTCCTGATACGAAAACCTGGCAGAGACACTACAAAAAAAGAAAATTTCAGGCCAATATCTCTGATGAACATCAATGCAAAAATCCTCAATAAAATACTGGCAAACCAAATCCAGCAGTACATCAAAAAGCTTATCTACCATGATTGAGTTGGCTTCATCCCTGAGATGCAAGGCTGGTTCAACATATACAAATCAATAAACCTAATCCATCACATAAACCACATGATTATCTCAATAGATGCAGAAAAGGCCTTCTATAAAATTCAACACCTCCTCATGCTAAAAACTCTCCATAAACTAGGTATTAACAGAACGTATCTCAAAATAATAAGAACTATTTATGACAAACCCACAGCCAATATAATACTGAATGTGCAAAAGCTGGAAGCATTCCCTTTGAAAATTAGCACAAGATAAGGATGCCCTCTCTCGCCACTCCTATTCAACACAGTATTGGTAGTTCAGGCCAGGGCAATCAGGCAGGAGAAAGCAATATATGGAATTCAAATAGGAAGAGAGAAAGTAAAGTAAAATTGTCTCTGTTTTCAGATGACATCACTGTATATTTAGAAAACTCCATTGTCTCAGCCCAAAATCTCCTTAAGCTGATAAGCAACTTCAGCAAAGTCTCAGGATAGAAAATCAATGTGGAAAAATCACAACCATTCCCATACACCAACAATAGATAAACAGAGAGTCAAATCGTGAGTGAACTCCCATTCACGATTGCTACAAAGAGAATAAAATACCTTGGAATACAACTTACAAAGGATATGAAAGACCTCTTCAAGGAGAACTACAAACCACTGCTCAAGGAAATAAGAGAAGACACAAACAAGTGGAAAAACATTCCATGCTCATGGATAGGAAGAATCAATATCTTGAAAATGACTACACTGCCCAAAGTATTTTATACATTCAATGCTATCCCCATCAAGCTACCGTTGACTTTCTTCACAGAATTAGAAAAAACTACTTTAAATTTCGTATGGAACCAAGAAAGAACCTGCATATCCAAGACAATCCTAAGCAAAAATAACAAAGCAGGAAGCATCATGCTACCTGACTTCAAACTATCCTACAAGGCTACAGTAACCAAAACAGCATGGTAGTGGTACTAAAACAGATATATAGACTAACGGAACACAACACAGGCCTCAGAAATAACGCCACACATCTGTCAAAGATCAACCATCTGATCTTTGACAAATCTGACAAAAACAGGCGAAGAGGAAAGGATTCCCTATTTTATAAATGGTGTTGGGAAAATTGGCTAGCCATATGCAGAAAACTGAGACTGAACCCCCTTCCTTACACCTTATACAAAAATTAACTCAAGGTGGATTAAAGACTTAAATATAAGACCTAAACCATAAAAATCCTAGAAGAAAACCTAGGCAATATCATTCAGGACATAGGCATGGGCAAAGACTTCATGACTAAAACACTAAAAGCAGTGGCAACAAAAGCCAAAATTGACAAATGGAATCTATTTAAACTAAAGAGTTTCTTCACAGCAAAAGAAACCATCATCAGAGTGAACAGGCAACCTACAGAATGGGAGACAATTTTTGCAATCTATCCATCTGACAGAGGGCTAATATTCAGAATCTACAGGGAACATAAACAAATTTACAAGAAAAAATCAAACAACCCCATCAAAAAGTGGGTGACGAATATGAACTGACATTTCTCAAAAGAAGACATTTAAGTGACCAACAAACATCTGAAAAAAAGTTCATCATCACTGGTCATTAGAGAAATGCAAATCAAAGCCACAATGAGATACCATCTCACGCCTGTTAGAATGGTGATCATTAAAATGTCTGGAAACAACAGATGTGGAAGAGGATGTGGAGAAATAGGAATGCTTTTACACTGTTGGTGCGAGTGTAAATTAGTTCAACCATTGTGGAAGACAGTGTGGTGATTCCTCAAGGATCTAGAACCAGAAATACCATTTGACCCAGTAATTCCATTAATGGGTATATACCCAAAGGATTATAAATCATTCTACTATAAAGACACATGCACAGCTATGTTTATTGCAGCACTATTCACAATAGCAAAGACTTGGAACCAACCCAATGTCCATCAGTGATAGACTGGATACAGAAAATGTGGCATATATACACCATGGAATAGTATGTAGCCATAAAAAAGGATGAGCTCATGTCCTTTGCAGGAACATGGATGAAGCTGGAAACCAACATTCTCAGCAAACTAACACAGGAACAGAAAACCAAACACCACATGTTGTCACTCATAAGTGGGAGTTGGACAATGATAACACATGGACACAGGGAGGGGAACATCATACACTGGGGCCTGTCGGGGAGTGAGGGGCTAGGGAAGGGGTAGCATTAGGAGAAATACCTAATATAGATGACAGGTTGATGGGTCCAGCAAACCACATGACATGTGTATACCTATGTAACACACCTGCATGTTCTGCACATGTGTCCCAGAACTTAAAGTATAATAAAAAAAATTAAAAAGAAGTAAAACAAACATTTTAAAAAGTTTTTTAAAAAAATAGACATACAGAATGCCTGTGAAAATTGACCTTCTCCTAGGTTATAATGGTATTCCTATCAACTTTTGAGGATTGCATTTTATGGTAACACTTTCTTTGAGCACACGCAATTATGTTAGAGAACATTAACAACAATAAGAAGCACCCAGAGAAAACTATACATGTAGACATTAAAAATAGGCTGCTTTAAAAAAAAAGAAATTGTGTATATTTATGTATAAAACATGATATTTTGGTGTCCAAAATAGACTTTTGAGTCACTCCCTTGTCCAATTAAAAAAAAAGAAATGATAAATATTTAGACATAAATAACGATAAAAATAATACATATCAAACTTGTGGGACAGTCAAAACAGTACTCTCTTAAGCATTAACTAGAAAAAAGAATGTCTAAAATAAGGAGACAAGCATCCAACTTAACTTTAAGAGAAAGAGCACAGCAGAATACATCCATAGAAAGTAGAAGAAAAGTTATCATAGCACTATTCACAATAGCAAAGATATGGCATTGACTTCAGTGTCCATCAACGGGTGATTAGATAAAGAAAATGTGATATATATATATATATATATATATATATATATATATATATAAAAATATATATTGATATATATATACAATGGAATACTATTTCACCATAAAAAAGAATGAGATCATGTCTTTTGCAGCATCATGGATGGAACTGGAGGCCATTACTTTTTAAGTGAAACAAGTTGAATACAAAGACAAATATTACATGTTCGCCTTTGTAAGTGGGAGCTACATAATATGTATACATGGATGTGAGTGTGGAATGACAAACAGTAAAGACTCAGAATGGGTGGGGTGGATAATGAGATATTTTTCAATAGGTACAATGCACATTGTTTGAGTGATGGATACCATAAAAGCCCTGACTTATCACTATGCAATAAATCCATGTGACAAAATTATTCTTGTACCCCAAAAATTTACACAATTTTTTAAAAGAAAGTAGAAGGGGAGAATGATAAAGCAGACAGTAATGATAAAGGAAGCAAACATGCCTTAGAGAGTAACCATAAAACCAAAGGTTAGTTGTTTGAAAAAGTTTAATGAATAGAAAATCTCTGTTGATATTTACTAAGGGAAGGAAGGAAGGAAGGAAGGAAGGAAGGAAGGAAGGAAGGAAGGAAGGAAGGAAGGAGAGAGAAAGAAAGAAAGAAAAAGAAAGAAAGAAAAAGAAAGAAAGAAAGAAAGGAGAAAGAAAGAAAGAGAGAAAGAGAGAAAGAGAAAGAAAGAAAGAAAGAAAGAAAGAAAGAAAGAAAGAAAGAAAAAGAAAGAAAGAAAAAGAAAGAAAGAAAGAAAAAGAAAGAAAGAAAGAAAGGAGAAAGAAAGAAAGAGAGAAAGAGAGAAAGAGAAAGAAAGAAAGAAAGAAAGAAAGAAAGAAAGAAAGAAAGAAAGAAAGAAAGAAAGAGAAAGAGAGAAAGAGAAAGAAAGGAAGGAATGAAGGCAGGCAGGCAAGCAGGCAAGAAAGGCTCTAGTGAAGTAAGTTAGAAAAGAAAAAGAGGACACAACTACGGACACTTCTGAGACAATATAATTCTTTTTTTTTTTTTTGACAGAATCTTGCTCTGTCGCCAGGCTGGAGTACTATGGTGTTTTCTCAGCTTACTGCAACCTCTGCCTCCCTGCCTCAGCCTCCTGAGTAGCTGGGACTACAGGCACGTGCCACCATGCCTGGCTGATTTTTTTGCATTTTAGTAGACATGGGGTTTCACCATGTTGGCCAGGATGGTCTCGATCTTCTGACCTCGTGATCTGCCTGCCTCAGCCTCCCAAAGCTTTGGGATTACAGGCATGAGCCACCATGCCTGGCCAATAAGAGAATATTCTTAACACCTCTATGCCAGTGCACTTTTAAAATTAATGAATTGGGCAAATATTTTTTAAAATACAGTTTATCAAGAAGAAATAGAAAATAGGAAGAGTCTTCAAATTATTGAGGAGATTGAATCAGTCATTGAAAAGTCTTCCCTCAAAGAAAACACTAGTCGCAGTTGGCTTCACCAGCAGTTTCAGCAAAAATACAGAAAAAAAGAATTTCAATCTCTGCCAAATCATTAAAAAAGAGGAAAAAAATCTCCATTCACTTTGTGAGGTGGGCCTGACTTTGATACCAAAAATCCAATAAAGAACAATATGAAAAAGTAAAATTGTAGGTCAATCTCACCCGTGAGCATAGATGCGAAAATCCTCAACAAAACAAATGAAATTCAGCAATATATAAAAAGATGAACACATCATGACCAATTAATGGTTAATTCTCAGAATAAAAGGTTAGTTTAATATTATAAAAGTGACTTATGAAATTCACAGTAGCAGATCAAAAGATTAAAAATCATATCATTATCTCAATAGATACGGAAAAGCATTCGAGGAAGTTCCATATCTAATCATGGTAAAATCTCTTAGCACACTATGAAGAGAAGGCAACTGTCACAACCCAATAAATAACAAACATCATATCTAATGGCAAAATGTTGAAAACATTCCCTTTAAGATTAGGAGCAAGACAAAAGTAGTTAGCTTTCCATTCAACATTTGACTGTGAGGTATGTCTTCATATCCTTCTAAAAACAAGGTGGAAAAATGTGTGTATATTATGCTACCATTGTGTGGATATGACTACAAAGATATGTCATGCTTACATATGAATGAATGCTTACATTCAAATAAAACATGAAAGGTAAATTTAAATGGCCCACTTCCATTCAATATTTTACTGGATATGCTAGAACAAGCAATAAGGCAAGCAAAAGGAAATATATAAATATGTAAAAGGGGAAACAAAACTGTCATTATTCGCTATACTATGATTGTATAAGTAGGAAATGTAAAAGAAACCACAGATAAATTATTTTAACTAATAAGAGAGTTAAAGGGTTGCTGAATAAAATTAGTATGCAAAATTTCCCAATGGTGAGGGGTTTTGTAATATCTAGCAAAATTACACATGCATTTACCCTTTCAACCAGAAATCCTGTTTTTATCAGAACCCATATGTCAATGACAACCTAGCAAAATGAAAAGAACGCACAAGACTGGTCAATACTGCATTATTTGCAGATGCAAAGGATGGAAATAACACAACTGTCCATCAGCAAGAAGCTGGTTGAATACACTGGTTGCATATGGCATATCCGCACGATTGAGTACTTGCAGTTAAAAGAGGAATGAGGGGCCAGGCGCGGTGGCTCATGCCTGTAATACCCAGCACTTTGGGAGTCCAAGGTGGGCGGATCACGAGGTGAGGATCCTGTCTCTACTAAAAATACAAAATATTAGCACGTCCGTGTAATCCCAACTACTCGGGAAGCTGAGGCAGGAGAATGCTTGAACCTGGGAGGTGGAGGTTGCAGTGAGCCAAGATCGGGCCACTGCACTCCAGCCTGGGTGACAGAGCGAGACTTCATCTCAAACACACACACACACACACACACACACACAGGAATGAGGGCTGGGTGTGGTGGTGCACATCTGTAATCCCAGCACTTTGGGAGGCCCAGGTGGGAGGATCACTTGAGATCAGGAGTTTGATACCAGCCTGGCCAACATGGTGAAATCCTGTCTCTACTAAAAATACAAAAAAATTAGCTGGGTGTGGTGGCACATGCCTGTAATCTCAGCTACTCAGGAGGCTGAGGTGGAAGGATTGCTTGAGCCCTGGAGGCCAAGGTTGCAGTGAGCCAAGATTGTGTCACTGCACTCTAGCCTGGGTGACAGAGTGAGATTCCATCTCAAAAAAAAAAAAGAGATATGCGTTTATACCCTGCTGTGAAATATGTCTTCATACCCTTCTAAAAACAAGGTGGCAAAACGTGTGTATATTATGCTACCATTGTGTGGATATAACTATATAGATATGTTAGCTTACATTCAAGTAAAACAAGAAAGATAAATTTAAAACTGAAAACAGAGAGTTTAACTCTAAGGAAAGGAACAGGAGGAAAAGAAAAATGAAAACTAGACCTCTCTGAATACAACTTGTTTTGTAGATTTGATTTTGAAAATATGGAAATGTTTTACATAATTATGAAACAAAATTAAATAATTCCTAGAAATCAAAAGCAAAATAAAACAAATTTAACTGTATATTGAGTTGTTGGCATAACCAGATAGAAAAAAATTATCCTAATTGACTTTAAAACATAATTTGATGATACATTTCTAAAGAAATGTATCCTAAGAACAAAAATAACTCTAAAATAGGTAATCACATTGCTAATAAAAATACTGCTATTGGCACTTCGAAACAAATATAGATAGTTGAGAGAGAGAGGAGAGAAAGAGAGAGAGAGAGTGAGATGAACAAATAAGCAACTATATAGATGTGGTTAGGAACTAAGATTTCACTGTCAAATGTAAAATCAAAGTTAATTAACTCACAACATACTTAATATTTAATCATTTAAAATCTTAGCTTTGTCCATTGAAAAGGTCTTGAGCCAATGACCACCCATTAGCAAGCAGTGCTTCTAACACCAGAATGACATCTTTAAACATCATTTCTGACCCTCAAGAACCAGGGCTCCTTGGTGATGGGTGATTCTAGGTCTGGGCCAGGAAATATACAAGTTGGCTGCCAACAGCAAGGAAGCTGTCAAAGACAGCTGGGGTTGCATAAAAGGGACTCAGGAGCGAACTGCACGAACCCTCAGGGGCCAAACAAAGGAACAATTTGAGCATTACCAAATATAATAACAACTAGGGAAACTAGGGATTTAAACCCAGCACATATATTAAATTCATGAGCTGTTAGTGATCGGAAAAAAACACACAAATGAACATAGGAAAACCCCTTCCTTGGTCACCTTTAAGGATACTAGGAATTCATTAATTTGAAAGGTGATGTATAACCTCTTCCTCAAAACAACCAAATAGTTGATGAGAAAAAGTTTCCCTTTATTACTATTTATACATGAAAGAATGAAAAATTAGAGTATCTTATTTTTGGAAACCCTAATAAGCATCAGTGATTGCTAACATCACAAAACACACAACCAGGTATTACGTGCCTTGTGATGGAAGTATTCTATGACTGCCTGTCAAGTTATTCCTCCCACCCCACCAACAAAATGGCAAACCTGAATCTGAACAGGCCTTAAGAGCTAGCTATCAATTGACAGGAAAAACAGAGAGAGAAGAACATATTAACCAATACCACAGAGATGCAATTGGCTAAATCCAAACCAAGGTACATCATAAAGGCCAAATGACACAGTTTCTCCAACAAATAAAACTGCAAGAAAAAAAAAAAAAAGCGGAGTCTGGGGAAGGGGGGCAGCAGCCCCACAATTTCATCAGCGCCCCAAACTTCTTCTATCTTTCTGTTCCTCCATCATCCTTACATTGAGAATCCCACCATTATGGTCAAGAGCTGGTTGCTCCATTTCCAGATACCGTATCCATGTGTATTCCACGTCTAGGAAGGAAGGAGGAAAGGGCCCAATTCTTGGGAAGCTTTGTCTGTTTTGAAGCTCTTTTCAGGGACTTCTAATCCTGACTCGAGTGGTATTAGGTTTCTTGGAACCCCCAGCTACAAGAGAGTCAATGGAGATGAATGTTTTTTTAACTTGGCACATTGTCTCTTGAAAAACATTAGTGTTCGATTGTTTAAGGCGAAGGGGAGAATGGATATTGAGCAGCAGGCTTCCATGGTCTCTGGCAGGGATAAATTTGTTTTGTCCCAGTGCCACTGCTTCACTGGATGAGATAGAGATATGGCTGGAGTCCAGATCACAGCTTATGGCTTGGAACAGAGGGACATTTCTGACTTTGAAGGAAATCTGAGATTGCTTTTGCATTAGTACACTATTTGAACCAAAGGAGCTAACCAGCTACAGTCTTCATGTAATAACGTCCACAGTCATAAACTGTCTTCCTCTCTTCCCTAAATTCTGACATCTTTACCCTAATGCCATTAAACATAAAGAATTGTCATCAACTCTACAAGTTTAATTTGCTGCTTTCTAGACATTGATACCCATTATAACGTCTATTTGGAGGTGTTCTTCCCTTTTTAGATATGTCATATAAAAATAGAATGACATCCTTTTTATTTCAATTTAAATGTTTCTCCTACTTCAACAGAGTACTGAGAATGAAATAAAATCATATTATTAATACCATCAAGTCTTAGAATTTATAGTTATTACTAGTCTTCTATCTACCCTAGAGAATTAAGCTGAAGTCTAGAAATCCTTGTCTTTGTATCTCTCCCTATCTTCCTTCTATCATAGGAGAAAAGAGGATTTTTTAAAAATTAATATGCTTTATTTTTTAAAGCATGTTATATGTTGAATTGTGTCCCTTCACCCAAAGATATGTAGAATGTCCTGGTACCTATGAATGTGACCGCATTTGAAAATGGGGTCTTTGTACATGATCAAGTTAAGATAAGGGCATTAGGGTAAGCCATAATCCAATAATGACTGGCATTCTTTAAAAAGGGTAAATTTGGACACAGACACAGACATGCGCAGAAGGAAGACAATGGGACGATAATTCTGTAATGACAGAGCCTAAGAGAACTGATGTAGCTGTCAGCCAAGGAACGTCAAGGACTGCCAGCCACCTCCACAAGCTGGGAAGAGGCAAGAAAGGACTCAGTCCATGAGGGACCCTGGCCCTGCCAACACCTTAATTTTGGATTCTAGCCTCCAGAACTGTGAGGCAGTAAATGTTTGTTTGAAGCAACCCAGGTACATGGCTGCGGCAGCCCTAGCAAACTATTACAGAGCAGTTTTAGGTTAGCAGAAAAATCGAGCAGAAAGTTAAACAATTCCTGTATAATGCCTTGTGCACACTGACACAGACTTTCCCCTATTATTTACATCTTGTATTTACAGTTGCATCACCAATTGTTACAATTGGTGAGCCAATATGGATACGTTACTATTAACTAAGGCTCAAGGTTTACAATAAGGTGGCTCCTTGTGTTGCATATTCTGTTGTTCTTGTGTGGACATGTTTTCAACTCATTTGGGTAAATACCAAGGAGTGTGATCCCTGGATTGTATAGCAAGAGTATGTTTCTTACAAAGTAAGAAACCGCCAAACTGTTTTTCATAGTGGCTGTATCATTTTGCATTTCCCCCAGCAATGAATGAGCATTCCTGTTGCACCATATCCTTGCCAGCATTTGATGCTGTCAGTGTTTTGGATTTTAGCCATTCTAATAGGTGTGTAATTCTGAGAACAAAAACTGTTTCTCTATACTCACACAACATTCACTTCTGACCCCAGAGGTGGGTTTTTTCCCACACAAAAATTCAATTAAATCTTGACACTATCTACCTGGAGTTAACATCAGACCCACCAGTTAAGGGCTCAGTCCCACAAGGCTGCCCCCACTTCAGAAGCCAACTGCAAGTCCCCAAACCACTTGGCTTTCTGACTGACTAGCTATAAATTCATAGGGTTCCCACAATCCCCTCCTCAGGTTCAATAACCTGCTAGAACGGTTTATTTAGTCATTCTAATTTAGAGAAACACTTGGCTTATGTTTACTGGCTTATTATAAAAGATACAACACAGAAATAGCCATACGGCAAGTTATGGGGGATGGCGGGGAAGGTGTACAGAGCTTCCATGCCCTCTCCAGGCATGGAAGCCTCCCAAGCACCTTGATACATGTACCAACCTGGCAGTTGATCAAATCTCACTATCAAAAGTTTGTATAGAGCCTAATCTGCAGTCCCTCCCCTACTCCCCTTGCAACTTCCCAGAGGTCAGCATACAGGGTTGAAAGTTCTAACCTTCTAATCACTTGGTCTTTCTGGTTACCAGACCCATCCTGAGGCTATCTAGGAGCCCTACCCTTAGTTACCTCATTATAAACCCAGGCATGATCAAAAGGGGATTTTTATAAATAACAAATGACATTCTTATCACTCAAGAATTTCAAGGGTTTTAGAAGCTCTGTGCCAAGAACTGGAGACAAAGACCAAATTTATTTCTTGTTATACCACAATAACAGGATCTCTTGGTTGCTCTAATTTAAAATCTCCAATGACATATGATGTTGATAATCTTTGATGTGCATGTTTGCCATCAATATATCTTCTTTGATGAAGTGTCTGTGCAGATCTTTCACTTATTTTTAAAATTGAGTTGATTGTTTTCTTATAGTTGAGTTTGTATATTCTGGATATTACTTCTTTTTTTTGGAGATAAATCAGGTTTTTTTGTTGTTTATTTGTTTTTTCAGACAGAGTCTCACCTTGTCACCCAGGCCTGAGTACAATGGTGTGATATCAGCTTACTGCAACCTCCGCCTCCTGGGTTCAAGTGATTCTTATACCTCAGTCTCCCAAGTAGCTATGATTACAGGCGTGTATCATGATACCTGGCTAATTTTTGTATTTTTAGTAGAGACAGGGTTTTGCCATGTTTGCCAGGCTGGCCTCGAGGTCCTGGCCTCAAGTGATCTGCCTTCCTCAGCCTCCCAAAGTGCTGGGATTACAGGAGTGAGCCACAGATGTGTTTTGAAATTTTTTGGTCTGTAGCATGTCTTCATTTGCTTGATAGTGTCTTTTGCAGCACAGAGTTTTTAATTTAATGAAGCACAACTTATCATTGTTTTCCTTTTATTGATTGTGCTTTTTGTCCTAAAAAGCCATTGCCAAACCCAAAACCAAATACATTTTCTCCTATGCTATCTTCTAGAAGCTTTATAATTTTGTGCTTTACATTTGAATCTAGGATCCATTTTTTGTTAATTTTTATGAAGCATGTGAGGCCTATGTCTAGATTCATTGATTTGCAAGTAGAGGTCCAGTTGTTCCAGCACCACTAGATGAAAAGACTAGACATTCTCCACAGTACTGCCTTTTCTCGTTTGTCAAAGTTCAGCTGACTATATGTGTGTGGGTCTATTTCTGAGCTCTCTAGTCTGTTCCACTGCTAGATCTGTTCCATTGATCTGTCTATTCTTTTGCCAATACCACACTGTCTTGATTGCTGTAGCTTTATAGTAAGTCTGGAAGCCAGGGAGTATATATCCTCTGACTTTGTTCTTCTTCCTCAATATCGTGTTAGCTGACATGGATCTTTTGCCCTTCCATATAAACTTTAGAATCAGTTTGTCTACATCCACAAACTAAATTGCGGAGATTTTCATTGGGATTACATTGAATCTATAGATCAAGTTAGGAAGAACTGACATCTTGACAACACTGAGTCTCCCTACACATGTACATGAAATCTCTCTTCATTTGCTTAATTATTTGATTTCCTTCATCAGACCTTTGTAGTTACCCTCATTTAAGTCTTTGCATATTTTGTTAGATTTATACCTAAGTATTCCTCTCTTTTTTTGGTGCCCAGGGAAGAGGATTTTTATAAGAAAATAAAATTAGAAAGCTTAGCAATTACAGAGATGTAAAGTAAAAGAAGAACAATTAAGCTGCATAATTCAAGGCATAATTCCAAATGCAAAACAGCAAAAGAACAGAATACAGTTTGCTAAAAAGGCATAAAGAAAACCCCCAAAGGCTTCCTTAGTGAAACAAACATGTGGAAAACAAGCTTGAGATGCAGAAGTAGAGCCCAAGGACACAGTTCAGGAATAGAATTGACTTTTTAGAGAGCAGAGCGTGCCAGGCTGTAGGAGCCCATTTCACACACCTGGCACCACATCCCAGAACGGTCCCAGGCAAGTCCAGGGGAGGAAGGGAAGGGAAAGATACAAGCAGGGTCCAACAAACCTCCAGGTCTCTTCGGAATGGGTCAGAAAACCATGTTGAGGATCTGAGACATGACCTGTTCTGGGAAAGCTTAGAATCTCAGACAGATAATAAGGAAATGCCAATTTCTGACCAAAATTATGCATCTCATCTCACACATGAGGACAACCAACATGAAAGAGCTATCATGGGCCATATGTTGTTGACCAAGTTACAACTTGTATGAAAACTTATCTAGGAGAAGAAATTGTCTTTGTTAACAAGATGCTTGGTGGTAGAGGTTGGACTCTAAGACCAGAAGTTTCAGAAAACTAGAAAACACATGAGACAGTTAAACTGCTCTTTGGAGAAATAAAGATAGATTTTGGCATGGGGGCATGCTGAGAATAGAGGGGAGGAGAGAAAGAGGAAGGAAAAAAACAGGATGGCTGAGCAGTATGGCATGGTATCAGGAGTGGGCTTATGGTGGGAAATGCCCGATTTCATGGTGTTTGCGACCATTTCAATGTCTTTTGGATGCTATTGAATACACTGAACCTTTCTTCATCTTCTTCATCAGTTGCCCAATGGCTTGGTGTGAAATAAAGATTTTGGGTGAAAATCAAGGAAAGAGAGGTGAATTCCACATCTGGGTCAACGCAGAGGAGAGAAAGAAAGAACTCACAGGAAATAAAACATGATTGATCTCAAAAGGGTCTTGCAGCAACTCAACACCAGGTGTGACCATGAGAATATGTATGTCAGAGAATACTCAGACATCTTGGGTCAAACGTAGGCTATGAGGATCAAGTATTCAACTAGGTCACATAAGAAACCAAACCCAAGTCTCTGTTTTTAAAAATAATGGCAACTAAAGTTAAATGAGTGTTTATTAGACTTTGTGCCAAGCAATTTACAAACATTATCTTCCTTTGACTTTATAACCCTAGGAGGTTGGGATTCTTATCATTATCTTTATTTGAAAATAACAAAATTGAGACTGAGAGCAGCTAATAACTTGCCCAAGGGCACTCTGTAAGTGACCAAGCCACAATTTGAGCCCAGGCTGTCTGACTCCAAAGCTCCACACTCACCTGTGATCGTTTATAGCCTGTTTTTTGCGTCAGCTGCCAAGAATGACTCAAAACCAATTAAGAGGTCATGTGATTCACGAAAACTCTAAAATTCTTGCTGAGGTCACCAACCATTTCCCCATTATGAAATCCAATGGGCTGACTTCAGGGTAACAAAAGAAGCAGGATCCAGTTTCTTCTTCTTCTTCTTCTTCTTTTTTTTTTTAAAGATAATAGTTAATATTAATCATGCAAAAAGCACATGCCAGATGCTTCTTCCCCTCCTTGGACTTCATTTTTCTCTTTAGCACTTATGGCCACTTGACATTCTGTATTTAACTTGCTTATTTGTCTGTTGCATCTTCCCCAAGTAGCTGTTCCCTACAGCAGAGATTTTTGTTCTGTTTTACTTACTGCTTACACTTGTAGCAGTGTCTGGAAAATGATAGCTGCCTGATAAATATTTGTTGAATGAGCCTTAATATTTAACAAAAACAGTACAGTAATTTGGAGATGTGTTAGGGGTTCTTTAAGAAGTTAAACCAGCATCTGTCCTATGACCCAGCAATTCCACTCCTAAGTCTTTACCTAAAAGAAATGAAAATGTGTCCAATAAAAGTCCTGTGAAAGTGTTCATATTATCCTTACCCCTAGTAGCTGTTAACCAAAATGTGACTGAGTCAGGGCTTGGCTGATTAGAGGTTTATTTAGCTAAAGCTGATTAGAGGTTTATTTAGCCAAAGTTGAAGACATGCCTGGGGACACAGCATCTGTGACATGATTTTTCCCAAAGGGGGTTTTGGATATTTGGTATTTAAAGGGGAATGAGCAAGCAAGAGAAGGAAAAAAGGAGTGAGGTAGGCAATGAGGCAGATGGTTACATTCTTGTGACCCTCTGATGAGCCTCAGTAAATCTACATTTTACATGTGAAAAGAGGAAGTAGAGGGAAAAGTCAATTGTGCATCCTCCACACTCAGTAAATCTATGTTTTTTTGTATAAGATAAAGTAAACAAATGAAGACAGGGACTAGAGGAAATGAGAGTATGACACAGGTTGTGAATTACAGCTATCTGTTTGGGAACAAAGGGAAGACAGTATTGGTGACTCAGTTCCCAAGCTTAACTTTCCCTTTGGCATAGTTTCTATTTTTCTTTCACATAGCCAAAAACTGGGAAAACCCAAATGTCTATCAACAGGAGAACGGGTAAATAATGCCAGTATATTCCTTAAATGGAATAGAACTCAGCAATAAAAGAACAAACTACTGATACAAAAAGCAGTATGTATGCATCTCAAAAGCTTATGTTGTGTGAAGTAAGCCAGACACAAAGATGTACGTACTATATTATTACATTTTATGTGACTTCAAAGAACAGCAAAAGCTAACCTATGGTGACAGAAACCAGAGCAGTGGTCACACAGGGTGCTTGGACATTGACTGGTAGGGCTGTGGGGAGCTTCCTGGGGTTAGGGAGGTGCTCTTTAATCTTGTTTTGGGGAAGCAGTTACAGAAGTGTAAACAATGCTGAAACTTATCAAATGGGCCTCTCAAGACATGTGCATCTTATTATATATCAATTATAGCTCATTTTAAAAAAAATCTGTTTTCTAAATATTAGCCAGATAGAGTTGGAGAAGTATTTCTTTTCTCTTGGGTAGCTCTAATAAAATAGATCCTATTTTCTTTTCTTTCTTTCTTTTTCTTTTTTTTTTTTTTGAGACAGAGTCTTACTCTGTCAGACAGGGGTGCAATCTCAGCTCACTGCAACCTCTGCTGCCTGGGTTCAAGCGATTCTCCTGCCTCAACCTGCTGAGTAGCTGGGATTACAGAAGCCTGCCACTGCACCCAGCTAATTTTTGTATTTTTAGTAGAGACAGGGTTTCACCATCTTGGCCAGGCTGGTCTTGAACTCCTGACCTTGACCTGCCTTGGCCTCCCAAAGTGCTGGGATTACAGGCATGAGCCACCGCGCCCGGCGTAGAATCCTATTTTCTAGCTAGGAGATGTCATAGCCTCTGTCTCCTCATATGTCATACGAGCAATATCATGCTTACCAAATGGAATTTTTGTCAGGATTAAGTAAGGTAAGGTGTATAATACGCTCAGCTTCTTAGTATCTAGCACAAAATAAGTGTCCCATAAATGTTAATTATCTGTCTTGATATTAAAAATAAAAGACAAGGCACCAGACTGATTGCTCTGCTCCAACTAATTCAAGATTTTGACCATCTTTTATGCCCACTGGCAATTTTCTGAGCGTGTTCTTTAAATATTGAAAAATTCGGTCTATAAGACCACAAGTGCTTTTGACCTTGATGCAAAGCAAAACTAGGTCAAATGGAATCAATTTAGATAATGGCAAAGTTAAAAGTCAGTTCTAAAATCTGTTCCCTAAACTTCAGATCTATCCTTTTATTTTTAAAGCAGTGAATTGTAGGAGTTACTCACTGACAAAACCTTTTAAAAACTGTCTTTTCGGTTCTCAAAGTAAATGCCTAGTAAAGGTTATGAATTTGTTGGGTGCTGTCATTTCATTATTGTACAGAACAAGCATAATTATTGGTTGATTTTGCATTATTGACCTGTATAATGAATTCTGTCGCTCTGTCGTCACAGCTGAGTTTGTTCCAGGGATTCTGCATGGTTGTGTTAGATCTTTGTTGCGGCTCCCTCAATTCATTTCCCCAAGGGACAGCATAACACAGCCAGGTTAGCAGATGCCAGCTCTAAGTCAGGCTATGAGAACAAGTTCTTCTCTCCTACAGGAACCACGATGATAGAGGAGGACTCCGGGCGTCCTCTACGCCCGGAGCTGTGTGTGGCTGGCAGCCAGGTCTGAGGACTTCAAAGTCCTCATCTGAAAGCCTGAGGATAGTGTCGCGGTGAGCAGTGACCATCTGGGCCAGTGGTGCAGGGGTAAAAGAATTTACCAAGACAGTTGTAGGTAAAGAAAGGTAGATTTATTAGAGAAAGTAGGAAAATATGTTGCAAGTTGCAGTGGGCAGAATCAGCATAAGAGGAGCAGACTGCAAGGAAGCAAAGCCTTGCTTGGGTTATTACAGAATGGAACTTGAGTTGCTTGATAATGCCAAGGTATCCGGAGCTGACTTGCATTCTTCTGTCAGCCAAGGTGTTTGATAAATTGAAGCACTTGATGAGAAGCAGAAAGTGTGTGAGTTATGTACATTATCTATGCAAGAGGGCTATATGCTCTGGGCCAGAAAGAAAGGAGGACCTATAGCTTATCTGTTTTATCTCTTTGCTTTCCCCTGGTCTCAGCAGCCTGCCTCTTCTTCCCTAATTAGGACTCCAGAGGTAGCATGAGGTCAAAGGACCTGGGTTGACTTGCAATCTGATCATCCCCAGGCCAACCAGAGGTGTCCTAATTCTCTGGCTTTGGAGGGCATATAAGAAGAGTCCCAGGCCAGGCATGGTGGCCCACGCCTGTAATCCCAGCACTTTTGGAGGTCAAGAGATCGAGACCATCCTGGCCAACATGGTGAAACCCCATCTCTCCTAAAAATATAAAAATTAGCTGGGAACCGGTGGTGCGCGCCTGTAGTCCCAGCTACTTGGGAGGCTGAGGCAGGAGAATCACTTGAACCCAGGAGGCAGAGGTTGCAATGAGCTGAGATCCTGCCACTGCACTCCAGCCTGGTGACAGAATGTGACTCCAGCTCAAAAAAAAGAAAAAAGAGAGAGAGAGAGAGAGAAGAGTCCCAGACCGACACAGCTCCATCCTCCAAGTCTCTGTCCAGCAAGGCACTGCCTTAATATGGAGAATAGTATCTGGACAGCACAATATCTCCTTCACGGTCTTTCCACCATGATTAGGCTTGATCAGAGGGTAGCCAGGTTTGGAACAGATTATGGAACCAGGAAGAAGCAGCTAATGCTAGCCTCCACCCCTTCCCTAGTTCTAACTACTGGTGGCCTCTTCCAGTTACATTCCCAGGAAACTCTGCCAACCAAATTCCCAAGATTTGCCTTCTACCTACATGTTTTCTTTGTGACCTGGCACATGCAATGTTATCGGAATTAATAAGTAGAAACATGAGACCTTCCTTCCCCTCCATCTCAGAAATGCCATGTGCTCTGTTTATGGATTAAGGTGAATATTACGGAGCTTCTCTGGCCTTGGGTGAGTTTTTCTTTCTAGGTCTTAATTTCCTTTTCTGTAAAATGGGGGTGATTATACTTACCTCATAGGGTTGTCCTAAGAATTAAATGAAGAAACAAATCTAGTTCTTAGCACATTGCCTTCAGAGTGACTGCTCAACAAATGGTAGCTATTGTTGTGTCGTAATTATTTTTACAATAACATGTCACATGTTTTATAATAACTTGCTCCCTCTTAGTGATAGTCTCCTGTTAATATCCTCTCCAAGCTTTGCTATTATGTAGGATGTCTCAGTCATGTTGGTTCCCAGGAGGTTGTCCCTAGCCACTCCCAAGCCCCCCTCCCACAGAATCCTACCCTTTCTTAGAGCTCATCCCCTTTCAAAGGAGATGGAAAAAGGGGATCTAATAATGTACAGTACATAGAGAACACTTCCAAAAGCCTAAAACATCGTCCTTTCTTCCTATGACTCAATTTCCTCATATAAATAGCAAATGCAGAACCAATTATCACCTATCTGGTGGGCAGAGATTCAGGAACTAATAGGTTAACATTAGTAAAATCATTTGAAGTCACCTGACAAAAAAGTTCCAAGATGGTACGTGCAAGGCGTTTCACGGTTTCCTACTTCTGCAAATGAGTTAATTATTCCTTAAGTAGCATGAGAGACATAGAATGACAATCTCACAGAGCTGGAAGGGTCCATGGAGAACATCTAGTCTGCAAAGTGTTGAGGAAATACAATTAAAAGAAACAAAATCTCCCAACTCAGAAATCCTCTCTACAAAGGTAGTAGAAACAGAAAACAGTTTTATTATTGAATAAGCATTAAACCAGAATGTGATACACATCACAATCTGCTACAAGATTGCAAAGACAAAGAAATCTCACCCCATTATACAGCCAAGCAGGTCTGGCTCACAATATAAGCTTTCAAGGTAAACTATAACTAGTCTTCAAGTAAGAGGGCTTGGCAGCATTTTTCATCACACAGTTCCTTCTAACTTTATTATGGTAATGGGGAGTCCACCTGTGTTAACTTTATCCGGAGAAACAAACTTCTCATATCTTTATAACAGAAAGTAAGGCCAGGTGCAATGGCTCACACCTGTAATCCCAGCACTTTGGGAGGCCGAGGCAGCTGGATGGCTTGAGCCCAGGAGTTCAAGACTAACCTGGGCACCACGGTGAGACCCAATTTCTATAAAAAATACAAAAATTAGTTGGATGTGGTGGCTTACATCTGTTGTCCCAGCTACTCAAGAGGCTGAGGTAGAAGGATCGCTTGAGCCCAGGAGGTTGAGGCTGCAATGAGCCGTGATTGTGCCACCACACTCCAGCCTGGGCAACAGAGCAAGACTATGTCTCAAAAAAACAAAAATGGAAGATAGTTTTGCAAATTGGAGCAAGTAGCCCAGCAGAGTGAGGTTTTTACCCTCCCAAGTAGGTTCTTACTCTCTCATAGGAACTGGGAGATAAGGATGATATCTCCCTTGATATTGCATTTCAGAGATAGCTCCCAGGTCTTTGAGGAAATATTTCTGAACTGTGAGAGAGACCAGAGGCTTATTAAGCCATTATAAAGAATGACTTACATTTGAAAAAGACAGAAAATAAAATTGAAAGAAAAGAGAGAATGAAGAAGTCTCTTCCTTTAGTTTCAACAGGAAATTAAGCCTCTAATTTTTAGTTTCTGTTTGCCCTTACACCACCCTGACCCAAGTCCTAGGAAGGCACTCAAGTTGGGGTTATGAAACTGAAACAGGACCTAGTTTGTTGTTGTTTTTTTTTTTTTTTTTTTTGCTTTTTAACGTATAAGCATGTTTTTAGAGAGAGGTCCACAGCTTTCATAGATTCTCAAAGACTGAGTGACTCAATCCTCTTATTTTAGACATGAAGACATCAAGGCCTTATTAAATAAAATTTATAGGCAGCCATTGGTTTAGATTGAGCTCCTGCACTAAGCCCAAGAGACCGAACCAAAATGGAGTCACTCATGCTACAGTTCCATGTCACCAACCCAAAACTAAGTTGTTTACATGACCTTCTGAAAAATCAGGAGAGTGAGAGAGAATTAGCCAAATCTCCAAACAAGCCAGTTTTAGCTGGCACGATAAGGGCGTCCCCTCTGCTTTAGTCTTTACAAGGAAAGTATCTTTGAAACAATCAATCCACTTTTTGTTTTGTTTCTGCTTTCTCAGCCCTTTCCTGTCTGAAAAACCAACCTTCTTTGCTCAGCTCGTTGGAGTATTCATTCTGTTATAGAATCAGGTGTTGCCCAATTCTAGAATCATAAGTAAAACCAATTAAGATCTTTAAATTTACTGTAATTTTGTCTTTTGACAGCCTGAAGAGAAAAATCGTGGCTTTTCCAAACTAATTTAAAGGTGGTTACATAGAAAGAGATCTACTATTTGTTAATAGGAATCATGGGACAACTGCTTCCTTGCTGTCCTGCATCTTTTCAGCCCATCTTCAGGCAGGCTCTCCCAGAATCTAGTGGGTTTACCTAGAATTTCCAAAACCTTCCTGCTACCTATACACTACACTCTGCCATGGAGAAAGGGTTGCCAGATTTAGCAAAAAACAAGACAACCAATAACAAAAGACAAAAAAACCCCAAACAATGATGCCTAGTCAAGTTTAAACAACAAATAATAATAACAAACAGCAAATAATAATTTCTTCTTAAGCATGTGTACCCTTTCCCTATAGTATACAAGCCTTGGAACTGGGGGTGTAACAGTGCGGCATGAGGACCCACCATCTCATCTTGCTGCTGGGAATTCTGTTCATAAGTCTCTATTAAATGCTTCTTTAGAAGAAACTGGAATTGTCAGCCTCTTTCTTTGGTCTCTCTGCTTCCTCAGCATTTAGGAGTATGTTTGCCTAGACCTGCTCACTACGGAAAAACCAGGCAGTACTCTCTGGAGATAACAAGGACAGACAGATGGTAGGCCTGACCTGCAGCACATGTAAGTACTGTTTTTGTGTAATTGCTCATTAAAGGTTGGGTCTTCTGGGAGCAGAGACCCAGAGCTCCAAGCTGGCCTAAGAGTCAGGGAGGCCCCTAAGGGAAGCACTTAAATCTATGACCCATGGATTAAGTAGTTATTTTCTAGGTAAAAGGAGTGAGGGAAATGTCTAACCTGAAACTTGGGGGTTAAAATACTGTACCTCCTAAAGGCAGTAAGAGGGACTGTGGGATTCCCTTTTTTTTTTAATTTTTAATTTTTATTTTAATTTATTTATTTTTATATTTTTGCCTCACCTTGGCTTATATCTTTGTTTTTTCATTTATTTATTTTATTTTTGTTTTTAATTTATTTTTATTTTTTATTTTTGAGATGGAGTCTCACTCTTGTCACCCAGGGTGGAGCGCAATGGTGCGATCTCAGCTCACTGCAACCTCCACCTTCTGGGTTTGGGTGATTCTCCTGCCTCAGCCTCCCACATAGCTGGGATTACAGACGTGAGCCACGACACCAGCTAATTTTTGTATTTTTAGTAGAGATGGGGTTTTGCCATGTTGGCCAGGCTGGTCTTGAACTCCTGACCTCAAGGTGATCCAACGGCCTCAGCCTACCAAAATCCTGGGATTACAGGCGTGAGCCACTGCACTTTTTTAAAAATTTAATTTTAAAATAAAACAATTTTTTTTTGAGACAGAGTCTCACAATGTCACCCAGGCTGGAAAGTGCAATAATGCAATCAGAGCTCACTATAGCCTCAACTTCCCAGGCTCAGGTGATCCTCCCACCTCAGCCTCCTGAGTAGCTGGGACTACAAGTATGTGCCACCATATTCAGTTAATTTTTTATAGAGTCAAGGTCACACTGTGTTGCCCAGGCTGATCTGGATCTCCTGAGCTCAAGCAATCTTCCCTCCTCAGCCTCCCAAAGTGTTGGGATTACAGGCATGAGCCACTGTGCACAGCCTGAATTTAAATTAAATTTTTAACTTTTGTGAGTACATAGTAGGTGTATTTAAGAGGTACGTGAAATATTTTGATACAGGCATACAATGTGTAATAATTACATCAGGGCAAACGTATCCATCACCTCAAGCATTTATCATTTCTTTGTGTTACAAACAATCCAATTATGTTCCTTTAGTTATTTATTTTATTTTATTTTTTGAGGCAGAGTCTTGCTCTGTCGCCTAGGCTAGGGTGCAGTGGCACAATCTCAGCTCACTGCAACCTCCGCCTCCCAGGTTCAAGCAATTCTCCTGTCTTAGCCTCCCAAGTAGCTGGGATTACAGACACCCCCCACCATGCCCAGCTAATTTTTGTATTTGTAGTAGAGACGGAGTTTCACCAGCTTGACCAGGCTGGTCTCGAGCTCCTGACCTCGTGATCCACCTGCCTCGACCTCCCAAAGTGCTGGTATTACAGGCACGAGCCACCGTGCCCGGCCTCTTTTATTTTTAAATGTATGATACATTATTGTTCATTGTAATCACCCTATTGTGCTTTCAAATACTAGATGTTATTCATTCTATTTAACTATATTTTTGTATCCATTAATCATCTCCACCCTTCCCCCTGCCCGCCCTCAGGGATTCCCTTCTTTCCTGTGACGGTTGCACAGTCAGAAGCTGGCAGAAGTTATCCAGTATGCAAGACCTGATTAGACCCCTATGACACCTTGCAGAGAATTAGAAAAGAATGCCCTTTCCAAAAGGGAAAAACTGGCATTACTAAATTGTTTGTTTTTCAATAATAATAATCAAAATGAAACTAATCTGTATAGATTTTGCAAATTAAGTTATTGAAGGCAAAATGACACAAAGTGGACATTTTAATCACAATAATTAGAAACCCAAAGTCACCAGACTATAAAATACTTACATATTTTGCTTTCATGACAACAACGTGAAGATAGTTTCATTGCTTACTTGCCCCAATACCCCATTTTCTACAAACGTCATTGTTAGACTTGACTGCCTTTCTTATGCCATTATAGGCCTTCAGTCTTTTTCAATACATTTGAATTCTGAGAAACTATATTGGCAAACTTAAATAAGTCCTGAGAAGTACAGAAGTATGTAGAGAAGTGTCTGATAAAGCCATTGCTGCAAATGTATTAAAATACTTCCACAGAGGACATACTAGACTTTAGAAAGCAACTTGAGGCTTTTAGCTCCTTGTATGTTAATATCCCATCAATTTCACATTGCTTATATATGTACAATATACTTGTTTTGTAAATTTGCACATAGTAGAGTGCCACATGTGCATTATGATTCTCAAGCACTTGGCATCTAGATCACTGGTAGGTCACCATGCTCAGGATCATAAACCTGTCTTTGGAAGGCGACACTGTTGTGACAAAATAAAAAGAAATTTACTTTCAAACTAATTTGGGATCATAGTTGGGCTGATCATGGGATTTGAAGATTAAATGAGTTTTCCTTGTCTTTTAAAAGTATTTTCTACATTGGAGAAGTTAGCTTCAATGTAAGAGATTTTGCAATTTGCTTTGTGTCCCTAATATATATCTTATAAATATTGTCTTTTCATTTTTCTTCAAAACACTTCTGAATCCCATTGATGTTTTCAAGAGCATTATGTACATTGAATCTTGGTTCCTGTAACTCTTTGTTAATAATATTAATTTTACTTAATATACTATAACAAATGTATTCACTCATATTATTCTTAATATTCAATAAAGATGTAAGTTGTAGATTTTAGCCAAAAGTATACCTTCAAAATGTATTTGCTTAGCAAATACATTTTAGTTATGTATGTATATGTATGCGTGTTTGAGCATAAATAAGAGGTATAACTTTGGCTAAAATCTAGAACTTATATCTTTATTGAATATTAAGAACCTCTAAAACAAAATTGCTGACAGCAATGGAATTTTCATGAGATGAAGGCACTAATTTGACTTTCCCAATGTGTATTCAATAATATTTTAAATTTATGTTTGGTAAATGTGTTTTCAACACATTTTTCACTGAGGTTGAAAACAGTGGTATAATTTTGGGATAGCACAAAAAGTGTCAGTGGTATCAAAATATTTGTTTTCCTGCACTGTTTCCTACAAAGTTTAAAGAAGGCACAGAACCTGATGCGAGGTGTCAGGGTTCGAATAGAGTGAAGAGGGTGTCCCTCTGTCATGGCAGCCTGGCATGGGGCCTCTGAGATGGTTGTCCCCACGGGGTGGAGTTGGGAGCAGCAGCCCAGTGCCAGGAGTCAGAGTGCCTGCTGAGGGGAAGCTTGGCAGGGTGTCAGAGGCACAGCAGGGTGAGGAAGGTACCAACACGGATAGAGGCAATGTAGGGCAGAGAACCTGAGCCTGTGAGGGTAAAGAAGGCATCGGCAGCGTAGGTGCAAGACTGGTCAAATTATGTAAGCATCTAGGAAGAATGGGAACCAGGTTAATCAGGTTTGGAGAAGGTCGTTACAAATATGGAAAGGGGGAATAAATTAGAATTAACCTGTATATTGGATTGACATAGAAAGTAATAGCACAAACTCAAGTTCAAAATATATAGATAGATAGATATAAAAATAAATATGGATGTCTAATGTATGTATGTATGCTCAAACATGTACATGTATACATATGTAAATACATGCATGTATATATTTAGCAACATGCATTAAATTGCCTGAGATCTGTGGCATCCCAATAGCAATGAGTATTTCTAGGGCCCAGGTATTGGCTTCTAAGTTCCATTTTCCATTAAAGGGAACCAGGAGAATAACTGATTCCAGGGCTGGATAGGAAAATACAAGATAAACTCGGAACACCTTGTAGTGCCAAAGAGCTCAAAGAATGATGAGGACTTGTCAAAAGAACACCAAAATCAACATTAATGGGACTCCCGAAGGTCGAACTGGGGATAACACAAGTATTGAAATAAAGATTGTAGGGCCGGGTGTGGTGGCTCACACCTGTAATCCCAGCACTTTGGGAGGCCAAGTTGGGTGGATCACCTGAGGTTGGGAGTTCGAGACCAGCCTGACCAACATGGAGAAACCCCATCTCTACTAAAAATACAAAAAATTAACCAGGCATGGTGGTGCATGCCTGTAATCCCAGTTACTCGGGAGGCTGAGGCAGGAGAATCGCTTGAACCTGAGAGACGGAGGTTGCGGTGAGTTGAGATCACGCCATTGTACTCCAGCCCGGGTGACAAGAGCGAAACTCTATCTCAAAAAACAAACAAACAAAAAAAATTGTAACAGATTATAACCCATTAAAAAAACAGGAAAACATAAGTCCATATAAAGAGAAATTAATAAATGGGAAGTTGGGTTAGGAATTGGATATTTACGTAGTGTTAAAGTACCACCCCACAAAATATTTCTGAATTTTCAAAGGGAAAATAACTGTAACTGCAGTAGAGAAGACCCGCTCACACTACCTTAATCAAATGATCAAATTACACCAACAGGGCATGGTGGTGCACACCTGTAGTCACAGCTACTTGGGGGCTGAGGCAGGAGAATCACTTGAGCCAGGAGTTTGAGATTGTATTGTGGTATGATTGCACCTGTGACCAGCCACTGCACCGGGCAACAGAGCAAGACCTTGTCTTCAAAGAAATTTAAAAATAACACATTTTTAAGGTGGAAAAGAAATGTCACAGAAAACAAATTACATCATCAGTACTGGGACAAATTCAAATCCTACGTCACCTCTGACAAGGCACTGAGAACATGGCATCACTTCTGTGCTATTCCTCCCAAAGATGAAGAACCTGGGTCTAATCATGAGGAAACGGCAGATAAATCCAAAGCAAGAACATTCTAGAACATAAGTGTCCTGTGATCTTCGTAAGTGTCAAGGTTATGAGGGTCAGGGAACAACTGAGGAAGTGTTCCAGACTGAAGGAGACTAAGAGATCAACAACTACATGCCTCACATGATCAGTTATCAAGCAATCAACAGAATATGTGTGGGGCTGTGGATTAAACACTAGTAACACATCCATGTAAACATCCAGGTTTCGATGTTTGTGCTGTGATTCTGTGGGAGAATATCCCCATTTGTAGGAAATACACACAAAAGTCTTCGGGGGTGATGGAGCATCCAGGTTATCAATGAACTCTCAAATGGTTCAGGGAAAATAAGGTTCTTCATTGTCTGAGTTTTGACTGTTTAAAAATAAAAAAGCTGCTGGACAAGGTGGCTTACACCTGTAATCCAAGCACTTTGGAAGGCAGAGGCGGGAGGCTCACTTGAGGTCAGGAGTTCGAGGCCAGTCGGGCCAACATGGTGAAACCCTGTCTTCACTAAAAATACAAAAATTAACTGGGCGTGGTGGCTTGTGCCTGTAATCCCAGCTACTTGGGAGGCTGAGGCATGAGAATCGCTTGAACCCAGGAGGCGGAGGTTGCAGTGAGCCAAGATCGCACCACTGCACTCCAGCATGGGTGACAAAGTGAGACTTTGTCTTGAAATAATAATAATAATAATGTACAAGGGAAGGAGTATACAATGTCCCAGAGTATTTTTAAGTACCTTCATTTAATCTACTGTGTTTTCCATGCATATTTGCAGCTTAGCTGTATTCCTGGCTCAAATCATTTTTTACTAGATTCAGTCTTCATAGGTGTTTTGTAGTATTTTAACTTAGAATGTAAAATTTTAAAGTAATACGTATGTAATAAGTATGTAATTTATATAGCAATAAAATTTCCATATCATTGAAAGTAATTGCCATAATATAATTAGCAGACCATTTTGTAGTAATTTCTCACAGGTCTGTGTAATACTTTGTGGCTTTTTAACGATAAATGAATATTAGCTATTAAAACTATCTTTGAGCTCTTTTTTATTTCACATATAAGTTAGATCATGCAATATTTTTCTTTCTGTATCTGGCTTATTTCACTTAGCATAACGTCCTCCAGGTCCATCCATGTTGTGGCAAATGGCAGGATTTCCTTCTTTTTTTAAGGCTGAATAATATCCCACTGTCTGTGTATGTCTCTGTGTGTATATATACGTACATACACACACACATATATATATACACACATACACATATATACAATATGTATATCACATTTTCTTTACCCATTTGTCCATAGATGGGCATTTAGGTTGTGTCCATGTCTTGGCTATTGTGAATAATGCTGTAATGAACACAGGAGTGCAGTTTTCTTTACGAGGTGGTGATTTCATCTTTTTGGGGTTTATACACAGAAGAGGGATTGCTGGGTCATATGGTGGTTCTATCTTTAATTTCTTTAGGAACCTCCATACTATTTTCCATATGTACCAATCTACATTTCCACCAACAGTGTACTGGGGTTCCCTTTTCTCCACGCCCTTACCAACATGTATTATCTCTTGTCTTTTTGATAATAGCCATCCTTACAGGTGTGAGATGACATCTCATACTGGTTTTAATTTACATTTCCATTATGATTAGTGATGTAGTGTACATTTTCATATACCTGTTGGCTATTTTTGTGTCCCTTTTAGAGAAATGTCTGTTTAGATCCTTTGCCCATTTTTTAACTGGGCTTTTTTGTTTTCCTACTACTGAGTTGTAAGAGTTGTTTTAATAAATTTTGGTTATTAACCCTTTGTTAGATATGTGGTTTGCAATTATGTTTTCCCAGTCTATCGGTTGCCTTTTCATTTTGTTGATTATTTCCCTTTTTGTGCAGAAGCTTTTTAGTTTGATGTAGTCCATTTATTTATATTAGCTTTTGTAGCCTAAGCTTTTGGTGTGATACCCCAAAAATTATTGCCAAGGCCAATGTCAAGAAGTTTTTTCCCTATATTTCCCTGTATAAGTTTCATGATTTTAGGTCTTACATTTAGGACTTTTTTCCATTTTGAGTTGATATTTGTGTATGGTGTAAAATAAGGTTCCAATTTCATTCTTTTGCATGTGGAAATCCAGTTTTCCCAGTACCATTTATTGAAGGGACTGTCTGTTCCCTATTGTGTCCTTTGGTGTCTTTGTCAAAAATTAGTGGACCATGTATGTTTGGATTTATTTCTGGGCTTTCTATTCTGTTCCATTGGTCTATGTTTCTGTTTATGCCAGTACCATACTGTTCTGATTACTATAGCTTTATAATGTACTGTAATTTTGAATCAGAAAGTGTGATGCCTCTAACTTTGTTTTTCTTTCTCAGTATTGCTTTGGGTATTCAGGGTTTTTTGTGGTTTTATATGAATTTTAGGATTCTGTGTTTTATTTCTGTGAAGAATGCAATTGGAATTTTGATACAGATTGCATGAAATCTGATACAGATTTGGGTAAATGGGCACATCAGCAATGTTAATTCTTTCCATCCGTGAAGATGAGATATATTTCCATTTATTTGTGTCTTCTTTAATTTCTTTCGTCAATTTTTATAGTTGTTAGTGTACAAAGCTTTCACCTTCTTGGTTAAATTTATTCCTAGGTTTTTTATGCTATTTTAAATTTGAATTTTTTTATTTCTTTTTCAGCTAGGTTGTTCTTTGTATATAGAAATGATACTGATTTTAGTATATTGATTTTGTATTCTACAACTTCACTAAATTCATTTATTAGTTCTAACAGATTTTCTGCAGAGTCTTTGGTTTTTTCTACATATAGAATCATGCCATCTTCAAGTGGAGGTAATCCTACTTCCTTTTATTTTTATTTTTTTTATTTTTTTACATTTTTAAAAAATATTTATTTGAGAAACATGTGAAAGCATGACAGAACACTTCATAGGCCACTTTACATGATAAAATAGGTAAACAATAGTGTATATTTTTGCAAACATAAAAGCTCAGGTATAATAGTAGCACAGGCATAAAGTTATAAGCAGACAAACCATATTCATATTCATAAATAGGTGAAAAAGCAAAATATATAAATATATGTCATTATGGTTGGTAATTGTATATACCCAGCTCAATAATGCAATTCTCTGAAATATGCTAAGAGATAACCCACGTCTTTTCACAAGATGGATCCAAAACCATAAAGGCCACCGCCATATATGCAGCCACCCTAGAAGCCAAGAAATTTTATCCTTCACAAATGCACATGTACAAAAAAGACATCTCATTTGTTGAGGAAGTTTCAATGTTTTGATGTATACACACAAGGCTTACACACAAAGTCAATGTTGTGACAATGCACTTTTATGGAATCAAATTTCTGTCCAAAGTGGCAGGAAAAAAGTCTGTCCCAGCTCACAGAGAGAGACAAGTTCACCTTTTGTATTTGCTCTCTTCAGGTCCTTGGCCAGTTGGATGGTGCCTGACTATGCTGCAGGCAGATCATTCCCGCCCACTTCATTCAGACCTAATTACTAATCTCCTCTGCAAACACTCTCAAAGACACACCCAAAATAATGCTTTACAGGTTTCCTAGGTGTTCCCTAATATTGTCAAATGGACACCTAGAATTAACTCCACAAGTCCACCCCTTGTCAATTTGGCATCCAGATGCATCTCTTTAAACCATACTTAATTTCCAAAATAAAGATGATAACAAGGTAATAGTTCTGCCTAATAAGATGCAACTTGACTGTATACAATCAAAAACACACTAATCCCTTCCCCAGAATTCAGCTTTAAAGATTTCAACATTTGGTATTTTAACCTTTTGGAACTGTGATTTTTGGAATTTTACACATTAGGGATTTTGATCTTTCCGGGATTTCAACATTCAGGATTATGGATGGGATTGTCTCTGTTGGGATTATGATCCAAACCCCTTTAAATCTTATAAATCAATCTTAAAAGCAGTTGGCTCTGTGAGCAGGATGCATGGCCATGACTGCTGACTCTTGGATGGCTTCTTGGGGGTCTGCTCTTGGTTTACTAAGTGGATCCAAACCACCTCTAGAGTGGCTCCGGCCAGAACCTGAGCTTTGGTTTCAGCTTTGTTGCCTATTGCTGTGTCTGCTGGCACAGCTTTGTTAGAGGTCTCAGGGTTGGCCACTTCTTTGGAGTTAATGCTTCTTAATTTTTTTTTTTTTAAATTTATTTATTATTATTATACTTTAAGTTGTAGGGTACATGTGCATAACGTGCAGGTTTGTTACATATGTATACTTGTGCCATGTTGGTCTACTGCACCCATCAACTCGTCATTTACATCAGGTATAACTCCCAATGCAATCCCTCCCCCCTCCCCCCTCCCCATGATAGGCCCCGGTGTGTGATGTTCCCCTTCCTGAGTCCAAGTGATCTCATTGTTCAGTTCCCACCTATGAGTGAGAACATGCGGTGTTTGGTTTTCTGTTCTTGTGATAGTTTGCTAAGAATGATGGTTTCCAGCTGCATCCATGTCCCTACAAAGGACGCAAACTCATCCTTTTTTATGGCTGCATAGTATTCCATGGTGTATATGTGCCACATTTTCTTAATCCAATCTGTCACTGATGGACATTTGGGTTGATTCCAAGTCTTTGCTATTGTGAATAGTGCTGCAATAAACATACGTGTGCATGTGTCTTTATAGCAGCATAATTTATAATCCTTTGGGTATATCCCCAGTAATGGGATGGCTGGGTCATATGGTACATCTAGTTCTAGATCCTTGAGGAATCGCCATACTGTTTTCCATAATGGTTGAACTAGTTTACAATCCCACCAACAGTGTAAAAGTGTTCCTATTTCTCCACATCCTCTCCAGCACCTGTTGTTTCCTGACTTTTTAATGATCGCCATTCTAACTGGTGTGAGATGGTATCTCATTGTGGTTTTGATTTGCATTTCTCTGATGGCCAGTGATGATGAGCATTTTTTCATGTGTCTGTTGGCTGTATGAATGTCTTCTTTTGAGAAATGTCTGTTCATATCCTTTGCCCACTTTTTGATGGGGTTGTTTGTTTTTTTCTTGTAAATTTGTTTGAGTTCTTTGTAGGTTCTGGATATTAGCCCTTTGTCAGATGAGTAGATTGCAAAAATTTTCTCCCATTCTGTAGGTTGCCTGTTCACTCTGATGGTAGTTTCTTTTGCTGTGCAGAAGCTCTTTAGTTTAATGAGATCCCATTTGTCAATTTTAGCTTTTGCTGCCGTTGCTTTTGGTGTTTTAGACATGAAGTCTTTGCCCATGCCTATGTCCTGAATGGTACTACCTAGGTTTTCCTCTAGGATTTTTATGGTATTAGGTCTAACATTTAAGTCTCTAATCCATCTTGAATTAATTTTCGTATAAGGAGTAAGGAAAGGATCCAGTTTCAGCTTTCTGCTGATGGCTAGCCAATTTTCCCAGCACCATTTATTAAATAGGGAATCCTTTCCCCATTTCTTGTTTTTCTCAGGTTTGTCAAAGATCAGATGGCTGTAGATGTGTGGTATTATTTCTGAGGACTCTATTCTGTTCCATTGGTCTATATCTCTGTTTTGGTACCAGTACCATGCTGTTTTGGTTACTGTCCTACTTCCTTTTAAACTTAGAATGGCTTTCATTTATTTTGCTTGTCTGATTGCTCTCACCAGCACTTCAAGTACCATACTGAATAGAAGTGGTGAGAGTGGGCATCCCTGCCTCTTTCCAGATCTTAGTGGAAAAATTTTGGTTGTTTCCCCTTGATTATGATGTTAGCTGAGGGTTTTTCATAAACAGTTCTTACCATGTTGAGAAACTTTCCTTTTATACCTAAATTGTTAAGTGTTTTTAATCAAGGAAGAATCCTGAACTTTGTCAAATGTTTTTTTCTGCATCAGTTGAGATGAGTATGTGGTTTTTATCTTTCATTTTATTAATGTGATATACCACAATGGTGTTTTATTTTTAATTTTAAGATATCATCAGTACATGAATCAGAAAAGCAGTTCTTTGTCTAGAAGCAGCTTATTTTAGAAATTGTTTGGGCAAAAAGGTCTTTCACTTTTCCAACTTGACTTTTATTTCACAATCAAAGTAAAACACCACACAGGCACCTCCCACCTAGCATTAGTTAATGCATTCTTGAAAGTCAAAAGCAACAAAATAATAGTCTTTCCTCCATTATTTTAAAAGGGCAAATTTATCACACAGAATATGTCAACAGAAATGTATATGTCAATATCTAACCAACTTATAAGACAAACAAAAACAACGAAATGCCTATACGTTAGTGACAAACTCTAAAGGAATATGAAATGTTTAAAACATTGCTTCTCAATCACAAAACAACTAATACACTGTTAACCAACATTTGCTCTGTATTCAACAGCAGGTGAAGTTTGCATGCATTGTTATATTAGCAGTACAGCACAGTAAATAACATATAGCAATAAATGGTTTTCCCAGGGAAAATTCAAATGAAGATTACAATAAATTAAGAATATTACCTGTAATGTTACCTGCCAAGTAAGGTAGACACCTGGAACTGACAAAACTTGAGAAGCTACTGCTGCAGATGTCCCTGGATCCTGGTAAATCTTCAAAGGAGTTGGTGACACATCAGGATGAAAAAATTCCCCAGGGGATCTCGTTTACACTGAGAGCTTATGGGCAGACATTTCATTGCAGGGTATTATCAAGGCATGAGGCCATTCTTAAAAGCAAGACTTTCCATCCTACGGCTTCATATTAAGAATAGGGATAGCATTGCTTATACTATCTTAAACCAGTGATGTCCAGGGGACGATATGATGCTCTTCCAGGTCTTCACTTTAATCTTGCTCAAACTCAGTGATCAATAATCCCTCAGTATATATATGTTTAAAGAACTCGTTGACATCTTTTCACTACCTCTTCCAAGGTGTCTGCTTTTGCAGGCATCACAGCTTTCCTGGGCATCCACTGCCTCTTCAGGGTCTTTGAAATCAGCCACAAATTGCAGGGCTAATTTTTTTCATAATCCCATGTTGTTCGTAGAAAGACTCTTTGCTATGGCTTCTCAATGATAGTGGAGGTTTCATCTGCAATCTGGGCCAGGACTGGGAATTAATTTTCATATAAACATCAGCTAAAACTTTTGTATTGAGAAATATGTACATTCTATAAAAGTTGGGCTTAAAAAAACACAACAGTCTACTATGAACCCCATATTACTGTGGAAAGAAGCACTTTATCTCTGTCTTTCAGAAAATTGTTATAACACACAGACTGAATTTTTAAAAAGAAGGCAGTTTTATGCTACCTACCCAAGAAAAATGCCATAATAAGCAATAAATTGCCCATCATTGGAGTCAACAAATTAGTAATTTTTTAAAAATTTTCAAAATAACAAAGATATCTGTAATATTAAGGTTATCTTCTTAGTTGCGGGGCCTCGTGCAGTGCACAATATGAACAATTTTACATGGCAGCCAGTGATCAGATTCGTACATCGATTCTTGGCATTCCATTAAAAGACAACCTTGCACACAGTAGATGCTCAATAAGATGCTGACAGTCTGGCAGGATGGTGACTTCAAAGCCCATTTGCCTATTTCAGACATCTTCCTAGCCCACTTCAATAATTCATTGGCATGTGCTATGGTCCGAATGTGTCCCCAAAATTCGTGTGATGGAGATGTAATTCCCAATTTAACAGTGTTCAGAGGTGTGGCCTTTTGGGGGGTGTTTACAACATAAAGGCAGAGCCTTTGTGCTCCTCTTGTGCACTTCTGCCATGCAAGACCCAGTGTTCCTCTCCTCTGGAGGATTCAGCTGTCAAGACGCCATTTTGGGAGGAGGTACCAAGTCCTCACCAAACACTGAACCTCCCAGTGCCTTGATCTCAAATTTCCCAGCTGCTAGAACTGTGAGAAATAAATTTCTGTTCTTTATAATGTATTCAGTCTCAGGTACTGTGTTATATAGCATGCTTAAATTTTTTTATAATCAGAAAATCCTGCAGAAATCTAAATCCATTTTCTCTTTCTTTCCCACAGAAAAAGTCCCATACAACATTCTTCTTCTCCCCATCAGGAAGTAGATGATGTCGAATTCTAAAACTCTGCTGGCTTTTGATCACTATAACTCTTTGTTTTTCTCCCTACCTTAAGTCCTCTGGATGGCAAAGAGTTCTCTAACACTCATCCTGCTAGCATGCGCTATGATTCCACTTTCTCCTCCCCAAACAGTCAAGTTATGTGTTTCCCCTAAAGGTTGGTTTCGCAGTTTTGTTTGTTAACCTGGAAGGAGCCCTCAAACATTTACTTTGATTTGTGGAGCACTAATGACTACAAGAATTATGTGATTAGACTGATTTTAAGTGAAATACATTTTTGAAGTTTTGGTTTGTTGAGTCTGGGATGAGAGGTTTGGGCCCTAGAGTTGTAGCTTCCAGACACTGATGGAACTGAATTCTAGATCAGGGGACCACGAACAACTGGTTTCTGTCTCCTCATGAAGAAATTTCTTTTTTAAAAAAATCTCTATTTTCTCACTTTAGAAATAAATCCTGGGGTTTAATGGTAAAAATCAAAGAGCCATATTTCTCTTTCAAAAAGTGTCCTGCAAAGCAAGGCTTGAAAGATAGCTCAGTGAGGTGTGGGAAGAAAATATTAGAAGTTTCGAATTAATTTAGAAGTTATATAGAAGTTTATTTAATTTTCATGTCACCCTTTTAAATGTTTATCTTTTACATACCATTTATAATGCACACAATAATTTAGTACAATCGTGTAAGTAAACAATTTATAAATAAATATTAAATAAATATACATTAAAATATATATATACTTACATTGGTGGTATGTTCTCAATAAAAATTGTGTTTTGGAAAGACAGTTACATAATAAAAAATGTTTGGAGATCACTACAATATGGATCCCAAGTCTCGTTTCCCTCCATCCACAGTGTGAGTTGTTAGCATGCCTTTACCACCATATCCACTCCCTGAAATATGCCCTCTACAGCATTTGGCTGTCATTCCCATCCGAGGCAGTCACTGCAGGCTGTGCTGAGATTACCTTGAGGAAAGGGGTGGACCAGGTGACTTTGCTATCTCACCTCTGCCTCCATCAGCAGTTCCACATATTGAAAGGCCGGTGTCACCCAGTGTTTGCAAATACAGGCACTGGAATCAGAATGGGCAGAGATTCCAGCTGCCCTCTTAATAGCTCCAGGCCCTTGGGAGAGTTGTGTGACTTCTCACCAAGGCTTAGTGCTCGTCCATAACACGAAGATGAAAATAATGCATCCCCAGTGGGCTGTCCTAAGGATGATGAGATAATGCCAGTGGGAGCTCAGCAGCTTTCAATAAGCAGACTTGTTCTTAACAGTAGCGATTGAGATTACAGCTATTATTCCTCATAATAATGGAACCCATGGCTTGAGATGACTTTAAAGCAGTCTCTTTGCCTAGATACTCAAGATTAACCTGCTTTAAAATGATTCTGCTCTGCTGTGAAGAATGATTCAGCCAGCTGCCAGTGGATTTCTTTGGAACCCTTTCTGAACGTTTAGGATTCTCCCTGGAGAAACTTTCTCAAGGAAGACAAAATGAAGTTATACTTTCTCTTCAAAGGAAATGGCAAAATGGTTAATTTTGCCAATTAATAGTGTGTTGGGCATAGAAGGTGCTCAACAAGTATCGTTTATTTGATAAATTATGGATTTTGAATGAAGCCTATCTCTTATATCTAAAAGTAACATAAATAGTAACAAAAATAAGAAAGGCACACTGGTGGCCAATGACATGTAGTTAGCCTTATCCCTGCTCTATGAAGCCAAGAGCTTAATTAGATTTGAATGATTGAGTAGAATATGATTAAGAACAAACACCAACAATGTGCCCAAATGTTCAGTTTCTCTTCCTGTTAATTTTCTGCTAGAACAAAACAAAAGCCCCAGGGAGGTTTATGTTGCTACTGAACATAAAGGGGCCAAATCCCACACTAGGGAGCCTTGGGAGTTGTTTTGATTGTGGGTATGTGGAGTTATATGGAAGCACAAAGGATGGTTCACCATAGGTTTGCAAATATATCTCAGTCCATCTACTAAGGTGCACAAGAAATATAATTTTAGTTTTCTGAAATGTGTTTACATTTCTGTTTCAAATGCAATTTTGCCTATTATTATGGGGTGCATTGTGTCCCCCAAAAATTTATATGTTGAAGTCCTAACCCCTAAGACCTCAGAATCTGACTGTATTGGGAGATAGGATCGTTAAGGAAGCAATTCAATTAAAACAGGGTTATTAGGGTAGGCACTAATCCAATATGGCCTGTCTTTATAAGAAGAGGCAGTTAAGACACAGATACACACAGAGCTGTGACCATGTGAAGATACAGGGAGAAGACAGTGCTCTGCAGGTCAAGAGAGGCCTCAGAAGAAATCAACCTGGAGGCTGGGTATAGTTCACACCTGTAATCCCAGCACTTTGGGAGGCCGAGGCGGGCGGATCACCTGAGGTCAGGAGTTTGAGACCAATCTGGTCAACATGGCAAAACCCTGTCTCTACTAAAAATACAAAGATTAGCCAGGCGTGGAGGTGGGCACCTGTAATCCCAGCTACTCGGGAGCTGAGGCAGGAGAATCATTTGAACTTGGGAGGCAGAGGTTACAGTGAGGTGAGATTGTGCCACTGCACTCCAGCCTGGGCAACAGAGCCAGACTCCATCAAAAACAAGGAAGGAAGGAAGGAAGGAAGGAAGGAAGGAAGGAAGGAAGGAAGGAAGGAAGGAAGGAAGGAAGGAAGGAAGGAAGGAAGGAAGGAAAGAGGGAAGGAAAGAGAAAAGGAAGAGAGAAAGGAAGGAAGGAAGGGAGGGAGAAATCAACCCAGCCAACACCTTGATTTTGGACTTCCAGATTCCCGAACTGTGAAAAACTAAAGTTCTGTTGTCTGAGCCACTCAGTCTGTAAGACTCTGCTATGGCAGCCCTGGTATACTAATACACCTATGTTTCAGAAATGGTCTCTTTCAAATTGAGGGTCCTTCCCTTTGCCCTAAGGTTTTATTTCATTTGGGGGGTTGGTGTGGTACTACTGTCAGGGCAGGAGGCAGGGAAGGAGATCATGGGCATTTGCCCCAGAAGGTCATCCAGTTATGGCACAGTTGTTCCTAGGGCTGGCTATAGAATTTGCAACCTCAGTGCAAAAGGAAAATATAGGACCCTTTGATCAAAAAGCATGAAGAAAGCACTGTTAAAGACACTAAAATAGAAAGCATTTTTCTTTCTTCTGGGGTCTCTCTCTTGGCTTGCCATGGTGTTTTTATTTCCTATTTAATGCTGCCCTAAGTAAAGAAAAATTTGAAACTTTAATCATCAGCATGAATTTTACCATTTATCTTTAGAGTGTGCAATGCTAGCTTTGAATCACTCATATGTGGACCCACCAGAATGACACAACTCAATCTCACAACTAATATAGGCATATGGATTTTGTTGTTCACAGAAGGGTGGAAATCCTGCACAAAATGAACTCAACTGCTTTTATTTCGCTTCTTGATGCACACACATTCTACCAACACTCCTACCTCTGGCTAACTGATGAATAAGGAAGGGCTGAAAAGACAAGGAACTATGGGTTGCCCTATCTGTTCCTTTCCTTCTATGTCACCATTCTCAGCGTAAGTGATTGGCTGAGCCTGGGAAGTAACAGGAGCGTGGAAGGATATTCTGAGGTTCCTGGTTGTTCATATTTCTGAGAACACCATTGCCTTCTTTCTGCGTTTGGTGCAAGTTCTGGTGTGTGGGGAGCATGTGGCCTCTGAGGGTGGCCCATGCCCTTCTTTACTGAGTGGCAGATGTCACTCACTTTGCTTGTATTCACTGCCTCCCTCACATTGTCCTGGGTAATGCTGGGCTCATGGGCACCCTGAATGCTCCGTGCAGATGAGGAGGCTAGAAGTGCAGGACACAGCCATCATTCTACCTCCTATGCTCAGAAACAGGCTCCTCTGTCCCACCAACTTTACTCACAAAACACAAGTTCAAAGATAAAATCACTGAAAATCTCAACCCATCCACCACAGAGCACAAGACCCAGCTCTAGGCCCTCCTGAAGGCAGGTCTCTGTGTCCATAGATTTCCAGTCTGAAGTCAGCCCCGCCTGTCCCTCTACTTCCTCTCCCCAGCCACCTTCAGGCTTGGAGACTAGAGTCAAAACTAAAGGAATGTGTCCAGTTGTTTTACAACTGCAGTGGATGGCATGTTTTCAATACCAATTGACTGGTTGTTCTCAGCATGTTTCAACCCCCTCCCAATCCCCAGGTTTTACCTTTTTTTACTTTATTTAACTGCACAAGATATAACATTTTGTGCTCAAGGAATGAGGGAATAGAGGTTAGGGGAGAGAGCAGAGAAACCTTAATCTATTCTCAATTTTTAAGTTTCCAAAGACTCCAGTAAACGGAAAGGGTTGTGGCATAGACAAGAGATTTGGAAGAAAGCATGGTGATAAAAAGAAATTGTCTTGCTGGGTGTGGTAAGTCATGACTTTAGTCCCTGCTACTCCAGAGGTTGAGTTAGGATAACTGCTTGAGCCAGGAGTTCAAGTCCAGTCTGGACACAGAGCAAGATCCCCCTTCTCTATATAAAAAAAATATAATCAGTCAAGACTGGAAAACAATTCCCAGGCAGAGGGAGCATGGAGATTCGGCGGGAAATCCAGAGAAGGCAGCCATCAGAGGTTTCCCTGGAAGTAGGCCTTAATCAAATCCCTAAATCCCAGTGCTGAGCCTTGGGAATTAATGAGATTGGTCAAAGATCATTTTATATATACCACAAAACTGCAGTTGTATGAGAACAGTCATAAATGTGAAAGATAGAAATTATATTTAAGATAAAAGCATATTTTAAATATATCAAATGATATATTTAATCAAAACAAATGATAAAGCCAGAATAGAGAGAAAATTCTTGAATACTTGTAGGGTCAGTTAATAATGACCCTCTAGAGTGTCTACATCCTAATCCCTAGAACCTGTGAATATGACTTTACATGGCAAAAGGAACTTTGTGGACATGATTAAGAATCTTGAGATGGGGGATTATCCTGGATTATCCTCGTGGGCCATAAATATGATAATAGGAATCCTTGAAAAAGGAGACAGAGGAACATTTGACTACAGAAGGGGAGTCAGTGATGTGGTGAGGGAGCAGAGATTGAGTGATGCACTTTAAAGATGGAGGAAGGGGCCACAAGCCAAGGAATGCAGGTGGCCACCAGGAGCTGGAAACAGCAAGGAAATGGATTCTCCCCTAGAGTCTCCAGATGGAACCAGCCCTGCAGACACCTTGATGTTAGTGTAGGGAACCTGATCTGGGACTGCTGACCTCCAGAACTGTAAGGGAGGTGACAATGATGAAACACAGTAGCTTTGTTCTCCATTCTCAGGTTTACCTTTAGTTCACTCTTGCTTTGATCCTTGGGAAGTCTCTGGAACAAACAGATTTAGGAATGCACATATTTTTATATTTCTTTCTTCTCTTTTTTTTTTTTTTTTTTTTTTTTGAGACGGAGTCTCACTCTGTCAACTGGGCTGGAGTGCAGTGGCACAATCTCAGCTCCCTGCAACCTCTGCCTCCCAGGTTCCACTGATTCTCCTGCCTCAGCCTCCCAAGAAGTTGGGATTATAGGTACATGCCACCACGCCCAGCTACTTTTTTGTATTCACCCCATGTTGGCTAGGCTGATCACTCCTCAAGTGATCCACCCACCTCAGCCTCCCAGAGTGCTGGGATCACAGGCATGAGCCACCGCGCCTGGCTCAATCTTTATATTTCAACACTGATTTATGTTGGTGGAGCAGAGACTTGGGCCTGGGAGTAGGGGGTGGCTGGAAAAGGAGGAGGTCAGAGCTATGCAGTCTTTTGAAGATCCCACACTCTACATTTTTTCAAGTTTCTCTTAATGTCACCTGTCTCTGGCCAAAAAGGGGATACTTTAGATGACTTAAGTGGCCTGGAGAATAAACCTGCTTCACCATCTCTTGCAGGCCTGGATGAGTGACCTGAAGGGTGAATGCTATTTGTGCTGAGGTAGAAAAGCTCTGTACGCTTCATGAACAATTCTGCACTGGCAGAATCTTATAAAGTAGTGCAAGGTTGGTCTTTCAACAGGGGCTGGGCCATTTTGTGAGTCTCTGCAAACACCTGCTCCTCTTCAACAGCTCCAGAGGGCAGCGCTGCATCTTGCGATAAACATAAATATGTATATTAAATTTCTTTATGTATGTATGTATCTTTATATCTATATTTACATATATAAATATAAAAATGAATATTATTTGGAATACTGATTTGCCCTCTATTTTGTCAAGATAACATTGTTCCCAACTTCATGACGTCAGTGTAACATTCTCTTTTTTTTTCTTTTCTGAGACAGGGTGTTGCTCTGTTGTTCAGGCCAGAGTGGCGCCATCGTAGCTCAATGCAACTTTGACCCTCTGGGCTCAAGTGATCCTCCTGCCTCAATTTCCCAAGTACCTGGGACTGCAGGTGCCACCCTACCTGGCTTTGTTTTTTCTTCTTTTTGTAGAGGAAGGGTCTCAAACTCCCAGGTCCAAGCATTTCTCCTGTCTTGGCCTTCCAAAGTGCTGGTGTGAGCCACTACATCCAGCCACATTCTCTTAATTAACCCTCACAACACCCCTACCTTTAGATGTTACAATTAAGGTTCAGTGAGGTCCAGTCACTTGCCTAAGGTCATACACCCAGTATGTGGCCTCCAGCTTTGGTTAAGCAGCCCCAGCAGCACTGGGGGATTTGGCTGGTGCTCTTTGACCAGGAAGACAAAGCCGGAGGATGAAGGCAGAGGCAGACACACTGGAGTGGAGTTGTTGGGGGGAGTCTGAATTGGTCTTCTTGGGCTAAACGAAGGTTCCTTAGAAAGAGTCCTGTCACCCAGAGGAGGAGGGATCCCACGGGTCCAGAGTGGGCAGGAATCTAAGAGCAGAATTCTCCAAATTGTGGATTGGGGATGGGCCCTCCTGGGAAATGCTTGGCCAGTAGGGAGCACTGCCTTCTCCATTCTGCAAATGTTGTAGGCTCCCTCCCACCTGATAGCTTTCTGCCCACTTGTCATTCTTCCCCTTAAACAGGGTTCTCAGGAAAAGGCCTGACACATGCATCCAAACAGCAGAAATTCTGCAAATGGCATGCCGCATTGACCTATGCCCAGAGCTTTTGATTATTATGAGGGTGCAAGTAACCTTAAGAGAAATTAATACATTTTGAGCACCAGCAAAATGACTCCAAGAGTAATGTAAGGGCTGGCTATCATTATTGGACCAGAAATACTTCTGGGAGTTGCTCTTAACATCCCCCCTTCATTCTTCCTTCTCATCTGCAAGTGAATGCTATGATGTTTAGGCTTCCTGAAGGAAATATGGTTGACAGTAAACTGTGCGTGGCCCCTGCAGCTTAATTCATCCTGAACAACAATTAATACTAATGGTTTGAAGGATGGATATTTTCTTGGGCAGAGGAAAAAGCTGAAATGGAACATATGAATCAGCCCTTCTACCCTGGATATAAATTATTAAAGCCAGCAGTTACCCTTCATGTGCAGCCACTGTGATTTAGAGATTACTGATAGTCCCTAAGTAGGAGTGGGATAGGGAGCAGGTGACAGTCAAAAAACCATAGGTAGCCTCCATTAAGAGCTCAGTTTGGAACTGGACTGCCTATGCTCTTTTATTTTCTCTTCCTTTTTTGTGACAGGGTCTCTTTGGTTGCCCATTCTGGAGAGCAATGGCGCAATCATTGCTCACTGCAGCCCCGACCTCCTGGACTCAAGCGATCCTCCTACCTTGGTCTTCCAAAGCACTGGGATTACAGGCTCGAGCCACTTTGCCTTATCTGAGTTCTAATTCTGACTCCATTGTCTACTAGTTGAACAACATTGGAAAATTGACTTCACCTCTCTTAAGTGTAAGTGTTGTCATCTACAAAATGAGGGTCATGAGCATATTGATTTTATAGGGTTTGTTGTGAGGGTTAAACCAGATACTCCATGTAAATCATTGAGCATAGTTTCTGGTACACATAAAGCATACATAAAACTTTACTTTTTTTTTTTTTTTTTTTTTTTTTTAAAGCAACATCCCACTATGTTGTCTGGGCTGGTTTTGAACTCCTGGCCTTAAGGGGTCTTCCTGCATTGGTCTCCCAAAGCCCTGGGATTACAGGCACAAGCCACTGCCTCTGACTAAAGATGATTATTATGTTTATGGACCTCCATTGTTTAGCCTTCAGTAAAGAACCAAATGTTGTTTCTAAAAAATACCCACTACTGGCCGGGCGCAGTGGCTCATGCCTGTAATCCCAGCACTTTGGTGGGGCAGAGGCAGGTGGATCCCCTGAGGTCAGGAGTTCAAGACTAGCCTGGCCAACATGGTGGAAACCCCGTCTCTACAAAAATACAAAAATTAGCCGAGCATGTTGGTGGGTACCTGAAATCCCAGCTACTTAGGAGGCTGAGGCAGGCAAATTGGTTGAATCCAAGAGGCGGAAGTTGCAGTGAGCCCAGATCAAGCCACTGCACTCCAGCCTGGGCAACAGAGTATGACTCTGTCAAAAAGAAAAGAAAGAAAAAAAAAAACACTACTGGCCGGGCGCGGTGGCTCAAGCCTGTAATCCCAGCACTTTGGGAGGCCGAGAGGGGCGGATCACGAGGTCAGGAGATCGAGACTATCCTGGCTAACATGGTGAAACCCCGTCTCTACTAAAAATACAAAAAACTAGCCGGGCGTGGTGGCGGGCGCCTGTAGTCTCAGCTACTTGGGAGGCTGAGGCGGGAGAATGGCGTGAACCCGGGAGGCGGAGCTTGCAGTGAGCCGAGATCACACCACTGCACTCCAGCCTGGGAGACACAGCGAGACTCCGTCTCAAAAACAAAAAACAAAAAAAAAAAAACACTACTTAGAATGTTATGAGAAAGAGGTATCTATGTTGACCTTTTTAGAATAAAGTGAGACATCCTTTTTGTTTAAACCTTGATGAAAATGTCCTAACCTCTGTTAATTAGTAGTGCTGCTTTAGTAATTAGAACAAACATTAGAGAGCAATGTTTTTCTGATAATTGCATTGCTCATTGTAATCAGGGGCATTATTAATCCCAACACTAATGCCTATAAAAACAATTACCGAATTGTTTATCAGTAATAGAGAAATGGTTGGAGGTTACACTAAATTTGATGAAATCCCTAATATGAGTGTTTCTTCTTGTGGTTCTATTCTCTTTCTCCCACCACGAGTGCAGTTGTGTTCCACCTAAGTGATGGCTCAGGTTTGCTACATGCATTTTGTAGATGTCTAGCCTTTTGATGATGATTTTGTAGGAGCCATTCTTCAGTATTCTCACAGTAAGAAACCTGAGGGATAGATGTGACTTTATACTAAGTCCACAACAATATGTCAGTTCAAACCCCAGTGCTGGTCAGGCGCAGTGGCTCACACCTGTAATCAAATCACTTTGGGAAGCCGAGGTGGGCAGATCACTTGAGGTCAGGAGTTCGAGACCAGCCTGGCAAACTTGGTGAAACCCTGTCTCTATTAAACACACACACACACACACACATATACACATTAGCTGGGCGTGGTGGCTCACGCCTGTAATCCCAGCTACTCGGGAGGCTGAGGCAGCAGAATCGCTTGAACCTGGGAGGCGGAGTTTGCAGTGAGTGGAGATCACGCCACTGCACTCCAGCCTGGGCAACAGAGCTAGAATCTGTCTCAGAAACGAAACAAAACAAAAAACAACCAACCAACTAAACAAACAAACAAAAACAACCCAGTGTTGACCTTAAGTTGCATTTGTGTCATCCATGGGGTCGTGAATTCATTAGTGCTATGAAAGGCTCCCAGCTAGAAGTATCCCTCTCTGCTTCTTAGAATACCTGGGATCCTACTGCTAAGCACTTTGTTCATTCATGTTAAGCACCAACCTGCAATTTCTCCTTTACAGGCAAATGCACTTTAGGGATGGTACTTGTATCAGATCCCTTTATTTTGTTGGAGAACAAGTAGAGTGGGGTTGGTGTGTTTAAAGTAAGAAGATGTAGCCAAGGGGACAGGGAAGAGACACAAGACAAACTTACAAAACTGGGAAAGGGGCTTTGGAATCATCACTGGCTCACTAAATTATCCCATTTTCTAAGAATAGGAAGATCTATAATAACTTCCGAAATGTTTTTTTTTCTTCACTCTAAATGTCTCATGATGTTTGCTTGTTGAAAAAAAAATTAATTTCAAACCCTGGGGAAAAAAAGATAGGTTGAAACATTAATCAGAGTTATTTGTGCTGCTTTGCAGGTGTCTAGCTGCCTTAAATTACTTTGTGAAAATGTTAATTATCTAAACAACTTAAAATAGAAAAAAAAAAACCCATGATAAAAAGCCATTTATCCACCTCCCAACAGTTTCCTTTTTTTTTTTTTTTTTTTTTTTAATTAAGACAGGGACTGGGTCTGTCACCCATGCTAGAAGGCTGGAGTGCAGTGGTGAAATCATGGCTCACTGCAATCTTTGTTTCTTGGGTTCAAGCCATCCTCCCACCTCAGACCGCTGAGTAGATGGGACTACAGGCATGCATCACCATGCCTGGCTAATTTTTGTTTTTTGTTTGTCTGTCTGTTTGTTTGTTTTTTGGTAGAGATGAGGTTTCACCATGTTGCCCAGGCTGGTCTCGAACTCCTGGGCTCAAGCAATCTGCCCATCTCAGCCTCCCAAAGTGCTAGGACTTCAGGCATGAACCACTGTACCCACCTCCATTTTAATGTACTTTAATTCTTCCCCAAGTCCTCACTTCCTTCCTTTGCTGGCACAGATTCCATGCCCATCATTAGGATCAATCTCTCAAACACTCCTGCTCCGTCATACATATGTGTCAAAACCCCACTTTGGCAAAACCCAATCCATTGTCAACCCTATTTCTGAGCCTGACAACTGAATGTAGTTGGAGAGAAACATAACAATGGTGGCCCATTTAACGTTAAATTCTCAACCACAAACACAGATATGTTTCTCTCTAGTCCATTGATCCTTGAACTCTCCTAGATAACTATTTTGACTATTCCACACCTTTCCTCAAACTCCTAGCCCAGGGATCCTCAGTTCTGGCTGCACTGTTGAGTCACCCAGAAACCTTATAACACACCAGTGCCCAGGTTCCACCTCCAGAGAATCTAATTTCCTTGGTGTGTCCAGGTGCAGTGGCTCATGCCTATAATCCCATCACTCTGGAAGGCTGAGGCAGGTAGATCACCTGAGGTCAGGAGTTTGAGACCAGCCTGGCCAACATGGTGAAACCCTGTCTCTACTACAAATACAAAAATTAACCAGGTGTGGTGGTGGGCTCCTGTAATCCCAGCTACTTGGGAGGCTGAGGCAGGAGAATCGCTTGAACCCAGGAGGTGGAGTTTGCAGTGAACTGAGATCGTGCCTTTGCATTCCAGCCTGGGTGACAGAGTGAAACTCTGTCTCAAAAATAATAGTAATAATAATAATTTACTTGGCATGCATCAGACCCTGGATATAAGTGTGTTTTTGAAACTCCCCAGGTGATCCTAACATACAGCCAAGAATGGAAGCTAAACTCCTCGCCCTCCCTTCATCAGGTAGATCTCATGACCTGGCTTCCCACTTCACTATAAAATCAAATCAGTAAGGAAAGAACACCACAGCAGACTTCCACTAAATCAAGGAATGTGCCTGCATGGAGTCTTTACTCCACTGCCTTCTACAAGAAGACAAACCTTCTACTTGTGCATTCCAACTCGCCACCATTCAAGCAATCAAGGATTTTGCTTTGGCAACTGTTCCCTTTCTCTCCAGCATCTCTCCTATCCTTTCTATTGAATTGTTCCCACAATCATTCAAACATTTGATTCTTTTTTTTAAATCCCTCCCTCAACTCATTAGCCCTGTTTGGCACCTCCCCTTTCTTCCTTCCTTTTCAGCAAAACTCCTCAAACTTTATATTGACTCAATACCCCCATTTCTTCTCCCATTCTCAGATCCACTCCAATCTTAGTTTTGTCTGCTCACTGACAAACCCAGCAGTTAATTCTCAGTCCTCTTCCTATATCTCTTAGCAACATTTGACAGTTATTTGAAAGTATTCCTCCTTGAAGTACCTTCTTAGCCACCAGGACTTTACTTTGTCTCAATTCTCCAGCCTTCTCAGTCTCCTTGAGTGATTCATCTGCTCCATGTTTAGACACCATGTGCTCTGGGAATCCCCCTCAGACCCATTTCCTCCGTATTTATGCTCCGTCCCTGGTGGTTTCATCCAAGATGTATCTACTGCTGGGTCCGGTGGCTCATGGCTGTAATCCCAGCACTTTGGGAGGCCGAGGTGGATGGATCATTTGAGGTCAGGAGTTTGAGATCAGCCTGGCCAATATGGTGAAACCCCGTCTTACTAAAAATACAAAACTTAGCCCGGCGTGTTGGCAGGGGCCTGTAATCTCAGCTACTTGGGAGGCTGAGGCAGGAGAACTGCTTGAACCCAGGAGGCAGAGGTTGCAGTGAGCCCAGATCAAGCCACTGCACTCCAGCCTGGGTTACAGAATGAGACTGTCTCAAAACAACAACAACAACAACAACAACAACAACAACAAAGCAAACAAGATGTATCTACCGTCTATCTGCTGATGGCACTCACAGTTTTATGTCCAGCCTAGACCTGGATGAACTCCAGATTCCTGTTTTCAACTACCTGCTTTCCAGACCCACTCAGATGTGTTAAACTCTACATGTTGAAACCCAAGCTATTGTTCCTCCTCTTTAATCCTGCTGCTCTTGCAGTAGCCCATGCAAACAACAACAGCAAAGCCAAAACCATGGAGTCCTTCTCAGCTCATCTCTTTCTCTCACCGTCCACATTTAATTCTTTCATAAAAGTTGTGGGTTCTACCTTCAAGACATATTCTGATCTGACCAATTCTCATCACTTCCATCACTACCAGTCTGGTCCCAAATACCCTCTTTTATGGCCTGGACTATTGCAATAGTATCTGAACTGGTCTTCATGATTCCACTTTTCATCTGCTCCAGTGTATTTGCCTCTAAGCAGCTAAAGTGAGGCCCTTAAAATGCAAGTCAGATCTTATTTCTCTGCTCGATGCTCTCCAGTGGCTTCCCATTTTACGCAAAATAAAGTACAAAATATTGCAAGATTTAACATCCAACTCTTCGATTTCATCTGCTACCACTTCCTCTCATCTCTGTCTCAACCACATCTGCCTTCTCATTGCTGACTGACCACAGCTAGTGCGCTCCTGCTTTGGGTGCTTTGCACTTGTTTCTCATCCTTGAATGAACATAGTTTGCTTCTTTAATCCATTCAAGGTTCTGCTCAAATGTCACCTTATCAGAGCAACTTCTCCCGACCAATTTATACAAGCTTGTGCACACACACACACACACACACTCCACCACAGTCACAACCACCATCAGTCTCTGTCCCTCTGCTTTTTATCTCTTGTCAACAACAATATACATACTTCCTGGGTTGTTTATTTTTTGTCTCTTCTCTCCCCACCGACAATTTGAATGTAAGTGCTATAAAAACAGGGTCTTCGTTCTCTTTCTCTGATTTATTTCCAGTGCCTAGAAGGGAGCCTGGCACATAATAGGACTCAATACATATTTGTTGAATTAGTGAGTGAATGAGTGAATGAATCAATCAATCAATGAAAAAGTCAGATCATCTCAATCTGAACACAAGGGAATTTTCTCTAGAGTTTCCCAGAGAATTGTCCTGTTTCCTTCTTTCTGCCTCTCTGTGTTGGCTCCTAGATAAATTTACTACATAAAAGCATTGTGAGAGAGGTTGGACCCTTAGGTCCCTGAGTTAGATATGACCCCAAATGTCACACTGTGCCATGCATATTCTCCTCTGACCTCCTCCCCAACATGTGGGCCACCATCCAGCAGCTGCACTCTTTCTCCCCCTACCCTCTCTCAGCCCCAGGAGCTTCTCCTTAGCTGTAGCCCCCTCCTTTTGGGTGATGAAGGCAACGTGGGGAGAAGCAGCAGTTCCACTGACTCCATCTCTGCCTTCTCCATCCATAGTGACCGGCAACATGCAGACTTCCCCAGCCTCATCTGGCCTGTGCAGTCTGGAGCTGGCCAGGGCACTCTCTGCCACATTAGCATTCATGTTCTTTTCTGTGTCCTGCCACAGCTTGACTATTTGCAAAATTAAGACTTGTAAAACTACCAAGGAAAAATATATACTGTATCCTATGGCTTCTAAGATGCCCTCTTCCTTTTTTTCACATTTCACATCTCTAACATCAGGAATGTCTTATAATTGGTGCTGGGCAAGTGAAAATCCCTGTGCAGTTAACAGAGTCTGAGTCTATGCCAACTTCACTGCTATTCCTAGGGCATGCCTGACCTCATATACCCACAGGCCTTCTGAGAACCACTGGAAGAAGGAAATTGAATCTAGTTATTGTATGAAAACCTTGGATTAGGTAAAACAAAACAAAACAAACAAAACACCAGCATCAAGATCTTATTTCTCTGCTCTATACTCTCCAGTGGCTCCCCATATCACTCCAAATAAAATCTGAAATCTTGCAAGATTTAACACCCACCCAACTTCCTCTTTGATTTCATCTGCTACCACTTCTCTCTCAGCTCTGTCATCTGCCTCCTCAGTGCTGACTGACCACAGCTAGCATGCTCTTGCTTGGGGGACACACAGAATGGGAGGCCAGTAGCTTGGATGAGTTAAGAGCACTTGCATAAGAAATGCAGCATACCAAATGCTCCGAGTGACTTGGAGGAGCATATTGTGGAGAAAACCTGGGCATTGACAGCTCTGAGTTAGAAAGTAAACAAGGGTAGTGAGATTCTGAATGTGAAATTTGGAAAACTTTAACCAATTAACTTATATTTTATCTGTATGCATGCAATAAAGTGATACATAATAAAAATCTGTCCAAAAATTATTATCAAATAGCTTTTTCAATAAGTTTAAATTATAATCAGAACAGGAAAGAAACCATTGTATCATAGTTTCCTATGGCAGCACTTTTTCCTTTTTGGTGATACATAAAGCAATGGTTCACTGTACCATGAAAGGAGGTTTAGACTTAATGAAATATGGTGATTAGCCCTTGTTACATAAAAGCATGAACCATTGGTTTAACAAAACCTAAGGAATCTACTACACAAATGAATGGCTTTTTACTACCTTGAGCTGTTTGGGAAAACCATAAAACCAAAAGCTCAATATTAATCTAAAATTATTTAATTATATTTTATAATTAAATTATTTGGAAGATGTTTTCAAATGACTCAAAGTTAAAAGATCTCAGTATGATATCAATTCTATAATTACTCTCAGAAATGATGCTACTAATAAAAGTTAATGATGTAGAATCAAAATGGTAATTATCAAATAGGAGGATGCCAGCCAGAGGAGAAAGTTTTTTGTTTTCCAATTGTTTTGTCCCCCCACTCCTTCTCTTACCACAGTGAGAAGCAGTCATCTGTTTTCAAAGGTTGGAATGTTTTTACTTTTCTTGTTTGGAAACACTGGCTTAAACACATGTACGTACTATATAATACTTCACTGTAAGTTGAAATATTCATCTAATTTTTATTGGACAAGTTTTGAAGTAACAATTTGATTTCTCAGTGTTTCCTTTGTGACCATATAATCCTCTCCTCAGTGTTGCATGCAATGTGAGCTACAAGCATTTGTGAGCCTAGGAAGCACAAGGTCTCAAGGTTTCCCAGGGATTAGTACTATACAAATGCAAATTAGGGACAATGGAAGACTCTGTCCATCCTTGTCACTGCTGTTGTTTTGTTCCCTGGTTCCTTACGGGTAGCAAAGCAATTCATTGTTTTTAAAACACATACCTTAGCTGTTGACTTTTTCATTGGCTAACTGGAGAAGAAAAGAAGGAACTCTTTCCTACAGATTTTAACTCTCTGAATCCCATTCAATTATTTTTTCCATTCAACTATTTTAAATAGATAACATGAAATCTTGCAGGAGCCTCACACGATTCCTAATTGTAGAATTTGAACTTGAGCTATGGAGTCTTATTCTTCTTCTTGTATCTCCAATCTATGCTTTACTATCACCCTTTTTGATAAGTCGGATTACCTGTACCCTCTTCAACATCTTTCAGCTGGTTAGCACAGTATATAGGTATGTTGGAAACCAGATATTTTCTGTGGCTTAATTCTTCCAAGGGAGTCGAAATGCTTTGCAAGCACTTACTCATTTTTCAGCCAATCCACATAGTAAGGAATGTTCCATGAATCTTTTCCTTTTTATATATTTTCTATTAGTCATGATCATGAATCCATGCCTGTGCAGAGCCCCTGATTTGGAAGGAGGAACCACAGGGGCTGGGGAGGGGAGGGGATGAGTGAAGGTTTCTGCTCGACCCTAGAACTGACCCCACTTGGCAAAATGGTCCTTCACTCTTTATGCATTCTTAGAAATCGCAACATGCCTTCCCGTTTCATGTAACTACAATTTAGTTAATCCCCAGTAGGATTTGTAAGCCCTTCACATCTCTGAGGATTTATTTTATTTCAGAGTGAAAGTGACTTTATGGCCCATTTACCATTAGTGTGACATATTGCATTATTCGAAGAGGGTGGAGGGGAGCAAGAAGACAAGGCAGTCTCCCTTACGTGTATCGCCATCAACAGGATGACCACCACACATTCCTGCCCAAGGAGGAGGGGCGAATGCAACCTTTCTGTGCTATTGTTTATGAGAGCACTGAAGCCTGGGTGATCATGCAATATTTTACCAGATGAGTGTTTCAAGTGTGTGTGTGAAGGAGATGTTAAAATAGAGATGTGAGAGTAATCAATATTTGGAAGTAATGGATATTTTGAGTTCAAAAGATGCCACACGTCAACGTTGATGAGGAATGACTAGCTACTTAACTCCAGTGCTGGCACCCTTAAATTACAGGGATACTGAAGCGAGACGGAGTTAGCATCTGACCGGCGACCAGCAGTAGACCGGCGAGGAGGGCTCCTAATTAAAGCTAGATTCCCAGAAGCTGGACAGCCCCTGTATTTATGGGAGCATGCGGTGCAGCTGGCGGTGACCCCCTGGAAGCCTCGATCAGCCGCCGCGGGAGTAGTGACCTCGGGCCCGCCGCCTACCTGGAGCGTTTCGGCGGCGCCTGGTTCAGAACCACCGGGGCGGACAGCTCCCTGGAGCCGCACGCGGACTGCGGAAGCGGACCGTGAGCGGGGTGGGTCAGCGCTTTGTCAGCGGACCCGGACCGCTGGAAGCACCCGGGGCGCCCTCCCCTCCTGTTCCCCGGTCCCGCCCTTCCCACCCCGCGCTGCGCGTGGCGGTCCCGGGCTGCGCGTCCTTGCAGGAGGAGACCGGCCCTGCCGCCGGCGGCCCTCCCCGTTCCCGCGAGCCCCAGCTGCTCGCCCCGCCCCGCCCCGCCGAGGGGGGTGGGGGCGTTCCCCGCGCCGGGCCCGCCCAGCTCCCCCGCGGCCCTCCGGGCCCGGCTCCCCATTGGCCGGCGGGCGGGAGGTGCGAGGGGGCGGGGCCCGCCTCCGGCGGCTCGCGCCCGGGAAGGTCGGCAGCCCAGCGCCGGAGGCCGTGGGGAGGGCGCGCAGGGACGCGGCAGGCGCCGAGGAGACGCAGCCGCGGCGGTGGCGGTAGCGGCGGCGCCTGGTCTCGGCCGCAGCCTTTGCGTCCCGCCCTCGCTGGGTAGCCCCTGCCACCCCCGCGCGCGGCTCGTCTCCCGCCGCGGCCCGCAGCCTGCGGCGCCCGAGCTCCGAGGGCGCTTTCCCGGGCGCTGGGCCCGAGGCGGCCAAGACGGCGGGCCGGCCGGGCACGGGGCGGCGGGCGCTCTGCTGCGGGCTGCGCTGGTGGGGGGCGGCGGGCCGCGGTAGGGGCCCCGGGGCCCCGGCGCCGGGGCGGGGGGGGGAACGGGGGGGGGGGGGGCC